>NW_026126540.1:9320000-10042500 GCF_943737965.1 Phodopus roborovskii | reverse complement strand
GAGCATGAACATATTTCTGGGTGGGACTGTGTAACTACCAGAATCCCTGAATTCTTTTACCTTATACAAGTGAACACACATATACACACACTTGGTGTGTGTATGTGTGTGTGTGTGTGTGTGTATGAGTATGTATGTATGTATGTATGTATGGTGTGTATTATTCTATATATTATGTTCTTTTAAATGACTATATGTATACACACACACACACACATATATGAATAATTCTAAGGGTTAGCTATGCAGTGGTAACACATACCTTTATGCCCGGCACTAGGGAGCCAGACAGGCACATCTCTGTGAGTTTGAGGCCAATCTGGTCTATAGAACTAGTTTCAGGACAGGTAGCAATGTTACACAGAAAATCCCTATCTCAAAAAACAAAACAACTAATTACTTAAGAGTGTACTTTATATTAAATGATTTTGTCATTAAGTGATGATGTGGAGCTCTTCAGTGTTCTGAATCCCTGTAAGTTGTCCACAGGCAGACTCAACCACTGGCTCTTTCCCCATCACTCTGTGTAAGCTTTGTGTGCCTCCTTGCTATTATGTGGAAGGTTTATGCATTGCTGGCTCTGTTACCTGAAATTCTTGTCTCCTAATTATCTGTATAACTGTTCCTTCATGTTAGTTAGGTCTTGCTTCAATTTTGAACTCATCCAAAGTACTCTCTTTGTATCCATCACATTTCTGCATAATTGTTATGATTACTTAACATCATTTTAATACATTTTCTCTATTTCCCATTTATTTTTTCTCCGCCTTTCTTCATTAACTTTTGTATCATCAAAATTTCTTCTCTCTTTTCTCACAAATAGTAATATAGGGCCTTTCATTATTGTAGGTAAGTCTTAGATATACAGCTTTGCATGTTATGGGTGATCAATGAATCCAACAGATAAATATGAAAGAGTAACTACAAATTAACACAGGAAAAAGGCAATATTTGATGAACAAAATTTACAGATGGAAAATGCTTGTATTAAAATATTTGAATCCGGTGGATATACTAGTGCACCAAATGTTAGCGTTCTCCTCATCTTTCCCCTTACTGATATAACTCCTAGTGATATGATGGGAAATGATAAGAAAGGAAGTAACCTGGTCCATATTATGGAGCCATAAATAGCACTGGCTAAAGAAATAAAATTACAAGCAGCAATTAAATAAAATATCTCCATCCCCTGGTAGTTAATGGCATCTGCTGCTATCACTTTTTATTTCCACTATTACTTAGACACCTACTTGGATGCATATGAAAGATGACTCACTTTAACTGCTATTTGTGGAACTCCAAGAAGACAATTAGCTGACATGGATATAACTTCTGATTTCTTTAAATTGTCTGATTAGCTGTGACAGCCTTAGATGAGAGAGTCAGAAAGATCCATATATTTATAGACACTTATTAGCTTGGGTACATAAAATGGATTGTGTGCTTGTCAAAGGCCCATTTGCACTGGAATATGGGTATTAGGTGGGGCTACTTCTTTTCTGCAGTTAGAGGGCAAGTTAACATTTGTTGAGTTTTACACTTACAAAAGGCAACCAGGCTTGAACTGTATACATTAAAAAATATCCTTTAGTGAGAATAAAGCACACCAGTGTGTTTTCAGTATTAATCTGGGCTTTGTTAGCAACAAAAATAATGGGTTAAAAATATAGTCCCCAGTGTCCTACAGTTAAATTGCTTTCCTAATCTGGCAATCTACATTAACTGTACTGTTCTCTCATTAAATATGAAACTATTGCATTTCCTTTTTCATTGCTTTTTCAATATTCTGATGTTGCTCTAGAAGAGTAGACTAGTTAAAGCATGTTGTGTATTTGTGACATGGTAGGTATCAATGAAGTTCTTTGTTGTCTTCAGTACAAGAACACAGATTTCTGTGTAATGGTATCAGAGTGGCTCTCTGCTATTGTCACAGTTGATTCAGGTTTCATGTTCCAGCCCTAAAGGAAGAGAAGAGTGATAAAAACTGGTGACTAATGTGCTGGAGCTCAAGCAGACAGGCAGGGCAGGGGTAGTAAATGCAGGAGAAGGTAGACAGTGCTGAGTCCAGAACAAAGTTCTACATAGGTAAAAGGGTAGAGAAAGAAGTCTTCTTACATGGCTCGTAAATGTCAACTTTCATGGGCACTTCTGCTGGGGAACATTCACCTTTGTGTGCTGGAGAGCAGAACATATAATACCTACTAAATTTGAATATAAGAAATAAAAATAAATGCTTCGCAAGCCTTAGTCCTTTCTTTTCTTTTTTTATTTATTTATTTTATATAACAAAGTCCAATTAAATGAAAACAAACATGTATACACAATATTTGGGAATTTGGGCGTTGTTCTTTCCAAACTACTTACTGCTGGTAAGGGGCACTGTCATGGGGGATTCTAAGAATATTCAGAAATCCTGGCTGTAGTCTGTAGGGCTGCTTTGTCCAGCTGTTTTAAATGTAGGATCACCTTGTACTCTGTTTCAGGCTGTCTGGCGTGATCAAACCACATTAGTCTGGAAGGAATCCACATCTTTTCATTTTCTGTGGAAACAAAAATAGAAATCCTTTTCCCCAGTAACTTGTCCTTCAATTTAAATTTTGGAGTCAAAGCATTTTTTTTAATTTAATTTATTATTTTACATGTCGATCCCAGTTCCCTCTCCTTCCCTCCCTCCTTCTCTCCCTCCCTCCCTTTTACCCTTTCTGCCTCTGCCAACTCACATGCACTCTAATCACCCTCCGCTCCCTTCCCCCCACACCAATTCCATATGTAGGGGAATGCCAACCAGTTGGGGTCATGTAGATCTGACAGGTCATGTGAAGTAGGGACTAGGGCTTCTCTCCTGTCTCTAGATTAAGGCAGTTATCCCTCCATGGGAAATGTGTTCATGAAGTCCTTTCGTGTACCAGGGATACATCCTGGCTCCACTGTCTGAGGTCCCTTAGACTGCTCAGTCCTTCTAGCTGAGACCCTTATTCAGTGGGGCCTGAGTCAGTCCCAAGCTGGCTTCCCAGCTATCAGTCTGGTGGCCCATTAGCTCCTCCTTGTTCCGGTAAGCTGTTTCTGTGTGTTTCTGCCACCTGGTCCTGTCCTCTCCATCTGGATCTGGGTTCTAGTTCGACTCAGTGTTTATGTATGGGTGTTTGCTCCTGTTTCCTACAGGCATTTCTCAAAAAACCAACACTTCGTTGCATTGATTTTTTGTATTGTTTTCCTGGGTTCTATTTTGTTGATTTCAGCCCTCAAGTTGATTATTTCCTGGTGTCTACTCCTATGCGGTGAATTCGCTTCTCTCTGTTCTAAGGTTTTCAGTTGCACTGTTAATTCTCTTATGTGACTATCCTCTGTTTTCTTCATATGGGCACTTAGTGCAATGTGAACTTGCCTTGTAGCACTGCTTTCAAGGTGTTCCATAAGTTCGGGTATGTTGTGTCCTCATTCTCGTTGAATATTAGAAAGTCCTTAATTTCTTTCTTTATTTCTTCTTTGACCCAGGAGTGATGCAATTGCACATTGTTCACTTTCCATGAGTTTGCAGGTTTACTGCTATTTGTGTTGTTGTTGAATTCCAATTTTAAAGCATGGTGGTCTGAAAAGATACAGGGGACTATTCCTATTCTCTTGTATCTGTTGAGGTTTGTTTTATATCACCTAGTATGTGGTCGATTTTATAGCAAAGGTTCCATGTGGAGCAGAGAAGAAGGTATATTCTTTTGTCTTTGGATTTAATGTTTATAGATGTCGGTTAACCCAGTTGAGACATAACTTCTATTAATTCTTTTGCTTCTTTGTTGAGTTTCTTATTTGTGGTCCTGTCTAGTGTTGAGAATGGTATATTGAAGTCTCCCACTATAAGTGTGTGAGGTTTTATAAGAGTTTTGAATTTTAGTAGTGTTTCTTTTACAAATGTGGGTGTCTTTGTATTAGGGGCATAGGTGTTCAGAACTGAGATTTTGTGTTGATGGATTTCTCCTGGGATGAATATGAAATGACCGTCTTCATCTCTTTTGAGATGAAGTCTAACTTTTTTTTGAAGTCTAACTTGTTAGATATTAGGATAGCTATGGCTGCTTGCTTCTTATTTCCATTTGATTGGAAAATCTTTTCCCAACCCTTTACCCTGAGGTAATGTCTATCTTTGAAGCTTAGATGTGTTTCTGGTATGCAGCAGAAGGATGGATTCTTTCTTCGTATCCATTCTGTTAGCCTGTGTCTTTTTATAGGTGAGTTAAGACCATTAATGTTGAGGGTAAGGACCATTGATTGTTGATGCTTGTTTGATTTAGGTTTGTTGTTGGCAGTGGTATTGTGAATATATTAGTTCTGCTTCACCCTTGGTTTCTGGTGTAGTTGGGTTATCTGTTGTCTACATTTTTGTGGGCGTAGTTACCTTCCTTGGGTTGGAGTTTTCCTTCCAATACTTTCTGTAGGGCTGGATTTGTAGATACGTATTGGGAAAATCTGGTTTTGTCATTAAATATCTTGTTCTCTCCATCTATAGTGATTGAGAGTTTTGCTGGTTATAGTAGCCTATGCTGGCATCCGTGTTCTCTTAATACTTTTAGAACATCTATCCAGGACCTTCTGGCCTTGAGGGTTTCTGTGGAGAAGTCAGGTGTAATTTTGATAGGTCTGCCTTTATATGTTACCTGTCCTTTTTCCTTCACTGCTCTTAATATTCTTTCTTTATTCTGTATGCTAGGTGTTTTGATTATTATATGTCGAGGGGTCTTTTTTTCTTTGGTCCGGCCTATTTGGGGTTTGGTATGCTTCTTGTACTTTCATGGGCATGCCCTTCTTCAGATTTGGAAAGTTTTCCTCGATGATTTTGTTGAATATGTTTTCGGCACCTTTGAGCTGGGCTTCTTTATCTTCCTCTATGCCTATTATTCTTAGGATTGGCCTTTTCATGGTGTCCCACATTTCCTGGATGTTTTGTGTTAAGGATTTGTTGGATTTATGATTTTCTTTGGTCGATGAATCTATTTCTTCTAGTTTATCTTCTGCACCTGAGATTCTCTCTTCCATCTCTTGAATTCTGTTGGTTATGCTTGTGTCCATAGTTGCCGATTTTTTGCCCAGCTTTTCTATTTCCAGCATTCCTTCGGTTTGTGTTGCCTTTATTTTCTCTATTTCAGTTTTCAAGTCTTGAACTGTTTCCTTCACCTGCTTAATTGTTTTTTATTGGCTTTCTGTACTTTCCTTAAGGAATTTGTTTATTTCTTCCACTTTGTTGTTTGTTTTTTTCTCCATTTCTTTAAGGGATTTTCTCACATCTTCTTTGAGGGCCTCTATCATTTTTATGATGGTGATTTTTAACTTGTACCCTTTTGCTTCCTCTGCTTTGTTGTTGTGTTCCATTCTAGTTGGTGTAGATTCCCTAGATTCTGATGGTGTCATGCTTGTCTTTCTGTTTTTAAGTGTTCTCTTGTATTGCCTTCTTCTAGCTTCTTCCAGTATGTGTTCGTGGTGTCTCCCCCCTCTCTCTATGGTACTTCCCCGATGGGCTTTTGTGGGTCTGAGATTCAATATCTGTAGCTCTTTGTGGTCCAAGCTCTCTAGGAGGTTTCTCCTCAGACAGGGATCCAGGGATGGGGTCAAGGATGAGGATCCAGTAGAAGATGCCAGCAGGTACTCACAGTGGTCCTGCAGAGATAGCCGGATCTCTGGGAGGGGCCAGGGACCCAGCAGAGGACTGGAGGTGGGGTCAATGATCAAGAAGGTGGAAATTACAGGTGGTCCTGCATGGCTAGAAGTCTCTGAAGTAGGGTGGACTGTTGGCTCCACCCTCTGTCCCAGTGCTCAACCATAGCGCCAGGACCGTGGGTAGGGTAGTGCTCAGGTTAGGGTGGGTAGGCTGGCAGTGGGGATGGGTGGGGGGTGTATCAGAGCTCCAAGTGTGCTCTTGATGGGGACCAGAGACAGGAACAGCAGGATCAGGGGCCAACCCAGGGAGTTCGGGCGGGTGCCTTAGTCCTTTCTTAAAAGAGTGCTACCACACTGTTTTTATTTGTTTGTTTGCTTTCTTTTATGGTTAGAGAAAGTTGCATTTATTTAAACAGGGTGGAATCTAAATTTCTGAGAATTTATGAAATATTTGCTTCTGGTCATTATGTGACTATTTCATGACAGAACTTAAAAAGGCTGGGTTTATCTGCCGAAGACCTGCATGAGATTTGGCCTGTCAGGGAAGCTCATGAACCCTATTCCTCCCTGAGGAATTTTATTTAATAGTTACTCAGTTATAGAAGACTGCTAGGTTGCCATTATTGTTCAGTTAAATAATCCCCTTTCATACTTATACAGGCAACTCTAATTTAATATAGTGATTGCCACACACAGACAAACATGCACAACTCTCTCTCACACACACACACACACACAGAGAGAGAGAGAGAGAGAGAGAGAGAGAGAGAGAGAGAGACATGTGAATAATATGACAGAATGGAGACTTACTTGAAAGAGAAGTAATCTGTTAGGAGTGTAAAGGGGCTAATAGAGAACAAAAATAAGAAAGTGAATAGGTTTAATCATTTTATGTATAAAATTGTGAAAGAATAAAACAAATAATAATTATGTACATTAACAGCCATAACATATTTGAAATTTAAAATGTACATTGACATCTAGTTTCTACAATTATAATCATCCTCATTTATTGTTATGGTAGCAGATAGTTATATACTACTATTTTTCTTAAATTGATTTGAATATGAAAGATGAATCAGCCATAATAATAGGTCATACAAATGAACCTTAGAAGAGTGACATGCCTAACTTTCATAACTTATTTGCTGCAATACCATATGCTATAGTTAGCAATTTATGAATATTAGCTTCTTTAAGCCTTTTAAACAGTGTTTGGGCTTGTTGTTATAACTATCTTTGCATCACAGATGGGTCAAGTGATGCTTACAGAGATTAATTAATATGCTTGATCTTCATGTCAAACTTCAGGCAATTAACTAGTGAAACAGTCAGACTTGAGCATGTTTGATGGAGAATCTGGGTGCTCAAACAAAAATCAAGTGGAAAGAGTCATATACTTGAGGTGATGAAGTATTAGGTCACATTATTTCAAAGATACAAGTCATTCTGCTTTGAAGTGTCCTGTTGGGAATAATTGGAAATGAGGCCTTTTGGGAGGATGTTGTTACTAGGGATAAGCTTTGAACCCACGTTTAAGTGATTATTTTTATAGGAATTGCTTTGGGCACGGTGTCTCTTCACAGTAATAGAATAATAACTAAGACAGGGAACCAGTCCATTGTGGGCAGTGACACCACTAGGCTGATGGTCCTGAGTGCTCTAAGAAAGCAAGCTGAAGAAGCCACGAGGAACAAGTCAGTAAGCAGCAATCCATCTTCTGCCCCTGCCTCCAGGTTCCTGCCCCAGTTTCCTTTCCTCCCCTTTCCTCCCCAAGTGACTTTTGATTATAGTATTTTACCACAGCAATAGAAACCCTGAAACACCTACTTTCTTTATCCCTTCATACACTGTGAACTTGGTCTTCATTAAATTTTTTAATGCTTGTCAGTAAGAAATACTCTTCTCTTTTAAGCAAAATTTAAATTTCATGGGGTTATACAATGGAGTAAAGGTAGACCACCATATACCACTCTCACCTTGAGTGGCAAAACTCATAACAAAAGGTAGGAGGAAAGAATTAGCTGCCAAGAATCAACTGTAAAATCATGGTTCTAGTAATGTTTTCTGAGTTTGCAAGTGATCATGGGCATGATAAATGCAGTGGGTTGCCATGTCCAGGTTTTTTTGTTTGTTGATTTGTTTGTTTTTAAATAAGTGCTGGGGCTGGAACTCAGGTCGCCATGCTTGTGTGGCAAGCTCTTTACAGACTAAGTCATCTCTCTAACCCTGTGTGGAGGTTTTAACGCATAGACCTGGAGTTTTTTTGATTCATCTAGGAATGAATCTCTAAATCCCTCCTGTCACAGTCTGCATGTTAAATAAGTGTCTGTACAATGTATGCATGTGTTACTAATCATCACTAACCCCTAACATGCACCAGATTCCCTCAACACACATGATATAAAATATAAACTTTTATGTATGTTTTCATTTATAGAATAATAATATTTAAACAGCAAGGTTTACTTTGTTTTCTCAAAATCAAGATATTATTCTAGATAAATTACTGCCTACATATTTACGTGTTTACCATTTTTCTTTCATTAACTAGATTTCTACAGCCTTACTTGTAAAGTGGTTTTTAACAAAAAAATGCCTTACAGGTGTTGCTTACCTTGAGTGGAAAGTAGTTGACTTGCCTTTAGTAACTCCACATTTCCTCATTCTTAACATATTTAGTCTTGTTCCTCCTAGCATTTGTTTTGTTGCTTTCATATTGAAATGTACGTGTGGATTTATATTTAACCTGTGCTCTTTGTATTTAGTGATACCTGAATAAGTGTAAAACACACACACACACACACACACCATTCTGAACAAAGAGAAAGAGAAGGAAAGGAATGATAGCATTAAAAAAGAAACAAAGCAAAACAACAACAAAAACAAAACAAAGCAAAACAAACAAACAAACAAAAAAAAAACTGTTCCAGTAACTTGTTGAACTTTAACTTCCCATAAGGGCTTAAAGTGCTTTTTTTTAATGCTACTTGGGAAGTAGATCACAAATAAAAAGTTCCATTTTGTTTAGTAAATAGTGTCTTAGTACCATAGCTATAAGGTTCATTTTCTTAAACAAATGTGATTTATTATGCTTATTGACAGTGAGGTATTAAGTCAAGATGGGCTCTAGACAGTCAACTGAATGTGTGTAAAGGAAGCAGATTACCATCTTCTATGATAGAGAGGATCATGACTTCATGACTTCAACTCTTGCCTACAAACTGAAATGTTATCACCTTAACAAACAGAAGAAAAACACATTGAAAAAAATGTCTTTAACTGCTGGGAGATCATAAGAGTGAAAGTGCACATTCAAGATGTTTTTATTGAAATGAATGTGATTAATCCTGAAACTATATTTAATTTCTCCACTATGTTATTTTTTCCTAGGTAATCAGCTCTGATGTAGGGTCTACTGTTTCCTTCTGGATGATAGAGACTGGGCAGAAAATCAAACAGTTTTCTGGTTGCCATGGCAATGCAGAGATCAGCACCATGGCCCTGGATGCAAATGAGACCCGGCTTTTGACTGGCAGCACAGATGGGACTGTAAAGGTAGGGCCAAAATGAGGCTTTTTCTACCCAGATATGAGGAGGCTAGAAGGATATGTGGAGAGGCACAACTAGAGCTTTGCTTGCTGCTGCCTCTGTGGCCTCAGAAGAAGAAAGAGAAGAGCAGATAAGACCTGAAAAAGCCAGCCAATAATGAAGCTTTTAAAATGATGAATAAATGGCTTTTCTGAATTAATTATTTGTAAAACGATACAACGAGGCATACTTATTTCAGAAAACCTTTTCTGGTACTTGATTACTTTTTGAAAACAAGAGGTCTGTATAATTTTCACATGCTTCAGATAACATCTCCAGTTTTCTTTCTTCAAATTTATAAAATGAAGAATAGAACAACATAATAAAGTTTTTAAATGGCAGTAATATATTTTTTTCAAAAAATGAATACTTGAAAGTAAACATATTTAATGACTTGTATTTTTGTTATATGAAAGTAGTGAGGTGGTAAGACAGGATAATAAAACTATAATCACAATCATATTTCTTTTCTATCCTAAATTAACGGTACCTTATTTTGTTTAGTTTTCTTATTTTATAACTACCATTTATTTCTTCTGTGAGAAAGGAAATATTTTAATTTGCATCATGATCACATTTTCACATAAAGCCAGATACATCTCGGAATCATGCATATCAGTGAAATTTCCCGCCTTGTGTCATGTAGAGATCCATGATCACCTTTGACTGGAGATGGATGTGATATCATGAGGAAAAAGATAGTAGTTTCTTGAATAACCTCCATGACTCTCAAAGCTGTAATAACAGGGACATGAAGATGCTAGACTACTTCCAATGGGGAATAGATCATGGTTATGGGGTGCATAATGCATCCTGTTAAGGTGCTGGGGAGTCCCATAAAGCTACCTGGGTATGGAGAAATACTATCCAACACATAGTGACAAAAGTTCAGGGAGAGCCCAGGCTGATAATTGTCAGCCTGGGTGGGTTCAACATGAAAATCTGTGTATATAAGTACAACATGGCTATGCAAATCCACATCAACGACAAGTGACTGGAGATTGGTATAGGAAAGAGCAATAGTCATAGGAGACATGCTACAGTGTGTAAGTCACTGGTCAGGTCACCCCAATCCTAACAGATCAAGTGAAACAAAAGAGCAACAATTACAACTGGCATGATAGGCAGGCAAAAGGAATCAGCCAATGCTTCAGTCCTAACCTGTGAAACTGAGGCAAAAATAAAGCAAGTGATAAAAGCCCATTTACCAATATGTAGAAGAAACTGGTTATAGAGTTCAGGGTAAAGAAGATTTTACAGATATTGCAAAAATGACCCATAATAAATGCTTCCTAGAATGAAGAATGGCCAGATCTTTTCAATATTTCTTTTTGAGAATTGTCTTAGCTTGAGCCAAGGATTCATCTTGTCTCGAGGACAGTAACACAACATGGATGCAGATCCTAGGTGACCCTGGACTCTCTGTAGAAACCTGAACATTTTAGAGGTGACCATGACTGTATTTGTATAGTGGCTGAAAAGATGGCTCAATAGTTTAGAATCATTTCTGCTCTTCCAGCAGACCTGAGTTTAATTCCCAGTATCCACATTCTAAAACTGCCTGGAACTCTAGTTCCAGGGCATCCTCTTCTGGCCTCCATGGATATCTACACACATGTGCACATATACACTCAAAGATACACATACATTTGTACTAAAATAAGCCTAAAATCTATTTAGCAGCATAATTACTGAATTTTAAGGTGTATTTATTCTTTTTTATTCTTTTTTTCTTATTTTTCATATTGATCCCAGTTCCCTCTCCCTCCCAGCATCTCCCTTCCTTCCCTCCCTCTCTTTCTCTATCCCATCCCCCCCCCACTCCACAGGGAGGGTGATGCCTTCCAGGAAGGGTCATCAAAATCTGTCAAGTCATTTGGAGTAGGGACTAGGCCCTCCCTCCTGCCTCTAGGTTAAGGGAATATCCCTCCATGGGGAATGTGCTCCCAAAGTCCTTTTGTGCACCAGGGATACATCCTGGTTCCACTGTCAGAGGTCTCTTAGACTGCCCAGGCCTTCTAACTGAGACCCATGCTCAGAGTGTCTGAGTCAGTACAATGCTGGTTTCCCAGCTATCAGTATGGGGGACCAGTAGATTCCAGTTTGGCTCAGTGTTCAGCTGTGGGTGTCTGCTTCTGTTTCCATCAGCTACTAGATGAGGGCTCTATGATGGTGGATAAGTTAGTCATTAATCTCATTATCAGGGAAGGGCATTTATGGTAGCCTTTCCACTGTTGCTCAAATTGTTAGTTGGGGTCAATGTTGTAGGTCTCTGGACATTTCTCTAGAGTCAGTGTTCTCTTAAAACCTATAATGGCTCCCTCTTTTATGGTATTATGGTATCTCTCTCTTTCTCTCTCTCTCTTCCCTTATTTATTCCTCCCCTGACTCAATCTTCCTAGTCCCATGTGCTTTCATCTCCTCCCCTTCTCATTCTCCTAGCTCCCTCTCCACTCACTGCTCCCCAACCCCACACCCAATGTGCTCAGGAGATCTTGTTCTTTTCTCAGGTACATTTATTCTTATCATAGTCACACCACATAATCCAAAGTTTGGCAACTTCTGTACTAGCCATGTCAATAAAGGGTAAGTTTTTGGGCTTATTTTGTGAGGAAATGAAAATGAACAATAGTTTGCAACCCATTTACCATCTCAAATAAGAAGCTGTATGATCAAAGAATTCACATTATGTTCCACTTAGCATGGTTTTGAAGGATCTTAAAAGTAATTAATTTTTGAAACAATATCTACACAAAATCTCTGTTCCCTTTTCCTATTATGATACCTGTGTGTTGCTCATTTCTTGTTTATATTTCTAGCCTAGAAGAGCTCTTTGTTACTAGATGACAGAACACTGCACATGTTGGTGTGGTGTTTTGTGATTCTGACCTGGATATTAGTTTATATGGATATTTTACATAAATGATGTTGTTTGTTAAATTCTACAACATGCTTAATTTTAACCCGACACTATTGCAACTCTTGCAAGCCACACACACACACACACAGAACAGTACAGGCTCAAATCTGTATTTCACAATTGAGGGTGGTAAACGTCCAAGAATTAAAGCATCCCAGTCAAAACTGTTATAGCCATTAGAGTTTTGGGGAGAGTCTAGAAATAGCAGATGATTCTTCTCCTCTTGTGTACATGGAGGGTATTACTGAGAATGGAACATATTATAGGCATGTGCTTTAGCTACTGAATAACGCTAGCAACCCAATCCATCTCCTGGTGGTTGTATCATAAGATACAACCTAAGTCTCCTGCTAATAGGAATCAGTGTGATTCAAAATTTTAGGGTTTATAAACAATGCTATAGGGTGTGCCTGAACACATGCCATTTCACAAGAATGAGTATGAGATAGATTTTCAGATGTTGAATTTTGAAGTCAAAGAATGTATTATTGATTTTAATTTTGATATATAGTACCAACTTGACCTCTGCATAATATATGTCAGAAAATGTTTAATCTTAGGGCTTCCTTCTAATTGCCAGTGACCTACTGATTTCTTATCTAAAAGTGTATCTTTTGGCCATGTCGGTACCATGATTCCTTAGTAGAGAGTAGAATTCTGAGTAGAGAGTTAGATATTCTTTAAGAATTGGCATGGCAACCTATGTCCCCAGGCAGCTCAATTAGCAAAAGACAAGAGACCCAACACACAAGGAGTATGTTTTAGATGCAGAATTAGATATTTAATCCTTCATACATCCTTGAGGAGTACACATAATGGAAGACAAATGAATAGCCAGGATTTCAACAGATTCCAAAATATTCAATACAACTGGTGGCCACTAAAAATTACAGATATTACTCACCACCCAAAGCAATTATGTGGCAGATTTTTCAGCAGGTACCAATTTGGTATTCTTAGGTTAGAGTTTACAAACTGAGGGGTCATTCCTAGTTGACTGCTCCATAGTTAGAATGACAGTTGTAAGGAGAGATTGTGACCTACGCCTCTAATCCATGTATTTTAAATTAAGATTCCTATGAACCACTCATGTATTTACAAGAGTATTTCACAAATCTCAAAAAAAAAACCCACTTCATTATATTTACACATACATTTAAAAATATTTCAGATGATACAGATAAATAGCCAGATAGAAAAATCTGAAGAAAGGCATGTGGGCAGGGTCATGGGACTTCCATGCCTTTCTTTTGCTGGGAAGGATGACAGTTTCTAGGTTCATCCATTGTTTACCTCTTCAGAAACTCTATAATCCTGCTTTGCTATTTCTATTATTAAAGCTAATGGAACTCTACTCATTAGTAAGCAACTAAATTTTCAGTTTCTTTACCACAGACCCTGGGAGACCCTCATTCACAACCCTCTAAAGACTTGGTTTGTTCTGCAATTGGCCCATACTTAAAATCTACAAACATATTTCCAGTCACCAATTATTCATTAACACATCATTTTTGTTCATTCCAGATACTTCAAGGATATTTTGTGTCACAAAGAGTAATAGATACACCTAAGTTTGAATTCTAAGATGATTAATTGTAACAAAACCTACCAGAATTATATTTAGTACAGAGTAGGTTTGCCTTTTAGCTTTAGGGTTTAGTTCAGCTGTTTCAACTTGTAGTTCAAGACTCCTTTGGGGGTCAAATGACCCCTTCACAGAAAACCATAGGAAAACACATATATTTACATAGCAATTCATAACAGAAGAAAAAATATAGTTATGAAGTAGCAATGAAAATATTTCATGTTTTTGGATGACCACGATATTAGGAACTGTTTTAAAGGGTCACCACATTAGGGAGGGTGAGAACCACTGGTTTAGTTCACCACTGGGGAAAAGATATGGCAGCAGCAGCATAAGGCAGCTGGTCACATTATGTCTTCAATCTACATGCTACAATAGCTTTTCTTTTTGTAATCCAGACTAATATCATGGTCCATGGGGGTGATATCACCACAGTAAGGTTGTATCCTTCTTCCTCAGTTGAACTTTTGGAAAAACCTTAATAGATGTTCCCAGAAGTTTGCCTCTTAGGTGACTCTAAATTCCAGCAGTTTAACAAATGGCTCATCACAAATTCATTCCTTGTCAACTTAATACCCAAATATACCGAGTGTGTGTGTGTGTGTGTGTGTGTGTGTGTGTGTGTGTGTGTGTAGTGCTGGTGATTAAATATAGGATGCTATGCATGCCAAATACCCACTCTACCCAGATTCTTCCCAGCACCAAAAATCATCGCACTAATAGTCCTCAAAGCTCATGAACATCTCATAATGCAAAATAAATTCAGTTGAACTATAAAAGTTCCCAAAATCTTAACAGTTCTAGCAGTATTCAGAAGCCAAAATGCCAAAGTCTCTTATAAAGTCAGTGAGCAACTCAATTTTTAGTTACATTCACGATAATACCGAGCCTTGTACACCACACCAAACACACACACACACACACACACACACAAACACACACACACACACACACACACACACACAGAGAGAGAGAGAGAGAGAGAGAGAGAGAGAGAGAGAGAGAGAGTGTATAATGACAAAATAAATACCATCATTTCAAAATAAAGGCATGAAGGTAAGGAACAGAGTGATTGGACTAAAGCAATCCACCCATCTATCATGTCAAACACAAAATTCAACAACTCTTATCTTGTGATCATGATGGAATCTTCTGGACCCTAGCAGCCATAGGTAGCAGTATCCTTGTAGTTTTGTAGCATTTAACACACAGCACTCTCTTTTAGTAAGTCCCAATCCGTGTATACAATTTCTTCAGCATGTGTTAGTTGGTTCTAGTACTGTTGACATCCTGGGCACTATAATGCAATTTAGGTTTCACCTTCAGAGCTGCACGCAATGACCTCTGAAAATCCTTTCATTGGGCATTTGACTCTATAAATTATTGTACTTCAGCAGCTTTCTGAAATCTCAGTGCCAGCCTAAGTTATTAATTCTCAAATTATATGTATCTGTCAACCCAAGACCATGGTGATGCTGCTGCCAAGATCTGCTTCCGTATTGAGATATAGTTTGGCCCTTCTACTATGCCTACAATGTCTTCTGTGTGTTTGGATAGCCAAATCTGTGAATACACATCTTTAGGGAATAGTTTTCAAGTAAGAAATAATTTTGGTAGTATTTTCAGTCCAGGGGTTCCAATTATAAGTGAATTTTCATTTTTATAAGTTGCGGACTTTGATGACAGGTGTATTATCCTCATGGCACCTTTTCTATTGTTCTTATGAACATTATCTCTTTAATGACATTAATCTCTTAAGCAGTTTTGACAGCTATTATCTCAACTACTGGGTCTACAACTTAATACTCACTTAAAACCGTTTGTTATCTACTTGCTGTTGTCTCATGGGAGAACAAGAACAATAAGCAGTATCCATGTCACAGCCTGAATGCTATCTTCAGCCAAACAAGTTACTCTATTGCTTTTTTTAATTGAAAATAGATTTTTATCCACATAATATATTCCCACCAAGACTTTCCCTTTCTCATTTCTTTCATGTTCCTCTATACATTTCCATGTATTCAACTCCATGCCTTCTTTCTCTCTATGTTTAGAAAATAAAGAAGCAAGCAAGCAAACAAACAAACTAGAATAAAACAAAAAGATATAGAGAGATAAAAAACAAAACAAAGAAAAAGCAGGAGATGCACAGACACATGCACACATCTACACAGAAGGAGGCTAGTTATGACTTTTAAAACTCGGCTCTATTCAAGTTCTCAGAACATGATTAGAAAATTTCAGACTCTTTACCAAATTATACAGTCCTCACTAAAAATCTTCTTCCCCTCTAACAGCTTATGAGCTTATACTCTACCATGTAAATTTCTCTTAGCAGTCCTATCCTTCAACATTCCCCACCCCCTGCCCATAATAACCCTGTAAGTTCTTAAGGCATTCTAGAACACAGGTACCCTGCAGCTCCAACCTTATGCACACCTCTTCCAAGAAACCGTTCCAAAGGACTATTAACCATATGGTTAGTTTTGTCATAGTAAGAGACCTTTTTCTTTGTACACATATTCTGTATTAGTTACTTTTCATGTTGCTGTCATAAAATTCCTGACAGAGGCAACTTAACAACGGGTTTATTTTGCATCATGGTTTGAAGAAAAGTTCATCACGGTGGGGAAGTCTGTAAGAGGCTGGTCCCATGAAAAGTCAGGAAACAGACTCATAAGTGCCAGTGCACCATCCTGGGATCTCCGGGATCACTGCCATGGGATGAACTGCTCACATTTACAGTGGATCTTTCAACATGAGTTAGTTCTCTCTGAAAACACCCTCAGAGTAAACAGTAAGAGATTTGCCGCCTCCTCAAGGATTTCTAATCTCACAAAATTGACAATTAAGATAGACCAATACAGAATTACATACCCATATTTAACAAACTCCTCCTATTACACTGTATTATTTCATACACTGAAGACAATTTTCATGTTTTCATCCCAATGTTGATTTTCATTTTTCTCTTAAAGGTGTGGGATTTTAATGGATATTGTCACCACACCCTAAATGTTGGGCAAGATGGAGTTGTGGATATTTCACAGATCCTGGTTCTTAAGAAGACTATCCTGGTTGTGGGCTGGGAGAGGTATGATATACTTATGTAAAATGTCAGAAGTAAAGATGAGGATGCTTTTATTTGAATCAAAATATAAAAGGAGAACAAAGAAGTCTCATTTTGTTATGATTAATTAACTTGTTGGTAGCCTACATAGGAGAGTTGGAATGGACTGAATGTTTTCTGAATAAAATACTACAAAATTATCTAGCTTGAGTAATTAGGGGAACCATCTGGGACTTTCTCCTGGGTTTGAAAATTTGAGTCATATTTTCAAAGTTCCAGATAAATATGTAATGCTATTTTCTGAGTTTCCAAGTCTCTCTTATATTGTAAATGCAGGAAATCCTTTGTGTTGGAAATTGCCTCGCCCAATTGCATAGGAAATGTTTTGTTTTTCTCTGGAAACATTTTTATACCCTGCTTCTCCAAATATCTACACCTCTTTCACAAAGCAATTCCAAACACCTATGAACCAGAGGTTAGATTCTTCACAGTAAGAAACCTATTCTTTGTTATAGGAGGGAAATGGCTCCCTGAGCCCTATTCAAGCCTCTTCTCCAATCACTGTGGAAATGCTCCTCATATAGAAAACTCACTCTTTTATAGGTAACTTCTTTCATGCCATTATTAATAAAATCATTTTTTTCTTTTACTTTTATTAAGAGAACAAAGGCAACATAGACAAGACCATTTCTATATCATTGTATAAACACAAGGACAATTAAGTGTGCTCTGTTTTGGGAATTTATCACTTAGAATTTTGATATTTAACAAATGATCACTGTATTAGGTAACTTGTCTGGTATTGTTTATTATATAATAATAACTTTTATAGTCTGAAGCTAAGGTTCAGATGTTTTTAATACCTAGAAAACTATCAGTGTATGTTGGGTGATGTTTTTTCAATCATAGGAAATATATTTTTCAATTCTGAAATGGTTATATGTGGGCTAACTGTTTTCAAGGGCAGTTTGATGATAAAGAAAGTGTAGTTCAGATAATTCCACTTGATATTAAAGACAAATTCAATCATCCATAGATGGAATGACAAGGCTTCTTCACATCCTTGGGAGCAATCATTATCTATTATCAAGTTACAATTCTTCAGCAGGCTAGGGCTCAGAGGTCTACAGCTAGGACATGCTTATGAATACATTTAAGTGTCTAATTCTATGGGAGGGTGAGTGTATGGTATCCAGCTGATTCAGTTTACATTCAGAACAAAAATGAATTAAAATAAAAGTTACAGAGAATTTCTCTGTATTTTTTTTAGATAATCATAGTTAAAAAATAGCCTCAAAGACAGTTTTTCTGATTGCTTATAAGATGAAATTTTAAAGCATTTGACATATCAAGTTATTAAAAACTGGCCTAAGAAACATTTTGCACTATGATATATGTTAGTGGACTGTTAGTTATTTCCTGTGAACAATGAGAAAATTTAGGAAGACTAAATTGAAAGAAAATTAGGACTCTTCTATCTCTGCCTTCACTTTTTTCCATCTTTCGCATAGTTGTCAGTCTTGGGTCCTTTATCTAGTGATTACATTAATGAATTATCAGTTATGTTATACAACATTCATAGATAAGGATTTAAAAATATGTTTTCTTAAAGATATTACATTAGGATGGATTTGTCATGACCCAGACAGAGTCACTTCTACTAGGAGGCTTTTAAGCTTGGTTATAGCTGAGGAAATACAGATCAATACGGTTCAGTGATTAAAGAAGGAAAAGTAAAGATTGACAATCATCTTATCAAGCTTTCTCGAAAATCCAGAGAGAGCTTCTTAGGTTAAGCTGAAGCTTTAACTTCGGGGCCTATCTAAATAGGCTTGATAAGTATGCTCAGGAGTGAGTAGAAATTGCTTTTCTTGAATGAGGCCCCTAAATATAATAGCTGGTTTATTTTCTTCCTGGTGCTATAAAGCAGTGGGCACTTTATATACATTATCTAATTTAATTTTTACCTTCACCTTAGTAGTCTTCTAGAAACCTCAAATATCTGCCTTAGCTGTTATATCTAAGCTTATTCAACCACTTTTTTTTCTTTTTCTTTTCTTTTTTTTTTTTTTTTTTTTTACTATATATCTCTCACTGAAATTCAAGATTCAGCATTTTCTAAACTGAATATATTGTTTAGTCTCTTCCCAGAAACCACTTTTCTCTCTGATTTTGCACTTTGTTTCATGGCAGTAGCATAGGCCTCCACCATTTTTATAGATCTTTTCCTCCAACTCATAACCAGCTGTCCTAAGGTTGGTCCATTTTGTATCCTAAGTATTTGTAAACTTGCACTTGTGAGTGCTATAGCTGAATTCTTTAGAGCATTGTGCCTACTTGGATGATTGCTATAGCACTTAAATTTGCCATTTTTCTGACCATTTTACAATACTTAACTAGATCCTTTACACATCCTCATGTCTTTATTTTTCTACCATATATAAAAATTCCTGCCCTGTTTTTAAAATGTAGTTAATATTTGTTTCTATTTCAATACTTAATCAGACATCTTCTCTGCTTGTTCATCCTATTTCACAACTAGAATGGAAGAATTATGTTCCCCTCTTCTCTTTGTGCACATTATTCTTATGTACTTTGTTGAACCTAGGAATTTTATTCCTAAATTATGTATATAGTATTCATAAATTATATGCATTCTATTGGTTATATATTCTAACATATTGCTAAGTTAAAGATATTCTTATGATAGATATGTAATATTTTAATATATGTAAATGATAAGTCTAATACATATAATATATTAAAAATATTTAAATGGCATTCCTAATTATGTTCACACACATATGTGTATATATATATATATATATATATATATATATGTATGTATGTATGTATTGAAGGAGTTAATTTTAGACAAAGAAAGTGACCAGTAGAGAGCTGAATTAATCAAGCCATTGCTTGTAAGCTGCAATAAGTATAGACATTAAAATTTACTCTGTGTTTAGAACCAGGAGACAAAAATTTTATGTTTCCTCTGTATGGGGGAGAGAATAGAGATTTGAAGAGGTTAGTGGACAAGGCAAGATTAGAAACTGGGTAGACAGCTGAACCTATTTCATAGTTTATAGTCTTTCCTGCACACTTGAATGGACTGTTGGCAAATGGAACAATAAAACCATGGTGAGGCACACCCCCCCCCACACACACATACACATGTACATGCATTATAACAAATGACTGAAGAGCTTGTTTATTTTAAGCAAAGGTAATTAAACAGTTTCACACATGTGAAGAAACACATAATACTTGCTATCAACAACAACACTCTGAAGAATTAGTTAAATATATTTCTCCTTTCCTTCCCATAGTATTAAAAAGCTGTGCCCAGATTGAAGTCACGTAGTTAGGAAACAGAGCCTGTTGATTATGAATACTTGTGATTCTTACTATCAGTACATCACATCTGATTAAGAAATTTATGATATACAAGGCAGGGAGTGTTAAACAATGTTATAAACACTGTCCCAAGCAAAGGGACACAGAGAGCTCATGTTCTTCAGGACCAAATAATTCATATCTGCTATAATGATGAAAAAGCCCAATTAAAAACTAATAGAAAGAGATTTTAAGTAAATATACTTAGAAAAACTTAATTGGTAGAATGTTAATTCAAGATTAGCTTATTGTATCATTGGTCATATTTAAATGGGAAAATTAGATGAATGGGTGCCAGTTAGTTGTGTTTTCATTTGTTCAATCTAGACATGTGGTATGTGTAGCCAGAATAAAATCATCTCAGTACTCACAATGGTTTAAGTTTCCAAATTGTCCTAAACTTACATTCTTCTCTATTTAAAGACCATTAAAAACAGACAGTTACTGCTTTTCTATTTGTGTAGAGGAGAAGTCTGTGTGTTTTCTGCCAGCTATATCTAGGTATAATAAACAAATAAAAACAGTTTGTACTAATGTTTGCAATATACAAGCACATTTTTAATATCTGTACACATTGTGAAAAGGGAACAATGAATTACAACAACGTTCACCTTATACACGTATCTGAACTTCTGTTTAGGGAGGATTTTATCCCCTAAAAATTTCCATATATACAAATATAAAAAAGAATCTTTAATGCTACTTAAAACAATTCTGAAATATTATTGGTAGCCATCCCTTTATAAAATTGTATTAAAATATGTGCTTAATCTTAATAAATAGTTGTTTCTATAATTTGGTCCTCCCCCATTTTATCTCAAATCTCAATCTTCCAATTCCATATACACCTTCTATATATATATGATGGTAGAAATTAAATCAGGTCACTTCAGGGCTTTTTTTTGGGGGGGGGGTTAAGTGTTTTCTAAATGAAATGACCTTAGAGATTTGAAGTTCCTCAGGAATAAAACTTACCTAAAAAAATATATTAAGGCCTTTCTAATAATTGCCTTTCTAAGGAAATAGCCCTATGGAACTCAATTAGTTTCTATTCTTGGAATAAGAATCAAAATGGATGGGTCTAAAGTTCTGATTGATTTTAAAGTTGCCATTTGGAACTAAGGAGAGAATAAGTATATTTGAAAGTCACAGATACTTCCTAAACCTTAATTTGTGACTATTTTAGTGTGCAAAGTTTGACTCACAGATTTTAAAGAAGAAAAAAATCAGAAGCTCAAATAAAAACAAATTGATTAGAAATAGATTTTCTGCTTCTAAGACACTCATTATTAACCTAGTAAGCCATGGATCAAAGGAAAAGTATTAATGAGACTTAAAATAACTGGACTAACAACACATGAACTATCAGTCTCAGAAGGAACAGTTTGCTGACAGTGTTATTTTCATAACTAGCTCCTTTGTAGTGTGGCACAATGACTCAGGGCAGTACTCTCAGGACTTCACCTATGAGGAATGGAGAAAGCTGGTAAACTTCCGTGCCAAATAACAAGTCTATTTGACCCATAAAAATGACCGAAAACTGGCTCATTCTGAACTTTAATTTTGTTACTGGAAAAGTCCAAAGTTAAGAAAAAAAATTAGTGTTTGAGATGGAAAAGGTGAGAGCTGGAATGTGGATTCTTGGCATATTTTAAGGATCACTGTCATTTCAAATCAAAGTTTCAGGCTAGGTTTTAAGGGAATGGTGCCAGGTAATTAGTTTTTCAGTGTTTTGACACAGAAAGTCAAGTGTCAAAAGGATTCCTTTTTGTAGCATATTATGAAAAACATTTCATGCCTTGGGTGCTGTGCACTGAATATATCTATATTTAATATATATATATATATATATATATATATATATATATATATATGAGAATCTTGGCAAAAACACATTTATCATTGAAACTTGGCTTACATAATAGAGGACTGACCTGTGTTTCTCAGTTCCACACCCAATTCATCCTTTCTTAACCTATACTAGTAGAAAGAGAGATTTAGAAATACATTCATATGATATTGTAATACCAAACTGAATTTCAGAACATTGGATTTTCTTATTTATAGTACCTTTCTAAGCCTCAATTACTCATACACATAATAAAATTATTATTTTTAAAATAGAGGAGTAATTCTTAAACTGTATTTTGTAGATACTTGTACAATGCTTGTTATATGTATGAAATATTACTGTAGCATTGACAATGCAGGTAGAATACTTTCAGACACTTTTTTTTCTGAAGAAAGAAAAACAACAAGGAGAGAAGCAAAACATACTGAATATAATGATGTATGTCACCAAGGAAAATGAAGCACAGGAAGGAATGTGAGAGTCTTGAGGTGGAATTGTCACAGAAAGCTTACTTTAAGCAGATCGTTTCCTGTTTCCCTATTCAGTTCAAGAAACAAAGATCCCTTTTGAGAGGATTAGTGAAAGTGAATAATTGAAGATGTCAGAAGGGGATTATTACTTTGCATGCTAGTTCTTAGAGAGCCTTAAGGGAATATGTAGTGACCTGAGAAGATGGTGCTTAGGAAAACCAAACAAAGGAAAAGTAAACATCTGAAAATAGAGAACAATAAGTATTCAGTTTGGGCAAGATGATTTTCTTCTGTAACCTATCCCTGGATATGCCTGACATTTCTAAACTTCCCTGTAAGACAGTAGATTTGAAACCTTGAAATCTACTTATACAATTCAGATGAGCTTAGTACTTTATTGTGTTACATAATCTCTATTTTAATAAAGTATTATTTCTTCAATGTTGTACAAAGTATATTAGTTTATGGCTTTCTATGGCCTTTCTCAAAATTTCATTGAAAATTTATACACACACACACACACACACACACACACACATACACACACACACTGCTAAGAAGCGATATCAGAATAGGAAGAAATATTTCTTGAGGAGACCAATTCTATATAGTATTGGATCTGGAAAAACTGGTTTTCACATTTGAATTTTGCAATGTGGGAAATGGAAACCCAGGAAGTGTTTTAAGCATGCTTCTTTCTTCTGTGTCCTATATATTTTTTTATGGTCTGTATAGTAAATATCAGCCCTCCACTGGACCACCATGATCTTAAACTCCTATGGCAGTTAATTAGTGCTACTTTAGCACTGAGCACATTTCACTTAATCTTTTAGTCATTTGGGCTCCTGGTGGGTGGAGAAGCAATATTTGCTTGAAGAATAAAGGGATATTTAATGCTCCAGAATATTGAGGTGAATCTGGTATCATGATGAAGATTTCATCTGGGGAGAGTAGGGTTTGGGTTAGGAGCCTCTTACAATTATTGACCAATGGGGTGGATAGCTATGTGTTAGAAAGCTCTAAATGGCCATCTAATGTGAAAGTATAAAGAATGAATATGTCACACATGGGTGATGTAAATTGTAAGTTTTTGTGACCAGAGGCAAAAATGGCACAGGAGAGGCTGTAAGGATTGTCTGTAACCGAAATCTCAAATTCAGGATAGAATGTGGGAAGAAGCTAACAAATTTTGATTTGTCACATATTAAGATATGTTAGTGATGGAAGGACAATATGTATAGAATCTCCAGCTGGCAAACTGAAACCATCCAACCATGATAATGAAGATAAATAGAAAGCCATTTGAATTAGAATTGATAGTGATACATGGAATCTCTGAATAAATAGAGAGAAGGGAACCAATGGTGATAAAGAATATTTAGACCAAAAGGGTGAGAGAAATAAGGGTAAAGAAAATGTACACTCTGGAATGAATGGACACTCTTTAGGGCAGGCAGAAAAGCCAGAACTGTTCTGTACTGTTTGGGGAGGAATCCGTGATAGTCATTCATTTTGTTTTGAATAAATAGCAAGTAACATATAATTTATTTACAGACAGGTAGGTAGCAACACATTGTCAAACACAATGCTCAAAACATCCAGGAAAATGGGGCGTTTGAGGCAGTCATCTGGAGTTCCTAATTGAACATTTTCTCATGGCTGAACTTCCAGATTGATTTTCCAAGGAACTTTTATATCATGATACCAAAACAAAATGTAACATCTGATAGAAATGGTTTTCTTTCCACCTGCTTTCACTCTTGAGATAGTTTTCAGTTCCTTACTGCCACATGTCACAGACTAGGTAGGTAAGCAGCCAATCTGAGACGAGGGGCCTTGGAGGACACTTTGGGACAAACCATATGTCGGTCTGGAAATGGAGAGGTTGGGTCCTGCTTTCACAGCCAGATTCATAGCAAATGCAACCAATACATAAAACTTTACCAATGTAATGTATTTTGTTTACAGGAAGAAAGAATTTCAAGGAGGACAAACAGCTTCTTTTTCACAATTGATGACTAACATTGTTTTGATGATTAAATGGGAGAAGAAGCATGATGTCAGGGAGGGGAGGAAGAATGATAGTGCAGACTCATGCTATGGTAACAAATCGTCATTTCAAATGAGGGTAGCCATGAGGTTTAGTACTGGTTGTCAACCAGAGAGAGTTCAAGACACTGAGTGGGAATAGGGCAGTGCTGATTCTCCCATAAACTTAGTCTACATTCCCTCATTCCTTCCTAGGCATCAGACCATCCATTCTATCTTTACCATGGTCTACACTCAGACTTGTCAGCAGTACCCCAAGGTTGATTTCTCTAAAATTATTGTTTCTGTTTTCCAGATCTCATACTTCTAGGGAATGGCATTTTCAAACACTTTCTACAATGGTAGCTCTTAAAGATGCAGTGAACTCCGAGAGAATAGATTTTATAGCTACTGTAATTCTGGAAAATATCATGAGGAATGATTACATATAAACACCCTAAGAAGCAACTTTGATGAAAGAAATCATGATTTAACTTAAACAACAGACAATATTTGTTCATAGATCCACTTTAGCTTTTTATTATTATTGCCATAAGACTCTTAATAGTTTCATGTGAGGAAATTTTGTTTCAGGGTCTTGAAAACAGACAATCTGATAAATGGATGCATCCTTAATTTTAATGGTTATGGAAGGATAATTAACCTTTCTATAATAAGCATTCATAATTTGCAGAGATTTAATGTAAGAATCTTCAGTGGGAAGCTTACTTTATTATGGATGGCAAATGATGATAAAATTTTGGGTGGTATTGTTTTCCAGACTTTTCAAATTGCACCATTCAAGTAAATATCAGGACCAATTTTAGGTTCACAGATAAATTGTATATCATTTTACAGAGCAGTTACTGTGTTTCGACCTCAGAACTTCAATCAGTTTTCCATCCAGTCTGAAGAGTGGAAAGGGGGAATCCATCACCAAGATGACATCTTGTGTGCTGCATTTTTACCCCCACAAACTCTTGCTACAGGTAAATTGAGCCTTCACTGAACAATGAATTAGAGATAATTTGTTGGCTTTGGGTAAGTTAAAAAAATACTTTTTTCAAATGAAAACAGAGTAATGAGTCAGTCTTATACATCCTTTAAATTATTATTTTTATGATAGTTAGGACCACCCACTTTCATGGCTGTATCTGTCCTTTCACACATGGATCTGGTACTTGGTTACTGGATGATATTGTGACTTATATAAACTTCAATTTGTAGTTCTTTCTCACTAAAATTAGTTTCAGGTACATTTTTGTTTTAAAGCACAGAAAGCCAGTATTATGTTTTAATGTGGTGGTTAACATACAATAAACTCATTAGGGAACACTAACTGTGAATATATTGCTCATTTCCAAGAGCAGCATTAGAAATTCAGGTTAAGAATCATTCATACCTTGATGGCATTCAAATCCTTCTCAATTAAACTATCTTTACTATGGAGCTGGAGAGTTGGCTCAGCCATTAAAGGGTGGATTACAACCAAAAATGTGAGACTGTCCTAACTCTTTTCCGTTAGATGTTATGTAATCTTTTCATCATAGGTGTCTCGTGAAACAAATTAACTCTTTTTCACACTCTCTCAATTCATTCTTTACTCTCAGTTATACGGGGAAAATGTTCATCCAAGAACTTTGAACATGATGCACTTTGGATTCATAGTGGATAATAGTAAATCCATCATGGGGAGCTGGACTCTATCTCCTTACCCAATAGCTTTTGGGTTACGTAGATTGCTCTGTTGGAAACAGCACAAAGCTTAATATGCTTTTATTTTGTTTTCTCTCCAAATCTTAGGATATATCCCTAACTCAGCCATCCTTTTCACTCTTCACTTGCCATTATCTTCTCAGTAGTGGACTCTTTTGGTTACTAGTGAGTGTGCCATTTGGACACTGCTATGTGACTTTTACACAGCACAGGCTTGGTTATAATTTTTGTTTGAACTTTCCTCCCGTTTCTATAAAAACAAAACAGAACAGGAACAAATGACTTTCTGTAGAGAGAACTGTAGAACTGGAGAAAACATTTCACAAAGAATTTATATGAAAGAAATGCAAATAACTCTTATATACAAATAGCATAGGGACAGAACTATGAGTTTACACTTTATCAATACCTGCCTAGTGCTTAATGCCACTTTAAATACTTTTCATTCTTAAAATAACCCAGTAAGATAAGTAAAATTGTTAACACAGTTTGATAGATGAAGACATTTTGGCATCAAGATGAGTTAATATCATGTGTAAGGCTACATAGCTAATAATTGCTGAACCTGAACTTAGATTCAAGCTGTTTAACTTCAGAGCCATTATTCACAATGATTTATTAGAGTAAGCTAATACACATAATTGGTTTATATGTACCAACTACATGGGTTATTTTATAACTATTGAAATTCTACAGTTAAAGTATCAGGTATTATTATTATTCATGGCTCAAAAAAGAGAGAATACCTACTATTTACAAGGTTTTATGTAATACATGTTGATAACAGCCTCCTTTTGTTTCTGCTTGCATGTTTCTATATAATCATCTGGTAATTTATGTTTTTCTCCCTGCCTCCTACAGGGAGCTATGATGGAGAAATTGTTTTGTGGAATAGCAGCACAGAAAATGCTCACCATGTCCTTCACCCTGATTACCAGAGGCAGCTAACATTCAAATTAGGTGAGTTCAAATTTGAAACCGAAATCTTGTGTGAAGTTGTAGTACAGTAGGCCTGGCTATTTATGCATGCACCTGATGCTGTGCACACCTAATTTATAGATGACTGGCTGTAAGCTCCAAGGATTAGCCATAGTGTAATCTTACCACAAGGAATAAAAAGAACCTGGAGACTGACTTGGTTTTGCAAGTTATCCACAGCATGCCAGTTTTCTCTTTATGCTACGTCAGCATTTCTGTATTATTGATAGCAGGGAGCACGACTCTCATTTTTATCGAGTATGGTTTTAACCAATAATACTTGCAGAATTTCCTTTGAGTCATCTTGGGTATTCTTTGGGAGGAAAATGAGAACTATGTTCACTTGATTGGCTTTTCAGCCTCAATCTGCAGTTTGTATTAAATATTATGCTACCTAGACATCATAAATTATTCTTTAGAAACCTGAGAGGAGCATTAGATGGGAGTATATTATATTTTATAGCAGTCAGCAGAACACTTGAATATTTTATACTTTAGTAAAGTGTCTCCACAATTGCCTTTCATGTTTCATTTTAGTTCCTTTATAAACTAAAGGTTTTTCTTTAGATGAATTTCTTTAGATAATAGTTATTTCATTCCCCATGGTTGAGGTCATTCCTATTGTCTCAATTTGGTGAGCCCATAGAAAATAAATTTTGAAGTATTAGTCATTAGCTGCCGTGTGTGTGTGTGTGTGTGTGTGTGTGTGTGTGTGTGTGTGTGTATGTATGTGTGTGTGTGTATGAAAAACTAGAGAGTCATTTATTGGGAGTAAGAAAACCAATTTAAAAACTTAAGATTTTGAGAGATTAATTGACTGCAAACACAAAGCTTTGACGTGATTTATGTACAAAGAACTAACCATTAAAATTAATCTCATCATTCCAAGGAGATGGTGTAATTCTGCCTCTCTTGCCCTTTGTCTTCAAGAAAGTACCATCTACATTTAAAGACTCCTCACTGTGGCTACCATCAAATACATAGAGAAACAAGACAGAAAAAGTAACAATGTTTGTATTGGTAATTTTTCTATTGTGTCAATAAAATGTCAGGTCAAAGGCAATTTAAGAAGAGATTATTTATGTTTATTTCTCTAGAGAATTAAAGTAAACAATGGCAAAATGGAGAAATGGTGACAAGAACTACAGGAACTCAAAGATTAGGGCTTACATCTTAGATTGCAAACATGAAACAGAAAGTGAACTGGGAATACATATAGCTTTTAAAATTCAAAGCCCGCCTTCCGTGACATAATTCTTCCAGCAAAGCCAAACTGTTCCCATACAGCATTACCAACTGGCAACGGAGTATTTAAACGTTTGTGCCTATGGGTGGCGTTCTCACAATACCAAACTTCTAGAAGACATTAAGGGCATTATTACATTTCTCCTCCTTTTTATCCTTGCCCACTTCCTCCTCCCACTTTTCTCTTCCTCCTCATTCTTTTGTGTGTGTGTGTGTTTATGTAAGAACACTTGTATACACATGCATGTGGAGGCTAAAGGGCAGCACTAGCTGTCATTCCTCAGGTAACCTCCACTTCCTTGGTTTTTGTTTTGTTTTTTTTTTTTTTTTTTTTGAGACGGTCTCTCATTACTCTAGAATCGACTAAACTACAGTGGCTAGTGAACCCCAGGGATCCACCTGTCTTCATCTCCCCACCAGCATTATTAAGTGGGTTTTGCTGATGGAATTCAAGTGCTTCTGCCTGTGTTGTAAGCATGCTCTCAACTGACTTATTACCTTATTCTGTGTTACCATATTTTTCACTTTGAAAAGCTGAAGATATCTTTATAGAGACTTTACAACACTATCTGTAAGCTATCAATAGACCCTGACAGAATCATTTTCAGTTTTCATAATGTGGCCTGAAGATGATATAATTAAATTGCCATTAAGAATGTCCTTTCTAGAGGAACCCACTAACAAATGGAACCATTAAAGGAGGTTAAGTATACACATATTTATTCATTTGAATTCATGTTCATTAAATACTTGCAAGATTAGCATTAACTAGAATTTCATGCCATTAGACACACATTTATCTTGAACATATTCAGATCTCTACAATGTTAACAATAACAGATATAAAGTTCTAAATAATTCTCAACACAGGAGATCATAGGAAGTGTACCTAGAATATGCAAAGCAAAAATAAAATCAAACAACATTTTCAGTTGAGGTTGTAGAACAGAATAGTAGGAGACTTCACATGGGCTGTCTCAAATGTGTTGTAAGACTTGATGGTATCATGTTACCCAAGGCCAGGATGGGAGAGGGTCTGTTGTTCAAGCATGCTGGTTTGAAAAGATGGTTCTCTTCACCAAGAGCCTGTGTTTTTCTTCACCACAGACCCAGAAAGCCAAAAGTTTAATGCCAAGAGAAGCTGCTCAGTGCACTGCTTGGCAGAGCAGGTAACACTGGCTGCTCAAAATTTTGAGATTGACACAGAAGGTAATAATGCTGTTATGAAGCTTTGCTTCCTTGAAGCAAGAAAAAACATTGCAGCAACAGGTAAAATTTATGCCTTTCTGTATTTGAGAAAGAGAGCAATAAAGGAAGCTCAACCAATCTATTTTATTATCTAGGTCTTATAGTATTTGACTTTGTGTAGCTATCAAGCCTGCACTGGTTCATGAAAGGTCAAGGACACTTGTATAGGAAGCTTATTCTGGGAACGGAGGTGAATGGATCTGCCTAATAATTTAACCATTGTCTAGTTTGAGACAAGTGCAAGAAAAGTTCCAACAATTATTTTATTAGGCAAACAACTGATATCTATCATGGCATGTAGTTGCTTTAGAAGGGCAGAGGACATAGTTACATGTTACAAGTACATGAGTCAATGTATAGGTTCACGTGTCAAAGAAATTCTAGCTGCTACTGAATAGAGGTTTGAATTGACTGCGTATCCCATTATAAGGGCTTCCTGGATCACAACTTGAATATTGTTTGGGGATCTTTTGAGTGTCTTTGCTATTTGATTTTTACTTCTTACAATAGATCAGGGTCCCATTTGAACTTTTTTGTTAAGAGAGATTATAGAATTGGTGGTGCTCTGAGACTTTTTGTGGTGAGCTGCTAGTTTACAGACAAAATAACAATGTGCCTACTTTTATAGCATGATGAGGATGCAGCTTACATCTTGGTCCACAAAAGCTAACATAGAAAATGTTCATTAACTTTTCATGTAAATTATTTTCATGTGTGTGTGTGTAACATTAGGATTCTAGACACGAGCATTGTATGTTTGGGAAAAGAAATGAACATATCTGAACCATAGTTTGAATGATCACTTTTCCACACTGAATTTACAAATGGAGAACTTGTATGATATCTATATAAAAACTACCATCAATAAAGTTATAACCACAGTTGTTTCAAAAACGTTATTTAATATTTAAGATGAATTTGAAACAGACTACAAAACTATTCTTCAAAACATACTTATCCTCATATTATAGAGCATTATTCTAAAACCATTTTCCATTCCTTGTAACTAATTCTTCTTAATGCTGTTTCAAAACTGTTCTACTGAAACAGACATGCCATTACTTCCACTTTAACTCTATTGTTAATTGCTAGCATAATTATGTAACAAACAGAAAGCCATCTACAAATTTATCTAATAATAAATTTGCCTCAGAAGATTATTTTCACAAAGCATTTTATGTAAGTGTAAAAATATAAATGGTTAGGTCCTAATCAATTAACAGCAACAAAAAGAGTTACAAGGGTTTCAATAACATTCCTGATGAAAAAATTAAAAAATGAGCTCATACATAGAATCCATGACTTGCTACTCAGTAGAGAATTGATATCTGTGCTGACATGCATGCATACATGCATCTAGACCTATACCTCTTCTGTATTTGTCCAATGGCTTATTAGGGAGAATAAGTTTTATATTTTCAGGATAGTACCATAATGTTTAAATTAGTATTCTACAAATCCATCAAAGAAATAAATCAACTTTATTTAAATATCAACATAATGAATGGGTAAAAGAAAACCAAATAGTGGAATATTTTATATAACCTATGTAATTAATACTCCATATGAATTCTTCTTAATGTTATAGCAATGTTATCATGGAATAATTGCCAACTAATAGTTTAGAGAATCAAAATGATGCTCAGGATAGATTGTAGTATTAGTAGTACTCTCCATTCTGATATGCTCATAACAGGGTCAGCTTCTAGGAGAAGCCACTTTGAATTTCTAGATTTATTTTCCTAATTAGGTTTCCCCTATGTAATAGGAGGTGCTAACCTGGTGTCATGTGGAGCATCTGGTTATGTCAGGTTCTGGGACACATGTAAGAAAGAACTTATGGCTGAATTTCTGGCTCATGCTGGAGTTGGATCTATTATTATGTCTACTGATAAACAAAATCAGTACCTTGCCACCGGAGATCCTGATGGATGGCTGAAAATCTGGAACATAGAGGTAAACAGAAGATATTCTCATATCATCACCATTGCTTTTTAGCACAATATCTGATAAAAATGAAGCATTCAGCTATGAGTCACACCTTGATGAAGGAGGTGTTTCCTAGAAAAAGGAGGAAATGCTCTGTCCTGTGTATTTTAAAGAAACCATTTTCCTGAAAATGGGGATGTGTATCTTTAATCCCAGCATTCAGGGGGCTTAGGAAGGCACATCCATCTCTCTATGAGTTCAATACCAGCCTGATCTACAGAGTAAGTTCTAGGACAGCCAGGACTACATGGAGAAATAAAAACAAGCAAACAATCAAACAAAAAAAAAAACCCAGCTGTTTGCATGATTTGAGCACAGACTATTTTAAAGTAACACACACACACACACACACACACACACACACACACACACACACCACACACACCACACACACACCAACAATTCTCTCAGTGCTGAATTGTATTAATACACACCTACCTAAGTCAATTGTCCAATGACAATTCAATTTGTATCTTGTCAGTACTTCATTGTAGTGCTGTTTGGAAATATACAATTGGATGCATTTTTATGAAACAAATCCTAAATGTCATCTAGTATGCTGGTCCTTCATCTACTCTTATCAACATCCTGAGTTAGTTGATGTAACAACTGCTTACTCACTCCACTTAAAAAAAAATCATAAGATGATAAAATATTAAGTGTCTTCATGTGGCCAAGCTCCCTTTTATCAGATACTGACTTACACCTTTTTTTTTTGTCTCTGATCCCTCTCTCTCTCCCACTCTTTCTTTTCCCAAGTTGGTAATTTTGGTGTCAAGACTTTTGTCAAAATTAATGTCTTTGTTTCTAACCTTCATCAGCATGAGCTATATGTTGAAGGTGGATCATGGGTTAGTCTTTCTAAATGTACCCTCCACATCAGGCTTCTTAAAAGTTGATATTAAATTACAATTCATGTTAATATTTGGATTTTTAAAAGTTTGGTTATTTCTTTTCATTCAGGGCTATTGTACTAATTCCACTGGGAACAAAATCACCCAGTCTCCACCTTTGCTCAGATCATTTCAACCTCATGAGGACCGGATAAGTTCCTTGCAGATGTGTGAGTCAGGTGATCACTTGCTTATCATTTCCTCCTCTGCAGACTGCAGTGTCTGTGTGACTGGACTTTGCAATGCCCCTGCCTTGATCTTTGGTCAGGTATGCACACTCCTTCTTTGTTATTCTGGGATTTACTTGACTGTTAGTGTAAGTGTGAATCTGTACATATTTCCATGGGAGTCTCCTCTGCTGTCTAAAGTTTACTAGTTATGAATGGACTGATGGGAAATGCTGAACCAGCAACTCCTGTATCACTTACCCTGATTACCCCTAACTGCAACCAGCTCCATGAAGGGGAGGGCACATATTTTTACACCTAGCCAATTTTGAGCCAATACTTCCAGGTACCAAAGATTTTTAATAATTCACCATATAAGATGTACATGAGTTTTAATAGGTCTTAATATTAAAAGTATGGAGTCAGATATTGGGGTAAAAGCTGAAAGGTCAGAGAATGGAGGAGCAAGTCACTGCCACACCTTACCTCACTAATTTCTCAGTTGAAAAAAGAGCAAATTCCTGTTTTCTCTCACCTATATTCCTCTCTCCACCCAGACATCTTACATTTGTCTCCACCTCCCTAGTGCTGGGATTATAGGCATGCACCACCATTGCCTGGTCCCTGTGGTTAGTTAGTGGCAAGCTTCACCCTCTGATTTTTCAGGCACACTTTATTTGTACGAACAAGATATCACCACAAAAAGTGGGTTACTGATTAATCAGGACAAGAACATGGGAACCTTTTTTTTCCCTGACAGTTCCAAGCAGGGGTTTTATAAGGACAAAAATCACAAACATTTGTTGCCAGGTTACAATTACAAATTTCACCAATCAGAAGTCAAAGATGAGGGACCTTCCTTGTATTTTCCATCATTGTCAGCCAACATACAATGCAAGCCTTTCAGTTCAACCAATCAGATTCATTTTTTTCCCCTGATGTTAGGAACAGCCACAATGTTTCTAAAGAACTAAAGATGAATAGAGACTACTTCTATGGTTTAGGGAAGTGGTTGGTCAGCCATTGGAAAGTTCTTATCTCCTCAAGGTCTTGGAAACTTTATCTTTATTTCACCCTACAAGAAAATGGAGTTTGAAGTCAAAATGGCAAGGTGCTTTTTCTTACTCCCTTCAAAGTGACATGGAAAGATGGTGGCTTTCTATGGATCAACGTATTTATTACTGGATTTTTTTAGAAAATACTAAGTTTCATCCCTATTATTCCAAGAGATAACCAGCTGGTCTCTCTTACCCCCTGCTCACATCTCCTGTGGATCCCACAGACCATCCATCCCCTCTTAACATTCATCTCCCCATTCATCAATGTGTACCAGCCTCCAACACCTACAGGCATTTCCCATGATCTCACCAGCTGAGAAGGCCAGGAAAATAGGTAACACACAGGCAATACATCATCCAAAAATCCAGAAGCAAGGTATTATATCCATTTTAATATCTAAAAAAATTAGACTTCAAGCAAAACTAATCAAAATAGACGGGAAAGGATACCACACACTCATCAAAGGAAAATTCTACCAAGATGACACTTCAGTTCATAACTCCTATGCCCTAGACACAAGGGCAACCGAGTTTATAAAAGTAACACTACTATAGGTTGAATCTCATATTGATCTTCAACAATAGTCAATACCCTGCTCTTGCCAATAAACAGGTCATCTGGGTGCAAACTAAACAGAAATATTGCAGCTAACTGCCATTATAAACAAAATGAACCAAACAGGTTTTTATAGAATATTTTACAAAAACACAAAGGTATATACCTTTTTCTCAGTACTTCATGGAACTTTCTCTGAAATGGACCACATACTCAGGCCCAACAGATACAAGCAAATTGAAATAGCTCCCTGCATCCTATTAGAGCACTGGGCAATAAAGCAGGGTATTAACAACAGAAACCTTATAAACTCATAGAAACTGAATATATACTGAATGAAAAAAAAATGAGTCAAGGCAGAAATAAATAAGAAATTAAAGAGTTTCTAGAATTTGGTAAAAATAGCTTCTTCAAACTTTAGGAATACTGAGGAAATTTCATAGCATTAAGTGCATACATTAAAAAAAAATAAGAGATCTCATACTAGCAACTTAACCGTACATCTGAAAGATCTAGAACAAAAACAAGTAAGCACATTGAAGAGGAGTAGATGACAAAAAATAATCAAACTCAGGGATGAAATGAGTAAACTAGAAACAAAGAGAACAATACAAATAATCAATGAAAGAGAGTTGCATCTTTGAGAAGATCAAAAAGATTGACAAATTCTTATCCAAACATCTAAAAGATGAAGAGACAATAACTGAATTAACAAAGTCATGAATGAAAAGGGGGCAAGACACCCAGAAAACACAGAGAATCATAAAAGTATACTTAAAAACCTGTACTCTATCAAAATGGTAAATCTAAGGAAAAGTATAATTTTTCAATAGCTATCACTTACCAAAGTTAAGTCAAGATCAGTTAAACAATTTAAATGCCTATAATCCCCAGTGAGACACAGTTATTAAAACTCCTCCACCCCCCCCAAAAATCCCAGGAACAGATGGATATATATATATATATATAATCCAGAGAATGGAAACAACATATAGGTTCCTCAACAGAAAAATAGATAAATAAAATCTGGTACATTTACACAATGGGGTATTGCTCAGTTGTTAAAGAAAAAAATATCAGCATAGAATTTATAGGCAAATGGATGCAACTAGAAAAAATGTCATCATTAAGGATGTAACCCAGACCCAGAAATATAAATATGATATATATTTACTTATAAGTGGATATTAGCCATTAACTACATAAATGATAATCAATCGACAACCCACAAAGCCATAGAGGTTAGGAAAAGAGAGGGGCTTGACTGAGGATGGGGGCACATGAACCTTCCTGGGAAGCAGAAATACAATAAATTTTGAAGATGAACTGGGAACATGTGGGGGAAGGAGTGGGAAGGATCAGGGTGGGTGTGGTGGGAGAGAGTGTGAGAAGAGACAGGAAGACTTAGGGACCATTGTGGGTGGTGGTTTGGAAACTTCCTGGAATCTCTGAGGGTGACCCTAGTGAGAATTCCTAGTGTTGGAGGATATGGAGTCTGATCTGGCCATCTTTTGTGGACAGAGAAGGCTTCCAGTGTTGGGCCCATTTGCATTCGGATGAGTTATTGGCTGAGGGGTTCCCATGGAGCTCCATAAACACCCTAGGCTCTAGCTAGGACAAGGAGGTTTCTCTCTGAAAACTGATAATGGGATCCCATTCCAACTACAATGTCTGCAGAGCTTATTGAATATAGAGAGGTCAACCTGGTGCCTATATGGAGCCTATACTCCTTCATTTTAATCTCCTTGGGCTGAGAAGGTACTCTGACGGCTATAGGGAGAAAAAACCTGAAGACCAATCCAGCCACAACATCTTCGATCTACAGTCTGTCCTGCCTGCAAGATTAGCTGGGGCTATGGTGGTAGAGAACTGGTGTGAGGTGCCAATCAACGTTTGGTTTAACTTGGGACCTGCTCCACAAGGGGGAACCCATTTCCTATATTGCCTTGATACCCAGGAACCAGAGAATGAATAGCCTAGAAACTTAGGGTAGAACCAAGTATGCCTGCCAAAAATAAATAAAAATAAATAAATAAGGAAAGAAAGAAAGAAAGAAAGAAAAGAAAAGTGATTCCTAATGATACACTGCTATACTCATAGATTGGTGCCTTGTCTAGAGAAGTTTCCTGTGGCAACAAATGGGAGTGGGTTCAGAGACCAAACTAATACTCTATAACTTGGCAGGTGTTCAATGATGGGTCACTAGATTAAAAGTTGTCAAAAGTAAAGTCTGCTCAAGTTAGGAAAAATTTAGAAGTTTAATTTGATGTCAAAATTACAGACTGATGGAGGATTTCAAATTATAGAACAAGAAGTTAATTCAATGGTTCTGTGTACACACTGTCTTAAAAAGTGTTTATTGCGTTGAAGAGACACCATGACCAAAGCAAACACAAAAGTAATTGTGGTGGCTCACTTATAGTTTCAGTCTTCTAACAACTTTTTGCTAGTAAAGTAATGTCTTGCTTAGTCATCATTATAGAAGCTTCCTCTGCATTTGGTGGGAACAAATACAGAAATCCACAACTGGCCATTGTGTAGAGAACAAGAGACTTTGGATTGCTCAATTCTAAATGGGTTATGTCCATCAAATTCCTCCCCATGGGGCTCAGGAAACTCGGCAGAAGAGAAGGCAGAAAGATTGCAAGGGTCAGTGGGAGTAGAGGAGATCAAGGAAACAGTGATTTCCATATACAATAGGACTGATGCACAGATGGACTCACACAGCCATTGCTGTATAAATCATTGTAGGCAAAGCCCATGAAAACTACCCTAGCCATTTTTTTTTGGGAAGATTTAATAATTAGCTTTTTTTCTGAGGTATTTTAACAATTTGTGTGAAAATAAAAATAGTAAAAAAATAATCATCAAAATTTTGACAAAATGTTTTTTTTTTCATATTTCTACCTCCTTTTGCTTCAGGTACTAAAAGTATATTGGCAATAAATTTTATGGTTCATTAGGATTTCATTAGATAAGTTTTGTTTCTTTCTTATGGTGTAGCTCATGCTCTACCCTTACAGAAGTTATATATATATATATATATATATATATATATATATATATATGTCATAAGATCATATACATATGTGATACATAAGTTCACAGCTGGTTTTAGTCATTTTTGTCTATAAATATAAATGACAGTTTATTTACTAATCTTGTAAAGGATAAATGTGTGATGAAAATAAATTTTATGAAAATGAATATATTTTCATTTTTAGGCAAGCCATTGGGATATTGAAAATAATTTTTATCTTCCTATAAGAGATATTAATGTATTAGAAAGTAAAAGTAAAGAGGAAAGCACAAAAATAACTCCTTTATTTTCTAAAGAGGAGTCATGCTTAGACTCAACAGAAGATTCTCTACTTACTGAGGAAAACAATGATAATTCAACACACATGTAAGTACTTTTAATCATTATCTAGATGTGAAGTCTACATAAGACATGGGTACAGTTGGACCTAACTTCCTGTGGTGCTCTGTAGCAATCCAATGACAACCTCAAACTTTTTCTTAATGTTGTCAGGTTATTGATTGTTTGTGCATGGTATGGATATGTTCTTAGGGCTTCTTATGTATTTTATGTCTTGCCTCCATTGAGTTATTAATTTTTATCCTCACCTCATACTTATATTCTCCTTCTCTATCTCTGTGTCTTTGTCTGTCTTTGTCTCTATCTCCACCCACTGTCAGGGGATCCCTGACAAGGTCTTGCTATACAACCCCGGTTATTCTTGAATATCCTTCAGTCTACTCAGTACTAGGACAGGAGGCATTGATTCCTTTTAAAGATTTAATTAACTATTTACTTAATTAATTAATTTCACAAACCTCTTCTCCTATCTTTTCCCTTTCTTTCCCCCCTCCCACCCACTTTTCCTCTGTTTCTGTTTAGAAAGGTGCAGGCCTCCCATGAGTATCAACATAGCATAGCATATCAAGTTGTTGTAATACTAAGCACCTCCCCTTTCATTAAGGTTGGGCAAGGCAAAATAATGTGAGGAATAGATTCCCAAAAGTCAGCCAAAACATTAGGAACAGCCCATGTTCCCAGTGTTAGGCATCTCATAAGTAGACCAAGCCACACAACTGTAGGTGGAATTTTTTTGTCCAGTCATCCTGCTCCCAAATAACAACACAAAGACTTCTTATCAATTATGAGATCTTGGCTAAAAGCTTAGGCTTATTTCTAACTAACTCTTATAATTTAAATTAACCCATTAAAATTAATCTACATATTGTGTGTGGCTGTGGCCTTACCTGTCTTCCAACATATCTTGTTCCCTCTGTGTCACCTGGTGACCTCAACTTTCTTCTTCCCAGTGTCCTCTGTGTCTGGCTTTCCCCCCTATACCTCCTACCTAGCTAATGGCCATTTAGCTTTTTATTAAACTGATAAAAACGTGCCTTGGGAAAGACATGTCTTCACAATGTACAAAAAGATTATTAGCCATTCCCCCTTTTTTCTAAATAAAAATAAAGGGTTTAACTCTGACACAGGAACAGTATATATGTTTCGAATAATTATCAGGTAGATAAGAATTATATTCACAATATCCAATACATTTTTATTTTGAAATTTTAGGAAAAACACTCCATTATGTATCTTATCTTGGTGAGTCCAAAATTCAATACCTAATTTAACTGCTATCATAACTAAAGAAAACTATATCTCATCTTCAACTCCATTAAAGACCCTAGACGGATATTGTTGCTAGAAGTTTCCCTCCAGGCTTGTTCCACAGCCACATTAGCCCCAAATAACAAACAGAGACACTGTATTAGATATAAAACTGGCCTGTTACTAGCATTTCTTATTGGCTAGCTCAGTCTTAAATATTAACCCATTTCTATTAATCTAAGTGTTACCACATGGTCTTATCTTACTGGTGAGAGGGTTTGGACCTCTTCTCTCAAGTTCCTATATCTTGACTCCCCTGTACTACCTCTCCCAGAATCATCCTTGTTTCCAAGTTCTGCCTATCTTGCTTTTTTATTGGCCATCAGGGCTGTATTCACTAACCAATAAGAGAAAAAGATTTACAAAATGACATCTCCCATCAAAATATACATTACCTGAGTAAACAATTACTTAGGGTAATGTCTCACTGTGGGTCACTGCATCTGTTTCCATCCTTTACTGGATGAAGGCTCTCTGATGACAATTGAGGTAGTCAACAGTCTATGAACATAGCAGAATATTGTTAGGCATCATATGCTGAAATTTTTTCTCTCCAGTTATGTTTGGTTTATCCTAGATTTCTGTGCCATATAGCCTCTGGGTCCAAACATTCCATACAGTGTCAGTGGTAGGCTCATTCTCATGACATGGGTCTCAGATAGGACTAGTCATTGGTTGGCCACTCCCATAATAGCTGCACAACCCTTAACCCAAGCTCATTCCATAGGCAGGATAAACTGTAGGTCAAAGGTTGCGTGGCTGGATTGGTGTCCTAATTCTTCCACTGAACATCCTGGAAGGCATTGCTTTCTAGTCTGTGTTGTTTAATTTTATTTTTCTATATGTTTTAAATTCAAATATAATTACATCATGTTCTCCTTTCCCTTTTATCCTTTACTTCAGCTCCATTTCATGTCCTCTTTTTCTCTTATTCTTATTATACTTCTATTTCAATTCTGTCTTCAAAAGGATTATGAGAAATAATTCCTTTTCTTGATAATAATTTATTTGTTTCTGTCTGTCTGTTGTCTGTCTATCCATCATATATCATATATAATCTATTTTTATTATCTATCATGTAGAATTCTATTTACTGATCTGAGTCCTGTGCCCTGATCACAGTATAGCCATATTTGGTGATACTATCTTTCTGGAATTAAAGAAAGCTTCTCTATGTATTTAAAGTCATCTAAATTTTCATCTTTTTTTCTTCTACACTTAATTCTTACATATTTTGTAGTCTTCCCTCCACCTACTCATTCACCATCCCTGTGACTAAATTTAACAAGCACTTGTATTATGCTCTCTTCTTAGCATTGCCCATCCCATAATGATATATAGTTAAGAGTTATGTAGTGAGAAATCCTTACAAGCTAGCTTTCTTCACTAGTGGATACACATTTAAAGTTAGGAGAGTTCATTTCTTTTTACCCCTAAGTAATATGATGAACAATTAATCCATTTACCATCAAATGATATCTTGATTACTTCACAATTTGGCAATTATAATGCCATTATAATTAATAACTATTTTATTCATGTGGATCTATATCTGAGCTTTAGTCTATTATATTGATCTAGCCGTCTGTGTTTTTCATCAACATAGTCCTGTTTTGGCTACTGCAATTGCATATTAAGCCTTGAAAAAAAGGTAGTTTGTTCATAATATTCTTGTTTTATTCCTCAATATTCTTTTGGTTGTTCTGGGTCTTACATATTTTTATTAAAATGTCAGTCCTTTTGTTGACCTCCCTAAAATATGTTTCTAGAATGATAATTATGGTTGTTATTGAAATATAGGTCAGCTTTGGACAAACTAGTGACATTCTTTCTACTCATGACCATCTATTATATGACAGGATGTTACTGGGGAGACACAACACATACATATTCACATACCCTCAAAAAAGTGAATTGCCAAAAGACTGAAGTATGATTGAACCAGAATTTAATTTTTAATTTGGTGAATTTATGAGTTTTTACTGGGATTACTAACAGAAGTATGGGTGGTAAGATATGGGTGAGAATTAACATATAGAAGGGCTAACTAAAAAAAAAAAAAAAAAAGATGCATCCTGCAAAGAACTGTGCCAACACAGCTGATGACTCATGGAAGTTGTCATACATGCAGGCAGCTTCCAGGCGGAAGAAATGTCTGTCCAGCTTCTCTGGTCACATAGCAGCTGTTTACAGCTATTATAAGGCTGGGAGGTGACTTCTAGAATCTTGCAAATTACAACCTTCTGGGACATGTGATCTTTTGTTTACCTGGACTCTTTTGAGTCCTGCCTCTTCCCAGTGGAGGGAATGTTTCAGTTCAGAGGAAACTGCTATTCAACAGTATCTTCCTATTTACATATGTCTTTTTGAAAAATTTCCTTCCTTAGAGTTTCAGAGAGAGTTTTCCTAATCCAGGCATTTCTTTTTTGAAGGGAGGGGGGTTATGGGATTATTTTTTTCATTTTATTATTATTATTTTTTCTTATTTTATATATCAATCCCAGTTCCTTCCTTCCTCCTTCCTTTCCTCCCTCCCTCCCATGTCCCACAACCCCTCTCCTGTCCCATTCCCCACCCACTCCACAAGGAGGGTGAGGCCTTCTAAGAGGGATCATCAAATTTTTTCCCTCCTGTCTGTAGACTAATACCCCTCCATGAGGAATGCGCTCCCAAAGTCCTTTCCTGCACCAGGGATACATCCTGGTTCCACTGTCAGAGGTCCCTTAGACTGCCCAGGTCTTCTAACTGAGACTCATGTTTAGGGCCTCTGAATCGGTCCAATGCTGGTTTCACAGCTATCAGTCTGAGGGGGTAGGGTCCATGATCTCCCCTTGTTCAGATCAGCTCTTTCTGCGGGTTTCTGTAGCCTTTTCTCATCACTCCTCCGTCTCTGCAACTGGATTATAGGAATTAGATTCGGCATTTAGCTATGGGTGTCTCAATGTATATCTTGTTAAATTATACTTAAATATTTGAATGTTTATGTTAGCATAAATGGTGTACTTCAAATTCCAATTGTTTATTGATTAAATATAAATAATTTTTAAAAATAAAATCTAGTATAATAAGTCTGGCAATAATAGCTTATTATTTCCATTTTTTTTTCTCCATAGACAATAATGTTTTCATCAAAAGTGTTACTTCTTTTTTTCCGAATATGTACCTATTTTTTTTCTTTCTGTATTAGCTACAACTTCTTCTAATTTGATGTTGAATGGATGGAAGATTGTATAAATTGATTTCTAAATGGTGGACAAGCTTTCACATGTACATTTGAATAAATCCCACTTGATTTTCACATACAATTCGTTTTTTGTGTACAGCTTGATTGGCTTAATAATGTTAATGTTTTGAAACTATGTTCCTGGGAGAGATTGTTCTGTAGTCTTTCTGTATCTTGTTTTGGAATGAGAACTGTGTTGCTCCCTAGAATAAGTTACAAAATGTTCCTTTACTCCCATTTGTGGAAGAAAATGAGTATTTCTTATGACTTATGTTTTTGCTGGAATTTACCGGTAACATGATCTGGGTTTGATACTTCTGTTTGGGAGGTTATTATTGCTTCTATTTATAAGCATAAACTATCACATGCTTCTAAAAAGCACTGATCCCATTAGACACATATAATTATGAACATAATCTGGTAGTCATTTGAATTTACTGCTTAAAGAATGAAATTCACTCACTATTTAATCCATATATGGAAAGAAATGTTTAACAATGATAAAAAAAATTGTTCCATAAAATTCCCAGAATGTATCTATTGGGTGCTACTGTAGTCTTTTATGTTGAGTCTAGAGTATCAACCACAGCATAAGCTATCTTTCCTTCTTCTCTGCCACTCACTGATCTGTTGGTTTTGTAATTGTTGTGGTTAAGAAATGGAAAAAAACAAAGAAAGAAAACAATGGAATTACAGTTGGCTAGACTCACCACAAGGGCAAATCTTGAGTTTTTAATCTAGGAGTACATACCGTTGGGGGGGGGTTCTTTGGTGGCCCCCACAAAGGGATATTCATTTCAAATGTTTCAAACTGATACACCCATTGATTGTCTCATGAGGTATATTTAGATTAGAGCACACAAGGTGTATGTAAATTACACAACTCTGCTTGAGTTGATTTCTGTGTGGCCACAAAAAATCCATATATAAAATCTTACAGCGATACATACTTTTCTGTGCCTTCCTTCCTGTGGGAGGAACTCTCACCCACAACACTGTGTGGGTACCTCTTTATGTCATAATGAGGTATCAATCCAGTGTTCTCTTCTAAGGACAATTCAGGGTTTATATTTTCAATTTTTGACTGTTGAACATGAAATGAAGCTAAAATAAGAGGATGTGAAGTGTGTTTCACTTTGTGAAAGTAGGAACACACACTGAATCTCCTCTAATAATAAATTTGTGTTTGTCCCTTCTTTTGTGGGGCAGTGGACACAAACATTACAAGATCCATTTTGAAGAACCTCTTTGGTACAGTGGGTCAGTACAAGGTATCTACTGCATCACTTTGAAGCAGGGGAAATAGATTTTTTTAAAACTATTAATTAATATTTTTGCTGTTCAATGCTTTGAACTTCTGCTGACATAGAGACAAAAGAAAAATGTTCTCTTTTTAACAACCAGTTATGCTAAATTGAACTTTGGTATTTATTCTTCCATCTCTTTTAATTGTAGCTTTCCAAAATGTCAAGTAGCAATTTATTCTCAAGCAAAGGACATTTTTGATTTAGAAATAGAACATTGCCAATATGTATAAGCATAGAAGGCAGAGAATGGAAACTGTACCAAGGATAAGATGTTTCTCAGCAACTTAGATTGGAGATGAGAGTTACCAAGGCCAAAGCAGTAAGATCACGTTTCCTATTTATTTCATGTCTATAAAAAAATGTATATGAAAATAGTATATATTCCAGGCAACATGCTAGTTTACAATTTTAAAAATAAATTTTCATATTTATTTATTTCATTTATTTATGAAACAAAGAGGGAGGGAGATAGAAGGAGAGAGAAAGATACTGAGAAAGGCAGAGAGACAGAGAGAGGGCATGAAATAGAGTTTAAAGTGAAATGGCTAAGGTAACACCATCTTGTCCTGATTCTGTTTTGTGTTTGCCTGCATACTGTTGATATCCTGGCTTCTCCCTCTTCCTGGGTCCCGGGAAACCTAACTCTATTCCTGTTTCTGACTCCTCTCCTTCTACTGCCTGAGAGGTTTCTGCTAAGCACAGGCCAGTCACACTGTTCCAGCTCTCTCCTGAACCTGTGCCTTTGTGCCTTCTCCTTAGGGAGAGGCCCTGGTCAAGGGCCTCTCTAACCTTGGGATCTCTCCCTGCCCCTGGATTGCTTTTCCTCTGGCTACTTTCCCTCGCCCCTGATCCATCTTTGACAGGTGATAGCTTCTCACAGACTGCTCAAAGGCTGTCAAATGTTGTATGGCTGCATTATGCATGTGTTAGGTGGCTGCATAATTGCTCTGCATGCAGAAATCAGCATGGCTGCATTGTGCATGTGTTAGGTGATTGCATAAGGGCTCTGCATGCAGAAACCATGTGGAACTGGGGCCAATGGCAGCTCCACGGCTCCAGTTTCAATGGGCCCAGCTACTGAGACTCATTCTAAACCATTCTTTTTCCCTTTATGAGCAAGTGCCTCCCACCTCTCTCTCTCTGTGTGTCTCTCTGTCTTTTTGTCTCTCTTGTTTTCCATTTCTGCTCCTGATTGGTAAACTCCATGTGAGTTTATTGAGTTTGGTGGATCATGTTTCATCGCCCAAAGCTGACAAGATACCTCTCAGTCATCCATACCCCAGTAGCAACAACAATCTTAACAATTTTTTGGAGATGTCTATAATGCTGACCATGGTCCAGACATACTAACTAGAATAACTGATGCTTTTGCAGGCTAAAGCATAAAATTGAAGTAACTAAGACGATATGTAAATTAAAAAAATTGTCATGTGGTCTCTAGAAAATCCTGCTAAATTCAGCAAAAAGAGAGCAGTTATTCTAAACCCCTTTAAACACTAATATAATTATGTTTTCATTTTGTTTTATTTATTTTACATATCAGAATTTTCCCTCCCTCTTCTTTTCTTGCCCCTGCAATACCTCCCCCAAACCACCGTATCCATTCCTCAGAAAGAGTAAGGCCTCCTATGTGGAGTCAATAAAGTCTGGCACATTCAGTTGAGACAGGACTAAGGCCCTCTCTCTTGCATCTAGGTTGAGCAAAGTATCTCACCATGGCAAAAAGCCATCTCATGCACCAGGGATAGATCTCGGTCTCATTGCTAGGGATCTCACAAATAGAGCAGGTTACACAACTGTCATTAACAAGCAAAGGGCTTAGTTTGGTCCCATGCTGTCTCCCCAGCTGTTTGTCTAGAGTCTATGAGCTCCCACAAGCTTGATTCAGCTGTCTCTGTTTCCCCATCCTGACTTTGACACCCCCTCTCTTGCTCATATAATCTTTGATGGATCCTCGAGCTTGGCCTGGTGTTTGGCTATGTATCTGTGCATCTGATTTCATCAGGTACTGGATGAAGGCTCTATGATGGCAGTAAGGATGGCCACCAACCTGATTACAGGGAAAGGCCAGTTCAGCAGTCTCTCCACTATTGCTATGAGTCTTATTAGGGTCATGCTTGTGGATTCCTGGGAATTTTCTTACCATCAGGTTTCTCCTTAACCCCAAAATATCAAAATATCTTTTACTGGTCTTCCACTCTGTTCCTCCCACAATTGGACCATTTCATTTCCTCTTGTTCCTATCCCCTATCTCCTCCCCTAATAACTCCTTCCCAAGTTTATCCAGTATATCTCATTTATTTCCCCTTCCTAGGGTGATCCATGTGTCCATGTTAGAGTCTTCCTTGTTACCTACCTTATCTGGAGCTGTGGAGTGTAGTCCTTTGCTTTACATCTATTAACCACTTATGAGTGAATACATACCATTTTGTCTTTCTCAGTCTGTGTTACCTCACTCAGGTTGATTCATTTTTCTAATTCTATCCATTTGTTTTCCAATTTCCTGATGTCATTGGTTTTACATAGGAATAATACTCCATTGTATAAATGTACCACATTTATTTATCCATCCTTGGCCATTTGAGATTCTTTTGTTGAGAATTCTGTTTACATCTGTACCACATTTTTTAATGGAATTGTTTGGTATTTTGATTTCTAGTTTCTTGAGTTTTTTATATATATATTGGAGATCAGCTCTCTGTCAGATGTGGGGTTAGTGAAGATCTTTTCCTGTTCTGTAGGCTGCTGTTTTATCTTATTTACCATGTCATTTGTCTTACTGAAGCTTTTCAGTTTTGGAAGGTTCAATTTATTGGTTGTTGCTCTCATTGTCTGTGCTATAGGTGCTATATTTAGAAAGAGATCTCCTGGGCCAATGTGTTCAAGGCTAGCTACTTCCCACTTTCTCCCCTATCAGGCTTAATGTAACTGGATTTATGTTGAAGTCTTTGATCCCCTTGGACTTGAATTTCTTTACATGGCAATAGATGTGGATCTATTTGCATTCTTCACCACGTTAACATCCAATTATGCCAACACCATTTGTTGAAGATGCTTTCTTTTTTCACTGCACAGTTTTGACTTCTTTGTCAAAAATTATGTGTTCAGAAGTATGTGGATTAAAGTCAATGTCTTCAATTCATTACCATTGATCCATGTGTCTGTTTTCATGTCAATATCAAGCTGTTTTTGTTACTATAGCTCTAGAGTTGAGCTTGAAGTCATGGATGATGATACCTACAGAAGTTTATCTATTTTACAGGATTGTTTTGGTCATCTTGTTCTTTTGTTTTTTGTTTGTTTTTCCATATGAAGTTGAGCATTGTTCTTTCCAAGTCTGTGGAGAATTGCATTGGGATTTTTTTTATTTATTTATTTATTTAAAACTACTATACCTATGAGCTTCAACACTAAGAGACTCCGGGGCTTAAGTTTGCTCTTGGTTGTTGGCTGATATTCATATACTTTAAATTTGTTTAATTAGCACAATTTTCCACAAATATCTCATGTAGACCATTTCTAGAAGGAAACCTTTTGCAGTCAGTTCTTTCTTCCCATCAGTGATTGAAATGAAATTGTCAGACTTGTGTGGCAAGAGCTCTTAGCTCCTGAACCATCTTGAAACTTCAGTCTATTCGTTTTTTTCTTTTTTCTCTTGTTTTTCCAGGCAGGGCTTCTCTTGGAGTTTGTCCTGGAACTCACTCTGTAGACCAGGTTGTCCTGGAATCTCTAAATCTGGCTGGCTTCAAACTCACAGAGATCTGCCTGATTCTGCCCTCTGAGTGCTGGGATTAAAGGCATGTACTACCACCACCTGATTGTATACCATTCTTTATGATAAATTGTATTGTTATCTTTTAAAAAGAATCAGTGCTTTGAGCATCCCCCCCCCACACACACACACTTACTGGATTTCTATCTCATTTTGTTCTATGTCTTATCACTTCTAGACACCTTTTTTTATCAGGAGATTTGCTGGTAGGTTTTAAAATTCACAGATTTTCTTTAAAACTGGAATTTTGTTTTTCTCACTTGGTCTTCCCACACTGAGTGTGTGTCTGAAGGCCATGGATGAGCTCAGGATAGGGAGGCACATTTTTCTCTCCTGTGAAGCACACTTTTCAAGGATGACTGCTTGTGCTCTTTAAAATTCTACTTATTCCAGATAATTGTCTTATAATCACTTTGCAATTGTTGTTAAGATATAGCATATAATAATGTCATTTAGGAATTATTTGGTAATTGAAAGAATTCTCACAATTGAATTGTTGGTTTTATCCCTTGGTTTTTCCAGGATGTGACCAGGACATCAACAATACTTTTATCAGCTCTAACGTGTCAGCTGAGCTTTCCAGTAACTTTTTTAGATTTTGCAAAGACTTTTCAACCTTGGGTAATTGTTTTTTTGGGAAAAAAATTTCTCAAGCCCAAGCTTTTTACTTAATCAAATGAGTAAACACAAGAAATGTATTAGACCAGTAACATAAGTTGTAAAAGACCCAGAGACAGACATTGGGGTTCAAGCTTCAAAGCAGCCAGACAATAGCTCTCACCTCTAGCTCAGGCTGAAGGGGCTGATTGACCAGCTCTTTACCAATTCTCAACGGCTGCCTCTCCTCAGCATGGCTGGAGAGAATCCAAAGACTATCTCAGAAATGCAGTCGGCGACACTAGGCTCCTGCCTTTTATATACTTCTCTAAAGCTGGGACTAAAGTAGTGTGTTCCCAGGTGCTGAGATCATCTTTGTGTGAGCTGTTTCTCTTTAGGACTGAATCATTTTTGAGTAGCTCAGTGTGGCCTTGAACTAACAGAGATCTGTCTACCTCTACCTACCAAGTGGTGGTATTAATGTCTATCCCACCACCACCTGGTCTCTATAGCTTGTAGCTGACTTTGCTTTCTGAATCCTCAGGAAAAAGTGCAAAAGAAAAACAAAAGTATCTTAAAATGTGAAAAGACTGGAAGAAACTTTCTTTTTGATGACTTGGTGATTGTAGATGTCAGTGTATTTACATGAGAGGAATGATGTAAGAAAGATATAAGAGGACAGAAAAGGTATAACTAAGGAATAAGAAAGGGACATGAATATTTAAGTAACTTTTATATTCATCTGAATTCCCCTAGTTCTTTTCCCAGAAAAAAATACTTTAGTACCTATTATATTCTGGCTTATAAAGGAACATTTGGATTCTCTAACAATGAAAAGATTTCATGAAATCATGTGTGTGAAGTATGTAGGTGGAGAGAAACTATCTTAAATGTAAATTTTGGGAAGATGAAGATGAGTGGAGTACTTCAACAACTGACAGCAAGGTCTTAGTGCCAAGTTAGCTATGGATACAGAGAAACAGATCTTTCCCTTAGTTCTGCAAAACAAAAACAAAAACAAAAAACAAAAACAATTACTATTTGTATTAGTCACTTTTCTAGTGCTGACAGAAGGGTTTATTTTTGGCTTACAGTCCCAGAGGGATAAGAGTTCAGAAACAGCTGAAAGCTCATGTCCCCAACCACAAGCAGGAAATAAAGAACCAACTGAAGATGGAAGGAAGCTTTAAATCTCAAAACTCACTGCTGAGTGACTCACTTTCTCCAGTAATTCCACAGATCCCACGTCTACACAAACAGCCAAACAGCATAACCAACTGGGTGTCAAACATCCAAATCCACAAGAAAATGGGGTTCATCTAATTCAAACCACCAAACTATATGAAAATAATAATAAAAAAAAACAGTGGGGAAATAAGTAAAGGGATACAATAGGAAACAAAAACCATTTTGAACATGCTTTTTTTTTTTTTTTTTAAAAAGTGGTAGCAATATGTAGTATTTGTACTCTCTTTAAGTAAGGGTTACTATTGCTGTGACAAAACACCAAGACCAAAAATAGGTTGAGGAGGAAAAGGTTTGTTGTGAGAGCTTCTTTGTTCTGGCTGGTCCTGAGACCCTTGAGCCCCAAATAAACACACAGATGCTACATTAATTTTAAAACTGTTGACTGGTGGCTAGGTTTTTTTTTTATTATTGGCTATCTCTGTCTTAATTATTAACCTACTTCTATCAGTCTATGTATTTCCATGAGACTGAGCCTTACCTGGTAATGCCCTGGCATGGTGTTACTCCTCTGGTATCATCGAGACTCTGTCTGGCAGGATCACTTTGTGTACCTTTCCCAGAATTCTCCTTGTCTCCTAGACCTGCCTATCTTCCTGCCTCATTGGCAAAACAGTGGTTTGTTCATTAACTAATAAGAGAAACATATATGCAGGAAGACAACCCCATAAAGGGTTTATTAGGTTTACAGTACCACATCATAGTCTACTGTTGAAGAAAGTCAGGACAGGAATTCAAACAGGGCAGGAACCTGGAGGCAAGAACTTATACAGAGACCATGGAGGAGTATACTGGAATATATTTCTACAAAAGAAAATTAAGTGCAAAAGAAACATTTAGACAGAATAACCACAAGATATATTTTTATTGTAAAAGCAACACTTTTTTTCCCGTTTACTAAACCCATCACTCCAAAGAGGTTGGCCAAGGTTTTCAAAAAATATTAGAGAAAGAATTTTGAATATATATTAAAACAACTACATGTTGCTCAATTATTGTGTAAAATGTTAAGAATAAAAATATTAAATGCCTTTATTAATAGACTATTACTAGATAGATTTAGTAATATATACTGAGTAAATAAAATTACTTAAAACCTGTTGTTCTTAACATTCTTAATGTTGTGACCCTTTAATATAGTTTTACATGTGCTAGTGACCCCATAAAATAATTTTCTTTGTTACTTCATAACTGTAATTTTGTTACTGTTATGAATCATAATGTAAATATCTATGTTTTATAATGGTATTTGGTCACCCCTGTGAAAGGGTCATTTGACCTTCTAAGGGATCATGACCCATATCTTGAGAACCACTGCTTTAGTCTTTTCTGTCTTTAATATGACCACTTTTCCTATTGTCTGTATATTATTAATACATACAAAGATTTTCAAAATTAATTGAAATAAAAATATCATTGGTGGCTTAGTACATATTTTTAGCACACGCACACACACACACACACACACACACACACACTCACACACACATACACCACAAAAATAATATAGTGCTTAGGAGGCAGAACCTTGAGTAAAATGCTTACCATACCATGCAAGCATAAAGACTTCAGTTCAATTCCCCAGAACCCACATGAAAGTTAGGCATGGTACTATATATCTATAATCTGAGTGTTCCTACTACAAAATTGGATAGACAGACACAAAAGAATTTCTGAAAGAACTCATGAGCTAGCATGACTGCTATAGGTAGCAGTGAACAACAAAAGGACTCTGCCTCAAACATAAAATTTATGGTTAATATTTTAGTGTTTCCCACAGCTCATATAAGAAATATTTTTTCTGACTTCTTATTCAAGATTAGACACTATTGTTGCCATTAAACTGCTCCCATCATGTGTCTTTTAAAAATATATGTTTAGTATTTTTTGGAAATGTATACACATGCACATGTATTTTAGTTACATTTATTCTCAGGCCTCTCTCTAACTCTTCTCAGATCCACTACATTTCCACTGTTCCTTCCAGTTTCAAGCCCTCTTTCCTCTTTTTTTATTTTAAATAGCTCAGTTAGTTTAATTTGTGCTGCCTATATACTAAGAAGTGTGGTGTCTTGTACTGGAGTACAGCTGATTTACCAGGGCCACAACCTTAAAGGAAACTGGTTCTTCTTTCCAGAGCACCATCAACTGTCAGTAGTCCCTCAGCTGAAAGTGAGGTTCCGCAGTCCCTCACCAAGCCACATTGGGGTGTTGACTGGCTTGATCTTGTGTAGGCTTTGTGCAGGAAGTCACCACTGCTGCACTTATTTGTCATCTTATATGTGGATATTTGTATATGCACACGTGCCACAGTGTGTGTCTGAAGGTCAGAAGACAATTTTCCGTAGCTGGGTCTCTCATTTGACCATGTGGGTTCCAGGGATTGAGCTCAGATCCTGAGGCTGGTGACATGTGCCTTCATACACTGTACTATCTCATTGGTCCTCCCTCGATATCAGTTTGCTGCTGTTGTTGTTTGGTTGGTATTTGTGATTTGGAGAGGAGTTGATTTTGAGATAGAATCTCACTGTATAGTCCTGGATGGCCTTGATCATTGTATATAAACCAGGCTGCCCTCAAAATAAAAAAGAGTACTCTGCCTCTTTCTCCCCACTCATCCTTTCCAGGATATAATACTCATTGTTTTAAATCAGATTCTTTTGTTTGTGAATGTGAATATTTTGTTATGTGTATTAATTTCTAATAATTTAATAGGGAAGTTGAAAAAAATATTATATGCATATTAGACTGTTCCCAGTAACATCTTTAGTATATTCAGCCTCTCTTTGAACAATCCCGATGAGATGCATTTATGCAGCATGTTACATGCTCTTCTACTTAATCTCTATTATAGATAAGACGGATCTATCCATTTCATAGAGCACCCATTCATCAATATTCATTATTGTTCTACAGAAATAGTAAGCAATTCTATTCTTTCTTTGACTATATGTCACATTTTTCTCTTTGGACCATCATTTTAAAAAATGACTTTAGAGAGAGATTAATTATAAAAAACTATAAAACAGTCAGATGAGAAACAAAGTAAGAATTTATATTAACTTCACAGTGATTTTCATAAAGCAGAAGCTGCACTTCATCATTTCTTACATCCTTGCAATAATGCTCTATCATTACTAGTAAGGAGTTGATATATAAAATTGTATTGCTAATGATTGTCTAATTATTTTGACAATACATGCCATGTTAGAAAGCAATTTGAAAACAGACTTTAAAAAAACATACAAAAATCATTATATCCTATTTTAAATTAGAGATTATCTGACATAAATGTCTTTAGTGACTGACAGCCAACTTTTGCCAACAATCTGTGGTGATAATTACCATACACTCAAATATGAAATACAAAGGCCTGTTAATTTTTAAAATTTAAGTCTTCAAAACCCTAAAAGAGTAAGCTATTATTTAGAGAGTGACATATTTCTCAACATTTTGTCTGAGCTTTCTAATAGTTACCAAGAGTACTAGAACTTGCTAAAAATGGTGTTGGAACTCCCTTCTTAGCATAAAATCATGACATGTTGTTGAATAAAATAATAGTAACACACATTCACTGAGCTCTTACAATATTCCAGAAATTGTTCAATTATTCTTAAGGTATTCTCTCTCTCTCTCTCTCTCTCTCTCTCTCTCTCTCTCTCTCTCTCTCTCTCTCTCTCAAGTTATTTATTCTTACTAAACTTTCAGGATGGGGATGTTTTTTCATTTCCATTTCACATCAGAGAAAGTCAGGAAGACAGAATAAAATATTCAACCAAAGGATTCAAACAGACATTCTAGTTGCAGAGTTAAAACTTTCCTCTTACGCCCTGATGCTTGCGCAGCATGTACCAGATTAAAATGATGAAGCATTCTTCCTCAGTCACCCAGTATCTTGTGAAGTACCTACTGTATCAGAGCCATTGCCTTTTATTTTCATGTTATTCCTAGTAGGACTCTGGAGGTCCTGCCACAGTTACCACAGTTATTGCATTTCCAGTCTACATCCAGAGCAGAAAGAAATTGTTGAAGTCATAGTGCCCCCTCTCACACAACCAAGTAAAACAGTTTTGAAGAAAAAAAAACATAAATGATTTAAGCCTTTTATTATATTATTCTACTTCATTATTTTTATCTCTGCACCACCTTTTAGGAATATTCACCCCTTTCCAGTTCTCAGTAAACTTTCATGATAACCACTCTTCTGAATGGTAGATATTGGTGGAAAGCAAATGGCATGTTCTTGGTCTTAGAGTATATAGATGCCATTGCAATCTAGTATTACACAGAGATGCCTTTACCTTCAAGGTTTATTAGCCTAATCCTATTCTATATGTAATCATTTAAGTAGGTCAATTGATATATTATATTCCTGGAAGGTTCTTTTACCTTTTTACCTAGTTCCGTCTATCTCTGCATGAGATATTTTGTTATTACAAAAGAGAGTTAGTTTAAATTGTACTCTGTGAGGCTGCTGAAACAAATGGTTGAGTAGGGGTAAAGGTCATAACACTTTGGGGAAAGTCAAGGTTTGTCATTAACTATTCAGATGTGTGACCTTCCTACTTCCCATGCTTTTACAGTCAACTTATGTCTATGATTCTTTCCTAGTGAAATGTATTATTAATCCAATAGTTACAAAGTTTAACTATGTAGCAGCCTACCTTCTCTGTATTCACTATCAAATTCTCACTGGTACAGATTTCTGTACCGTCATAAAATGCTGGGTTTAGTCTGTGAAACCCGGAAATGGCTAAATAATATGCTTCTTTCAAACTATTTGTGTTTATTCTTTTTCGTTGTGTGTGTATCTTTGTGTTGGTGTGTGATCATGAATACACATGCTTCAGGAGGCAAAAGGTACTGGATTCTTCTGGAGTTGGAGTTACAGGCAGTTGTTAGTCACCCAACATGGGCATTGGGAAGCAAACTGGGGTCTCTTGCAAGAGCAGTATGTGCTATTAATAGCTGAGCCTTCTCTCTGGTCCTAATAATATGTTACTTTTTAGAGGCAATGATCTATTGTGAGGGAAGCAAATCCAGTATTACTGGGGAAAAAACTTTACATATATATGAAGTTTATTTTCAGAGAGTAAAGCTCTCTTAGAAAATATGTGATTTCAAATGAATCTCGAATAGACACAGGGAAACTCAAGAAATAGCACCCAACTTTTCACGTCACCTCCCCTAAATTATGGGCTGTTTGGTTTCTTGCTTCTAAAGAAAAACATTATTACAATGAGTACAGTAAGCTTTTTTTAGTGCATGTTTGACAAAATCATATTTTCCAGGTGATAAAGGTTACTATCAGCAGTCAGGTGACAATGTATTTCTGATAGTATGTAATCGAGACAGCACTTCACCCTTGTCACTTTCCTCAAAATGACCAATAACTACAGTACAACCAATTGAAAGCATGACACAGGTCCAAATTAACGGTTAGTCTGCAAAAAGTATGACAAGTGCTCCTTAAAATTGTAAAGAGTGTGACAGACATGGCAGGTGTCATGGCTACAGAAGGCTGAGGATTGAAATACTTAGAATTTTGACACTACAGAAAAAGGGACATTAAAAAAATAACAAATAATAAAAACACCAATAATAAAATGTGGGAGTTTAGTTAATTAGATGCTAATATCAACTTTTAGAATAATGTCTTAAAAATTATTTTCTTTATTTGTAAGTGTACATGTATCTTTTCATAAATTCATGGACACCATTTGGCTACAGCAGCCCATGGGGGCCAGGAGGCATCAGATTTCCTAGAACTGTAGTTACAGTTAATTGTTGTATAAAATGAGGACAAGCCCATTCCAAGATATGGTTGAGGACAGAGGTTTGTACTATAGATATGAGGGAGAGTACAGCCAGAGGTACCTGGAAGAGTCTAGGTCAAGGAGATACAATAATACACTGAATTTGGCCAGATTAAACCTCCATGAGAAGAAGTGGGGGAGAGGCAGCAAAAGAGAAAGAGATGACCAAGAAACAGAGGCAAGAGAAAGGTGCCAAGTAAGGAAAATTAAGACCTAGAGTTTGAATGGCCAAAATAGCATCATTGGAAAGGGAAGCCCTTGAGCTGTAGGACTTTAGGGTAGGGAATGGGATGAGAATTGTTGAGAAGAGGCAGAGTGCTAGCATGGACTCTGTAACAGGTCTTTGTGATTCTGAGTGAGCCTGGAAGCCAGGATGTTGTTTGGTATGCTAATAGGTACCACAGTTAGGTATTCCTCCCCTATTTTTTTTTTTTTTTTTTTTTTGGACCCTATATCCCAGTCTTTTAATTGATGATAACATAACTTCTTCTGTAACTGCTTCTTAACTGAAAGTAAAGTGCCTGCTTGTTAGGTCATAATATTGTTATCTTAACAATGTAATAAGTATTTAATGTAAGAAATCCAAAAAGAAAAACAAAATTGAGTGAGAGTTTTCCTAGAATTCTGTGCATTGTCATAACTTTTCTGTAAACTTAAAATTATTTTCTTGAGTGAAAAGCTTACTAATCAATAAAATATCAGTCAATAAATTCTGAAGTTATGTAAATTGCACCAGATAGTAACAATAAAAACTATACACAGATTGATTTTACTTGTACTGATATTTCAAGCTGAGTTAGTGAGATACTGTAAAAATGGAATAGAGAAAATAAAGGCAATAAATTAACATCTGTTTTATAACACCATGGAAGTTTAATTCAATGGACCTCTTTCAAACCATGGCAAGAAGGTGGGAAAGACAGATCAGTGGTAAAAGCTGGCTAGTGTTGTAGAAGACTGGAGCTTGTTTCCAACCAAGCACTACATCTTGAGACTAACAACCACCTGCAGCTCCCACTCCAAGGAGTTGACACTTTCCCTCTTCCCTCTGGGCATTTCCATGACCAACCATGAAAGTCCCCCAACCCCCCAACCACAGTTTTCTTTACATAGAAAGAAAACTCAGACTGAAGTTTTATGAAGCATCTGATTATTCAATAGCTAACAAAATCTGTGCAGAATTGGAAATAGACATTATTAGGTGAGAGAGTGGTAACCATGAAGGGCCAGGTGACATGGGAAAAGGATGCAGAGTAGGAAGTCAGCAAGTTCCCATCATTCCACATGACTTGAGAAGGTTGTGTGCTCCCAGGTCTGGTGCTCCTTACACGCTGACAGTGACTATTGAAAGCAGAAGTTTTATCTATTAAACTGGGTATCCATGACAGTTAAAGTTAAGCATCTGAAGATAGAGTCCTCTTTTCTGACAGGGATGTATAGTGTTATAAAAATGTTTCCCTTCTTGTATTCAAAGGAACAGAACCAGTGTGTGTGTGTGTGTGTGTGTGTGTGTGTGTGTGTGTATGTGTGTGTGTGTGTATAATTTAGTAGAGTGGCTTATAAGCTATGGTCCTATTAGGCCAACAATGGCTGTCTCCTTACAGAAAGACTAAGAATCTAGCAGTTATTCACTCCATGAGACTGGCTGTCTCAGCAAGTCTAATCCTATGGTGGAGTCTCAGATGTTTCCTAGGGAATTCCTGGTCTTTGGTCAATATCACAAAACAAAGAAATAGGTTCTAACACCAGTAAAGGAATGCCTCAGTAGCAACATAGTTATTTGCCATTGAAAGTAAGGGCAATCAAGCTAAATACAAACACTTCTTTCTTCCATCTTTTTTATGTGGGATATGAACAGAAAGTGTACTCAGATTTAGGTAGTCTTCCCATGTCAAATAATCCAATCAATAAAATCCTTCACAGGTGTCCCAGCTGCTTGGGCTTTAGTAGATTACAGATGTAGTCAAGTTGACAACCAAGGTTAGTCAGCACAGGTCCCCACATTTCATTTATAGGAGATTTTGTGTAAATTCCAGCTCTTTTAAGATTTTCTGGTAGATACATATAGAAGCATAAAGTTACTGGTCATTTTGGGTTTTTGGATGCTATAAAAGAAGAGTCAGAGTTTAAGAGATGCTGACAGATTAAAATCAATGTTCATGTTTTGTGGATCTTGCCACCTAAGCACAAGGCAAGGGTAGTATGAATGTATTTCTGTGAAATTTTCGTTTGTATCATTTCCCCCTGACTTCCAAACTATAGAAGAGTCTTTCCAAGATTACTCCTTTGTGTTCTTTATTCTATGCTAACACCTGAGTAATGGGTATTTTATTCAAAGGCACCACTTTACTAATTTAAGCAAATGTCACCATCAATTATATACAAACAAGGAATAGAGAGGCTTTTTGCAAAAGTATCACCATAGGCAGAAAGTATCTGTCCATCCTTTTAGTTGTTACTAGATTTTAATTATTTTTTTCCATTGTCAGATCATCAGAAGAAATAACATTCAGCCTGATGTTTAAGAGAAGAAAAATCTATAAGAAAAAAGCACATAAACCTTGCTATCATGAAATTATACAAAAATCAGCCAGTAAGTAATTGCTATTGACACAGTATGGAATGGCATTTTATAAAATAATGGGAATAGAACAAGGAACTATGTTGTCTAGCAGGAATGTCCATTTCTTCTTAATAAATATAATTGGTGACATTATTATCTTCTGATGAAGGATGAAGATTAAGCTTAGGCTTATTAAACAACATGCAAGGTTTCTAGCATACACTACAAATGGTGATGGATGATTGACTTAGCACTCTAACTCTCAGAGTGATGAAGTCTAGCATCAGCATTATGGAACACATTAAAAATGAAAATCCTAGTAATTTATCCTCTTTTCCTTCCTCAAAAAAACAAAACAAAACAAAAACAAAAATCAGAAGCTAGGGTGGTACATGGTGACTCAAGGTTTAATAAGCTCTCTGAGTAATAACTGTGATGCATAGAAAGTTCATGATTCATAGTCATGGGGCAGGTCTTGTCGAGCAAGTGCAGCATGATAGTAAAAACACAGTTTCTTCCTCCACAAAACTATCAGCTACGGAACACAAAACCATGTCTCCAGTTAGCTTCTATTGATTTGTCTTTCATTACTCATTTGTCATTTGAGGCAAAAAAGTTTTTTCAGTTCATTCAAACCTTTGCTTTTAATGGATGACTCACATAAGTCCTTTACTTTTTCATAGCAAAATAAATAAAATGCTGCTGTGGCTTATATTATATTATAGAGGAATGAAAAAGTACCTGTCAATTCAAAATTTTAGATGTTTTGTTCTAAAAATACTGAAAAAATGCTCCATTTCACAAAGGACATAATTTTCTTGAAGATAAAAGAGAAATTGAAGCTTTTCCAAAACTGTAGGATACTCATTTTCAAGGCAGTATTGTAGAAAAATACACAAAATGCAAAATAAATGGAAAGGAAGCCTTGGGTTCCTCTTTGTCCTTTGAACAGAAAGAACCCTGGGTTTATTTTCAGCTGTGCTTAGAGGATGTGGTGGTAATCACTGCAGCTGCAGCAGCTGAGTAATAAGAAGGTTAAGTCTTAAAAAGTGAATTTGGAATCACATTAGCTCACTTCAGAGTTAACAACACTGTCCTTTTCTTCTCTTCCTTCCCTTAAATTTGCATCTTGAAGGTACATTTAGGTCATTAAGACTTAGCATTTTGAAAGAACTTCCTGAAGTGAATCAACCTGCATTTCTTCTAGACCCGGGCAAGTACTTTAAGGAAGAGCCAGAAGATGAACCCCACATCCCAGAGCTTCCTTTGCTCTCTGAAAGTAAGTCCTCAGCTGGCCTCCAATCACCACTCTTTCTCACACAACCTCATCAAAGGAAAAGGAAATACAGGAGAATAGCATGAAAACAAGACATTTGCCTTGTAGCTTGCCATGAAACAAAGTGTACTGTAGTTGTCAAGGTTTACAGCTCTGGCTTTCAGAAAGAAGAGCCAACTGGTTGCAATATGTGAAATGGTTATTTCTATTGTGTCCCTGTTCTGAAGGAAAATTGCCTTGGATATTATGAATCTGCCATAGATGAGCACCTCTCCTCCCCAAATAACCTTCATCTTCAGAATCAATACCAGGGATAGAAATATCATGAGATTCTAAAGACTTAAGAGTCTCTGGCAATCTGGCTCTGTTCTTCTCTTGCCTCTATAAATAGTGGCTACTTAATGAGTATTATCTCAGAGGCTCCAGAGGCAGTGTGAGGCTAATAAGAGAGGACAAGGAAGCTTAATGTAAAAAAAAAAAATGCAAGTGAATGATCTCTGAGCATTTCAAAACAGCATGTGCACAAGAATGCTCTATTTTTCAGACTCTTACAGACTTTGCTGTTTGTGAGCATTTGAAGAATTATATTCCAAACATTTTCCTAACAAAAGGAGCCTTGTAGGAATTCAGGCAACACAACCTGAAACTGGGTGAGGTACTTAGAAAGCATATGGGCACTGTGCGGGATCTTGTTTCAAATAATTGATGAAATTGAATGTTTTCAATGTGCAATACCAAAGAGAACTGAGCTACATGGCAGTCAACTGAGACTCACAGTCTGAAGGTTTTCAGTGACTGACATAGGGTTCAATTTGATTCTTGAACAATACCTTTGCAGGAGGAAGTTGCTTTCTTATAGCCACACTTGGAGACATTTTTCAGTTACCAATAATAACAACTGTCAGGTTTTATCAGCATTCTTTCCAATCTTCTATTACCACATTGCTAGATCTTTCTTAAATTTCTTCTGTTCCCAATTTGTACTCATTTGCTTGTTTTCTTGAGATTTTTCTGCTCATTTCTCTTAGAAGTGTGTAACCATAAACTGTAAGCCTTTAGGTACAGGGCATAGGGCTTCCGATCTGAAATCCTGTCATTTTCATCAGGATGATGTAACTTTGAGAAGGAGTATGTGCTGACATTTGGGAGTCCATTCTCCAGGGTGGGGTGTAAACAAATATTTCTCTCCTGACCACCTGGTCCCAAATACAGAGCAGCCACTTCCTAAATTACCACACAGAGGCTTGTATTAATTAAATATGCTCTTCCAATAGTTTAGGCTTATTACTAGCTAACTCTTATAGTTTCAGTTAACCAATATCCCCTATTTACACTCTTTAATGTGGCAGTGCCTTTATTTGCATGGTACATTCATCTGCTTGCTCCCTCCGTATCTGCTGACAACTCTGCCTCTGCTCTTCCCCTTCCCATCATCCTTAGTTTGGTTACCTCACCTATACTTCCTGTCTGCCTACCAGTCAATCAGTGTTTTATTAGGCCAATTTGAGTAACAAATCTTTAAAATATATAAGAGATTTTTTCCACAGCAGTGAGACACTTGCTCAGCTTTAATGCTGAGGACAGCGGCTTGGTCCTGTCAACTTGATGTGCCAAGCTTTGTTGGCTCCCCATAGAAGGGATAATGCAGGGGGGGGGGGTGAAAGGAAGTGGGATGAGGAGAAGGAGGGGGAACTGGGATTGGTATGTAAAATCAATAGAACATTAATAAAAAAAATTACTATGTGTGCTGAAAGGATGGGTCTGAGGATAAAATATTTGCTACAGACTAGATTTTGGATCTCCAGAATCCATATGGGTGTGCATAGTTGCAGCCTGTAATCCTAGCACCCCAGAATTAGGAAAGTCACAGAAAAGTGTGATGGGAGATGTCATTCTGTAAATATGTTTCTTTTATTGGTTAATGATTAAAGTACTGTTGGTCATTAGTAATGCAAGATAGGTGGGACTAGGAGGATTCTGGGAGATGTAGTAGAGGAGATTCAAGATGTAGAGACTTAAAAGAGGACCAGATAAGACCACGTGGAAACACTTAGGTTGATAGAAATGGGTTAGTATTTAAGACAGAGCTAGCCAATAAGAAACACTTGTAACAGGTCAACAGTTTTACATCTAATGCAGCATCTCTGTGTGTTATTTGGGGCTGATGCAGCACTGGGACAAGGCTGGCAGGAAAACTGCTCATAACAGAAGCTATCCTGGGGAGGGATTTGATGGAGACATCCCATTTAGGACTGAGTGTTCCAAGTTTTCTCACTCTCTACACTTTGCCCAATTGTATGTCTCTGTATTTGTTCCCATCTATTGCAGGAGTGTTTAGTGCTCTAGATGTCATGTAACATAGGAGAATAAAGCCTAAAATTGAGGTAGATTAAAGTTTCATGCAATAGCCAACTTTATTCAGAGCATCAGGAAGTTTATACTGTGGGAGTTAAGAAAGCTCAGACATGTGATGTTCTCATCAGTTCAGCTGTAGATAATCACAAGGACAAGCAGCACATGGCAGAAACATATTTTCCACAAAGCATTGAAACAAATAACAACAGCCAATTGTAATAAATAATCAGAAGTAAACTTGTTCCTATCTGCTATACCTGGGAGGGGCATAATAACACATTCCAAGAGCAATTCCATGTTTTTGAAGAGACTAAGTTCTCAAGGTTCTTGCCCTGTTTTCTCACACTCAATCACTCTGAACTCTCTTCATACAGCTCCACTCTTGGAACATGTTCTGACATAGTAGGAAGCTTCTCTGATGATGGCTGAGGAAGACAATGATCTATGAGTATAGCAAAACATTGCTAGGGTCATTTTATTGCTGTTTCTTTAGCAGACTGTAGTATTTTGTACTATGCCCATGGCTTGTCTAGTCTTAGGTTCTTGGTTACCCCATCAGTGTCAGGCATGGGTTCCTTCTCATGGATTGGCTTCAAATCCCATCAATAAGTGGCAGTTTAATCCCCAAACTTTTGTTTTAAGTGCAGTCTTTCTATGTTGCTTAGGCTGGCCTCAAACTCCTGAACTTAGATGACCCTCCTGCCTCAGTCTTCTGTGTAGCTGGAGCTATAGCAGTATACTCTTGCAGTCATGCAGGCAAGACTTTTTTTTTTAATAGTAATTATATAGCTCTGAATGGCTCACACTGGGTAATATTGTGTCTTTTCCTGCTGTCCGCTTTTACTCTCAATTATTGGTCACACTTTTATGACTTCTTTGTAAGTCTTATAAAGGTTTTTATATATTCAAAAGAAATTTTAAAATCTTTATAGATACTGAAATGAAGGCTTTTTAGTTATGTAGAGAGAATGGTGGTCAACTCATGTCAGTAAAACTAGGAATTTTGATAGGTAGGGCTGAGATACAGTTTTTACTGTGCTTAGAGTCCTTTTGATTTAGAGCGCCTGAGTTAGACTTCTGCCTTTTGAATGAGGAATAATGTCCTATAAATTTTGCAAGACCATAGGAATTTTTTTTGCTTTTCCAGTCTACTGAATAGATTCCTACCTCTACTAGTATTCAGAGAATGCAAAAGGGAATACTGACCAAAGCTACTGCATTTCTCTGTATTCCAATATATTATTTTATCACCCTAGAGAGCTGTCATAACATTTTGGACAAAGAATACACTTCCATCTCAAGATAGAGTCTTGCTTTGTTCAAGTTTGTCTTGAAAGTAACTGTGCTACCCAAACTGGCCTGAAATAGCTAATTCTCATCTTTTTGAGTGCTGGGTATATGTCAGGCTCAATGACAACCAGCATAAATCTGTCTCCTAAAAATGGACACATATGACATAAAGAAAACATTAGCTAATATCAGATCATCTAGGAAAAGTTCCATGCTGTTTTCCCCTTTAGTTAATGTGTTCATCTTGGTTTCCTCTTCATGTGCCTGCCTTTAATCCTGCACTCAGGAGGCAGAGGTAATCATATCTCTGTGAGTTTCAGGCCAGCCTGATCTACAGAGCTAGTTCCAAGATAGGCTCCAAAGCAATACAGAGAAACCCTGTCTCTGTCTCAAAAAACCAAAATAAATAAATAACATAAAAGTATTAAAAAATACCATTGTGATTTAACTGACATTTTCCGTTGTTTCATATGAGAATGATAACTGTGCACTGTCTACTAAAAATCCTCCACAGAAACAAAATTCTTGCTGAAAAAAAAAAAAAAACAGGAAATGTTCTTGATCCCATTCACATTTTAGAATTTCTTTTTTCAGGCACAGTGTGGAGGCAGTAGCTGTAGCTACAATGAAGGCAGCTTAGTGTAACAGTTGATATGTGTATAGTCCAACTGACCTCAACTCTACTCTGCCTTTGAATGGGATTTGCAATTGTATGGATTACATCTCTTACTATTAGTTTTCTCATCTGTTATATAGGGTAATGATACCTGCCTTGTGAAGTTATAAAGGTTAATTACAGCACACAACAGCACATCCCAATCATCTACCAAGTAGTATATTATTATTTTAAAGATAAGAAAACTTTGGAGAATAACTAATTTGAAAGTCTTTAATGTTGAATGAGAAGGATCACATGCCCTGATCAGAGACATATAAGAATGACTATCAAGTTTCAGGTTGGGTAAGTTTCAGGTTTTGCCAAAGCAAAAGATCCCCACTGACAGAAAAAAAATGCAGATGAAAAGGTTTCAAAGTTAGTAAATGTTAGTTTCAAGTTTTGCTGAGAGGGAAGTGTCTGTGGGCCTTCTAGGAAGGAAACTGGCCTTGGTAGGAAGGAAAGAGAAAGTGGAAGACTGAGTAGCAACACAGCTAAGATACACATATTTTAGAATTCATTTAAAGTTCATCTTTTTTCATTTAATTCTAATTCCATGTGTGGACATATAGCATTAGAAATGGAACTCTGGGGAATAATGGAATGAGGCCTTTAGGCTCAGTCATTACTCCCAGTTAATTATAAAGTAGTAACCTTTTTTAAGGGAAGAATTTCCAATTATAAAGGTATTAAAATGAGGAAACAATAGTGAATATTATTTGGCAACTGTAGTATAAGAAGCATTTTATCAAGTATTGCCAATGCTCTAAACTATTACTTAGGAACATGGGACACTTTGAAACAATTTCTAATCCCCTAGTGACTTTTAAGTCTTAGCTACTGGGCTTTTAATATCTTTTTTCTATTCTCTGTCTTTCTTTTTCAACTTGAAATACCTTGTGCTCCCTGTTTATCTTCCAAGTTGTTCCCAGTGGTTTCTCCAACAGCATGAGATCCCTTTCATATACTGTATTCCTAGTGCTTAAAGCTAGCACAGGGTCAGGTTTACCAGTAACACACCCCTGCCTCCCCCAAGCATTCATAATTAGTCTATGAATCTTTAATTGTAGAAAGTGTGTTGAATTAGGGACACTTCAGGCAAAGTTGGTTTTACTGTTATGGTCCTTCAAGACAAATTACAAGGAATTATTAAAGAGATGATTTTATTCAGGCTATTGTAATAGGGAGGATTCTCATTAAAGAGGGCCAACTCAGATGGGAAGGAGGCCTGTGTTTTTCACACAAATGAAGACATCATCATCTGTGAGTCTTTGAGAACAATGAAGAAGGATAGAGATGGTTTTGTCCCAGTTACATGAGAGCAGTTGAGGTCTTTTGTGATTAACTGTTTCTGGAGCACAAAAGAACAATGAGATTTCTTATTTCTGCAGCACAGAAGCTCAGTCTCCGGGTAAATGTGAGTATTGTCAGGCTGTTTTGTGGATGATAAAAGAGTGTCATTTACTGCTGAACAAGCCTGAAGAGGCAAGAAGCCTTCTGGATGCAGCAAAGCAAGATCTCAGAAGCAATATGTCAGGAATCCTTGTTGGCCAAGCTACTGCAACACTTGCTGAGCCACAAGTTGTGAGGTGGCAGTTTTGGATAGCTGAAGGTCCTAGGATAAATGGATTGTCACAAAGCAACCTAGAGTTTGGCAGGTCTGGGTTGTTGGGATTTAGTTCTTGGTGATGTCTTTGGGTGGTGACAAGGGGTGGCATAATTGCAATAGAAAGTTCAGATGGTTGTAGGTTGATATGGAAAATAGACTGAGAATTAGTAATGACATTTTATACAGGGAAATAAGCTATAGTATAACTTAGAGACAGTCATCCAAACTGCTATCTCTGAGGAGTGAAAAAAGTCAATTCAGTCTCTTCCAGACAAAAGAGTTGCATATCCACCACTAACCTGCTCTAGTCAACTTCCCAATTCTGTGACGAATGTTTGACTACATTCAACATAGAGAGAAAATGTTTTGTCTTATGGGTTCAGAGATTTCAGTTCAAGATGACTTAGATTTGCAGCTCTGAGCCTAGGTCTAGGGAATGTATCTAGGCAGGAAGCATGTGGCAGGGGAAGATATTACTTAGCTGGATCCAATAAGTAAATCAGGAAGGGCAGAATTCCTAATGTCTGCTTCTAGTTCAAGTTACTAGTGACCTAACTTCTTTTCCATAGACTCTGTCTCCTAAAAGTTCCACCGCTCAACAATCCTTTAATAAATGGATCTTTGGGTAATATTTTATATCAACCCACCTGCGAATTCACAAAGAGGTAAAATAATTCAAGACCAGTGAACTCAGCCAGAACCAAGGGAGTTCAGGATAAAATACAGTTGTCTATGGAAGCACAAGATTTTCCTCTCTGATATACATATACATACATATATATATATATACATATATATATATTCACAATATTCTATAGCTTTTTTCAATAAGGTAAATACTTCACTAAATTCAGAAACATATACCAATACTTGGGATCTATAAATTATCTGAATATGTGAAAAAGTTATTCTGGGGCTAGTGAGAAGACTCAATGGGAATAGGTACCCGAAGCTTACTCTGATGACCAGAGTTCAATCCTCAGCACCCACAGAGTAAACAATATTACTGATAAATTCTCTTGTGATCTTCAATTGCAGTATTGATTGTATGCTCCAGTCCACATGAACACACACTTTTATAAACAAAAGTATATAAAAATGCAACAAAAAGATATTTTGAAAAAATGAACACAATTGCTTCTATGAGCATTATTAGGAATCACATGAAGATTGCCACTTTATTCCATCACCACTTTTTTTTTTTTCAGAACATTTCTTTATTTTTCACTAAGACTTTCCCAGAGGACATAACTAACCTTGTCACCACCCACACCCCACACAAAGGGTTAGTGCACTCACTGCTATGAAGATATGAACAGTTTCAAGGACTAGAACCAACCTTAAATGGAAAAAACACTTTCTCTCTGAATTATCATAAAAATGTTTTAAGTAAAAAAAGAAAGAAAATGAGCAAAGGGGCAATGGTGGTTTCAGAATGAAAAGGTCATTCACATTTCATTCATACATTCAATCTTGGCTCTAGTAACAAAATGGAAACAGGATTACTATCATACAAAATGTAAACTACAGTACACTGTATGCACCTGTTTCAAGTCCACCTCTAGCCCCTAATGCTTCCATCTCAATTACTTCCCAACCTGTTGGGCCTGTCGACGAAGGAGCGTGTAAATCGTCTCTTTGATCCAGTCTTTGTTATAAGGCTGAGTATCAGCTCGGTACACAAGACAGCTGAGATCTGCCAGATCGTCAATAAAATCAAACAACTGGCTGATATATGTGAGAGAGGGGCTGTTGGGATTCATTCTCTTCAGGTGTTCTTCATACATTTTACAAACACCTTCCTTCCACTCATCACAGACTCATAGTCAGCATAGGTCCTGCCTTCTGGCCTCTTGGTAGGCTGTACTAGCAAAATGGTATGAGACATTGCTCTGAATGCTAACACCACAGCCACCGTACATGAGCTCAGCCGCAACGCCACCAACAGCCAGTCCCCTCCATCACCACTTTTTGACTCCAGCCTGTTTTCATGATTTTTTAATTGAATATAGATTCTCTTCTCATACAATAAATCCTGATCTTAGTTTCCCCTTCCTCCACCCCTCCCAGCTAATTGTAATCTGATAGAGGCTGAAATTGAACAGGACTTTGGCAATGCTTATCTAGAAATTAAAGTGAGGACATGACAAGCTGAGCTTAGCTAATTAGAAAGGCACAGTCTCAGTTCCGGGCCTTGGTTGAATCTTCATGTGTGTGTGTTTAAGATTTATTTATTTATTATATTGCAGTGTTTTGTGTGCATGTATTCCTGTAGGCCAGAAGTGGGTAACAGATCACATTACAGATGGTTGTGAGCCATCATGTAGTTGCAGGGAGTTGAACTCAGGACCTCTGGAAGAGCAATCAGTGCTCTTAATTTCTGAGCCATCTCTCCAGGCCAGAATACATTTTAAACAAGTGATTCTCATATCCATTATATACAGTGGAGTTGGATAAAGAACAGTGACTGGGATTTAGAATGTGTCTGGAAATATGGGTGAAGGAGAAGGTTTTCAGCAACTTGAACATTCAGATTATCCACAGCTGGCTGTTATGCATTGTTTGCATAGAATCTTGTATCTTTGAATGTTTTGCTGCTGTTGTCAATCTGATGAGGTTGCCAATTAGTGGAGAAAGGAAGGGCAGATGGCAGCGGACAAACCAACTTAGTCATTTGTAAGTCAGGACATCATGCTATTTTAGTGAAAATGTTTTTCAGTATTTCACAACCAGCACATTCTTCATTTTCATCACTTTAAAAATATTTGTGGTTGTCATTATAGAAAATTTTGTCAGACAGCCAAGCATGAAATGATGTGGTGAGTGAGTTAATGCCTTATTTTTCCAAGTACAAAAGAAAGAATGCAAATGGTTCCCAATAACAGTAGATTTTTATTTTAAGAGTTATTCTTACTTACATATATGGGTATGTCATTCTGCATGCTTATGCCATACACATCTGCTTTTTGAAGGCAGAAGACAGCATTGAATCTCTTGGAGCTGGTGTTACAGGCAGTTGTAAGTTATCCAAGATGGGTAATCTAGGTACTGAACCCAGGTCCTCTGACAGAGCAGCCTTAAGTGCTGAGACATCTCTTCAGCCCACAGGTGCCAGTTTTTACTTTTATTTTTTATTACATATTTGTTTATTCATCTCTGTGTGTGAGAGAGACAGACAGAAACAGAGGCAGAGAGAACACGTGCATATCACAAGACATGCAAAGTTTAGAGGGCAACATGTTGTAGTTCGTCCTTTCCTTCTATTATGTGGTTCCTGGTGGTCAGACTGAGGCCTTTATGCTTGTCATCAAGTGCTTTTACTTACTATGCTATCTCAACAGGCCCTAGAGTTTTATTTTATATGGCTGTCATTATGGTTAAATACATGAACATATAATCAAAAATACAATGGAAGTCTGCATTTTTGTCATTGTTATTAAGCTCCAATCTTCACAATGTAAGGATCTCACAGTGTAAGGACCCCTTTACTTGTTTATTAGTTTAATATATATGTATATATGTCTATATACACATATATATGCATATGCATTTTATTGAATATAAATTAAATGAATTCAAATAGTTTTTGATAACAGTAGATTTTTATTTTAAGTTTTATTCTTACTTATGTATATGGGCATGTCTGTGTCTCTCATTTGATTGAATATATGTGCGCATATATATACACACACACACACACATATATATATATATATATATATATATATATATATATATATTTGATCTTCCATTAACCAAAGACAGTTCTGTGTGCTTGGATATGAGTATACAAGATCAGGCAAAGGTTTTGCTCCATTGAATTTGTTATTTAGAGGAGAGAGGCAGTAAACAAGTGTTGAGGCTTGAATATGAAGTGTTCTTTTGTATTGAATGTTTGATCCTTAGTTTGTGAGCTATTTTGCGGAGGTGGTAGAAACTTTAGGGAGATGGAAGAAGTTGGTCTCTGGGAACAAGTCTTTGAGAGTTATGACTTGTTCCCCTTCCTACCCTCTCTGCTGTACTACTGTGAGGTAAGTAACTATGGCTCCAACCATAGGCACAGGATCAAAAGAGACGATGAACCAAATTTAATGATCCCTTCTCTAAGGTTGCTTTCTCAGTATTTGTCACAGCAATGGGAAAGCTAACATGATAAGTAAATAGATGGGAGAGAACCTAAGCATGCATAGTAACCAGCACTGCAGGAAAGTGAAGCGATGTAATGTAGTTCCCAGATTATCCAGAAGAGGGATATACCTGCTATGCAGATCCCATGCTGTACCCAAAGCACCTAGAAAAGGCCTAACTAAGAGAGGCAGCTCCACTGGTCTCCTGCATGTCAGGCAAATTCTGAGAGATGGAATCCACTGAGGCATTGAGGTAGAATAGTTCAAGCACTGTGCACAAAAGTGTAAAGCCTTTAAGATGGAAGCAAAATTGGTGTCTGTCATGGACAGAACAAAGGTTCTTGTATCTAGAAATCCTTGAGAAGTCTAGTACAAAGTGATAAGCATATCAAAGATGATGTCATGTAAGACTATAGTGCCCTCATAAGGGATTTCTTTTTTTTAAATTTAATTTATATTTGTATTTTACATATCGATCCCAGTTCCCTCTCCCTCTCATGCCTCCCAACCACAATCCCCTCCCCCCCCCACTCCACTTGTAGGGTGATGCCCTCCAGGGAGTGTTTCTAAATCTGTCAAGTCATTTGGAGTAGGGACTAGGCCTTCTCTCCTGTCTCTAGGTTAAGGTAGAATCCCTCCATGATGGATGCATCCCCAAAGTCCTTTTGTACACCAGAAATACATCCTGGTTCCACTGTTCATAGGGAGTTTCTTTCTTTGAAAATCTGAATGGAAGCTCTCAGAAGCTTTCAAGATCTTTATGACCAATGAACCAACTAATAATGGTTGTTGCAAACACTTCTGAGCAAATTGTTCTCCAGGATTTTAAGCTCATGAAGCCAACTGCAGACTTGCTTCCAGCATCTCAGACAAATATTAAGAACAAAGTTTCTCTGTCTTCCTTGATGATCAACTACTGTTCAGTTCCAACCATCATGTATTTCTAGGGTGCTCTCAATTTCTTGAGTGTTTGTCAGTTTTGTTTATTTTACTTTGTTTTGCTTTGCTCCCACTGAGCTGACACTGGTTCTAGCCTTCTTAGACTCTCCATTGTGTAATTTTATTCCTGTGTAACTTTTGCAGTCAGCTATTGGTCTATGTTCTTTATATTCCATAAGCAGCAGATTACATCTTTCTCTTGAGTTTATGAAAATGGTCTTTATTTATTTCCCCTCATTTCTCTTCTTGTTATCCAATTTAAAGGGTAGAAAAGGAAAGATACTGAATTTTATGGTCATGTTTGTACTACTATTAAGGGGTATTTTATTTATTATTGTTTACTTATTTTGTGGTTCATTTTGTGCTTTTTCTTATTTATCATATTTTATTTTACTTTTAATCTTTGTGGGTAGTATATGATGGTATTTCTGTGTGTGTGTGTGTGTGTGTGTGTGTGTGTGTGTGTGTGTGTGCGTGCATGTGAATGTATGTGAGAATGGGGATGTATGAGGACAGCTCCAATATTGGTTTGCTCCTTTTACCTTATAATTGAACACATGAAACTGGCTTGGGAGTGTTACCTTACCTCTGCCTCCCCTTTTACTGCATGGACAGTAGGATTATAGGCATGCATTCTATATGCATTATAGACTACATTTGGTTCTATGTACATTCTGGGGATCCAAACTCTGATCTTCATGTTTGTGAAGCCAGCCCCTTATCCTCTGAGTCATCTTCCCAGCCCAGGATATCCCTGAATTATAAGGTTGTTTAGTATTCCTTTGTTTTCTTTTTTCAGTGTTTTGTGGCTTTGCATGTAACATTGTCATTAGCCAAGTTTTGGGTTCATCTCAAATTGTTTTTCTCTTTTATCGTTCTATCGTATTGTACTGAGTATCCCATTACATGGGCAGTAGCTCCTGTTTCTCTGTACTTGCACAAACTTTGTTTTGTCTAGCTGACATTTCTGTTCACCTTTATGATGGGAGATATCATTCTGTAAATATGATTATCTTATTAGTTAATGAATAAATCACTGTTGACAAATAGGAAGGCAAGATAGGTGAGACTAGGAGACAAGGAGGATTCTGGGGATGTAGTAAAGAGGAGTTGAAATATAATATACAAGAGAAGTAATCGTTCAGGACCCTCTCTCCTAATAGATAAGACCACATGGAAACACTTAGATTGCTGGAAATGAGTTAACATTTAAGACAAAGCTAGCCAATAAGAAATGCTAGTAACAGGTCAACAGCTTTATATCTAAAATCGTCTCTATGTGTTCTTTGAGGCTGACACAGATGTGGGACTAGACTGGTAAGAAAGTGCTCATAACACCTTTGTCAATCGTTCTTCATCTCCATCTTTATGATAACTAAAATCCTGTCTGCATTTTAACATCTTCAAGAAATACTACTAAAGGATTACCCTAATCTTTATATATTGTTATAAATTTTGTTTATTTATGCATGACTTATGTTGCTTGCTTTCTGTTAGCACCATATTCTATTCTTTATGATATTTATGACAAAACTAGGATAAGCATTGTTTCTGCTTCTAATCATTTCAAATAAAAGCCTATGAGTTAGGCATATTGGCGTCCTACAGTCTTACTACAAATCATTTGTATAATATACTTCCAGTATGCATTTGTTGAATTACAGAGCTATGCTGGTGGCCACAATCATTGAACACATGGCACAATTTTTTCCCACTTCTTTCTTTGCAGTATCAGCAGCCATAGGAATAATTTGCCTTTTCTGTTTTCATTTTTGAAGCTACAGATTCCTGCACATCAGAGTGTTTTGTAAGGGTGTGATTGCAGATGTATGTGTTTAGTCATTCAAATAGTCAAACTCTGTTTTGATTATTTTAATTCTCTTATTTCAATACGGAATAATTTGTTCTGGGCTTTTTACAAGTCTTGATAGCTGTAAAGTGAATTAAAAAACAGCAACAGAAAACACCAGCTTATTTAGTCCTCACCCTTAAATCACCAAGCTCTGTTATCACACACATAAAGTGATAGAAAAAGCTGTGTTTGTGGAGGAGAAGAGAGGCAGAGAGGCAGAAGAGAGGCGGGGAGATAGAGAGACAGACAGACTGAGAAGAGAGAGAGAGAGAGAGAGAGAGAGAAACAGAGAGAGAGAGAGCCTTAAATTTAAATAAAACTAATATGAACAGCAGAAGCTTAGAAAAAAATCTCTTTGGTACATTCTTGGTTCTAGAAACATAGCTTTTCAGACAAAACTTGAATTTTCTCACTGTGACTTCATTTAACTGGAACTCTTACTGAATGTAAATTTTATATCATTTCTTCATCCTTTTGTAGCTTTGAAAGCTGTATTTGATGAGAAAAATCTGTTCCCCAAAGAAATTCTTGATCATGAAAGACAAGACAAGCAATTGTGTCAAGAAACAAGTGGTGACATGAAGATAAAAAGAAATAAGAAGCAATTATGATCAAACAAGAAACAAACATACCCTTGTGACATATAGCACTCCCATAAAATGCCAAGAAATATCCAGAGATACTTCTCTGTTACTTTGTATGTAAACTTCAGGAAACTTTGGATTCAGATTTTATTCTGTTTTCATTCAGAATCATCCCATTCTGTGTAATCTAATAAGGAATATAAGGTTGGCTTAAAGTTGAGGCATAGTTTTTATCTATTTCAGAAGAAAATATTTTCCCTAGTTGCCCCTGTATACAAACATTTATAATGTGTTTTATTATAAATTCCTCATTAACATATAGAAAAGACTAACAAATTCATTGATAAATCATTTAAAATTTGTCTATTTTAATGTTCCTCTTCTTTATGATTTGTTTTTCCTTAACAATTTTGATATTGACAATTAGACATTGACAATAGCAGCATGTCTTAATTCTTTTTAAAGTGTATATTTTTATATTTTTAGTTGTACACATTTATGGTATACTATGGTAAGATTTGGTACACGTTAATGATCAAACTGAGGTAGTCAACATTAAAAAGATATTAAGTATTCTCAAGTAATTTTGCTTAACATGTGATCATTGAGCTCATGGATGTCATTAAGGTTAATATTTCAACACATATATACTGTATGTAAGTCAAATCAGGATAATCAATATTTCCTAGTAATTTTAGAGTTATGTTCCTTCTCTTATGCCCTTAGTCAGGAATTGGTGGGAGTAATCTGCATTTGTATTTGAAAACTGAGTGGCCATTCTATAGCCAAACAGGTAATAGCCTTGAAAAAGAAGCAAAGTACCTGGACTTTCCTAAAGACATCAGTATCCAAGGAGAGCCCAGTAGCAATGTTCGTTCTAAAACTTGCTGATTTGCCTTATGGCAAATCTTTATTTGCATCATGCTCTTGGAAACCAATATTACTGTGATGATTTTTATTGTGTCCTTCAGAAAAATTAATAAATTAATTTCTTCAGGTTCAGTTTATTTGTATAGATTTATATTTTAAAGAGTCCTTTAAAATATTTGGACTGTGAAACTCTTGCAATAACACATGCTAATAAATAATGAATATACAGTGGATAATTTTGATTCAGAATCAAAAAGTTCAATCTACTTAAATCTTATATGCAATCCTTTAAAATTTAGCTATTTTAATGTTGACCTATTGCTCCATTATGAGATTGCTTAATGATTAAAGGTCATTTTTGGAATTATAACATCAGTCTGTTTACTTTCTGTTCCTTCCTTCCTTCTTTTCTTCCTTCCTTTCTTTATTTGTTTAATTTAGAAACAATCTTATTTTACATATCAATTCCAGTTCCCTCTCTCTCCTATCCTCTTGTGGCCCCACCTACCAAACCTCCCATCCTACCTCCATCCAATCCCCATGGAGGGTAAGGCCTTCCATGGGGGATCATCAAAGTGTGTCACATAATTTAGGGGAGGGTCTAGGCCCTCTTCCATGTATCTTGTCTGAGAGAGTATTGCTCCATGGGAAATGGGCTCCCAAAGTCCATTTGTTCTCTAGGGATAAATACTGAATCCACTGTCAGAGTCCCCATAGGCATCCTAGGCCTCCTAATTGGTACCCATATTCAGAGGGTGGCTTGATTCAGTCCAATGCTGGTTCCCCAGTTTTAGGACTAGGGTCAGTGTGTTCTCGTTTGGTCATGTCAGCTGTTTCTGTGGGTTTCTCCAGCCTGGTCTTGACCCCTTTGTTCATCACTCCTCCATTTCTACAACTGGATTTCAGGAGTTTAACTCAGTGCTTATCTGTGGGTGTCTGCTTTTGCTTTCATCAGCTACTGGATGAAGGCTCTGAGATTGCACTTAAGGTAGTCATCAATCTCATTGTAGGGGAAGGACATTTAAGGTAGCTTCTCCACTATTGTTGGGTTCATCCTTGTGGATCTCTGGATATTTCCCTAGTGTCAGATTTCTCTTTAAGCCTACAATGGCCCCATCTATTAAGGTATCTCTTTTGCTTTCCTCTATTTATACCCCAACTCAGTCTTCCTGATCCTCCATGATCTCCTTTGCTCTCCTCTCCTCCTCTTTTCTTTTTCCTACCTCCCTCCCCACTCCCCCTTGTTCACAAAATGGCCAGGAGCTCTTATCCCTTTCCCTTTCTCTGAGGGACCATGTATGTTCCTCTTAGGGTCCTCCTTGTTTATTAGCTTCTCTAGAGTTGTGGCTTGTAGGCTGGTAATCCTTTGTTCTATCTCTAATATCCATATATAAGTGAGTACATACCATGCTTGTCTTTCTGTGACTGGGTTACCTCACGCAGGATGGTTTCTTCTTGTTACATCCATTTGCCTTCAAATTTCAAGATATCAATGTTTTCCTCTGCTGAGTAATACTCCATTGTGTAAATATACTACATTTTCTCCATCCATTCTTCTGTTGAGGAGGTTACTCCCACGTTCTGGTTATTACAAACAATTCTGCTATGAACACAGTTGAACAGATCTCCTTGTTATATGAATGTGCATCCTTTGGATATATGCCCAAGAGTAGAATTGCTTGAGCTTGAGTTAGACTGATTCCCATTTTCCTGAGAAACTGCCATATTGATTTCCAAATTGGCCACACAAATATGCACTCCCACCAGCAATAGAGTTTTGTCCTGTTGACTGTGTTCTTTGTCTTACAGAAGCTTCTCAGTTTCAGGAGGTCCCATTTATTAAATGTCTATCTCAGTGTCTGTGCTTTTGGTGTTATGTTCAGTAAGCATTTTGTACTAATTTGTTCAAAGATACCTCCCACTTTCTCTTCTAAGAGGTTCAGTGTGGCTGGATTTATGTTGAGGTGTTTAATCCATTTGGACTTAAGTTTTGGGAATAGCGATAAGGATCTATCTGCAGTCTTCTACACATCAGCATCCAGTTATGCCAGCATCATTTGTTGAAGATGCTTTCTTTTTTCTATTGAATAATTTTAGCTTCTTTGTAAAAAATTAGTTATTCATAGGTGTGTGGATTAATATTATTTAGATTCCACTGGTCTACATGTCTATTTTTGTACCAGTACCGAGCATTTTCATTACTATAGGTCTATGGTAGAGCTTGAAGTCAGGGATGGTGATGCCTCTGGAAGTTCTTTTATTGCACAGGGTTGTTTTGGCTTTCCTGGGTCTTTTGATTTTCCATATAAAATTGAATGTTTTTCTTTCAAGGACTGTGAAGAATTGTCCTGGTATTTTGATGGGGATTGCAATGAATCTGTAGATTGTTTTTGGTAAGATTGCCATTTTTACTATGTTGATACTATCTATCCAAGAACATGGGAGATTTTTACCATTTTCTGGTATCTTCTTTAATTTCTTTCTTTAAAGACTCAAAGTTCTTGTTAAACAGGTCTTTCACATGTTTGGTTAGAGTTACACCAAGATATTTTATGTTGAAATTGGTGATATGTCTCTGATTTCTTTCTCGCCTATATCTTGTCTACATATAGGAGGGTTACTGATTTGTTCACTTTTTTTTACAGAATATTTAATGGCATGGGCTGTAATAACTTATTTCTAGCATTATTGAAACAAGCATTTTTGGTTTGGGAATGGGTGGAGGATAAAGCTTTTATGAGAACAAAATAAACGTTTATCTATGTTTATTTGGTTAGTGGTCAGATATTATATATATTATGTATATGACTTTATCTTCCCATTTAGTGGTAATAATATATGGCAAGGATACAGGAGGGTTTTTGTGTGTGTGTGTGTGTGTGTGTGCGTGTGTGTGTAGTGTGTATGTATGTATGTATGTACATGCCTGTGTATTGATGTGTTTATCTGAAAAAATGCTTTGTACAGAAAATATATAGTATATAGTGGAAACTTTCTGCAAAGGGGTCAAGACTATGTTGGGGAAAACCAGAGGGACAACTGACCTGAGCATGTGAGAGCTTACAGACTCTAGACTGACAGGTGGGGAACCTGAATAAGACTGAATCAGGCCCTCTGAGCATGAGTGTCAGTTGTGGCGTTTGGGCAGTCTAGGGGATCACTGGCAGTGGAACCAGTATTTATCCCTGGTGCATGAATGGGTTTGGAAGCCAATTCCCTATGGAGGGAAACTCTCTCAGCCTAGATACACAGGGGAGGGCCTGGGTCCTGCCCCAAATGATGTAACAGACTTTGATGATCCTCCATGGGAGGCCTCACCCTCTCTGAGAAATAGATGGGGGTGGGATGGGAGTTGGCAGGGAGATTGGGAGGACAGGTGGGAGAGGGAACTGGGATAGCTATGTAAAATAAGATTGTTTTCAATTTAAATAAAGATTAATTAAAAAAGAATGCTGCCACTTGACAAATGATCAAAATATTGTATGCGTATGAAAAACATATGAACACATTTGTACATGCATTCATGTACTATGTCTATCATTGTTCTACCAACTATCTGTCTGTTTGTCTATCTTTTATAGTGATCAAATATATTTGGAATATACAAGTGCAGTAAGTGGTAACAATTATAGAAATGGAAAAGCATACCATGGACATAGCAGGTCTTTATACTCTACAAGGACATTCATGTAAATTTGAAAACATTTCTATCAAAAATTTTAAAACTTAAAAATATTGCTTTGAAATAAAGGATTCTTTTAGATATTACAACAGAAATAAACTATCTCACAAGGATATTGTAGTGAATTTTTACACTGAATGGAATGCTTGATTCAATAGTCCATCAATTCCAACGAGAATAATGATTTATGAGTCTTAGGTTGATGATAGTACAATGAGCTTAGAGACACGTTCCCAGAAACTCAAAGGATTATTACAATGTGAAAGAGAGTAAAAGGCACCAAAACTTTTGTGACAGCCCATGGCTATCTACCCATGAAAGCATGAAGTCATCTATGAATTCAAAGTCCAGTTATAAAATGCAGAGACAAGAGAATTTGTTCACATGAACAAAGAAAAACCTCATCTTGACTTCAGCTTCCTCAACAGGATTCACAAATAGAGCAATATTTAACTAGGCTGAGATTGAATTTTTTTCAGGTGTAGTTTAGAAATTCTTCTGATAGGCACATCTTATTTTAACTCATGCCATGAATTTTCAAGAGATTAGTGTAATATAATCTGCTCCATATAGGCAGACTTTCTTTTTGTAGACTCATGTTTGCAAAGTTCAATGTCTTATAAAACACCAATTCCAATTCCCATGAAATTCATCCCCTATTCTGTAAACATTGTTGAGGAACTATCTCATCAATAAATTTAATACAAGTTTAGAGCTTTGAAAGTCTCTTTGAATGGTAGCAATTCTAATAATTTGGCAAAATATGCACAAATGAAAAATGACTGACTTTTGGCTTTTATGTCTTACTGTTCCTTCCTACTTATAACATCTAATTGTGCTAAACAAGTAGCAAGGTCTTTGCTGTCAAATGCTAATAGACTGGAGAATTATAAACTGTGAAATTAACACTTAGATGCAATTTTTAAGAACTATTTTTCTAAAGTGAAAGGAACTTGTCATATAAAATAAGATGTATTATGATTTTCAGTTCAGTAGTTGTTTGTAATATGTGCATCTATACCGGATATAATGTAACTTGTTTCATTTTAGAATATATTCCTTTTATCACTTAAAATATATGGCATACACTGACAGAATAAAAGTTAATTGATATTTATTTGTATTCATGGGAAAAATTTTTTAGTTTTTTTTTTAATTGATGAGTGAATACTATAGTCAAATGCACTTTGTGCATTTAGAGATTGGGATTAAATATAATTTTATTTGAAAATAACTATAAAATACTGAAAAAATGATGAGATTATAGCACTAACTCCTTGTTATTTACGGTGCTAAAATTTATATAAAATAATTTAATGTCTTATTATGAATATATTTCTTTTATTCTCTAGGGGGAAATAGAGTTCTGGAAAGAAGAGATTTGTATAAGTATTCAAGTGGTGTTCAGTAATATTTTTCTGGACAATAACAGTTTATTGAGTACTGGAACACTTTAAACATGAAAGCAAAGATTCACGGTTATTACTTTTTACTCTCGAAGAGACAGAAGAATGAATATTTTTGTTTAAACTGCTCTAATTTTAGGTCACTACAGAGAAATCACGTAGAATGATCTCAATAAGACAGAGTGGCTGTCTACTCCTTTTCAAGGCAGGGAAAGTACTGGTTGTTTCTTGTATAAATCACATTATGGTCAGAGTAATGTACAGACACAATAAGTTGGTAGCTAAGAGTGCAGGTAGTTTATGGTTGCTGGTGCCACTACATGGCTGAAAGGGCATTGGCCAAGAGTCTTAGATGTCCTGATCTGTATTTACATCAAGAATAATATAGAAGATATTGTTCTGGTATTGAACAGCCCTAGTTTGGAAAATTATTTGTAGCACCATTGAACCTAGAAAAATACTTTATGCTAGAAAATATAATGTTGGGCGAAACCACAAGACTTTATGTTCCCTTTCCCTTCCCCCTCCCTCCCTCTCTCCCTCCTTCCCATGCCCCCTGACCACCCTCCCATCACCCCCCCCCCCAACTCCACAGGGAGGGTGGTTTTAAAAAGAAACATTTGGGAATGCTTCTGTGATAAAAAATACTGTTTGGTAGACAAAGATGTAGGCCAGTTGGAGAGCTATTTATTAGCATGAATAATAGTCTATGCTCAATCTTTAGTGCTGAAGAAGTAAAATGCAGCTAATTGGGAGATGATGGCTTCTCATACTTATAGTACTTCTCAGGTCTGCCATTGAGTCATGACCATAGTCTCAGATGCCATAATGAATGATATATATGTTTAATGTCTTCTTGACACTGAGATAATTGAAATATGAAAATGAGATAAAACCCACTGAATTATGCATATGTTTTTTATTGATGGATGGCTCATAGAGAAAGTCATATAGAATGTTAAAATCACATGTAAGTAACTTCGGTTTTTTCTGTAAAGTAATTTGTGGATTTTTAAAATATAATTTGGTAAATCAGTAATTTTCATCTGGCTTTCTTATAAAACATAAATGTGTATTTTCAACATTATACTTTTCCCAGTAAATTAGGACTCATAGACATAGGGAATGCTTCTGATCAGTGTGTATGGTGATGAATTGTGGCAGCTGTGGTATGGATTTGATTTCACTTCATTCTTTTCTTCACAAGCACTTTGAAATATTTATGAAAGGATGAATTCTTTTTGTCTTTAATTTTTTTCTTATTTTACATATAGATTCAAATTCCCTTTCCCTCCCATCCTCCCACCCCTCCACAACCCCCCAATCCCAACCCTCATCCACTCCCCAGGGAGGGTGAGGTCTTCCATGAGGAATCATCAAACTCTGTCAAGTCATTTGGGGTAGGGCCTAGGCCCTTCCCTGTGTCTCTAGGCTAAGGGAGTATGGAGAAGAATGGGCTCCTGAAGTTCATTCCTCTACTAGGTATACATCCTGGTTCCATTGTCAGAAGTACCATAGACTTCCCAGGCCTCCCAACTGTGCCCCACTTTCAGAGGGTCTGGGTCAGTCTTATGCTGGTCTCCCAGCTATCAATCTGGGGTCCATGAGCTCCCCCTTATTTAGGTCTGTGGATTTCTCCAGCCTGTTCTTGAACTTTTTGTTCATCACTCCTCCCTCTTTGTAACTGGATTCTAGGAGCTCGGCTCAGTGTTGAGCTATGGGTGTCTGCTTCTGCTTTCACCAGCTACTGGATGAGGGCTCTAGGATGACATATAAGGTAATAATCAATCTAATTATTAGGGAAGGGCATTTGAGGTAGCCTCTCCACTATTGCATAGATTCTTACCTAGTTGGGATGATCAAAAGGATGAATTCTTAACCTGACATGGAGTTCCATGAGAGTCCAGCACAGTTACAATATCTGTCACATTTTTTTCCGTTGTTTTACTTTTAAAGGGATAATGAAATAAAAGATCAAATAATATCACTTAAAATGTTTAAGTCTTATTATCCTTTTTCTTAATTTATTCACATTTTATTATTGATTATTAACTTGATTATGTAACAGTATTGTACACACACCTGCTCTCGTTGTGGAATAATTAATCACATTGTGTTCCAAATAAATACAGTTGGCCTTCCTTGATAAGGTGCTCCATATATGACTGTTTGCCAGTGAGTATATTTCAGTCATAACACTCCAGTAAACAACCAGAAGTTAATTCAGGGTAAGTACCTTGAAATTAAATAGATTTTGAATTAAGCAGATATTCAGTAACATGTACTTTGTTTATTGAAGTATAGGGATGGTGCTTGGATTCACTTTGATGCAAGAATAACATAATTACTTTAAAAAATAAAACATTACTTCCATTCATCTTAAAATTCTTCATTGTAGAAAGGTCAAATTCTTACAGAACTATTCATCATGTAGTTTATTCCTTTGTTTTTTGAGGTTTGGAGTAAGATATTATCCAAAACTAAATGAGTTAAGTGAACTTTTAAAATGAGTTATTTGCTTGATGTTATAACTTATGAAATCCCTTATTAACATTATTTTTTATATTACATTTTAAGAATTTTTGCCCTCTCTAAAATAAATGTTTATACAAATAGAGCTTTTGTCTTTATATTTTAAAAAAATCTGAAGTACCAAAATAATACCTTAGAGATTACTTTTTGAGGTTATTTGATGATTCCTTATCATTATAGCTATTAACATATATAATACATATTCTTAGTAACTTAAGCTACAGATCTAGGAATGTAGAATTTCAGGTCTTTAAGGCTAACAGCACTATTTTAAAGGCTTTGGCATTTGCTCTTATTAAAAGGTCACTTTCTAGAATCTCATTAATGGTTATTAATATTTATAATTTATAAAATAAAATTAGCATAGCTGAAACTTATGAGAACTCAACAATACTATTCTACAAAGCTCTCAAAATGGAAGGTATAACCAGAAAATTAACTTTCTTGAAATTGACTTAGTGGACACTTTATGAACTGGGGCTGTCTTGTGAAGGGGTATGGTTTCCTAATGCTACTGTCCTTACAGTTGTTAATTGTTTAGTCAGAATGTATGAAGATTTCAATCTTTGTTTTCATTTTACCATTTATATTTGACTATTGTTTTGCTTCTTTCAATCTTTCTTCATTTCCTTTTCTTTTCTTTTGGGAAACTCTGAAGTAGAGTTAGGATATTTTGCTGTTAGAATCAAGATCCATGGAGTATGAGAAAAGCTGTTGTGGGGATAGCCAGGCTTGTTTGTTGATTTCAAATGCACTGGCTTTCTATTTCTCCTGCTCTTGGTCTATAAAACTTTTGAGGTAACATGAACACAAGTGTCCCTTTAGTCAGAGTGAAAGGTGTATTGAAGTTATGGGAAAATAGAGAGGAAGAATTATAAAGCTGGTTAGAACTGAAAATATTCCAAGAGTAGAGCCTTACCACTGGTTTTAGGAAACTCCAAGTATATATTATGCTAGTTTTGGATGGAACTTATTACTACCAGTAGCATGATGGCTTCTCCTATTTAATGATACTTATACAACAAACCGCCATGACATAGAGGTTGTCTATGGTAGTAGTACATACAGAATATTCTGCATGTGTATACATTTGTTCAGGATAGTCTAAGATACTTTTCCGTTAAACTTACAGAATAAAGTCTGATTTGAAAACGAATACATTTTAAATTAAGACCACACAGAATCCAAGATGGAGAAGTTCATATTGTGGAGTTTCCTGCTGTTTTTTTCTGGAAATCAAGCTTCAAGAACCGTGGCACAAAATAATGCTGAGTTTGCAGTGGATCTTTATAAGGCTATTTGTTTTTCTCACAAGAACAACATTATATTTTCCCCTCTTGGAACAACTGTGCTTCTTGGAATGGTCCAACTAGGTGCAAAAGGCAAAGCACAACAGCAGATTGTGCAAACTTTAAGGATGCAGGAATCCTCATCAGGTAAGCAGCCTACATGTAACTCTCTATAGATACCATACCATCAGTTTTAGTTTTAAGATATCAGAGAGAAGCTCAGCTCTTACAAGTGTAACAGGTGAAAATAAGCAGAGACAGTACTAAAATTACGACCAACACATAATTATAAATATGTTTTATTCACTTATTTTTGTTTCCTCCTAAAATACATAGCAAAAATACTTTATTAAGAAATCAATGCATATACAGAAATAAAATCCTCTGTCTGCCTGTGTATTTTTCTGTGAACTGTTTGCATGTTTCAATTTACTGATTTTTAATAGCAAAGAAAGAATTCAAAATAACATTGCATTTTATTCATTCTTGTGTAAAGGGCATTAATTACTCAATCCTTCTTCAGTAATTGTCTCTCACACTTCTCTAACAAAAACAATGAACTACTTTACGAAGAGACCATGAAAAGCATCAGCATTTAATTCATGAGCTTGCTTAGTAGTTTTATAAAATGGGGAAAGGAAGGTCTTAAATACTCCATTTGCTTAATACAGCTGGTTGTTTTGAAGTCTTCCAAAGTCCTACATGTTCAACTGACATCAAATCTGAACCATGTCCCTAGTGACCTGGCTTTGCTTTCAGATCATACTGGTCTAAGAATTAGGCTTTTATCACAAACCCATAGCATCAGAAGAGACATCCAGATTTTTGATTTGGAAGTTCAGTTACTGCAACCATAATTAATTTCAAGATATTTTCCTTAGCACAGATTATCTCTATTCATGAATTTGTTTTTTTTTTTTCTGAAGATGTTGGCAAGGCATACACTGCTCCATTTTTAATAAAAGCAACTTTGTACAGAAAGGTTATTGCTAATAAACTAATTGAGTTTTCCATTGTGAATACCAAATAATGAAGCTACTGTAGTATCATCTTGATTAGTTTCATCAAGTCCCAACACAACATTCTCAGAAAATATGGTACCTGAAAATTAATATATTGTGTATGAATGCATACAAAGATGATAAGCTATCAAAATCGGCCTCTGAAGTTAAATTCCTGCATGGATATTCCTTAGAGGGAAACATACATGTCTTAAGAATGGTGTGGTGTGAACATAAAAATCACATTAATAGTGATGAGGTACCATCAAACATGGATGCAGTCCATTAGCCACTGCTTTAATGTCTGGTGCAAACTATGCATCTAATATCTAATCACTCTTTAAGATACACGTAACCTTGCTGTAGAGATAAGAAAAAAAAAGGGTTGAGTATTTGGCCAGTGCTCTTCCTCAAGACAATGCCGTGAGATTCATGAGGGAAATTTTATGTTCCTTGTAAGAAACACACACACACACACACACACACACACACACACACACACACACACACACACACACAAAACTGATCTGCCAAAATATTTCTGCTATTCATTTTCTGAGTTTTTCTGAGTTTCTGAGTGACAGAGAGACATATATGGAGGATCAGTGATGAAGGAAAAGAAAGTTAAAAGGCAAAATAATGAAAATAATGTCTGGAAAATAAAAGAGAGAAAAGAAGTAATAAAAGATAAAAGAAGATACACAGTTAAGGGTGAGAAAGAATGAGAGAGGGACTGACAAGGAGATGCAGAAATTTCTCCACACAGTTGAAGTCAGAGCAGTTACTGAGTTAAGAGTGAAGCAAAGGTTGAGACAGCCAGCAACAGGCAGTGCTGATATAGTCGTGGAGAAACTGAAACAAAGGAGAACTCAAAATTAATCTTGTCTTTATTTAAAATTGTTATAACTTGTTCTTCACATTTTCCTTTTTTGATTTTTGTGTCTGTGTATACATTCACATGAAGTCACATGTGTGTGCATGTGGTGGGTGCCAGAGGATGCTGTCTCCTTACTTTTTGAGACAGGGCATATCACTAACCCTGGAGCTAGACTATTTTGATAGATTGGTTGACTTTCAAGCCATAGGGTTGTCAGCGCTGAGATTACAAGCACTTACTACAACACTTGCTTTTACATGAATGTGAAGGGTCAAACTCAGGTCCTTGTGTCTATGCAACCAACTGTTTTTGACCCATCTCTTTAGGCACCATTTCTCCTTTCTAAAAACAATATTGTGTTGAAATATAATACAGCATGATTATGGCATATTTTAACACCTAGATTTAGTCCCTCAATAATTTTGTCCTTTAAAAAGATTTATGATTTAAATTCGATGTATTTGAGTGTGGTTTGGACATGAATGCAGGATCCTACAGATACTAAAAGAAGATATCAAATCCAGAGGAGATGAAGATGTAGATTATTGTGAACCACGTCATATGTTCAGTCCTATGGAAGAAAAGAAAGTGTTCTTAATCACCAAGCTGTCTTGTTGGTCCTCCCCCTGAACCATTGATTTATAATGGTATCTATTGAATCTTCAGTCTTGGTTTTTTTTTTTTTCTGCTGCCAATGTGTGGTCCTTGCTATATTCTACAGAGCTCTAACAATGCAAATAACTGCTAGCATCCTTTCTCCCAAGGTGCTCAATACTTAATATGTTACCCAAGCACCAACGTACATGCCCAGAATATACCTTCTTCACTGTGCTGAACACCTGATAATGCCTCTGAACAATGTTACTGACTAGTCAAAGGCTGCATGGGAGTTACTACTATTTTATCAGGGAGTCATGAAACGAAAAGTCTGGATCTAGGGTGCACCTCACCGTTAGACTTTATGGCCAGCATGCTTAAGGTACCAAGTTTAATTTACAACACTACAAAGAAAAGAACACTTAGAAGAATTTTAACCCTCATTCTACAACAAATAATTCCTTGCGGTTTTGCTGAAATCATGTTACTGCACAACTTTCCTTGTATCTGTGAATCTCAGATTTCTTACTATAAAAACAGGGTTTGGATTAGGGTATTTGGGTGGACCATTTGGTTGAATTAATCCACAATCTCAGGCTATTTGTGTGAGTGGGTACATATAAATATTCCTGAACATTTCGACACCATAAGCTGTTTTTCAAGGACTGCCTTTTAATATTGCAATCTCTCTCTCTCTCTCTTTGTGTGTGTGTGTGAGAGAGAGAGAGAGAGAAAGAGAGAGAGTGTGTGCTTGCATGTGGGTAGGTGCACTTGAATGCAAGTGCCTTTGGAGGATGGAGGTGTTGGACCCTATGTTGCTAGAGTAACAGATGGTGAGGAGCCTTCTGATGTGGGACCTGAGAACCTCTAGAAGAGTAGTATGTGCTCTTAATGGCTGAAGTATCTCTTCAACCTCACCCCCACCAACACTCTTTTTTGAGGTTGTCTCTGATTGACCTGGAATTTGCTAATAATATGTCTGGACAGTGAGTCCCAAGGATCCATCTGTGTTTGCCTCCACAGTGCTGAGATCATAACCATGTGTCACCATGCCCAGCATATTTGTTCTTTTTTTCCTTAAGGTTTGAATTTGGGTCAAACTTAGAACCTTATGATTTATTGGAAGGATGTCACTGGCTGAGTCACAGCCCCAGGCCCTAGGTCTACTTTCATGTGCATATTTGTATCACATGCATACATAATTAGCTTTTGGATTTTTGACATCAGGAGGAAAGAGCCAGTGCTAGAATTTTAAAACATTTTCTAGTAGTATAATCAAATCAATTATCCCTATTATCAGTTCTCTGTAGTTCTACTATAGGAAATTAAACATTTTTTTCATTTCTAATTAGTAGACATGCATATGTAATTTTGGTTTGTGAGAATGGGGTCATTAACTTGTAAATATAATCAACTTTATAAGTCCAATATTTTTGTAGTATCCATCAAACTTGTGCTACTTGATAATAGCTTTCTATTGATTTAGGACCATTAATAAATAATAAATAATTAATAAATCACTAGATTTATTAATGGTCAGTTCTTTGTCACAGGTTCTTAGACCTTAAGTATATGACATGATTCTATTTGCTCTGACAAATGAGGTACAGCTATTTTTTTTCCCTTCCTCTCCTTTTCTCTACCATTCCTTTAAAGGAGTCCATAAATTATAAATGCCTGGAAATTACTGTAGAATCCTGTCACTTTGTCTTTGTCATTCATTCTTTTGGATAAACTTTTGTGCTTTTACTTAGGAAGTTCTCACAGTTAGCTGCCTAGGTGCTAAACTATTCCATTTAAAGCTTCATATAGCAATGAATACCAGCATCCAGAATCTTTGCATGACCATAAAATAGTTTAACATTCTCCATCTCCTTCTATAAAAAATCCCTTGGTTTTCAGGAATCATTGAGGTCCTCAAGTTTAATAATATGAAATATATTTTTATATTTAAAAATCTTTTATATATTTGTCTCTGTCTCAGTGGATAGAGAACCTGAAGTTTCCAGTATAATGTAGTGCATCTAGTGCAGCTTTTTCTATAGATGTGAAGATTTTCCCTGTTCAAGAACTTCAGACCAAGGAGGTATCGGGACCAAAGTTTAGCTTCCAGCCTACTGGGCAAGATGCCAAGCATGTGGCGGCAGCTCCCCAGTGTCAGCTCCATTATTCATTACAAAGATTATGACTATTAGCTCTATAATTAAACAATGGGTACTCTCATACTTTATCTCCCTTAGATATTTGCAAAGAAATATTCATTAATATTTGGTGTGTGTGTGTATGTGTGTGTGTGTGTGTGTGTGTGTGTGTGTGTGTGTGTGTGTGTACATTCCTCTCCCTGTGTGTGAATGGCTGTGTGTGCTTGTGGTGATTAGAGGTCTATATCAGGTGACTTATTCTATTAATCTCTGTCTTATTATTTAAGAGAGGTTCTCTCACTACACCTAGAGTTAACAAATTTGCCTATAGTAGATGACTTCAGACCCCCTTCTGTCTCTACCTAACTGCTGCTGGAGATTACAGGCATGAAATAACCTCTCTAGCTTTTATGTGGTGATGGAACTGAAGTCCTTTGGCTTGCATAGCAGGCACTTTACTGGCAGAGCCATCTCCCCAGATTCCTCAATAATTCTACTCAATGAATACCTTTTTTTTAAGTAAACTATGTTTTTTAAAATAGAGATATATTAAATACTATCAACTTTCAAGTTACACAAATAGCATTTTACTGAAAGTATCATGAAAGCTCAGAAATAACATGCTATAGGAAACAGTTTCTGATTTATGACTTAGTTTCAGGATTAAACCAGAAGTACACTGTAACATTAGGAGATGCCGAAGAAATTATGGACAGAATCATCAGAGTAGACAAGATTTAGAACTATGTGTAGCACAAATAAATAATCAGATGATGGTAATTATTTTAGTTGATTTTACTCAGTAGCTATTGCTGGGATGGCCAAGGACTTTTCCCCCCATAGATAGCCAACATACATAGATTCCTGAATAAGAACAAATAGGCACATCAGATTTTTATCTAAGTCTAGCAATGATTGTAGGGATTATCTTGCAAACCTTGAAACATGGACAGGTACAGTTCTTCAACAAACAGCAATGTTTTCTGGAAGCTGAAATAAAAGTAACATTGAAACACTGTTAATTGATGTCATACCTCCACTAATACTCTCTACATTTCCCTCTCAAAGAAAGGAGTCTTACATGGAAACTTCCTCTTACTGAATGATCTAAATGTGGTGAGAATCTGGTCTTTCCTTCAGCCTGCATAAATTCATAATTTTGTTTCTGAAACAAATTAAATTCACATGGCTATTCTTTGTTTAGTATAATTGTTAAGTTTTCTGCAAAATTCATCTTCTATAGGAAGCAAGTGTTCAATATCTTTATACTTACTTCCCATAGTTAAGTCCCAGCATGGAAAACTGGTGGTATGAATCAGAGCAAGTGACAAAGCTAAGAAGCTACTGTTTTCATGTTGTTCAGTATGTGAGCATATATCATGATTATTTTGAAGGAGAGGGATTTTCCACGCTGAAGTCACTTTTCTCAGCCATCTCAAGGAAGAAACAGGAATTTACATTTAATCTTGCCAGTGCCCTCTACCTTCAAGAAGGATTCATTGTGAAGGAAGCCTATCTCCATGGCAACAAGGAGTTTTTTCAGAGTGCTACAAAACTGGTGGATTTTCTGGATGCAAAGGCTTGTGCAGAGACAATCAGCACCTGGGTAGAAAGCAAGACAGATGGTAAAGTTCCCCATTTTCATAAAAATGCTATTTCCTGTTGGATTCATAGCTTTTAATATCGTCAAGAGTGGCTCAGTATTTCTCTTTCTACTGCGGATCAAGCAGATCAAGTCTTGCATTTCATCTCACTGTTATTTAAATTAATGCTAGATTATTCAACTCAGAGAAAGTATAAAGATTCATGCACTAATTTCCAGACAGCCCCCTATTATTAATGGGAGAATTTTAGCAATAATTTTTGCTCAAGCATTGATTTTTTTTTTTTATGTATGGAAACTGGAGGCCTATCTTTGTTAAGGAATATATTAGATATGTCAATTCCAAATGTCACTTTCCCAAGTATACTGTAAATATTTTAGTTGATTGTGTTAATGTTTAAAAATAATGCTAACAATCTTATCGTAGATATGCTAATCTAACCTTTAGAACCGATGTAGGAAAAATTAGAAAGTCATTAAATAGAGGTTAAGGTCAGGATAGATTTGAGTTCAAAGTTTAGAACATTGTGAGCTTGGGTTCTTTTTAAAATTAGGATACTGACGCATTTTTATTAGAAACTTTAATAACAATATATTTTGTAATAAATGTATACTGGACCCCTAATAGTATTTTTCTTTCATTATGATTATGTTGAAGAAATTTATGACTGGGTGAGTTGCTACTTGAATTTTCATGGGTAGATTCAAACACAGAGGTATGCATCAAGATTGTGGTTTGATGGTGAGGATCAGAATGTATAGGATTGTGAAATAAGGAAATAATATTTTTATGAACAAGGAATTGCCTATTGCACAGAGAAGTAAGACAAGAAAAGATTGGTTGTTTTGAAGATGAAAAACAGGCTAGTCACTGGTCACTGGTTACAGCCATGAGAGTAAGACGCTTGGATGTATCACTGATCTACTGGGTCTGGTTGTTCTGGTGGGACAGTTTAATCCGTTCTTAGGTTTGATTAAAACTGATATTTCAATTCTCTTCTTGTCTGAGCATCAACTGGACATCATCTCATCAGAGAGTTCATTACTAGTGATAGTATTCAGGCATCTGTACTGGCCTGTCCTTGGGGTTCTGACAGGTTATGCCCTCAGCTGCAACCACTATGAGAACCACCTGTGCAACTTCACTATGTTCCCTTTTAAAAGGGCCCTATCCACCTCCCATCTTCCTCTCCCTCTATCTCTCTCTGCTTCTCTCTCTCCCTTTTCTCCTCTCCCTCTCTCCTTTTCCTTCTTTCCCTTCCCTTCCCTTTCTGCCACCCCTCCACCCAAGCTCTGTCTCATGGAGTCTTTCTCTCATGCACCAGTTTTTAAAATTATAACTAGTTCTGTCTATTTTTTCCTAGGACACTCTCATTTCCTGTTCCCTGGTGTATCTATTTGCACGTATTTCTTAGGGAAGTATTTAGCAGCATTTCCTTTGGCTCTTACCTGCTCAAGTTAGATAATACAATACTCTGTCAAAAAATAGCTCTATGCCAGACTACTTAATTTTTCCCTTCTTTGTTTTCCATCCTCTATATAGGAAAAATTAAAAATATGTTTTCAGAGGAAGAATTTGGCCCCCTGACTCGCCTGGTCCTGGTAAATGCCATTTATTTCAAGGGGGACTGGAAACAGAAATTCAGAAAAGAAGACACAGAGATGAGGGAATTTCATAAGAAAGATGGCTCTATAGTCAAGGTTCCAATGATGAAGGCTCTGTTGAGAACAAAATATGGTAATATGAGAATATATATATATATATATATATATATGTGTGTGTGTGTGTGTGTGTGTGTGTGTGTGTGTGTAAAAAACTATGAATTTGATAACTGAAAAATATATTTAATGAACTTTAATTGTTTCAGGTTATTTTTCTGAGTCATTCCTGAGGTTCCAGGTTTTGGAATTGCCTTACAAAGCTGATGAATTTAGTATAGTCATCATCCTTCCCACAGAAGATGTGAACATAGAAGAAGTGGAAAAACAAGTTACTGTTCATCACATCCAGAGATGGTTCTCTGAGCTCCACGAGGAGGAAGTGGAAGTCAGCATCCCTCGGTGGGTCGTGTTCTGTGTTACTGATCTTTGAATTGCAAAGGGAATCCTATGGTGCATTTAGATAATTAACTCTCCACTGAAATTATAAGGCATTATCATAGGAAGCAATGTTTATTCACACCAATATGCTTTTGAGAGACAGAAGAACCTTCAGGAAAAAATGATGTACCAAAATATCACAGTTTATATTCTACCCTGTGTTATGAACATTTCACATTTCTTCCTACATTTTAATATAGTATTTTGTTAACTGAGCATTTCATAGTCCTACAATACATGTTGAACTATTCTCTGCTCACTATTTCCCTTCACTTTTCCATACCTAATCCCTACTCCATAACCCCTTGAAGATGTTCTCCCCTCCCTATTTCCCCTCATATATTGCAGATCTCACCTCTACTCCTATGAATTAAAATCAGAAATTCTAAGTTCTGAAATACATTTTTCTTACTCAAATGTGTTTTATGTATGAACAGTGGATGAAAATGACATAGGCTCGGTAAATATTTTTCTGTTGACTGATGACTTTGTTTCAGACATCTCTGCCCCTGCTCCAAAGTGTATCTATATGTAGCCCAAGTTCATTTTGAAGTCATTATGTAGCCCAGGTTATCATCAAACTCATGATCACCCTGCCTCTATTGTGCTGAAGCTGCAGCTTTGTAACACTACCTTCAGTGGCAATTTTAAAATTTATTATTCATTGCTGTAGTTCTTTTATATCTGAATGAGCGCATAATGATCTTTAAACTGGTAAGCAAAGATCTGGTAAATGGGAACAATTTAAGCAGTGGCATTAGTTTTCCAGAGCTACTGTAAAAAAGGAAAAAAAGAACAAGTTAGTTGATATCAGTGACAGAAATTCATTCTCTCTTAATTTCAGTTTAAAACTGTAAACTCAAGTTGTTATTAGAACCACAGTATTAGAACACTGACCTGAATTTGTCTTCAATCTGCCCCTGTTCTTTCTAGCTTCTGGTGGAGTTTAGTAATCATTATAGTTAGCAACATAGATAAGGCTGGGCACAATACTGGCTATTCTATACCCTGAATTGTTGCATAAATTAAATGCCTCTTTTGTAACATGGTTTAATCAACATCAAGCAAGCAGGATACTGTATACAAGAGACAGCAGCAAGGAACATGAGACTGTTGGTAATATAGCTCCTGATTGTAGAACTTCCTTTTCCCTTCTTTGATGTAGAATGAGTGTAGAATCATTGCCTATAGGATGGACAAGTAGGTAAAATGGTGCAGGGACAGAACTAGCATTTATTGTCGCTACCAATTCCGACATCTAATTTTAGATATTGTCTTATAGTTGGATATTAGCAGAAATTCATGTTATTTTGGCAACCTGTACAATGAGATCCTGTAAATATTTTAGAAATTAAATTTTATTAGATTGGATCATATGCCTGCAGTGTGTCAGATTCCTGTGTATAAGAAGCATCATAAGAATGTGTTTATATGTGTGGATAAAAAGTGTGAACTTATTACATGTAAGTAAGGTAAAATGTTAGTAAATTTAACCTATACAGTGCTTTACTTTTGTAAAGGATTACATATATGTGTTTTTGTGTTTGTGTTTGTGTGATATATCTGGGCCTAGGTTTGTGTATAGAGTTTAGAAGGCAAGTTCAGATGTCATTTCTCTCTTTACACCTTGTCAGAGTCTTGCTATTTGCCAATGTGTATGTTAAGCTAGCTAGCCTGTTCTTTATCTCTGCCTCTTATTTTACAGTAGGAATGCTGAGATTATAAATGCATCTTATCACATGGGAGATTTTACATGAGTCTTGTCAATCCAAACTTGTGTGCCCACACTTGTGAAGCAAGCACTTTATTCTAGGAGCCATATCTCAGTCTCTGAATTTGGATTTTGATACTATTGCTTTGTTTTTACAAATGTGGCTTGGTTACTTTCATCATTAAATAATACAGGGTTAGCTAAAGTCCATTATGTACACAATGGGATTTCAGATAATAGGATAGAGACTGACAGGGAGACATCAAGAGTTTATAATTTTTCTCTAATTTAATGAGAACTCAGGGTATAGGGGAAGGAATTAATGAGAAAATTCACAGTAGTGACAAGAAACTATTAGCAGGTCCATATTAGCATAGGAATTCAGATTTTCTTTCATTTGCTGCAGTGTTTATGGTGTTAGGCTTTTTTTTTTGGAAGTCTTTTTTATTATTAAATTGTATCATTCTTTGGCTGAACATTATCATTTTCCTGTAATATTGGTACTAGGACATTGTACTTACTGGCAGAATCTTGGTACAACAATACCCCTTATTTTGTGGGATAAACCCAAGAGATTCTTTTTTTTTTCCCAGATAATCATATATATATATATATATATATATATATATATGATACAGAGAGAATAGTGTTTACTAGATACTTGCAGTATGAAATGAGGAGAAAAGTGGATGATGGACAATGGGTTCCAAGAGAAATTGAGAAAGTTCAAGTGAGATATTGCATTTCACAGCCTATGTTTTGCTATGCATGTAGAGGATCAGAATTGCTAAGCAAATAGATTTTTTTTTCCTTCAAGCATTTATCCTTTATTTTTTCTTTTTCTTTTTTTTAATTTTTTAAATTTATTTTATATAACAAAGTCCATTTAAATGAAAACAAACATTTATAGACAATATTTGGGAATTTGGCATCGTTCTTTCCAAACTACTTCCTGCTGGTAAGGGGCGCTGTCATGGGGGATACGAAGAAGATTCAGAAATCCTGGCTGTAGTCTGTAAGGCTGCTTTGTCCAGCTGTTTTGAATGTAGGATCACCTGGTACTCTGTTTCAGGTGGTCTGGCTTGATCAAACCACATTAGTCTGGAAGGAATCCACAGCTTTTCATTTTCTGTGGAAACAAAAATAGAAATCCTTTGCCACAGTAACTTGTCCTTGAACTTAAATTTTGGAGTCAAAGCATTTTTTTAAAAATTTAATTTATTATTTTACATGTCGATTCCAGTTCCCTCTCCCTCCCTCCCTTCATCCCTCCCTTCCTCCCTCCCTCCCTTCCTCCCTCCTTTCCTTCCTTTTACCCTCTCTGCCCTCTCACATGCATTCTAATCACCCTCCCCTCCCATCCCCCCAGCCCGATTCCATATGTAGGGGAGTGCCATCCAGTTGGGGTCATGTAGATCTGACAGATCATGTGAAATAGGGACTAGGGCTTCTCTCCTGTCTCTAGATTAAGGCAGTTATCGCTCCATGGGTGATGTGCACCAGGGAATTATCCTGGCTCCACTGTCTGAGGTTCCTTAGACTGCTCAATCCTTCTGGTTGAGAACCATATTCAGGGGGGCCTGAGTCAGTCCCATGCTAGCTTCCCAGCTATCAGTCTAGTGGCCATTAGCTCCTCCTTGTTGAGAAGTAGGAGAAAACTAGGAGGAGGAAAGGAAAACATGTGCGACCAGGAAGATTGAGCCTGGTTAGAAATAAAAGACAGAAAAGAGAGAGAGAGAGAGAGAGAGAGAGACAGAGACAGAGACAGAGACAGAGACAGAAAGAGAAAGAACATAAAAGAGGGAGCCAATATTGGTTTGAAGAAAAAATTTAACACAAAGGTCTAGAGAACTACAAGACTGCTCCCAACGAACAATTTGAGCTTCTGTGGAAAGGCTTTCATAAATGCCCTTCCCGAGAGTGAGATCAACAACTAACTTATCCATGGAGCCCTCAATTAATGCCTGTTAGAAACAGGATCAAACACCCATACATAAACACTGAGTTGAACTAGAACCCAGATGCAGATGGAGAGGACAAGACCAGGTGGCAGAAACACATACAGACAGCTTACCTGACCAAGAGATTCTTTTAGAAAGAATGGTATATGGTAGACTATGTGAACTTGAAAGAAGTAGTAACAAAACCATGCCAGTTGTGGTGGTGTTAAGCTTTTTTTCAACTCAATGTTTACATATGAGAACAAATCCCTTGTGTAAAGCAAACAATGTTTCATATGCTAAATATTCCATTTCTTGATTATTTAATTTACTATTTATCTAACCATCATTTTGTTGCTTATTCCTTTACTTTTAGCTACTATTCCTTTGATAATTTTAGTTTAGGGTTTAGGTAGGTGGGAAATAAAATGAGTCTATGACAAACCATGACTCACACTGTATATATTGATCAAGATTATGGTTTGGAATTACAGTGAAGTTATATTTTGATTAGAAGACAGAAAGAGTATGCACATTTACTTTAACCCAAATGGACCTGAGTTTAAATAATATCTCATGCACATATCTTGACCTTTCTTCTATGTGAAAGGTAAGGATAATGCTAACTTCCTAGGATATTTTTAGACATTAAAAACTGTGATCTATATTAAGTGCTTAACCATGGAAGTTCTACTTCATTCCCTCTATTCTTGGCTGTAGTAATTATGGATAATTAGATATTGGCCTTAGATTATGCTTTTATCAAATGACTGAATGCATTTCTATTTCTGCATGTTCCACTGGACTATGGTATGAGCAGGACTATTATTTAAATGACTTTCTAGTGATAATTGCACATTATTAGACATTGTAATAAGTCTTCAGTGTTCTTGTCATTATCCTGAAATTGTTGGTCTATTATTCTAAAAATAGAAGGTATATTAGGACATACATAGTTCCCACCTTTATCGCTATTCAGCTTTAAGAGTATGATAAAAAATGGTACTTTTCAAACAATTATATTTAATTTTTCAGCAAGAAAGTGATAAGAAGATGAAGATAGCAGCATAAAATTAGCAATTTTTATTAGCAATAGACTTTTAGTTTTCAGGTTCCCTGCAAATCTAAGGTACTCAAGGCTTGGAATGTCTAGATTGTTCTAAAATACATGCTGTTTTGTCAGGAAATAATTTTAGCTCACTCCCACAGGATATTAATTAATTTGAAGAACTACAGTGAAGAAATTTAATCAATATTCATCAATTAAAATTATGGTTGAATCAGACCGATTTTACATCTAATTTCTAGCCCCTGACTTTAGCTTAGGATTTAGATTCCAGGTCCTCATCAGCTGTACATATTTTGCGGAAAGTGCCTGTCAGGGTACAGACATAGCTCTTGAGGTAGAAATTGCCAGGGAATGTTACTGATACATGATTTTCACCAGGATGCAACATTTTCCCCTTTTAAAAAAAGTTTGTGGTTTCTTTTTTCCTTTCTCTCTCTCTCTCTCTCTCACTCTCTCTCTCTCTTATTAACTCTTGACTTTCAGAGGGCAAAAGAAAATTCTTGATAAATTTTTATATTTAAGAACTGAACATGATGTTTTATTTATTAGTTTTTGATCCAAACTCTTTACCTATTCATGGGTTACAATTAAATGAGATATAATACATGAAAAACATTTAGAACACTACCCAGTCATAGCAGTTTTCCCCAAACAATCTTTTTTTTTAAATTTACAATCTTATTTTACATGTTAATCCCAGTTCCCTCTCTCTCCCATCCTCCCATGACCCCCACCAATCCCCTATCCCATCCCCAATATCTTTAAAATATTATTTAAATTAAAAATATTATAACCCCATATACCTCAACATTATTGATACTTAAGATTCTTAATGTTTGTTCTTGGACAGTCAGGTTGGTTAATACTGTGCAAGAGGCAAGATATATATATATATATATATATATATATATATATATATATATCAAGCTTGTTTTACATATCAATCCTGTTCCCACACTCTCCCATCCTCCTCTGTTCCCCCCACCAACCCCCATCCCATCCCTTTTCTGCTCTCCAGGGAGGGTGAGGCCTTCCATTGGGAGTCTTCAAAGTCTGTCATATCATTTGGAGCAGGGCCAAGGCCCTCCATCATGTGTCTAGGCTGAGGGAGTATCCCTCTATGTTGAATGAGCTTCCAAAGTCCATTCATATACTAGGGATAAATACTGAACCACTACCAGAGGCCTTATAGACTACCCAGTCCTCCCAACTAACATCACATCCAAGGAATCAGGGGCGGTCCTATGCTGAGCTCCTCTTTGTTCAGGTCAGCAGTTTCTGTGGGTTTCTCCAGCCAGGTCTTGATTCCTTTGCATATCACTCCTTCCTGTCTGCAACTGGATTCTGTGTGTGATTTCTTAAAACTGAAAAACCAAACCAAACCAAACCAAACAAAAGATTCTCTAAAAATCTACGAAATAAAAAGGTACTATCTCTTTCCCCCTGTATTTAAGTGATACTATAAGAGTCAGTGCCTGCAGCTGCCTTGCGACCATGGAACATCTATACCCAAGACAATCTTTGAGATTCTCTTATTATTGCCTTCTTCATGAATGAGAAACTCAGTTAATCGTGAAGCTGGAGTCTTCATTTATGGCCTGGTATCAAAACCACTGTTCAGTTGTCTTCCCTGACCTGATAGATTTTATCCATTTTACCCAGTTCCCTTCCATGTTTATTCACATGAAGTTGTTTCTACCTTAAACATTAGAAACGTCCATCAAATGAAGAGAGTCACAGAAAATGTGAGAATAACTAGAAAGGATGAGGTAGAATGCCTCTCTGAACATCAGGATCTGAGAGTCTTCCTCCAGGGTTGGTGACTGCTGCCTCCTGCTTACAGTGATTTGAGCATGTGCCAAGGCCCATCTTTGTCAGGAAATCTCAAGTAAAGAAAATTGCTAGAAAGAAGCTTGACACTTCTATCAAAGATGTTAAGCAAGAAAACAAAGAAAAACTGTTTTTTTTTGGGGGGGTAATTTTCAGTTTAAAAACATACCATCATCTCTACCAACAATATACCCAGGAGGCAATTTATTAGCAATGTGGAACCAAGTAATGGAGCTGCATAAAAAATGATGTGAGTGTAAGAAAATGAAGCCTGGTTGGTGAAAGACAAAGATTTACAATGTAGTCTTTGCCAAGTCACCCAAATCATTAAAAAAAAATCCTAGAAAATGTTCACCGTGTATGTTTTAAGTAATTTTTCTTCATCTTTTTGAAACAGATTTAAAACAGAACAAAAATTAGACTTCCGAGATGCATTGTATTCTTTAAATGTAACTGAGATATTCAATGGTGGCTGTGACCTTTCTGGAATAACAGGTATGCTACTGATGAGTAATTCTTATAATGTCATGTTGATTTGTTTTTGTTGGTTTGTTTGGGGGAAAACACATTAACAAATTGTTCTTAAAATAAGAGAGCCTTCAGTTCCAGCAAGCATAAACATAGTGAATAAATGTTATGCCTTTGGTGAGCCTCCTATTAATATGCACTGTATCTTCCATGTAAGAAGTCTCCCTCAATGGAATTTGGGAAGCAATTCATAAAGTTGGATAAACATTCTTGCCATACTTATGATAAAACTGTGTAAGTAGAAGCATTAGATGGGTTTTATTCTGCCCTGTTAGTATTCGCTTACTTGGTGACTGTCATCTAAGCAGGACAAAGAAAACTCAGATGGACAACTGCTTTTCTTTACTTTTTTTTTTTAATTTTATATAATCAAGTTCATTTAAATGGAAACAAACATTTATAGACAATATTTGGGAATTTGGGCATTGTTCTTTCCAAACTACTTCCTGCTAGTAAGGGGCGCTGTCATGGGGGATTCGAAGAAGATTCAGAAATCCTGGCTGTAGTCTGTAAGGCTGCTTTGTCCAGCTGTTTTGAATGTAGGATCACCTGGTACTCCGTTTCAGGTGGTCTGGCTTGATCAAACCACATTAGTCTGGAAGGAATCCACAGCTTTTCATTTTCTGTGGAAACAAAAATATATAAATCCTTTGCCCCAGTAACTTGTCCTTGAACTTAAATTTTGGAGTCAAAGCATTTTTTTAATTTAATTATTATTTTACATGTAGATTCCAGTTCCCTCTCCCTCCCTACTTTCCTCCATTTTACCCTCTCTGCCCTCTCACATGCATTCTAACCACCCTCCCCTCCCATCCCCTCACCCCAATTCCATATGTAGGGGAGTGCCATCAAGTTGGGGTCATGTAGCTCTGACAGGTCATGTGAAATAGGGACTAGGGCTTCTCTCCTGTCTCTAGATTAAGGCAGTTATCGCTCCATGGGGGATGTGTTCACAAAGTCCTTTTGTGCACCAGGGATACATCCTAGCTCCACTGGATGAGGTCCCTTAGACTGCTCAGTCCTACTGGCTGAGACCCATATTCAGGGGGCCTGAGTCAGTCCCATGCTGGCTTCCCAGCTATCAGTCTGGTGGCCCGTTAGCTCCTCCTTGTTCAGGTAAGCTGTCTCTATGTGTTTCTGCCACTTAGCCTTGTCATCTCCTTCTGCATCTGGGTTCTACTTAGACTCAGTGTTTATGTATGGATGTTTACTCCTGTTTCCAACAGGCATTAGTTGAGGGCTCCATGGATAAGTTAGTTGTTGATCTCACTCTCCGGGAAGGACATTTAAGGTAGCCTTTCCACGGAAGCTCAAATTGTTAGTTGGGAGCAGTCCTGTAGTTCTCTAGACCGTTCTTTGTGTTCAATTTTATCTTCAAACCAATATTGGTTCCCTCTTTTAAGTTCTCTCTCTCTTTCCTTTCTCTCTCTCTCTCTCTCTCTCTCTCTCTCTCTCTCTCTCTCCCTCTCTCCTGTCTTCTATTCCTAACCAGGCTCAATCTTCCTGGTCCCACATGTTTTCCTTTCCTCCCACTCGTTTTCTCCTACTTCTCTCTCCATTCACTGACACCCCCCCCTACTTCTCCTGAGCTCTGGGGGACTTGTGCCTTCACAGTTCTGTGAGGGAGTTTATATGAATCTCTTAGAATACACCTTGTATCCTAGTTCATCTGGTTGTGTGAATTATAGGCTGGTGATCCTTTGATCTAAGTCTAAAATCCATATATGAGTGAGTACATACTGTGTTCCTCTTTGTGTGACTGGGTTACCTCATTCAGGATGGTTTCTTCAACTGCCATCCACTTGCCTGCGAAGTTCAAGATACCATTGTTTTTTTCTGCAGAGTAGTATTCCATTGTGTAGATGTGCCACATCTTCATTAACCATTCTTCAATTGAGGGGCATCTAGGTTGCTTCCAGGTTCTTGCTATTACAAATAGTGCTGCTATGAACATAGTTGAACAGAAGTCTTTGTTGCATGGATGTGAATCCTTTGGGTATATGCCTAAGAGGGGGATTGCCGGGTCCTGTGGTAAACTAATTCCCATTTTCCTGAGGAACCGCGATACTGATCTCCAAAATGGCTGTATGAGTTTGCACTCCCACCAGCAGTGGAGGAGTGTTCCCCTTTCTCCACATCCACTCCAACATGAGTCATCATTGGTGTTTCTAATTTTAGCCATTCTGGCAGGGGTAAGGTGGTATCTCAAAGTTGTTTTGATTTGCATTTCCCTGATAGCTAGGGATGTGGAGCATTTTCTTAACAGTCTGTCAGCCTTTTTGATTTCCTCTGTTGAGAATTCTTTCTTCAGTTCTGTACCCCATTTTTTAATAGGGTTATTTGGCGTTGTGTTGACTAGTTTCTTGAGTTCTTTCTATATTTTTGAGAACAGCCCTTTGTTGGATATAGGATTGGTGAAAATGTTTTCCCAGTCTGTGGGCTTCCGTTTGGTCTTGTCAACTTCTCCTTTGCCTTACAGAAGCTTCTAAGTTTGAAGAGGTCCCATTTATTAATTGTTTCTCTCAGTGTCTGTGCCCCTGGAGTTACATTCAGGAAGCAGTCTACTATACCAATTTTTTCAAGGGTACCTCCTACTTTCTCTTCTAAGAGGTTCAATGTGGCTGGATTGATGTTGAGGTCTTTGATCCATTTGGACTTGAGTTTTGTGTACGGCGACAGACATGGGTCTATTTGCAGCCTTGTACACACCCTCATCCAATTGTGCTAGCACCATTTGTTGAAGATGCTGTCTTCACCCCATTGTATAATTTTGGCTGTTTTGTTGAAAATCAGGTGTTCATAGGTGTGTAGGTTAATATCAAGGTTTTCAATTCGATTCCATTGGTCTGCCTGTCTATTTTTATGCCAACACCAGGGTGTTTTCAGAACTATAGCTCTGTAGTAGAGCTTAAAGTCAGGAATTGTGATGCCTCCTGACTTTTATTTTAGAGGGTTGTTTTGGCTATCCTGGGTCTTTTGTTTTTCCATATAAAGTTGATTATTATCCTTTCAAGGTCACTAAAGAATTGTGGTGGGATTTCAATGGGGATTGCATTGAATATGTAGATTGCTTTTGGCAAGATTGCTATTTTTAATATGTTTATCCTACCTAACCAAGAGCATGGGAGATCTTTCCATTTTCTGGTATCTTCTACAATTTCTTTCTTTAGAGCCACAAAGTTCTTGTTATATAGGTCTTTTACTTGTTTGGTAAGCATTTCACCAAGATACTTTATGTTGCTTGTGGCTATTGTAAAGGGTGATGTTTCTCTGATTTCTTTCTCTGTCTCTTTGTCGTCTGAAAAAAGTAGGGCTACTGATTTTTTTGAGTTCATCTTGTATCCTGCTAGTTTGCTGAAGGTGTTTATCAGCTGTAGGAATTCCCTGGTAAAGTTTATTCAGTCGCTTATGTAAACTATTATATCATTTGTAAATAGAGACAGTTTGACTTCTTCCTTTCCAATAAGGATCCCCTTGATCTCCTTTTGTTGTTTTATAGCATTAGCTAGAACTTCTAGTAAGATATTGAAGAGATATGGAGAGAGAGGGTAGCCTTGTTCCTGATTTTAGAGGAATTGGCTTAAGTTTCTCTCCATTCAGTTTGATGTTGGCAGTTGGTTTGCTGTATATTGCTCTTATTATGTTTAGGTATGTTCCTGTTATCCCTGACCTCTCCAAGACCTTTATCATGAAAGGGTGTTGAATTTTGTCGAAGGCTTTTTTCTTCCTCCTCTAGGGAGATAATCATATGGTTTTTCTTTTTCTGTTTGTTTACATGGTGGATCACGTTGATAGATTTTCATATGTTAAACCATCCTTGCATTCCAGGTATGAAGCCTACTTGGTCATGGTGGATGATTTCTCTGATGTATTCTTGAATTCGGTTTGCCAGTATTTTATTGAGTATTTTTGCATCGATGTTCATAAGGGATATTGGTCTATAGTTTTCTTTCTTAGTTGTGTCTTTGTGAGACTTGGGTACCAAAGTTATTGTGGCCTCATAGAAAGAGTTTGACAACGAACCTTCTGTTTCTATTTTATGGAACAGTTTGAGGAGTAGAGGTATTAGTTCTTCCTTGAATGTCTGGTACAATTCTGCACTGAATCCATTTGGCCCTGGACTTTTTTTGGTTGGAAGGTTTTCGATGACTGCTTCTATTTCATTGCGGTTATAAGTATATTTAAGTTGTTTGTTCTTGATTTAATTTTGGTAAGTGATAGTTATCCAGAAACTTGTCCATTTCCTTTGAATTTTCAATTTTTGTGGAATACAGATTTTCAAAGTATGACCTGAAAATTGTCTGGATTTACTCTGTGTCAGTTGTTATGTTTCCCCTTTCATTTCTGATTTTGTTAATTTTCATGTTCTGTCTCTGCTTTTTCGTTAATTTGGATAAAGGTTTGTCTATCTTGTTGACATTCTCAAAAAACAAACTTCATTACCTTGATTTTTTGTATTGTTTTCCTGGTTTCTATTTTGTTGATTTCAGCCCTCAAGTTGATTATTTCCTGGCGTCTACTCCTACGGGGTGAGTTTGCTTCTCTCTGTTCTAAGGCTTTCAGTTGCACTGTTAGTTATCTTATGTGACTATCCTCTGTTTTCTTCACATGGGCACTTAGTGCAATGAACTTCCATTGTAGCACTGCTTTCAAGGTGTCCCATAAGTTCGGGTATGTTGTGTCCTCATTCTCATTGAATATTAGAAAGTCCTTAATTTCTTTCTTTATTTCTTCTTTGACCCAGGATTGGTGTAATTGCACATTGTTCATTTTCCATGAGTTTGCAGGTTTTCTGCTATTTGTGTTGTTGTTGAGTTCCAATTTTAAGGCATGGTGGTCCAGGGGACTATTCCTATTCTCTTGTATCTGTTGAGGTTTGTTATGCCACCTAGTATGTGGTCGATTTTATAGCAAAGGTTCCATGTGGAGCAGAGAAGAAGGTATATTCTTTTGTCTTTGGTTGGAATGTTTTATAGATGTCTGTAAACCGCAGTTGAGACATAACTTCTGTTAGTTCTTTTGTTTCTTTGTTGAGTTTCTGATTTGTGGTCCTGTCTAGTGTTGAGAGTCGTGTATTGAAGTCTCCCACTATAAGTGTGTGAGGTTTTATATGAGCTCTGAGTTTTAGTAGTGATTCTTTTACGAATGTGAGTGACTTTGTATTAGGGGCATAGATGTTCACAACTGAGACTTTGTGTAGATGGATTTCTCCTGCGGTGAATATGAAATGACCGTCTTCATCTCTTTTGAATAACTTTGGTCTGAAGTCTAACTTGTTAGATATTAGGATAGCTACGTCTGCTTGCTTCTTATTTCCATTTGATTGGAAAATTTTTTCCCACCCCTTTACCCTTATGTAATGTCTATCTTTGAAGCTTAGATGTGTTTCTTGTATGCAGCAGAAGGATGGATTCTGTCTTCGTATCCATTCTGTTAGCCTGTGTCGTTTTATAGGTGAGTTAAGACCATTAATGTTGAAGGTGAGTAAGGACCATTGATTGTTGATGCTTGTTTGATTTAGGTTTGTTGTTGGCAGTGGTATTGTGAATATATTAGTTCTGCTTTACCCTTGGTTTCTGGTGTAGTTTGATTATCTGTTGCCTACATTTTTGTGGGCATAGTTACCTTCCTTGGGTTGGAGTTTTCCTTCCAATACTTTCTGGAGGGCTGGATTTGTAGATACATATTGGGAAAATCTGGTTTTGTCATTAAATATCCTGTTTTCTCTGTTTATAGTGATTGAGAGTTTTGTTGGATATAATAGCCTAGGCTGGCATCTGTGTTCTCTTAATACTTTTAGAACATCTATCCAGGACCTTCTGGCCTTGAGGTTTTCTGTTGAGAAGTCAGGTGTAATTTCGATAGTTCTGCCTTTATATGTTACTTGTCCTTTTTCCTTCGCTGTTCTTAATATTCTTTCTTTATTCTGTATGCTAGGTGTTTTGATTATTATATGTCGAGGAGTCTTTTTTCGTTGGTCTAGCCTATTTGGTGTTTGGTATGCTTCTTGTACTTTTATGGGCATATCCTTCTTCAGATTTGGAATGTTTTCCTCGATGATTTTGTTGAATATGTTTTCTGCACTTTGAGCTGGGCTTCCTCACCTTCTTCTATGCCTATTATTCTTAGGTTTGGCCTTTTCATGGTGTCCCATATTTCCTGGATGTTTTGTGTTAAGGATTCATTGGATTTAAGATTTTCTTTGCTCGATGAATCTATTTCTTTTAGGTTATCTTCTACACCTGAGATTCTCTCTTCCATCTCTTGAATTCTGTTGGTTATGCTTGTGTCTGTAGTTGCTGATTTTTTGCCCAGCTTTTCTATTTCCAGCATTCCTTTGGTTTATGTTGCCTTTATTTTCTCTATTTCAGTTTTCAAGTCTTTAACTGTTTCCTTCACCTGCTTAATTGTTTTTTCTTGGCTTTCTGTACTTTCCTTAAGGAATTTGTTCATTTCTTCCACTTTTTTGTTTGCTTTTTCCTCCTTTTCTTTAAGGTATTTTCTCACGTCTTCTTTGAGGGCCTCTATCATTTTTATGATGGTAGTTTTTAAGTTGTTCCCTTCTGCTTCCTCTGCTTTGTTTTTGTGTTCCATTGTAGTTGGTGTAGATTCCCTAGATTCTGGTGGTGTCATGCTTGTCTTTCTGTTGTTAGGTGTTTTCTTGTATTGCCTTCTTCCCATAGCTTCTTCCAGTAGATTTTAATGGGGTCTCCCCTTCTATCTATGGTATTTCCCCGGTGGGCTTATGTGTGTCAGAGATTCAATATCTGTAGCTCTGGGTGCTCCAAGCTCTATAGGATGTCTCTGCAGACAGGGACCCAGTGATGGGGTCAGGGCTGATGATCCAGTGGAAGATACCACTAGCCAATGGCCCTAGCCAATGGCTGGCAGAAGAATACAAAGCCTGAGCTGAAACTTGGGAAGGTTTTACAGTATAGTTGGATCTCATTGGAAACTGGGACTTTCCAGCTGAGGCCTCTTTTTTTAGCAGAGGCCCTGATTTGGGGTCAAGGATCTTGCCAGCAGGAACTCAGATTGGACCTGCAGAGATAAGCAGATCTCTGGGAGGGGCCCAGGATTCCAGCAGAGGACTGGAGGTGGCGTCAGAGACCAAGCAGGTAGAAATTATGTCCTGCGTGGATAGGCAGGTCTCCTTTGTTCAGAGTTGCTCTGAGGAGTCACTGAAGTAGGGTGGACTGTTGGCACCACCCTCTTTCCCATTGCTCAACCAGAGCAGCAGGACAGTGGGCAGGGTCTGGCACAGGGTGGGGGGGGGCTGGCTTGCGTTGGGGATGGGTGGGGGTGTATCAGAACTCCAAGGGTGCTCTAGATGGGGACAGGAGACAGGAGCAGCAGAATCAGGGGCCAACCCAGGGAGTTCGGGGAGAGGGGCAGAGGTTGTAGGGGAGAGGCAGCCCCATTGGGCCCAGACTCACCTCTGGCCAATAGCTGGTGGAAGAGGAAAAAGGCTGAGCTAAAACTTGGGAAGGTTTTGCAGGATATTCGAATCTCACTGGAAACTGGAACTCTCTAGCTGACGCCTCTTTCTTTAGCAGAGGCCTGGATTTGGGGGTCCGGACAACTGCTTTTCAAGTGTAATTTGGTAGTATTAAACACACAAAGTCCATGGCCAGGAATCAGGAAGTCTACAGTGGACAGAGCTACCTACAGAGGCCTTTAAGATGACAATATGTGGAGATGGATTGTTCATGCTAAGGCATATCTAGGGAATTAGGACTTACTGGGTTCCTTACCTCCACGACTATGTCAGACATTTTTTCAGTTCCTTAATTCTTAATAAAATTTAATAACTGAAGAATTACTTAAGCAATGAGATTGCCATACACACCACTTACACTTAAAAAATCCCATCTCCTCTGTTATATGCATGGGTCTGATTATATAAACTCCGCAGTCTATTTTATATCACTATATAGCATATACTAGAAAACCTTTATGGATTTTTATATAAATATGTAGACTTTGAAGCAGTATTCATCCATCTGTTCATTCAACATGGGTGGGATGGATACTGTCTCTGAGCGAATGAAGTAGAGTATGTTCATAGGAGTCAGACAAGTTCTTTGTCATCTTCACACATGACACAGCTCCTTGCTTCCACAGAGACAACTGGATCTGATTTCTTGCAAATCTCTACAGTAAGAGCAATAACCGTCAACATTAAACATTCCAATAAGATGCCGTTTTTGTGTGCCCTGAAACATAGCCATATCATAACCCATAATAATCAAGCTTTTTTCATGCACTTCTTCCCCTTTAACTTCTCCCTGGGCCTAGGAATCTCATCTAATATACCTTACACATTTAAACAGCCACTCACTTTTCAAACTCCAGCAATTTGTAACTTCCATAAACCTTTTACAAGATGATTTATGAAAATACCTCCAAAATGCATAAAATAATTTGTGCAAAAGAATAACTCCAAGCAGTGAATAAATGTCTAACAATTTCTGTTTTTTTCCCCTCTGGGGTTAGCTATTTGAATTATTTTAACATTTTGGTCCTGCCTCATTGACTCAACACTAAAACTGGTAGTTATCAGCATAAGCAATTCAATGCTAGATTTGCTACTATTCAGAGCAGTGACCAAATGCCTGCTATAAACAAACAAAAGAGAATATCTGGATCAGGGGATTCATCCCAGTGTGGTTTGGTCCTCTATGCTTGGGCCGGACAGATGGCTACAAGAACATTTGGTAGGTGATCTCATTTATCACTTTGAAGACAAGAAACAAAGGGAGGGATAAAGGCAGGAGTGGGGATAGGATCCCCTAAAAATCCATGACCAACTTCTTCCAGTATTATCTACTTCATATGTAGCTGAGAGCTAAGCTTCCATCACACAAACCTTTCAGAAGAATGTTTATCCAGGCCACAACACTTGCTATGTTTTCTTATTTCTGTACAATAAAATTTTACCAAAACTTAATATGAACCAGTCTAATATTAACAATATGGAACAATTTATATAGGAAATAGATATTTTATACTCACATGGTTCAATACTTTTGAATATAATACTTTTATGCCAAGTTATTAGTTCCAATGCCATGTTCAATAAAGACAACATTTGGAAGTCTCCCCTTTCTAATCTAAGTGAAATCATGTCTTAGTGACTTTGGGAAATAGAAAAAGTTACATAAATAACTTATTCATCTAGCATATGGAGAGATGGTTAAGACTGTTTCCTACTTCTACAGAATATCTGAGTGTGGTTCCCAGCACCTACATTACACATTTCACAACTACCTGTAACTCTAGCTTTATGGGAACTGTCACCCTATTCTGGCCTCTGCTCAGGACCCTCCTGGTCAGTATTCAAGTTTACATGAACATCTAGGAAAACAAGAAATGTCCTAGACTGCTTAATTTAACAATTATGGACTTACCTTTTTATGGATATTTAAAAGAAATCATTACTACAAAGATGTAGATAGCAACGAGTCTCTAGAACTTATGTGCATTGCTCTAAGCTAGTGTGTCTCAGGTTCTTTTCCTAAGTGGAAAACCTCACTGCAGGAGCCATTTGGACTACCTATTTCCATTGCTAATCTAGGGGAAATTTTTCACTTCTCCCTAAACTGTACTGGCCATTAGTTTATTAACTGTGTGTTTTATTTATGTATCCTGTCTTACCATAGGGAACTATTGGAGAATTTGTTTGGGTGACTCATCCTGAGTGGTTCTCTTGTGTTTTGGAAAATTCACACTGAAACTTCCCCTAACTCTTTCTCCATGTTGCATGTTTCTGTCACTGGATATATTCATGTCCATCAATTGTCTTATTTGAGTGGTGTACATGGCAAACCACCTATGCACCACATTGTTTTTAAGGCATGCCTATACTGACTATGAAGAAGCTAAATATATCTGGTCCTGCAAGCTGACTTGATAGGATGTCTATCTCATGACTCCACTTTTGAAGACTATCCTTCCAAGCAACCGTGCTAGAAACATTTCACATAGATTTGACCAGTGGGTAAAGAGGGGGACCCTCAGCAATGCATACTACAGAGCAAATGCTGCAAGAATGTCTCACATGAAAACAGTTATCTAATTTGATTAAAAAAAAAAACCACAGCTTTGAAGTGATTTTTCAGACAGATGACACAAAGGCATTTTAGCTTTTTCTTATCTAACCAGTCTTGAAGGAAAATGAATTTTGCTTTAATGTCAGTTCAGAATTAATCTGTAATTTAAAAGACAAATTTGCTTTGAGGTTCTGCTTTCATTCTTTTTGTGGATTGTGTTGAAGTGGGGACCCTCCTCTGTCCATTCAAATCTCCCTCAGAGCTGGGTATCTGATTCCAAGGTTATACTTTCTGCCTTTGTCTTTTATGTCTGGGTGAACTTGTCCTATCTGTTCATCTTTTCATGAGTTTCACAGCTAAACCTAAGTACCCTTATCTCCAGAAAAACTGACTAAATTGGAGAGAGCTCACTTGGTCAGTCACTGTCTTTATGTATTTGAAATGTAATTATTTGATGATCTCATGGTAATGGTTTTGATTTTAACTGCCACATTTTCATCAGATTCATCCGAAGTCCATGTGTCCAAAGTCATGCAGAAAGTTTTCTTTGAGATAAATGAAGATGGAAGTGAGGTGGCAACATCTACAGGTAGAACAAATGAATTCTTCAGAAACAAGGAGAATGGTGGTGGGCAGGGTGGAGGTTTGGGGTTGTTTTGCCACATTCCGATCTTACTTTTATTTTTCTGTATAGACAAGGGAAGACAGTTTTGCTTGTGTGTCTTGTACATGCATTTTTCACTTTATGCATAATGCAAAAGGAAGAGATTTGATTAGCAGTTCAGCTTCATATCTTGAAATTTTCTTATCTTCAAATTGTAACAACCACCAATTAGTAGGTAGGATATGGGGAGAAAATGTGAGGACTCAACTATGAAACCCTCATGGTTAAGAGTGCTTGTCTCTTTAATATCCATTGTCTTCTTTAATATCATTTGTAACTTAGTGATCAGCTTTCTATTTGATTATTGTTATTATCTCAGTGGTAGTAGTTCAAAACTCAGCTGCATATTATAGTCATCTGGGTAGTTTTACAAATTCTATGCCCAGACAATGCTTACAATTATTCAATCTGTATTGCTGAAAGTGAGATGCAAGCTCTAAGGCTGTCTCAAATTTCCTTAAGTGATCCCAAAACACATCCAAGGAGAGCAAGAACTGAGTTGTGACTTTCAGCCAAATGCAACTTTATTATGTTACATGGGAACTTATTAAAAATGTCAAATTGCAAGTCTCAGTTTAGACCTACTCAGTCAGATTCTAGCTGGGCAAACTCACTGGGTTGTTTGAGAGTACACTGAAGGTTGAGAAGAACCTTTCTACAACACTTCATTAAATAAATGTTATTTTGAATAATAACTATGCTGTTTTTAAATAACACTTGGAAAAACAATGGATGGAAAGCCTTGGAATCAACTAGAATCAAACAAACCAACAAAAATAATTAGTGGCTCCTTTGTTAGTATATTTTAATTCCATCATACTACTTGGACTTTAGCTAATGCTTCAAAATGTGCATCATTTTAAAAGCTATTATTGCAAAACACTCTCAAACTCTATCTCTTTAGTGGTTTCTTTATTAAGTCATAGTGAGGGTGCTGGGTATTAAGTCATAATAGTATTGAGTTTGACATCTAGGTGGGACACATTAGGCTATGGTTACCATTCTGTCATCTCTTGAAGGTAGTGCCATTACTCTGCTCAAGAAACAGATTGCATAGGTTTTATTCTTTTTCAATCCTTGGAGAAACCAGAACTATGTGTTCAGATGAGGTTAATGGCTCATGGTCACAAAATTTTGTCTGCTTTTACACAGTGCTGTATGAGTTCTCCTCCATTAGAGAACAATCCTCTAATTACATTAGTGAAGGAAAAGCCCCAGAGATGTAAAGTCACTTGCCCCAGGTCATGATGTTAATTGACTGTTTGAACTGATATCAGGTTCCCTTGTTTTAAGTTGAAAGGCATTTTCTATTGCACAGTGCCTCTCGTTGTAAAGCTGGAATTCTCCAGGAGGAGGATTATGTACTCATTAGGAGATGGTAAAGGAGTCAACAGATAGCTGGATGAATCATGGCCCAGAATAGCCTGAGATTCTGACTTTGAAGGATGTGCTCATGAGCAAGAAAGGGACAAAACACTGTTCACTGAAAATTAAAATAGAAGTAAAACTGACTTTACTTTTTAGATTTACCTAAGTAATTCAGATGTGAACCTTTATCCACTGATAATTTGGGTGCCATTGTCACAATTATTCTGTATGAAAGAGTGCCATTCATGTCATTTTTTTTTAAAGATTATATTTAAATTTTTTTCAATTTTGACTATACATGTTGATTTTATTTTTTCTTGGGTCTGAACAAAATTTTACAGGGCTATTGAAACTAAGATGTAGTTTACATTGAGACAAGAAATTACACTTCAGAGACTGGTGGCAAGTGCATCAAATGGGAACTTCACAAGAATTCCTATTCCCAGGGCTTGCTCTAGCATACTCAGTCAGATCCGAGTTTAATAGAATGAGATTAGAATAAAAATGTTCAATCTAGGAAAAAAAATCTGTCTGACTTCTGAAATTTCCTACATTATTTACAAATGCCCTGTAAGCTGAGATAATGTAAATTACCATAATAAGTAATTATATCTTGGCAAATATCTACTTTTAGTTTTCTAGCATAAGTCATATATATGCATATATATATATACATGTATATATATATATACATGTATATATATATATATATATATATATATATATATATATATTGGATGGTATATAAATCCTAGAAGCTATGAGATCACAGAATAATTCCAGAAATGTAAGTACAAAATAAGTGGTTTTGAACACAGATGAGATTCTCACAGCTTGAAGAATGGCAATGATGTGCAAAAGTGTCTGGAAAGGAATTAAAAGGTGAAGCATTTTAGGAACAGATCATGTAATGTAAATAGTGCACAGAAAATTACTATTGAAACTATGACAGTTTTCATTGCTTCCACTAAATTGAATCCACTATTTGATGTTCTTTCTCATTGAACATAAATGTAAGGTCAGAATGAATTCATGAATGGTCAAATATTTAATCCAGTGCATGGTGACTTAACAATAATTACAAATTTCTTTGCCTTTAGGATATATTACATCAAAATTCATTCATCTATGAAAAGTATTGCATTATATTTTTATGGCTCTCTTAAATGTAAACATCTAAATGACTGTTGTCTCTGTTTCATAGGCGTAAATATCCCTGTGATCATGAGTTTGACTCAAACTCAGTTTCTAGCAAATCGTCCATTTCTGTTTATTATGAAGCACACTCAAACAGGTATGTCTTTTTAAAATTTATTTGCAGGTAGTGGTTAAATGAAGCTGTCAGTTGTTATACACATATCTGAAATCACACTTCCTTTCAATAGGCATTTGCTTGGTGTGGCTTTTACTTCAGTTATCGTATTGTATGATATGATAAGAGTCTGAAATGGAGTAATGGTAATCTGGCTTCTGGCCCAGCTGATCCATATGTTAAGCTAACATCACTAACAGCAGCTATTTGGTTAGTAGAAGATTTAGAAGCTCAGTGACAGAAAATTTACCTTGTCTAGTGCCATACAATTAAAACTTGGTAGTGATGCCAAAATGAAAGTGGCAATTGGGAATCATGGAATCATGAGAAGGATAACTCACAGAGGCTCCCAGAAGGGCAGGGGTGTGACCAAACATAACTTCAAACCTCCAGAGTATTCAGTGAGGTAGAAAAGGGAATACAAAAGTGTTGGTGGTAGATAGGGCCATGTGGCATGATGTCAGAATATGGAAACCAAGGTTGTCCTGAGGGATTGTCAGCACTTTGTGTTATGAAAAGATCTGCCAGTCTGTGAAAACGGTGGGCAAGTCATCTTTAGGGCATCCTTAGGATTGTAACAACAACAACAAGGTCCTGTGAGAGTCACAAAACACAGAAGAACAGAGAATATTTTATTCAGCTTAGAGTTTGGTAGAAAGTCTCAGAGGAAAAAAAAAGTCAATTCCTACACATTGAAAATGATGTCGTGGAGTCAGACCTCTGCTCATATTCCAGCTCCATTAACAAGTCAATTCATGCGGCTCACCTGTTCTAAGTTATGTTGTCCTGTTAATTTTTCTAAGAAAATTGGTATTAAAAATAATTTGAAAGTGTTCATAAATTTTCACATGTTTCCTAGTACACAGCAGGCTCTCACTAAAACCGAATCAATAAATATAAATAGCAACAAGTGACGGACAAATAATTGAAAAGTTTCTATGAACTGGTTCATAAGGAAAAGAGTCATAGTTAATAAGAGCCTGAATTTGTTAGACTCACTAAAGGTTCTGTTACTGGCACTCTAAGGAATAGACAAGTGTCTTGTTCTAATTCTGTAGTATTAACACCAGCAGACTTTTTCAAAATATTAATTGTGAGAGTACTGAAACACCTTTAAAACCACTGAGATTGTATTAAAACAGTTTCAAACCCAATAGTAGATAGTAGACGTGTCAGTGTTAAAATATATTCTGAGTATACTGCTTGATCAAGATATCTTTAACCAGTGAACAATCATTTTTTTTATTATTAGCATATATAATTATTGAATATGGAGAAGAGAAAGAAATGAGTCACTGGGCCTCAATATATAAGTAAATGACATTTAGAATGGTATACTTGATCCTATTTCCCTAATTGATGATTTTCTTCTAAGGCATGTAATTGCATCCTGTATTACAGCAGTGAAAATTTAAAACTCAAAATGATCCATCTGCTTGTTCACTTGTGATGTTTAACAATTAGTCCTTAGCAACAATTTCTTCTAAATCAGGGTTACTCCTTTAAAGTTCTGCTCAATATAAATGAAATATCATCTATTTGAAGATGTGAATTGTGACAGAAAATTTAGAAAAAGGGGTTGAAGAGATATTTCTGTAATAAAAAGCAGTTAATATTCTTGAAGAAAAGCTGGGTTCAGTTCCCAGCATAAACATGGTGACTCACAATTCTCTTTAATCCTATTCCAGGGAATCACACACACTCTTCTGGCCTCTAAACACATACCACACACACATGGTACACATATATATGTGCAGACACACACACACACACACACACATACTACTCTTTAAAAAATTAGGGAGGGCCATTATTATAAAGCAGTATCCCTTTGGTGATTAATTTTTCTCCCATAAATGAGAATATCAGGTTTACTTAGAAAATAATGAAATATCTTTTAGCTTTACCAAAAATATGTATATTCAGCTGACAGTTTGTCAAGTATGCAGGCAGATAACTTTAGGCTAGTACAATCAATTTTTCCATGGATTTCAATTTTATTTATTTATTTTTATAAAATATTCCTTTTGGAAAAATGTATATGGTATTTGGATTTTCATACTAAGGGAGCTGTATATTGCAGTGTATTTATATGCAGCTGTTAAGATTATGGGAAATAAAGAGCTCAGTTGTTTCCTTAAGCTGAGGGAGCATACCAGCTCTATAGACTTCCAGACAAAAATTGACAAGGATGGTAAATGAAATGTGCCTTTCTGACAAAGTAGTCAGTTACATTTGCCAAACTGACAGTGCTTCCCATACAAAATTATAATATTTAGAACTTTAGACTTGAGATGAAAGAATAAGCAACAGGAATATTTATGAACAAATCTTGGAATCTAACCATATGTTTTGGCAATGATGTGGGCTTTAATATTAGGAGATATCAATTGCTTCTATCTGTTGCAGAGCTGGAGTAGACATTGTAGTTAAATGTAGGGGACATCTGTATAAGAAGGAGAGAAAAGGTAAACGGCATTAACTGTTGTTCCTGCCCTGTCCTTCCATTCATCCTCACTAGCCCTCAGAACTTAGTAGTGACCAGAGGAGTGGCTGGAAAAGACTCAATTCAAGAAGGGGAGGAGAGGAAAGCACGTGGGATTAGGGATGAAGATTTAGTCAGGGGAGGAATATAAGACAGAAAAGAGAGAGGGAAAGAGAGAGAGAGAGAGAGAGAGAGAGAGAGAGAGAGAGAGAGAGAGACATAAAAAGGGAACCATTATAAGACTGAAGAGAAAACTGAACCTAAAGAAATGTCCAGAGACCTACAACACTGACTCCAACTAGCAATTTGAGCAACAGTGGAAAGGCTACCATAAATGATAATGAGATCAATGACTAACTTATCCACCATCATGGAACCCTCATCTCGTACCTGTTGGAAACAGAAGCAAACACCCACAACTAAACACTGAGCCGAACTAGAATCCAGATGCAGAGAGGGAGGACAAGACCACACTGTAGAAACACATAGACCAGCTGACCTAAACAAGGAGGAGCTAATGTGCCCCCAGACTGATAGCTGGGAATCTAGCATGGGACTGACTCAGACCCTCTGAACATGGGTCTTAGCTAGAAAGGCCTGAGCAGTCTAAGGGACCTCAGAGAGTGGAACCAGGATGTATTCCTGGTGCACAAAAGGACCTTGTGGGCACATCCCCCATGGAGGATACTGCCTTAACCTAGAGACAGGAGAGAAATCCTAGTCCCTACTTCACATGACTTGACAGATTTAGATGACCCCTCCTGGAAGGCATCACCCTATATGTGGAGTGGGGGGGGGGTTGGAGGGGAGGGTTGTCAGGGTGCATGAGGGGGGAGAGAAGGAAAGAGGGAGGGAGAGAGGAAGGAAGGGAGGGAGGGAGGTAGGGAGAAGGAACTGGGATCGATATGTTAAAAAAAAAAAAAAAAAAGACTCAATTCAAAGTATGCTTCTCTCTGGCGAATGAGCAGATGGGAAACCCTGAGACAAATTTTGTGAAATATTGTACACTACCATGTTGGAATTTTAAATGGTGTTTTTACCTATAAAAGTGGCTTAAAGAATTCCTGCCAATTTCTGAAAAGTGTTTTATGTCAGAGCATTATGAAGATACAAGTCACTGGTACTGTAACTAAACGCATTATTCATCCTAGGAAAGGTATATCCTTGTCTATCAGAAAACTTTGTGTTTCCTTCCTTTCCTTTTTTTTCGGACATAATTTTGAGAAATACATAAAGAAAAACATCAGTTGGAGATTATACCTCCATCCATGTTATTGACCTTCTTAATACTGTCTATTTTTTTAAGATTGTAATATAATTACAGTATTTCTTCCCTCCCTTTTCCCCCTCCAAACCTTACCATACACCCCTCTGCATTCTATTTCAAATTTATATCTGGCTTTTGATTGAATGGCAAGGAGGTAACTAAGCATAGGACTTTCCTACTATTATTTCAAACATAGCTAACTGTATTAATTAGCTTTCACTTAAGCAAAATTTATATTACCACTTCTTAAAATTAACCGTCATTATACCTGCAATTAAGTTTATGGCAGGTGTCATCGACCCTCTTCCACTTGCCTTTCCCAGCTGAATGCAAGGTGAATAGTTTTTAATGCACCATTAATTCCTGGTCTGTCCTCTTGTTCTTTGTTCCATGTCACTGAACATAGAATGGCCAGAAACAGGTAATTACATATGTGTTTGATATCATTTTGCTGAGCATTTGAAAGTACTAGCGATATGAAAATATTGTCTTTAACTGTGAAGGATGCTTTGATTCAGAGCTGAAGGAGGTCTGCGAAACTGCACTTTTAACCCTGAGGTTAATATTCTGTGCATAAAAAGATGGCTGCCAATCCTTCTGCACTGATCTCATCTCAGTTTTATTATGCTGTGATTGCCTGGTTGGGTTCTATATTTAGTAAAACTCTCTTATGGAAAACAAGATGAATGCATTTTTTCATGACAAACTCTTGTGGCATTTTATTTACTTCTCAAACTACCAAAAATGATTAATAATGATCCAAGTGTTTTAGACAAAGGAGAGTGTCTTGCTATCAGACTTCACTTGTAGAGAAGAATAGGTGAAGAGTTGTTAAACCATGAGAATAATTATTGTCTTTTTCTCCAGAAATTTCTAAATCACTTTTTTTCTTTTTATAGGATCAATTTTGTTTATGGGAAGGGTGACAGATCCCGATATCCAAACAACGAAGGGGAGAGATTTAGATTCACTGTAAATAAAAATCAAGGTCTAAAAATACAAGACAATGCTTGAGAATGGTTGGTACATGCAATGTCATTATTTTGAAAATTTTCAAACATTTTTTCTGATTAAAATTGTGCCTATATGACAACTAAATATAGTTATAGATCTTTTTATGTTCTTCTAAACACTGAAAATATATAAAATATAAACAAATCCTAAATTGTTCAAAAATTCGAAGATAATCCCAATCTAATTTATGGGGTTCAGTTAGTAAAGTGCCTTTCTTACAAGCATGAGGACCTAAGTTCAAGTCCAAGAACCCAAGTTACAAAAACAGCCAAATATAATGATATGCTTATATATTCTATTGAGGAGGTGGAAGCAGGCTTTTCCCTGAGACTCATAGGGAAGCCATGTTAACTTAATCATGGAGCACTAAGCCAGTGAGAAACCTTGTCTCACCAACTGCAGAAAAGTTAGATAGTGTATGTAGAACAGTTCACTAGGTGCTCCTCTGTCTCCACATGTATTTGCCCAAATGCATGTATACCCTCAAACACATGGATACATATATATATATATATATATATACACACAAAATTATACATAAGATATCCAATCAAGGAACAGTATATTTGGTGGATACCTCTCTAGCATGTGATATAGAGACCTAGGGTTTGCGACAGTGTAAGAGTTGTGTGTATTCTACTAATTTTTTTATTCCACATGTCTGTCCTCTTCAATATCAGTGAAATTTATCATTATTTCCTAGTGATTTCATATATATATATATATATATATATATATATATATATTAGAAATGCTGAGAACTTTGATAAAGATTCTAACTTCTTAGACAAAAATGGCAACCAAATTAATGTGTTTAGAGAGGATGACCTTCCATAATTTTTGAATACCTAGCTAAGGTAGCATCAGAGCCAAGATTGTCCTCCATAAATAGCCCTTCTCTTTCCTTCTCTCAACCTTTTGACCTCTTTCTCTCCTCACATAGTCCTTTTTCTATTTTCAATATATATATATTATATATATACATATATATATTATATATATATATATATAATATATTTAGATTTTGCACATGAGAGAAAACATGGATAGTCATCTTTCTGAATTTGGCTTATCATGTTTAACATGATAACCTCCAGTTCTATAAATTTTACTGAAAGTGACATAATTTCATTCTCCTCTATGGCTATTTAAATTTTCAATGTATATATAAACCATTATTCATCTATTGAGGAACATCTAGACTGATTCTGTTTCTTGGCAATTGTGTGTTGTGATGTGATAAATATGGGTGTATAAGTATATCTATTGTATACTCAGCTAGATTTCTTTTTTAAAATATTTTTTAAAAATTAATTAGCTGTCTGTATGTGTGTGTCTGTATGCATATATGTACTGTGTGTGTGCCAACAGAAGGCAGAAAAAGGAGTTTTAACCCTTGCAGTTGGAATTACATGGTCTCTGATATGGTTGCTGGAAACTGAACTTAGGCCATCTAGAAGAGCAGCAAGTGCTTGTAACCATTGTCCCTGTCTTTCCAGTTTTGTGACTTGGATTCTTAAGGGAAGATAATAATGGGATAAAAAAAAAACCAGACACCACACACACACACACACACACACACACACACATATATATATATATATATATAGAGAGAGAGAGAGAGAGAGAGAGAGAGAACAAGAAGGAAGGTGACCAGTGAGATAGTTAATAGGAACAAAGTATGATGACACACAAGTATGAAAACACCTTAAAAACCACCTATGTAGGTTTGGAGAAGGCTGATTCCTGTTCTCATATGTTTGCCTATTGCTGTGAGAAAACTCTGCGCTACAGATGCCATACATCATTGAGGGAAATCAAAATAGGAACCTGGATGCAGGAACAAAAGGAGAAACCATGAAGGAGCAATGCTTATTGGCTTTCTCAGATAGCTTCCTTTTATATCCCAGGGCAACCTGCATAAGGACAGCACAGTCTACAGTGGGCTGGAGCCTAGTATATGAAGTGGCAATAAAGAAACTGTCTCATACACATGGTCACAGCAAAATTAAATTGAGACAGTTCTTCAGCTGAGGTTCCTTCTTCTCAGGTTTGTCAAATTAAAAACAAAATTAACCATGTCAGTACCATGCTCTGAAATCTAATGTAAAACTTAGAAGTAAAATATTGCTAAATTCCAATAAAGGTTCATATTTTACAGGTTTTAACACTATTATGCTAATGGTGGAAAATATATTTTCATTTATTTGTTGTGGTCATTTTTGTTAGAGAGCTTAATGATAATAGCTACCCACATTGAACCCTAATTATGTACCAGGCACTGAAATAGTTAATCTACGTACATTATGCTAAATGTACTCAGAATCTTAGAAAATAGTATTACTTTTCTTCTCAGTGGAACCAATGCAGTTCCAGAAAATAGTCAATGGTATAAAAATATTAATACAATGTGTAAATTTGGTTTCATAACTCTAAAAGACGAAGGTTTTGTAGGAAGAGACAGGCAAGTTTCCCTCTGACCTACATAGTTTTTTACTTGAGACGTCCGTATCAAAGTAAAATAATGACCAGAAATAAACATGCATATTAACATATATTGCATGCTCATAAAGGAAAACCCCAAGGAGAAAGGAATACATTTCAAATATGATACACAGTGTCTTTGACAAAGAACAATAAAGTATGTGGGAAATTGAAAAATGAGAAATGTCTTGAATCTCGAAGGGATGGCATGATGTAGGAAGACAGGTATATGGTGTATAAAGGCTAATAGATAAAGTGTATTATGCAGATATCTGTGTTGTCTTCTCTAGTCTGGATGTGTCGAAAGTGGTCTTCTGTGATCAACATTTGTCCTTCCTGTCAGCAAGAGGATACAGTTCCTTCTGTAAATGTATTTTTTTGACTTTAAGGTAAATAGAGGGGAAGCAGGGAGCTTTTCTTGTGTCTGTTCTGAATTGCCTTTAGATAAAAAATAACCCTTCCAATAGTGTGGTGTATTTTGATGCTCAACTTGAGGAACTGAGCTCAGGTCCTAGAGTCCCCATAAAAAGTGTAGGGTGTGAAGTAATCCTAGCACTGTGGGGATGGATGTAAGAGAATCCTGGGGAATTGGTGACCACCAGACCAGCTCTAGTTTCAGTGAGAAATCTTGTCTCAAGGGACTAAATTGAAGAGTGGTAGAGCAGGGTACCTGAGATCATCTTTTTGACTCCTGTGCATGGACAGGCATGTGTACATACCTGTGAAAACACACACATACACAACACATGTACACACACACACACACACACCCCTCATATATACACCATCACATGCATAGATAACCAAAATAAAAAATAAATACACTTTTGATATTTCAGGAAGAATATGTGTTTAGTTAAGATTGAAGTTGATTTGTTTGTCTTTATAAAGACATGGTTTTACCTCTATTTCCTTTGTACTTCTAGAGTCCAAATCCTCTTCCAGGCTGTATATTTTAAGCTGATCTAGGACTTCAGTCATTAACTTCACAAATGTTAATAAAGTTCTGGGCTCTGTGATACACCTGTGTACAAACTAACAAGGTCTCTAGCCTCTGAGAGCTGAGGTGTTGTTGCTGATTGCCAATAGACAATAAACAAGGGGCAAATGCAATAAAAAGCTGACTTCAGTTAGCAAGATAAATGGCCTTAATGTAATCAGCGATTAGGAAATAAGAGAAGCTTTAATAATTGAGATGCTGTAATTAGGTGAAGCTAATTTTCAGTTCAAGAACATGAGTTTAAAGACAAAGTGCATTTTCTTGTTTTCAATAAAATTTGCTAAATGTTTGCCTCTAATTCTCTACTATTGCGCCTAACTATGCTATATGGAAGTGTGCTTAGTCACTTGTTTCATTCAATCTCTTTACTGGTGCATCATTTGCTTAAAAATAGACTTTTAGCTGCTGTGGAAGAGAGACAAGCTTTCTGGTATGGGTTCAAGCTGCATATTCCCTATTTGACAGAGTCAGAAACACTGTTGTCAATTCACTTCCCACATTAGCATTCAATCATCCCTTTCAATTGTAGTGAACTCAGTAGTGAAATTATCCTTATACCATTGAAGTTATAATATCTGAAATATTTAAAAACTATATACCATTTCATTAAATCAAAGGAATATGAAGATTATTTTCAATGCCAAAAAGCTTTTTGAAAGTTTTGGGATTTGTAAAACCACACACACACACACACACACACACACACACACATATATATATATATATATATATATATATATATATATATTTTTATAAAAATGTATTTATATTTTTCTTATTTTACATATTGATTACAGTTCCCTCTTCCTCCCTTCCCCCCTCCCATCTAATCACCCCCCACTCCACAAGGAGGGTGGAGCCTTCCAGGAGGGGTCAACAAAATCTGTCAAGTCATTTGAAGTAGGGGCTAGGCCCTCCCTCCTGCCTCTAGGTTAAGGGAGTATCGTTCCAACTTTATATCACACATATTTATTGAAATCACATTTCCCTTAAGGCAAAACAGCCATTGAACTGTGAGCATTCCCGTGAACACTGTGGAATTGAGTCCATTTGACTTTACAGAGAGCTATAATTCAAGGCAGATTTTAAAGGTGTCTGTGAGATCAGGCATTGGGAAGCAGGAGGTCAGTAAAGGAATAATTAATTGGGGGAAAGGTTTTAAAATTCTCCTGAGTTAGATAAACAACTGGAAACCTTTATAGACAGATACAGAGAAAACTGTAGGCAGATAACAGAATTCTGTGGTTTAAACCTGTTAAAAAGAAGTCCTCACGGTGTGTCCCCAGAGTGTTGAAATTCACTCTATGAATTACCCAGAAGTGTGGGCCAGCCTGAGACTGCTCCCTGCATTTGGTGGTCTGCCTTAATCTGTTTGCTTGCTAAGAGCACTTTCTCTTGTATATCTTGTTCCCCTCATCCTACCCTGGCTGCTTATGTGAGGTTTAAAAAAAAAAATCTAGGTTTTTCTGCCTTCTTATGTTTTAGGTGACTATCCTAACAGCATGCTATTGAAGGAAATGGATGAGGAGACATTTTTCACTGCTTAACATTATGCTTCGTGGCTTGTCATTTCAATTATCTGGGCTTCATTACCCTAACCTGTACAGAATACTTAAAGAAATTTTGCCAGTTCATGGTTATGAAGAAACATGGTTCCAGGGAAACTCCCAGAAACTCACAAGGATGACCCCACCTAAGACTCCTAGCAAGCGCGGAAAGGGTAACTGAACTGGCCATCTATGGCAATCAGAATGGTGATACCCTAATTGTCATTAGAGAACCTTCACCCAGTAACTGATGGGAGCACATACAGAGATCCACAGTCAAGTACTGGGCCAAGCTGGAGAGCAGTCCTGTTGAAAAGAGGGATGAGGGATTGTATGAGCCAGGGGAATCAAGACCATGTCAGGGGAACCCACAGAGATAACTGACCTGAGCTCATGGGAGCACATAGACTCTGAACCAACAGTTAGGGAGCATGCATGGGGCTGATCTTGGCCCTTTGGATGTGTATGACAGTTGTAGCTTGGTCTGTTTGTTTGTAGGTCTCCTAGCAGATCAGAACATGTCCCTGGCATTTAGGTGGCTTTTGGGAACCTGTACCCCATGCTGGATTACTTTACCCAACCTTGATACAGGGGGAGTAGCTCAGTCCTACCTCAACTTGATGTACCATGTTTTGTGTAAGCCCATGGGAGGCCTGCCCCTTTCTGAATGGACATTGAGGATGAGTGGGTGAGGAGCAGGATAGGTGAGAGTGGGGGGGGGGTAAAGGGAAGGAAAACTGGTCAGTTTGTAAAATAAAATTTTAAAAATGTAAAAAAATAAAAGCAAAAGACTTTTATTCAAACCTTGTACTTCTCGACAGAGACTCATCTTTGAATTAATGCCTTTAAGTTATTATTGTTATAAGCAGTGTTTTTCTATAAAACATAACATCCTAAAATATCCCTTCCACTGGGATCTTTTTCTATCACATTATGAACGTTTATATCATTTCCTTAGGGGTTTAATAATTATTAGCAATGCCTCTTTAATGCTAGGTGTTAAACTCAGGGCATTATGCAAGCTAGAGTACCCTAGCCTTGAGTAATGTCCCCAGCTCTTTATTTTTTTTTTTTTTCATTTTTGCTGTTTTAACAGAATTTTGATTGTTTGTTTTTTCCAATAGGTATGGACAGCTCATGAGTATATTTTATGTGAAGTGTTTCCCTGTGTGGAGGCTTTGGTGGTCACTTTTCCAGGAACCTTATTTACCTGCCTTGTACTTAGCCCACAAAGCCTTGTTATCAGTTCTTAGCTGTAGATACTAGTAGAGGTGAGAATGTACCCTGTGTGCCCAGATGATGAAGAAACAAACACACTGCTTTAAATGCTTTTTTTCTGCATCCTGATGCTACTGCTCAAAGTGAGCCTGTTAGCCATATTTAAAAGATGACATATTTGATGGTTCCAGTCCCTCATACAACACCTCCAAGCAGTGGCTAACACCAAACAAGAATACCTAGATCAAACTGTAGTATGAGCAGGATTTCATTTTCATTGCTATTTGGGGGATTATATGTGCCAAATTCTAGTTCTCTTTTTGTGCCTTTAATAAGATATTCCATGTTGGATAACAAACCATAACCATCAATGCAATGGTGGCAGACCAGAAAGGAAGAGATATATCTCAGATGTCAAAGTTTTTGATAAAATTTCTGCCTATAAAAACATAAAACAGACCATATACTGTCCTAGTATCCATCCAGAAACTACATATTATATCCCTTAGAGATTAAGAAATGGAACCAGTATCTAGCAGTGAAATAGGAATCTAGACATGATGGCTACACTGGCTGAAAAGCAAGTTTGCTTGTTTCCATTTTTTTTTTTTTTTAGCTATTCTGTTAGTGGATTTCAGATTGAGACTGACTATGGAAATCTCATATGGCAGAAAAAAAAAAAAACACATGTTTCAGCCAGGGCCCCTGAGTGATTATATGAATCTATTGATCCTGTCTTCTGTATCACCATATTGTGAATTTCACTAAGACCAGCAAATACACAGCATGGTTCCAGGTTTCTGGGTTTAGGTAGCATTTAGTGTGTGTTTGTTGCCCTCATATTTGAGGCATAGTAAGAGAACATTCTGGAATCTTTGTGTATTTTTTTTTCTTTTCACTCTCCCCAATTCTAAGGGTATATTTAGGAATAGCATTCTACAACATTTTCCATGCAAATTGCTCATCTCTATGACGATAATGTCCTTTCTGTCAAGAGAAAAAAATGGAAAACAGAAAAGTTGTGAGATGATGACATTGTCTTGCTAACACTATTTAAAAGCATGTACTGAGATGCAGGACAAGAAATTAAAATTAAAAACCATGCTTGTGTATGTTCTTCTCAGGCACTTGTAAAAACTGAAACAGAGTTTTCTTTTTATTATATATACACATCAGAGCTGAATCGTTTGATTTTACATGATGTATGTCATACTATTTGTATTCTTTTATCCATGAAAGTGTTCAGAAGAATATTTATGGGAGTGTTCCCTATTTTATAAATAGTAGTAACATGTCTAGGGGTAGGTTACTATTTCTGAGTTACATAATATCTTATATAATCTTTGTGAATTATTCATACCTTTAAAAATAAGAGAGTTGATTCTGAAAGATTAAGGAAGTTTTCCTGAAGGGCCACATCTAGTGAGTGATAGAATTGGTATTTAAACTTTGAACCATTGGCGCTATCATTTTTTTTCTCAATCTTATGACCTAATATCTAATAAGAGGCAACTTAAAGGCACACAGACTTTAATTTTAGACCACAGTTTAAGTGGGGGACATTCCATCATCGTAGGGAATATGTGGTACAGAAAGTATAAGTGCCAAGAGATGAGGCAGGTGATCACATTGCATCTTCCATCAGGAAACAGGAAGTGCATGGCTGGCTTTGCAAATCTCTCTGTACTCAGTCTGGGACCCCAGCTCAGTGGATGGTGCTGTCCATATTACCTGCTCAGTTAAAACCTTTCTGGAAATGCCCTCGCTGACATTTCCAGAGCTGCATTTCCTGGTGATTCTGTATCTAGTCAGGTTGACAGTGAAGATTAACATGACACTATCCCTCATTTGTTAGTAGTAGTTCTCACACTTAGCATCAAAATTATCTGGTGGATTTCTCAAAGCACAGTGTCTCAGACCCAATCCCTATATTCTTTATGGAGTCTTAGCATTTCTATTTCTATTTATTTATTTATTCATTAAAAATAGATTCTACAAAAAAATAAAATAAAAATAGATTCTACTTTTATATAATACATCCTGACCACAGTTTCCCCTCACTCCACTGTTCCCAGCCTCCCTGACATTCCCCTCTTCTCCAGATCAAGTCCTCCTCTGTTTTGTCTTTGGAAAAGAGACAACAGTCAAACAGGACAAAACAAGATACAATAATGCATGACAAAAGCCTCATATCAAGGTTGGACAAGGCAACCCAGTAGCAGGAAAAGAGTCCCAAGAGTAGGCAAAACAGTCAGAGACACACCAACTTCTACTATTAGGAGTTTCACAAAAACCACCAAGCTACTGTCCATAACATATAATCAGAGGACCTGGTGCAAAAGCATGCTGGTCTGTTGTCTCTTCAGTTTCTGTGAGCCCATATGAACACTGCTTAGTTGATTCAGTGGCCTTGTTCTCCTGGTGTCCTCAGTTCCATCTGACTTTACAATCCTTCCTCCTTATTTTCCTCAGGGTTCCCTAATCTCTGAGGTGAGAGACCCAATGGAAACCACTAATTTAAACTCTCATTCCACATAATGTCTGGCTGTAAGTCTCTGCAAGCACTCACAGAAAGCCACTCAGATGATGACAGAACAAGGTACCAATCTATGAATATAGCAGAACATCATTAGGAATTATTTTTTTTTAACCAGTCATATGTGTCCATATAGAGACCATGCCCTATACTGCCTTGATGGCCAGAAACCAGAGACTGAATGACCTAGAAACCTAGGGCAAGGGCTTGGGGTCCTTTCTGTGGATTATGCCTCAAGTCAAACCAAGTTCTATGCCACCACCATTGCCCCAGCTCATCTTGCAGTTAGGGCAAACTGTAGGTCAAGTATTCTGTGGCTAGTTTAGTGTCCATAGCAGCAGAGTACCTACCTTCTCATTCCAAGGAGAACAGAATGAAGGAGTGAATTCTTCAGTTTGATCTCTATGCATTCAATGAGCTCTGCAGATATTGTAGTTGGTAATGGGATCCTGCCATCAGTTTTCAGAGAGCAATCTTCTATTATAACAAGAGACTCAGATGTTGAGAGGTCTCCTACAGACCCTCTCAGCCAACAACTTAACCAAATGCAACCCAGTTCCAACCTTGGAAGCCTTGCCTGGCTACAATAAATGTCCACTTCAGACTCCATATCATCCATTACTAGGAGTCCTCAATAGAGTCACCATCATAGATTTCAGGGAGTTTCCACTACACTAGGTTTCCACACCTTCCCCCAAATTCCTGTATATATATATATATATTGTTAGTGATACTTTATTTGTTAGAGTACTAACAGAGCTGGCTACTAGCTAATGATAGTGGTCTGGAAGTCTGTACAGACAGGAAGTGAGATGATTGCCTTGAGAGGAAATGATAAGACAGAAGAAGACAGGAACTCAGTCACTTTTCAACGGGGAAGTTTGAGAGGTAAGGTGTGGCCGTAGTTTGCTCCGTTATCTCTCTTATTTCTCAGTATTTGACTCTGGGATTTCATTATTATGACCTATTAGAAGTCATGCTACAAAATATATCAGTTGTCTTCCTCCTGCCCTCTCTGCTTCCTCCTCTGAACTGATCCCTACCACTACTGTCCCCATAGGCATCCAATCTACCCACAAAAATTTAATTCATTTCCCCCTACCAAGAAGATCCATGCTTCCCTCTTTAGAGTACTCCTCTTTATCTAACCCCTCTGGGAAGACAAATATGGCATGTACTTACTTATACATGCGTATTAGCTATTAAGTAAATTATAATCAAAGATTTATATTTCTACAATTTTATAGGCAATGCTATTTTAGGTGTCTGGTTTTATGCTTTAATAGTCACTGAATAATACTTTACTTATTCTCTTCTATGACCTTTTAAAAAATCTATCCTCAGAATCTTCTAATAACAAAATAGAAAAGAAGCCATGATATTCAAGAAAGAAACAGAACAACAAGAAAATATTATGTTAAGGATAAAAAGAAATGTGATAAATAGTTTACAAAGACAGCTACCTTTTAATACAGGAAAAGCAAAAGCAAGGTTCTAGTCAATGGCCACAGCTTTTCCTAATTACATTGTGCATTTGTATGCATCACCCATCTGTGCTTGGCCATCCAACACACCTCTGACCTTCCATGTTCAGTGACTGTTTAAGATGCTTACATTGGCAAGAAATATTTCTAGTTCTTTTTTTTTTTAAATCAAATATATCTGTAGAACTTCTACAAGCCATATTTACTCTATGTCCAAATTTAAATATCACTTCTGTCAAACAAGTCATCAAGGTAGTCTCAAAACTTTCCTCGTATGTCATAAGTTTCATTGTGTGAGATGGTTGTACTGGAATGAGCTTCAGATGGATTCTGGCTTTTTCAACCTACTCTCCAAAAATTCTTGTTAGTTTTCTAGTTTACCATAGGAACCAACATTTTATAACCTGGTAGGTGCTCAATGAAGGGTCACTGGATTAAAGTTGTTCAAAACAAGCTCTGTTTAAGTTAGGAAAAAAATTCAGTTTAGTTTAGTGTCAAAAATGGACATCATGATGACTGGGCTTTGAAACGAGAAGGTCACCTGAGACACTGTCTTAATGTTTTTGTAAATAAGCCTTATAAAGAAAACATTTAATGGTGGTGGTTTGTTTATAGTCTCAGAGCTTCAGTCCATTATCATCATGGTGGGAGGCAGACATGGTACTGGAATAGTAGCTAGGAGTCCTACATCTTTCAGGCAAAAGGAAATTAACTATCTTTTACACTGAGCAAGGCTTGACAAGAGAGCTCAAAGCCCTCCCCCACCATACACACTTCCTCTAGCAAGGCCATACACAGGTCACACACCTTAATAGTGTGACTCTCTTTGGGGGATGTGTTTTCTTTCTTTCTTTCTTTCTTTTTTTTTTTTCAAACCACCACACACACACATTTTATAAAGCATAAAGATTGCATGCTTTTAAATTATAGGTTATTATTCAAAGCCAAAAATTCATTGAAGCTGGTTGGATGATGGATTGGCTTACTGAATTATGCCTAATAACTACATACACCTTATGGTTTATGTTTTCCATTTATGTTTAGAGATATAGAAAACAGATTGGTTTAAATTGTGGTTATGCTGCTATGGATAATTTCCAGTATTGTATCTAAATAGGACCCCCCTTTTCTTCATTGACAAATAAGTAAAGACTTAAAGTTATTAGTGCAAGAGTGCCTGTCTTTTTTATTGTTAAGTAATGCAGAAATTGGGGATGTAGATAATTGTATAGTAGATGATGGGTTTTATATGCCACAGTAACTCCCAAAAGTTTGACTCTCCAATTTCCTAGACAAAGAGATTCAAGAAATGACAGGAATTCTTCTCTTTGTTAGGTAAAAGAACTCTGGGGGTTGTCAATTCAGGACAGTTATAACAATATAACAATATAAACGGTGTTAAAATAGTACAGAATCAACTACAATAATTCTTCCTATGCTGTTACTTTAATACTAGTTGTTTTACAAGTGGCTGCTGTCAAATTCTTATTTCTAAGTCAGATTGAAGCAGAAATGGGGAAACTACCCTTTTTTTAACAGTTTCTGAAATGTTCTACATGGACACAGCAACAGTGCTTACCAATATCAATCAGTCCTAGCATTCAGGGAAAGACAAATACTTAGTATTATATTGAGTTTGCAGAGACAGGTGGCTGGCAGAAATCACAGCAAATCTCTGCCAGAGTACTCAAATCTATACTCCACCAAAATAAAGAACTGAGGAAAATTTCTAATATTTGTTCATAACACAAAATCTTATTTATATACCCAAATATCTTTTTTCTCTACCTGGTTTTCCTGCTTTATAATTACATATAAGTGGACTATGTTGACTCCTATCATAGGATCCTAATTTTTTAAATGTCTTTTTCCTGTTTTATGGATTGTTAATTCTGTATTATAATATCTTATACCTTATTAATATTTTATGTTGGGTATAACTTGTATTTAATTCTATTATTTATTGTCTTACAGTTTTGGAGATTTCATTTTGTAAAGACCTATTCCTTTATTTAATTATTTTTAATTTTTAGTCTGTTATTAAACATATTCTTTTCTCATACACTGTAATATGAATACAGTTTACCCTCCTTCTATTCCTTCCAGTTCCTTCCTACGTCCTCTTTCTTCCTTTACACCTTTGAAATTTATCTTTTTCAAGTCTGTGAGACAAGCACAATTTAACTATCATTTTGATGTCTCTATTACTATTAACTGATTTGAGGATTATATTTGTATCATATATATTATTAAAGATAATTTTGAGTTGATTATATATAGTATATAATATAGTATACACATAGTTATTTTCTTTGAGTTTGGAACTAATTCCTTTTAACTGATCATATGTTGGATGCTGAATTTTGATATTTGCCTTAAAAGGGAATTGGGGGCTTTTTTAGTAGCCAGTGAAACAACTTGTTTGCTAGGCTGATCCTTGCAAGATAAGAAATAAAAATTTCAATTATGAACAAAAAATGATAACATGAAAGGGGTAAAATATGACTGGCATGTGAATGGTTAATCTAAATGAGAAGTTCTGGAAACCACTAACCAAATTTCCATTTTCTTTTTATTAAAGTAAATGTTTAGTTATTTAGCTTTAGGCTTATTTTCTCACCTGTGCCTACTCTGGTATTTCTCCCTGGAAGAAGAGAAGGAAACATAGCACTCATAGAAGTGGTAGAACCTGTTTTTCCTCCATGACCTCCACAATGACTTCCTGTATTAGAAGGCCTCTCTGGAAAATTCTCCTCTCTCTCCTCATAGAGATGTGAATGAACATAACATGAGGAAAGAACAATTATCATGCTCTCAATAAACACTGCATTTAGCATGGAATGGAATGTTTCAAAAGGTAGACTATATTTAAACCAGTGTGCTCTGGTACTTTTTCAAAAGACTGTAGGAGAAATTGGCTAAGTTAACTAGAGATCATTAAAGATAATTTGTGAATTAAAGTGCACTGGCTTTCTCAAATATCCCAAATTTTGACCCACATTCACTTTCACTAGTGGTTTGTGTAATTCTGTACTTTGATCAAAATTCATTAAATCAGCAGACTAGGAATAAAAAATATACCAACAAAATGGTTTGAGTCTTTAATATCCCTCATACTTTCATGTCTTAAGCTGGGCCCTTGATGCTGGCTGTGTTTAGGAAGATAATGGAGTCTTTGTGTAGGGTAAAGCTTGATGACATAGCCAGTATGGGTGAGCCATTAAAAAGTATATCTACTTCCATTGCCAGTCTCTGCCACTATGTGAGGAGTGCCAGCACACACTTCCACCACCGTGTACTCTCCCATGCTTTTCCCAACATGATGAGCTGAAAGAAACTCTTTTTCCCTTTTTTTATGCTTTATGTTGTTTCTGTCAGATGTTTTGCTGTGAAATGACACACCAAATCTGAGAAATACTATAATGGTCCAGTTACACTATCAAGTTTATACAGAAAGCAATAATGTGGGTAGTCCACAGCATTTAAGGAAAATCAGTTGATAACATTGTATTAATCTAAATGATGATGAATACTCAAAATAGCACATTATATAGGACACTGTTTAGAGATATTTAAAATTTTAAATTGTGATCCAAGTATTTTATATTAATACATTTAAAATAGAAATATTTATCTTTCAAAATATTTGATATCAAATGCATCAATTGTAAAAATTGAGTTGGCCCTGTTAAAATGTGCAACAAAGTAATTTTTAAGAAACATATTAATTCCTCTTTTATTTTTAATTATTAGGCCAATATGATTTTATAATGTCAATCAATACTTGTAAAATTTTGTATGGAAACTCTTAGGGCACTTGATACCCTATGAAGTCAAACTGCCTTTGTGATAATTTTCATAGTTGTTTTTCCCATTTATCCTTCGGGCTCTCACAAATGACTAGCATCATTCTATATCACATAGCAACAGATAATGCAGAATGAGATAAAAGGCCATGACTATCTTCTACTTAAGAGAAATTAGAGAGATAAAAAAATTTAAATACATAATTACTCTTCTGTGTGGTATTTTTTTAACTTTGAAAATGCGACTTTATTTATGTATTTAGAGTATATATTACTGCTATTTTAAAATTAATTAGCATAAATATGTTTATATCCCCTTATTTTTAGTATAACAAAAGTATTTGCGTTCACAGCGACTTTTTTTCTCATTTTTCGCTAATCAAAGTAGAAACATTATCTTTTTGGTATTTTTGTATTACAGTAGTTACATAAAAACAGTATACACAAACTTTCAAGTATAGAAATAGCCCACAATTCTCAATTTTCTGAGAAAACACAATAATAATTTCCAAAGTGGCTGTACAAGTTTGGACTCCTGCCAGCCAAAAAAGAGAATTCTCCATGCTCCACATTCTGGACAGCATGAAGCTGTCACTTGTGTTTTTGATCTTTGTCATTCTGACAGGTATAAGATGGAATCTCAGTGCTATTTTGATTTACATTTCCCTGATGGCTAAGGATATTGAACATTTCTTAGTGTTTCTTGACATTCAAATTTCTCTGTTGAGAAGTTTCTGTTTAGATCTGTACCCCATTTTTAAATTGATTTATTTAAATTGTTGATGTCTAAATTCTTAAGTGCTTTATATGTTTGAAAATCAGCCTTCTGTGAGATATGGGGTTGGTGAAGATATTTTTCCCATTCTGTAGGATGCCATTTTATTCTATTGATGATGTCCTTTGCCTTACAAGAGCTTTTCAGTTTCATGAGATCCCATTTAGTACTTGTTGCTTTTAGTGCTTGTACAATTGATGTTCTGTTCAGGAAGTTGTCTCCTGTGATATTCTCTGTAGAAGGAGTTTCTGTCCCACCTGGCCCACAGCTGTCTAGCCCCAAATAAACACAGAGATTTATATTAATTATAAACTGTTTGGTCAATGGGTCAGGCTTCTTATTTGGCTAGCTTTCTCTTAGTTATTAACCATAACTATTAATGTATGTATTTCTATAATACATACATTTCTATAATACAGAGAATGCCCAGCATCCTATCTTCCCAGTAGCTACATGGTGTCTTCCTGGTAGCTCCTCTCTATCTTCCTTTTCCCAGATTTCTACTCATTTGGTAGCCCTACCTATACTTCCTGCCTCGCTACTGGCTATTCAGTGTTTTTAATTCATTAACCAATAAGAGAAACATTCATTAACAGCATACAAAATGACATTCCCCATGAATTCTCTACTTTGTCTTCTATCAGATACAGTGTAGTTTGTTTTATGGTGAGGTCTTTTATCTACTTAGATTTGAGTTTGTGCAGGGTGATAGACATGGACATATTTGCATTTTTCTACACACTAATACCCACTTACACTAGCATAATTTGTTGAAGATGCTTTTTCCCCTATTTGTATATTTTTGACTGCTTTATAAAAAAATCAGATTCCCATAGGTATATGGATTTAGCCATACTACTTCTGGGCATATAACAAAAGGACTCTCTATGCAATCAAAAGGATGCTTGCTCAGTTATTTTCACATCAATTTTATTTATAATAGCCACAAGGTGAGAAAAACCTAGATGTCCTTCAACTGAAGTATGTATGAAGAAAATGTGATATGTTAAATCAATTGAGTACTATTCAGTTGTTAAGAACAAAGCAAATTTTCAGGCAAATAGATGAAACAAGAAAAAAAATCATCTTTAGTGAGTTAACTCAAACCCAGAAAGACAAACATGGTAGGTACTCACTCAAAATTGGATATAGCTGTGAAGTAAATCATGCTAGGGTCCAAGACCTAGAGAGGCTATGTAACAAGCAGGTTTTAAGGGTTGATACAAAGATCTCCCTTGGAAAGGAAAATAGAACAGAGTTGAAGTTGGACAGGTGTTGGGTGAGGTTAGGAGCAGGAGGGGTTAATTGGGAGTCAGAAGAAATACTGGGAGAAACAGCCCTGACTTTGGAGGCATTTCAGTGATGAGGTGGAAACTTAGTGCAATGTAAACTCCAAGGAATCTACAGAGTAACCCTAACAAAGAGACATCGAACCAGAACCAGCTCTCTACTATAACCAGGCAAGGCCTGAAGTGTATGGATTGGGGTACCAATTCAACCACAAAATCTTTGGGTTACAGTTTGTCCTGACTGCAGAGTGTTCTGGGACTGAAGTTTTGTAGAATTGTCATTAAAGAGATCAGAGAGACTTCATTCAGCAACTGATGGGAGAAGATGCAGAGTCTGAAGCCCAACATAAGGAGGTGGTCAGTGAGTCTTACCCAGGAGTGAGGGGAAGGCTTGGAGGAATCAGAGGGCTGGGAGACACCAGCATAACAAAGGCTCACAGGATCAAGTCACCAGGACTGAAAGGAGCTTGCCAAAACCAGGGAGCCTGTAGGGGTCTTGACCCAGGTCCTCCGCATGTAGGCTATGGCTGAGTAGCTTGATATTCTTGTGGGATTCCTAACAGTAGAGACAGGCTGGATCTTGCTCTTTTGCTCCCTTGTGTGACTCATCTCCTCCTACTGTGTTGCCTCATGAAGCCTTGATGTGAGATTATGTGTCTGTCTTATTGTAGTTTGTCATGCCTGTATGATGGATGTAACTATTCTTTTCTGAGTGTGGACAGAGGGTTTATGGACCTGGGGGAGAGGGGAAATAGGACAGGAAGAGACTGCAAGGATGGGAGGGAAGGTATACATTGGTCTGGGTTTAATATATGAAAGAAGAATAAAGAACAATATTAAAAAAGAAATAGTCCATGAATCCAAATGTTTACACAACAGTTGTATATGTTTATATAAGCTTCAATGACATAGGATAAACATTATTTTAAAATAAGGAAAAAGTGAAATTGTGAATCTGCAAAGCCACTAGCTACTGGAGAAGAGGCAATGCACATCTCTTCACTGTGGGTAACTGCTTCAAGTGATGTAGCTACAGACCCCCTTCTTTTACACCAGGGAGGAAGGAATGATAGCAATAAAATATTTGTGCATGACTACAGGGAAGATAGGAAAGACTAAAATATAGCCATAGGGAAAGTCTCAGAGATTCAATGGAAAAAGTTTTCTAAATGTGTTTTTCATTTATGGATACATAAAGACAAAAAATCTAATTTTAAAGATAATTTGTTCGAAAAGGGGAAAAATTATTTAACTTACCAGGTGTTTACAGAGATCCACCTCTGTTCAAATTAGCTATTTCCTGGAGGATTCGGAGGCATTAATGCTGTTAATGTTGTATGGCAGTTTCCTCTGAGGTTAAATCCTTCCATATCAGAGACAAACATTTTAAGACATAGGACATAAAAGGGAGGGGAAACAACACTGTATTTTAGGACTGGATATTTTCAAGGAAGTTCTGAGAGGAGAAGGGATGAAGCACAGCAGAGAAGCTCCTTAAGAACAAAAGTAAACAACTCAAAATAGCTCAGGAAGTTCTGAAACTCACAGAAATCAATTAGCCCTAATCTCCCCAAAAGTAATGACCCAAAAGGCCAAATCCACAATTGCACCTGAAATTACTGTGCCTAAAGCATGCTAGAGAATTCTCTAAAGCAATCCCTTTACAGAATGATGATCCTTCATTGAGATAGGTGTCTTTGTGTGCCCTAACTTTCATAAGCACAGCCTCACACCATGCAACAGGTTGAGTCCAGCTCTGTTATCTCTGTTATACAGCATCAGTGTCAACAGGATAATAAAGCTGAGTTTCTTATCATTCTTCACTTGAGAGATCAGCTCCAACATGCTCTTTCTTTTTGCTGTGTGTTACATCTTAGGACATTTCTGCATTCATACAATTTTATGACATCTGACATTAAAACAGAGGTCAGATATCAATGTATTTATTAGTAATGTCAGAATTCACTGCTAATCGATTAATGATCTGCCGCATTTTCTGGCAGGTCAAATTGTAGAAGCCAGGTTAAGAATTGGAAGTGTGCTCTGTTTTCAAGCTTGATGTTCTATTTAGCTATTTGGAGAGGCTTCTGCTTATAAAGCTTAGCATTTCCATGGATCACCTTCTGGGGTAGCAGGTGCCCTAGTTTTAGAAGTTATTTTTCTGTTCCTGGCTTTGAACATTGCTTGTGCACCTAGCCTTGCATGAAAGCTGTACTCTGCTGGAAGTGGAAAGAGGGTGCGTTTGACTTCAAAGTCATTAGTGCTGTGTGAATAGCAGATACAGCTGGTTGTCATAGAGTGAAAAATCTTGTACTAGAGGTGTTCTTAGTCATTAACCAACTAGAACTCCATGCTATGTTAAAAATTCAAACTTGGGAGATGGAATTCACTGGTCTGTTAATAGCAGTACTAGTTAGATAAGGAATAAACTACTACTCTTTAAAATGTAGGTCTCAAATGATGTAACCTAATGCAATTTGTGGATCCTTAGGAAATGTCTTTACTTGCATGATAAAAAATACGGGACAGCATTATTATTATTATTACAAAACTATTGCGTTAGAAATTGCACTTATCACATTTACATACATTTTCTTGAGACAATTAAGTCACATACCAGAAATAAGTGCTAAGAATTCCAAAATACATAGCTCCTCCCTAAGTAACCTCTGTTATTATGGGAGATTACCATCATTGACTTGAGTAAACAACAGAAGTTTCCCTCACAGCCTCATTCAAAACACCACAGTTTTCTGAACAGTCCAGTCAACAAAATAGCAATTGCTCCAGTATGATGTTGTGGGTTCTTGCAATTATAGGACACAGAAGGAGGATAAAAGTATCCATGAAACAAGGGCAGATTGGTTTCTCTGCAGGATGGTTGTGTCTCCTTATGAGTTGGATCTAGAGGGAATCTACAGTTGCTTAGGTTAATCTTAGAGGATAACATCATGGCCAAAGGTAGACTTGGAAACATTGATGTAGGTTGTCTAGGGGTGTAACAACATTCTTAGGACAAGCTGGGGACACAACAGGGCAAGACCAACTCAGTGCTAACTATAGGTACTTCAATAAGTATAATGGTTATATTCAGTTTTTTCAATCATATTGTACATAAGTCTTCCTTTTTACCTGTAAAAACATAGATGTGGGCATTAGTTTGAGGAATTTCTTCATGGAAAATATTTTATTATTAATGGAAGAAAAAGGCTTCAATGCATTTATATTTCAAATATTTCCCATTCTGTGGAATGCCATTTTGTATTGTTGACTATCCTTTGCCTTACAGAAGCTTATCAAATTCAGGAGGTCCCATTTATTGTTGATCTCAGTGTCTGTGCTGCTGGTGTTATGTTCAGGAGGCAGTCTCCTTTACCAATTTGTTGAAGAGTAACTCCCATTTACTCTTCTAAGAGGTTCAAATATTTTTTTAAGTACTTTTTTTCTAGCATTCTTACTTGATTGTCAGAGAAATTTAAAATATAGAGCAAGAGTCATATACATGACTATGCAATGTGTGTGTGTGTGTGTGTGTGTGTGTGTGTGTGACACATTTCAAACTTTATGGTCAAGACCAGGCTGGAGAAACTCACAGAATCACCTGACCTGAACAAGGTGGAGCTCATACACCCCAGTCTGCTAGCTGGGAAACAAGCAAATGACTGACCCAGACCTCCTGAATGTGGGTGTTAGGAGGACTGGGCAGTCTATGGGGCCTCTAGTAATAGATCAGCATTTATCCCTAGTATACGAATGGACTTTGGGATCCCATTCCACGTAGAGGGATACTGACTCAGCCTAGACGCATGAGGGAGGGCCTAGGCCCTGCCCCAAATGATATGACAGACTTTGAAGACTCCCCATGGAAGGCCTCACCCTCCCTGGGGAACAGAACAGGAATGGGCTGGGGTTTGGTGGGAATGATAAAACAACCTTGTTACAAGTTTTGATAAAAAAAATGGATAAAATGAAAAATAATAACAGTTAAAAACAAAACAAAACAAACAAACAAACAAACAAACAAAAAAGACAAGAAAGAAAAGAAAAAATGAAATACTTCATTCTTCTGGGATCTTACCCTTATGTGATGATCTGGCGCCACCCAGCAGACTAAATGAGCATTGACTGCTTTTTGTCCTGTGAAAGGACTTAAAGTGGGTAAACAAAATGATATGACTTTGCTAGAGGTGGAATTTAAGTAACAGACATTTCTCTAGTCCTTGTGTCTGTAGGCAAGCAGGCCATTCAGAAATAGTAGGAGACAGATGAATTATTTTTTAATTAACTTGTTATCTTGCAACTTCAAATTTTTATATGTGAAAGTTTCCCTCTTGTAAGGTTTCCATTTTTCTCTCATTTATAGATGCAATGAGGACCAGGCTTTGCCTGGTGCCTCCTCTTCTCCTGACTTTCCACCAGTCTCAGTAGAGAACCAAGAATGTTCATCAGTTGTGAACTCTGAAATATTCTCCTGGATTTACCCATCATAGTCTAGCCAGGGATTGTCCATAAAGAGAAGTTCATTTATAGGACTAACACAGATTTCTCGACCACTTTAATCAGTTTGTACAACTTCCAAAATTATCAGCTTCCTGGAAAACATCTTTAATTGTAATCACTGCTGAAAGTGGGGCCCAACCTGCTCAATGTTCATTATGAAAACCAGAAGTAAGGTGTCTAAGTTTATTGTTTCATTTAACAGATAATGCCTCTCCTACACCATGCACACAGACTGGGCTGCTCATAAAGTGTGTGGCTAAAAACTGAGTATCTCTGAAGATGCCCTGTAGATTGTATTAAAATAGTCAAGAAAAGTACCTGTGATCTCTGTTTTGAAAGAGTACACTGGCTGCTTAAGAAACTTCTGCATTCTTCTCACAATTCAAACGCCATGCTTTTAGAAGATAAGTGGCAACAGGGTATCAGGAATGCATCCTTTAATGACTAATTTCAGGTTATGGGTTTCTATTTAGCTTAAAAGTCAAACTCCCTGTAAGAATACACTGATGTATTCTTCCATGGTCTCTCTCTCTCTCTCTCTCTCTCTCTCTCTCTCTCTCTTTCTCACTCACTCACTCTCTCTCTCCTTATTCACTTTTATATGTAACACAGTCATGATCCTAATTCTGAAGAGCAAAATTTTATTGACCAGAAGTAATATTTTTTGTTTTGTCTTTAACATCTCTGCACCACTTAGCTTGATTGAAAGTAATGAATGTCTTTTTAATACCCATTGCTGATTGGTTTGTAAAATGTACCCTTTCATTTTCTCTTGTATCTTTTTTGGTCTCTGGTGCAGTATTGTCTTCCACAGTCAGCTTTGACATTAGATACAATCATTCTCTCTCTCTTTCTCTTTCTTTTCCCTTCTGATATTTCTCTTCATCTATTCCCATAACTTCAAACACTGTAACCATATTTAGCATGTCCAGTTTCTGGATATATTTTTTTGAGACAGGGTTTCTCCATGTAGCTTTGAAGTCGGTCCTGGAATTCACTCTGTAGACCAGGCTGGACTCAAACTCATAGAGATCCACTTGCCTCTGCCTCCTGAGTGCTGGGATTAAAGGTGTTCATTACCATTCCTGGGTGTCTCTGGACTTTTATCCCACAGATTCCATTGGTTTACTTGACATTTCCAACAGTTCTTTCCAGGTATTGCAAAGTGTCCCAAACAGGTCTCTATGGCATTTCCTCCATGATATTCTGCCTTCAGATTGTTTTGGTGAAAGATATTCATCGTTTCCTATGAAGGGATATTGAAGATTGTAGATATCTGCCCATTGCTAACCCTCACTTGAATCAATTATGTCATGAAACAAAACCATATGTAAACAATAGTCTGTTTCATTATTTCCTACCATAAACTACATACATACCTATTATAAAAAGTTACTAATCAAACGTCACCATGTAGAAGAGATTACGTGGTTTCACCTATAGTCAAGATGTAAACACATTCTTAAACAGTAAACATCAAATCAACTGTTACCACTGTAGCCATGTTATAGTCACTCACTATTGTATTGAGTCTATTGAGTAGAGTACCCACTGAAAAGCTACATAAGATTCAGCCTGCATACAGATAGCATATTAAAACACACCAGGGTCAAAAATCATATGCAGACTTTTAACTTGAATGGGTTGGTTATCTTTTACAGTGAAAATATGTTACTAACTGGGTTATCTGGCTCTTCAGAAAACCCTATTTCTTTTTATGTTGCAGGTTGACAATATCTGCTACTTCAAGACAAAACAAATTTGCATTTCAGTTATAGTCATCATCTGCTTTTCACGAGATGAAATATTGAAAAGAAAAAGGATTCCACTAAGAAATCCTGACACATCTACATGTTTCTGAAACATAAATAAAATGAGGGTTTGAAAACCTACAATCAATTTCCCATTATAGAGATTCATTATCCTCATGCTTGACTGAAAAGTTCTGTGACTAAACAAGAATTAGAGCTCATTCATATTTTCTCTCCATATAGCAAGAAAAAAAAGTGCGAGTAAAAACAGGAATACCACAGACTATGCATTTTTCTTTTTAGTATAAGTATGCATGTGCCTCACTGTTGTCTCCATCCCTTCTACATGATTTTACTTGTCTGCAATTAGTGATTTTCTGTGATTAAGCTAATTTTTATAGGCAAGCACATTTAATCTATATAGCTAAGCTCTATATATTTGTCAGTGAGCTTGTTGAGTATTTCAAAAATCACATAAAATTTCTTTCCTCTCAAAGGCTGTTGACTGAGCAGGACAATTTTTTTTTTCCTTTTGAAAGGCAAAGCTGTTTCAAGGGAAAGTTCTAAGGATGATTTGTTTTTTCTTAGTCTTATAACTTTTGTCATCCTCTGCATTTTCTTTTTATTTATTGACTACTATGCTCACAATGTTTTTTTTTTTTTTTTTTAGGAATGCAGAAACATTTTGTACCCTATGACTTTTGCTAGTCAACACAACTCTGTTTTGACAAGTTACATTTTGCAATGAAACATTAATATATAATACTAGGCAATGTTCCAAAAAAGTTAAAGTAAGGAAATAACCTACACATGACAACTTTTTTCACAAAGTGGGAAAGGAACTGTATTTATGTTTGTCCATATTGAAAAATGTTAGGTATACTTTTTATTAAAAAACAATCTTATTTTACATACAATCCTAGTTTCCTCTCCCTCCTGTTCTCCCATACCTACACCAACCTCCTAACTCACTCACCCCCATCCACCCCTCAGGGAGGGTGAGACCTCCATGGCAGATCATAAACATCTGTCAAATCATTTGGGCCAGGACCTAGGCCCTCTCCAATGTACTAGGCTGAGTCCTTCCATAAGGAATAGGCTCCCAAAGCCCATTCATGCACCAGGGATAAATACTGGTTCCACCACAAGAGGCCCCATAGACTGCCCAAGCTCCCCAACTGACACCCACGTTCAGGGGGCCTGGTTCAGTCTTATTCTGGTTCTCCAGCTGTCAGTCTGGAGTTCATGAGCTCCAACTTGCTGTTTTTGTGGGTTCCCCCAGCATGGTCTTGACTCTTTTCCTCATCACTCCTCCCTCTCTACAATTGATTCTAGGAGTTTGGCTCAGTACTTAGCTGTGAATCTCTGCTTCTGTTTCCATTAGCTACTACATGAAGGTTCTATGATGGCATTTAAAATAGTCATCAATCTCATTATAGGGGAGTAGGGTAAGGGCATTTAAGGTAGTCTCTCCACTTTTGCTTAGATTCTTAGTTGGGTTCATCTTGATGGATTTTTTTTGTGTGTGTGTGTTTAGAAGGATACCATGGTATACCAACAAACCATGCAGTAGCTGCTTGGATAACATTAATCCCAGGTACTGCTTCCTTATTAAAGTTTAACAGTTCATTTGGTGTAAATGAACCTAAAGGGAACCTGGGAATAAAACTTCATGCAGAATAAGGTAATTCATAATCAATATCTCACAAGTAATCAATTTGTTTATGATGATAAATGGAACAATGAGGATTTTATTGATTAGGAAAGGAAAAGCAAATGCAAACAATGCCATGCTTGTCATTTGAAAAAATCAGTGAGCTTTCTGCCTGGTCTTTGTTCTCCAGTATTAACCAGATGTAATTCTGTAGTGAGGATTTTTTTTTTTAAATCTTATTCAAGTTTATTTACTGTTTCATACAATTCATACGTATTTATTTATTTATTTTATAATCAAGTCCATTTAAAAGAAAACAAACATTTATAGACAATATTTGGGAATTTGGGCGTCGTTCTTTCCAAAGTACTTCCTGCTGGTAAGGGGTGCTGTCATGGGGGATTCTAAGAAGATGCAGAAATCTTTAAGTATTGAAAAAGTGGGAGAGGAATACTACACTTCTCTCCCATTTTTAAAAATGGGAACACAAATAGTTTCCTCTTTTTCATAGTATTTCATGGAAATTTTATAATTAAGACATCCATTGGGGTGTGTGGGAGAGATGTGTCAGTGGGTAAGAGCACTTGTTACAAACAACTAATATAACTCCAACTCCAAAACATCTGACTCATTTTATGGTCTCTAGGCCTCCACAGACATACAAACAGAGCTATTTCTATAAAATTTTATATATATATATATATATATATATATATAAAATCTACATACATATATAAACTATCAAAATTTAGATTTACTATAATGGGACAACAATGTTCTTACTAGACACAACAGAGAAGACCAGTGAGCCTGACGAGAGTCATAACAGGTTTCTAATACACCCTGCCAGGGACTAGTCCTTAATTTAAGTTTATTGGAAGTGGCTGGAGTTTAGTAAGCAATTCTTCGGAAAATACAACTCAGGTGCAACCAATCAGCAGGTATGCCACAGCCTCCTGCCAGCTAAAGATAGCTTTCTGTGCCCTGCCACTGGAAAATCCTTGATGACTAGAGCCACCTACCAATCATATGAACTTTGTTTTTAAACCCAGTAATCATCCCCAAGACTAATCTCCCCTCCATGGAATTCCCCCAATTTTGCTTAAAAGGACCCTGGAAACTTCTCTCCTTGTCTGCATTTTGCCACCCCTGAGTGCAGGTAATTCTTTCGTTCTCAAAATAAGTTATTCTCAAAATAAACACTGTTGCTGATTGTATACATGGATGGTAGTCTTTTTGGTAGTCTTTTGAGGGACTTCTCCAGGACCCTAGCAGCCACCAAGCCACCAGTTAACAAAGAAACCCCAGAGCCACGAGTGTTTTTTTTTTTTTTTTTTTTTTTTTTTTTTGTGTGTGTGTGTGTGTGTGTGTGTGTGTTGTTTGCCAGTGATCTCACATAGACCCCTAAATAGTTGGCACTCTTGTTTACTGGTACTGAGCTGGAGGCTTCATCCCTACTAATTATAATTAGCTTTCGTAGAGCTGGATGGTGTTATCAACCATGCAGGAGGAGAAAAGTAATTATTAATCTTATCCAGCAAACAATGCTAAAAGCTATTAATAAGGACATACTGAGTAATTCATACCCACAGGTACAATAGTGACTTAAATATCATGGTAACAACCAACCACATTCTTATTTGATTTAAGTTCTGCTCTGCCAAATGAATCTCATACCTAGCATCAATGTTAGGCTAGGAACATGTGGTTAGAAAGGTCATAGGCTCAGGGGGAGACCGTACTTCTCTTACTTTGCTAAGTTGACATAGTATTGAACTAACTCCTACTGACTATGTCCATAGTTTAATGCATCTCTCAACCCTCAATGAAGAATCTTCTATTTGCCATAGATAGTGATTAACAGAGACTCATAGCTGCTCAAGGTATAGAAAATAGGAACATCTACACTGCTCAGCCCTAATGGAGCATACATACTACACCTCCCTTTCCCAAGGCTCACGGTTCATTGTGGAAAGGGGCCAGACTGAGTTTATGACAAGCACAGTGGCACTGGATGACTATAAGGAAAGACTGTCTTCTAGACACAACAGGGCAGATGAAGTTATGAATATATAGTGATTGAAACAGTAGGCACAAGACCAGTCCAAGCCAAAGCTGGACTAAATACCAGCATGGAGACTGCAGTTGGACATAACAATCCCACCCCTTGCCTTGGAACTCTTGAAAGCTGGGTGAGTAAGGGTGAACTATATCTATGAGTGTCCTGGTTAAGTCAACTACATTGCAGTAGAAGGCCACACAACTAAAAATATTTGTGTCCTGATGGGTTAAGAAAATAAAACATAATTGGATAATTGAGGAAAAGGAGTCAAATAGAGGGAGAAGGTGAAGTGATTAGACACATTATATAAAATTCTCAAAAGAACTGATGAAATAGAGCAGGTGAAATAGCAGGTGAACACACTTACAATGATGACTATTTACATTACTTTAATTTCTAGAACCTATATGGTAGAAGCAGGCAACTGACTTCTGCAAATAATCCTCTGATTTATGCAAGCATAGTGTGGCAAGTACATGCCTATAAATCTATACACATAGAGATACACATGTAAGTAAATGGAAAATAAACCTCAAGATATTTGAACAAAAACCTTTAAATACTTCTGTGAAAGATTATTGGCATCTTTGCTTTGTTTTCATCATAAGAAATAAATACTTATTCCATACCAAGACAGTTGCTTCTTAAATGATTTTTATCATTATGCTTGCTTTTCTCTATCACTTCTATAATAAAATAGTAGTTCTAGCCCTTCTGACTCTAGTATTTTCCTTTGCTCTACTCAAATATATAAGTCCATTGTTAAAACAGTTTTTTCTTTCCTTTCTATAATATACCAATGCCAATGACCTAATGCACTAGGAGTGGCCACACAGGCTACATTTCTGGCATTTGTACTTTATTCTATCAGATATACTTCAGAGTGAGTATTGCTACCAAGAGTGGTATGAGCCAAATCCAGACTTACAATCATGTAGACCTGGACTCCATTTCTGCCTGTGTATATTCATCAAGAGGAAATCAAGATTCATCAAGATTACAGGAAACCAAAGAAGAATGTCTTCCAGAAAGCAACTCACTGCCAGAGGGTGCAGAACATATATAAAGAAGACAGATTCATTAAACGTGCTTTGGATGAATTGGATAGTGTAGTAGAAAATCTCACTAGGGAACATTGGATTTTGAAATAATACCATGACAGTGCTCTTTCTCAAGTGACCCTAACTGAAAAAAATGCAAAACAAGCAAGTTAATATTTTATATACCATGTCTAAGGTAATGATTGATCTAAAAGCAATACTTTAAAAAAATGCTTACAGCCTGGTGTTGGTGCTTTGCACTTTTAAACCCAGTGCTTGGGAGGTAGAGCCAGGTGGATCTCTATGAGTTCAAGGACAGCCTGGTGTACAGAGTGAGTTCCAGGACAGGCTCCAAAGCTACACAATGAAAAAACCCAACCCCGAAAAGATGCTTCCATATTGATATTTATTGTCAACACCTTGGAAACACATTGAAATATAATGAGACCCAGTTGAACCATTAACCTTGAATTGAATATGTTTACTTGTTAAGTAGTATTTTATAAAAATTACTTTGAATTAATAAAGCATAAGTGGGTCATAAAAATCACCAGCTAGATATAGTGACAAATACTTTTAATAACAGATGTCAGGAGGTACAAGCAGGTAGACCTTCTTTTACAAGTTTTTATCAAATACTTGTTTTTTGTTTTTTCATCCCAAGCAGTTTCTCCTCCCTCCCAACTTCCAAGTCTCCTCCAAACACCCCCACTTTTCCCAACCCATTCTTCCTCCACTGTTTCTCTTCAGATACAGGCAAGCCTTCCATGGATATTAGCCAGCCATTGTATATCAAGTTGCAGAGATATTAGGCACTTCCTTTTTCTATTAAGGCTGAATGAGGCAATCCAGTAAGAAAGGTGGGTCCTAAAAGAAGGCAACAAAATCAGAGATATCGCCTGCTTTCACTGTTAGGAGTCTGATATTAAGGTCAAGTAATACAATTTTTAAATATATGCAGAAGACTTAGGTCAGTCTCAAGAAGGCTCCCTGGTTGCCAGTTCAGTGTCGGTGAGCCACTGTGAGCCCAGGTTAGTTGGTTCTTTGGATTTCCTTGTGGTGCTCTTGACAGCATTGGCTCCTACAATCCTTCTTCCCTCTCTTCCTTAGGATTCTCAGGCTCTGCCTAATGTTTGGCTGTTTGTCTCTGCATCTGTTTCCACCACTTGCTGGGGAAGTCTCTCTGATGACAATTGGGCTAGGCACCCATCTATGAGTATGGCAGATAATATCACTAGTAATCATTTTGTTGACACTATTTTTTCCATTTATGTTTGGTTCTATCCTAGGTATACGGGATATCCTGCCTCTGAGTCCTGGCTCTCAGTAATGTAAATTCGATTTCATTGTATGAGTCTCCAGCTGTGCCAATTTTAGTTGGTCACTCCCATGGTCTGTGTACCACCTTTACCCCAGCACATCTTATAGGCAGAACAAATTGTAGGTCAGAAGTTACAGAAGATGGCAGGTTCAGGCTCTGTATCTCCTATTGCCAGGAGTCTTAGCTAGAGTCACCCTCATAGATTTCTAGGAGTTTTCATTGCATCAAGTTACTAGCTCATCCCAGAGATGTCCCCAGATTCCAGTTATGTCTCCCAATAATGTTTCCCTTCATTCTCCCCCAATATGACCCCTCCTTTTGTCATCCACACTCCCCCTTTCAGGACCCTCCCACTATCTACTGGCAATGTCCATTCTATTCCCCTTCACAGTGAGATATGTGAATCCATCCCCTACCCCCAGACTTCCTTGCTACTTAGCTTCTCAGGGTCTGTGGCTTGTAGTGTGGTTCTTCTGGGTAATTTAATCTGTGCTGGTATCCATGGTCTCTAAGAGTCTGCAAGATATCTATCTTTTGGACTCCTTATAGCTTTTGGAGTCTTCATTGAGTAGCCACATGTAGGTTTTCCTTTAAAATTCCTGAACTGACACCAATCTTGCATGCAATAAGATCTACAATTAACAAGTGGGACCTTGTGAAACTGAAAAGTGTCTGTAAAGTACAAAATACTTTCAAGAGGGCAAAAAGGCAGCCTACAGAATGGTAAAAGATTTTTCACCAACCACACATGTGACAGAGGGCTAATATCCAAAATATAACAAACCCAAGGAACTAGACATGGTCAAACCAAATAAAGTAGTTAAAAATGGGATACAGGACTAAAAAGAAAATTCTCAACAGAGGAATTTCAAACAGCCAAGAAATACTTAAAAAAAAATGTTCAACAGTCTTAGCCACCAGGGAAATGTAAATCAAAATGATACTGAGATGCCATCTCATGCATGTCAGAATGAATAAGATCACAGTCATCACTGGCAGCTCATGCTTGAGAGGGTGGTGACAGGGCAAACTTGTACAGCCACTGTGGAAAGCAATATGGTGGTTTCTCAGAAAATTGGGAATCAATCTACCACAAGACCCAGCTATACCTATACTGGACGATGAGCCAAATGAAGCCTCATCCTACCAGAAGGACACTTGCACAACTGTGCTTATAGTAGCTTCATTCATAGTATCCAGAACAGAACTTGGAAACAACCTAGGTGCCCCTCAACAAAAGAATGGGTAAAGAAAAAAAATATTTTGTCAGATATGACGGGAATGATTTGTAGATTGGCCATAGGAGATAAAGTCAGAAAAGCAAAAAGCAAGAAATGAGGTAAGATTTCAGAAAAAAAAAGGAAAGAAAAGAAAATGTGATAACTTTATACAATGGAATATTACAGAATATTACTCACCAGATAAAAATAATGGCATCGGGAAATTTGTTGGCAAATGATGGAACTAGAATCCTGAATGATGTAACACAGACCCAGAAAGGCAGACATAGTATATTCTCACTCATAAGTGTATATTAGTCATAAAGAGCAGGTAGATTTATTTTGTTATATCCACCACTTTTTTGTGGTTTTCTTATTTAATTATTTTTTTTATTTTACATATTGATCCTAGCTCCTTCTCCCTTCATCCCATTCTCCCCAACTCCACAGAGAGGGTGAGGCCTTCCAGGAAGGATCATCAAATCTGCCAAGTCTCTTGGAGTAGGGACTAGGATTTCCCTCTTGCCTTTAGGTTAAGGGAGTATCCCTCTATGGGGAATGTGTCCCTACATCCTTTCCTGCACCAGGGATACATCCTGGTTCCACTGTCAGAGATCCCTTAGACTGTCCAGCCCTTCTAAGAGAGACCCACTTTCAGAGGCTCTAAGTCTGTATAATGCTGGTTTCTCAGATATCAGTCTGGGGGATCCATGGCCTCACCCTTGTTCAGGTCAGCTGTCTCTGTGAGTTTCTGTAGCCTGGTCTTGGCCCCTTTTAATATCACTCCCCCATCTTTGCAACTGGATTCCAGGAGTTCAGCTCAGTGTTTAGCTATGGGTGTTTGTTTCTGTATCCATCAGCTACTAGATGAGGGCTCTATGATGGCTTGTAAGTTAGTTATCAATCTCATTGTCAGGGAAGGGCATATAAGGTAGCCTTTCCACTGTTATGAACAGGTAGATCTTAGTGAAACTGAAGGCACCCTTTTCTTTATAGGCAAGTTCCTGGCCACCTAGGCCTACAGTGCATGCATCCTTTGTCAAAACTGAGCAAGTAAGTAAATAAATATAAACATATTATCAGTTATACTGCTTGCTTCTATTTCATGCATGGATTCTTATCTTTCTTACTATTTACTGGGTGAAATATTGGTAATAAAACATATTTCTCTTTGGAAGCATGAGATTAATTAACATTAAAGTTAATGTTTTTACCTGAGTGGTACTCTGCACAGGAATTTGGGATAAAATACTTATAAAACAGTTTCCCCGTTCATAATACCGCCCTTGGCAACTGTGATAGAGCTGTAATCTCAAGCCTTTTAGAAATTCTTATGCCACAAATCTCATGTGGATTATAAAAGTGAAGTTTTGATAAGTCCTTTGAATGAATCTGGTGTTCTGAAAATAGACATGTTTATCTTTCATATTGAACATGCTGCAATTCTCTTGTTATCATTGAGACATCAAAGAATATGTCCGTCCCTTCCTTTGTTCCTTCCTTCATCTCTGTCCCATCTTTCTCATTGCCTTCCCTCTTTCCTTCCTATCTCTACCCCACTCTTGTTTTCCTCTTATATCCCAGTCTGACCTTGAAATTGTTATGTAGATGAGGTTCACCGTAATGTCTTATCCTTCTATCTAATGAGGCATGGGTTTAGAGGCATGTGGCATTGCATCTAACTTTATATGATTCTGGAGATCAGATCCTGGGCTTCCCATAGGCTAGGTAATTACCAAATGAACTAATCTACATCTCAACCTTAAGTGCTTCTTCTATTAGTGTATTATTAGTTGTTCAAATCATTGTTCTCATTGTGTATTTTCATATACCATGTAATATACTTTGATCATGTTATCCCTTTATTAGTCTCTTTTGTCCCATGTGTCACTGTCTCCTGGTTTCCTTCTTCTTCCCAAAAGTCCATTTTCTAATTTTGTATCACAGTCTATATATGATACCTGTCTTCCTGAAACCTATTTTACTTTGCTGGATAAATCTTAAGTTTGACTCCCTTTCCTGAAAGCAATACAGTTTCACTTCCTTATAGCCAACTAACACTCTATTGTATACACACGCCATTTTTTCCATTCTTTTGCTGATACTCAGGCTGATTCCATATTTTGACTATCATGATCCTTCAGGTATATCCCTAAGGGTGGCAGAGCCGGCTCATTATAGATCTATTTTTAGCCATTTGTCAGGGGAATGAATGTTTCAGAAGAAGAGATAATTATAACCTATCTATTGCTCTCATGCTTGGAGACTGAGAAATAACCTATTCAAAACTAGGTAATCAACATGCTGCATTTCTGTCTTTTGTCAGGTCCTGTTCCTCTGATCATCAGACTGTCTTAAGTGCTGTTAGATGCAGGTTCCGAGGTTGCCAGTAGACTAAGTCAGAACCTTCAGGATAGATGCTTGATGTATATACATGTAAGTCAGCATTACTGCTGGAGAGTGATTAGCCAGACTCTATAAGCAGGAAGAATCCTGTGTGGACTTAGCTTCCCTGTATATCTCAAACTCAGGCAGCTTTCTACAGCTCCTGTTAGAAGGATCCCATGGGGTCAGACTTGAATACATCAGCATGTGTCTCCATGGAGATGGAATATCAGAAGATCAAGTTTCTTTCTCAGGACAGAAAAAGCAAGTTTGAGAGCTGAAAGGGCAAAGGAATCTCTTTTCCAAATCAATAATGACTTTCTCTCTAATCTCCTTAAGCTGCACATTTGGGAGAAAACACATTACTCTGTTCTTTGAAAGGATTATTAAGTCCTACAAGCCATCTGTGTATATGCACTTTATATATGATGTAAGAAGAGACATAATAGCCCTTAAAGTAAAAATTGTTGAACAATGTCTAGAAGAAATAAAACACTTTTAAAGACTTCAGGCAGAAGTGGGGCACAGTGATTATAGGTATAAAAGGTGAAGAATGAAGCAAAAAGATAAATGTTGAGAAACAGCTTTAAGTATTAAGTTAGAGGACAACTCCACCACATGGATTTCTGCTGAATTTCACTTTTGTTGGGAAACACAATTTTGGATTTTCTTAATGCCTCTGAACTTTAATAGTCACAGCCATGTCAAAAGTGATCAATGTCTAGGACTTAGAAAGAACTGGAGGAACATATATTCAGATGAAAATATATCTTGGTATGGGAAGAGAACTAGCGTAATGTATTTCCTGTTTTGAAAATATTTTGTGTATTTTCTACCTATCTATCTCTGCCTTTGTATCTATATAAGTTTAGCTCAAAGGGTCAATAAATATCATTTTACAAGAATCTTTATGAAGTTCTCAAGGCAGTGCTTAGCTTTCTGCATGATAAAAGAGTACCACTGCTTTTGCTCTTGAGTTATGTTCGTAATTGGTTGTGACCTGTAATCCAATAGTTCAATAAAACCTTAAGTGAGATAATTGCATTTCACTTCCACCTTCTCCATTAACTTGGTGCGCTATTATGGGAAATAATTTAATATATCTACTTCAGTTTCCTCCTTAGTGAAATAGAGAAAGCCACATTACCTTTGGTATTTTAAAATTTTTATTTTAGAATCAATAATTCACTGAGTCATTAACTGGAAATAATCACAAATACACTAAGAAAATATTGAGTAATGTCTTGCAATATAATAAAAGGAGTTTAGAAATCAAATCAACTTAGTACGTTTTGAAAAATGAAGCCAAAATAAGTAATGCTAAAACAACAAACAATATTGTGATAAATTCAATTAAAATAAACAAAATAAATTCCAGTGGAGATCTGTTTAGTTGAGCCTAAGAAATGATTGGACATGCTTCATGAATCAGCTAAAGCAACCTTTGAGCTATTCAATGAATAAATGCCAAATACAGGATTTTAAGATACATGTTGTTTTCCTTTTACATATGACTGATTTGGAGGGAGGCATCCAGACAGAGATACTGTGTCACTCACATTTCAATTTTAAGAATTTAATGTTAAGGTTTATTTTTCTGTAAAAGAGGCTATGGGATGTAACCTCATATTCTCCTATATTGCAAGAGTGCAGGGGGAAAGGAAATGGAGTTTTATTTCATATTATGCTCATATTCTTCTAGTCATACTTGGAGAAAACATTGGAGGGCGACTGTAACTTGCATGCCTCCCAGTTGATTTCATTCCATAGCTTTAAATCATATCTGCTAATGATTTCACGTTTATATTTCCAACTTTACTTCACTCTTTGACTTCCAGATTGGCACAATGAGCATCACCTTGATGCCATCTCAAACTTAACATGTCAGATCAGTTACTGACACTAATATTCACATGGAATCTTGAGTCCAGTTTTACTTCTACTCCAAATCAAGGTAATCACTCATATTTTCCCCTCATTATTTTTGATTAAAAGGTCTGCATTGGCAGTTGGAACCTACCACCCCAGATTCAGGCTGTATTTCTAGCTTCCTTTGCAATCTGATGTAGTCCAATGATAAAGATTGGAACTTAGCTTGAAACAATAATGTAACTTCCATGTCATAACCATGGCAGAAATGGGCCAGATACTTGTGGGAATGCTTTTAAAAGTTTGACAATTACTTATGAAGTTGAGACTAAATTTACCATGTGACCAAACAATTCTTCTTACACCAAAGAAATTAAAATTCTTACTCCTAATGAAAATAATTATTATACAGAGATGGTATCATAAATATTAACAGTTGCTTTATTTATAATAGATAATTATGAACACAATAACTACCAGTAAATGGAAAATGTAAATATAAGTCATAGCATATATCCACCAACCAAAGGAAAAAATACATGAAGTTACATGGATATTCAAATTTCAAAACTACTAAGCTAAATAAGGAAGATCTGCAAAGAAGTATAAAAACTGTACTATTTATCTTCTAATGAATGTTTAAATTTGAAATTACAATTTTTATTTAGTGTTTGGGGGAAAGTACATGTGCCATGGTGTGTACATGAGGAAGTCAGAGTATAATTTCTAGAAGTTGCTTCTCTCCTTCTGCCATGTGGGTCCCAGGGATTGAATTCAGTTTGTCAGAGTTGGGGGCCAGTCCTTTTACCCATGTAGCCCCCTAATATTATAAACTCTCTTCCTCCCTTCTTTATGACCCCCTCTCGATACTTCAATTTATAATGCAGGGGAGGACATGGTCAATCATGGAATGGGAGCAGGAGGATGGTTAACACATTGTGTCCAGAGTTAGGAAGCTGACAGTGATGAATACTGTGTTCAGCTGGCTTTCTGCCTTTTACTCAGTTTGGGACCCCAGAGCATGGAATAGTACTCCCCACATTTAGGGTAGGAAGACCTACCACAATTATGCTAATTAGTTTAGTCACTCACAGAGGTTTGCTTTTAAGTGATTCCAGAGCCTGTTGTATTGACAATAATTATTAACATTCACAGCTACAATCCAAATTTTGGTTTTTGAGTGCTGTGTATGTGTGCATGTGGGTGTACATGAAGGCCATGCTTATATTTAGTATGAAGGTCAGGGGGCCAGTATTGTGTATTATGTGTCTTTCTCATTTTTTTTCTGTACCTTACTTTTTGGAGTTTTTCAGTGAACCTAGACATCACTGATTTGGCTAGGTTGGCTAGCCAAGGAACTCCAGTGATCCACCTGTTTCTGCCTCCCCAGTGATGGGATTACAGGCACATGGTGTCATTCCTGGACATTTACATGAGTGTTCATGATTAGAATTCAGGTTTCCGTGCTTGTACAGCTAGCACTTTACCAATTAAACCATGTTTTTAGCCCCTGTGACAACTATTTATTTGCTTATTTAGCTTTGTTTTTTGGTTGGTTTTAGATAGACTGTTAAATATCCTAGGTTGGACTCAAATGTGCTGGAGTTGATGGCAAACTCTTCTTTTTCTCAGTTCCATTTGATTTCTCTTTTCCAATGCTTCTGTGTCCTCTTCTTTGTCAGTGCTGGGGATCAAGATGAAGTTCAATTAATTGTTTCCTGACTTCAGTGAGGTATTAGAGAGTTATATATAAATGTACATTTCATCTTTCTTAACTTTCAGTACAACATGGCTAAGCAGAGGTGAATCCCAGGTGCAGTCCTGGGCTTACCTGGTAGTGGTCTAGAAATTTGTCTGACCTCATCTGTCACAGACACATAATTTAAGTCATTTGAGAGAGTTTTCTTTAATAAGAAACCTCTTGAAAGTTAACATTGTTTTGAGAACTCTCTTCATGTTTAGTTTTTCAAATATTTTATAAATGCTAGATATTAATTTGCTGCTATATGTATAGTATAGGTGGTCAGTATTTTATCCTGTACTTTTGGCTACCTCTTTGTTTAGTTGACAATTTCCTATTTTATGTACAAAAATTTAATTTCAAGAAAACATTTTTTTAATTGTTTTCCTTATTTCCTAATTTACTAGTGTTCTATTTAGAAAGTCCTTTTATATTCACAAATGTTGAATAATGTCTACTTCTCTAAGCTTAAGTTTTGTGTTGAGGCCTTTAATCCTTAGCTTCATGAACCCACCTGGAGATAATGTTGCAGGTTGGAGGAAACAGTTATGTATTTTGTATTATTGTTTCTTGATATTTTCCTATTTCCTATTGAAAGGGAAATCTTAAACTGTGCCATTGTACCTCAGAAGTATGACAATCTCTTTTGTATATACAGGGGTTTACACAGTAAGAGTTTCCCTTACACTTACCACTTTGAATTTGAGATTTGATTAATGCTGGAAATATTAAGGTTATAGAGAATTTTTGAGACAGACTGCATTCATTTTAGATCATAACATAGATATGCGCCTTTTAAAAGCCAGGATTAGAATGTTATGTTTTAAGGCAATGCATTAGAGTCTTAAGTTGACAAGGAGTAGATTCTTGGTGATTAATTTTGTTGATTTCATTGAATTAAAAGAGTGCCTAGGGATTAGGAAAAGAAATCACATTCCCCACCTCTGATATATTTCTGAGAGTTATTCCAAAAGTTATTAGACCATAAAAAGATCAGATACAACAATTAGTTTAATCTATATATTGCTTAAAATTTGAATAGAATTTTGTTAAGCAGAAACCTGTATAAAGTGGTGTCTACTCAATGACATTGGGTCCCAGAGGTGTGTCCCTTAGAAATTTAGGTTAATCCGGCCATGTGTTAATATTGCTCTGCTCTTTTTCCTGGTTGCCATAAAATTGGCTGCTCAATTGTGTCACTTCTTTGCTGTCATGATGCACTGAACCTGAGCTACAATCTTCTCGTCCTACTTGCTCTCCTCATCCTTCTTGCTTTTCCTCTTTTTCTCAGGGGGTTGATAGAGAGAGGAGAAAAGAAATAGGGAGAATGTCTATTAGGAACAAACTTAGGCCATTGTCAGAAATGCCAATTTTAAGACATAATTTTCACACAAAATCACTTTAAAAATAAAACAAGGAAACAACAACAACAACAAGCAAGTGTTCTGGGGACATGGCTTGTCATGTAAACATGAGGCTCTTAGTTCAAGTCCCAAGAATTCTAGTAAAAAGCTCCTATAGATTGAATGTCTATAAGAGAAAGGGAGTTTCCAAGAGCTCACTAGCCAGCCAACCTAGCCAATTGGTGAGCTAGTTCCAGGTTCAGCAAGAGACTCTCTAAACAAACAAACAAACAAAAAAAAAAGTGGAATACGATTGAAGAAGTAATGGAAAGTAAACCTTTGGCCTTTGGCCCCTGTATACACATGTTACAGGCATCCAAACGAATACTTAGACTTGCATAAATCTCTCTGTCTGTCTGTTTGCCATCCCCCTCTCTCACACACACACAAATCAAAACAAACCCCAAATAGACATGCTTTCAATTTTTGTTCTCTTCTTCCTTTTCTGAGTTAGTTGGACTTGACAAGTTTAATGACAAGAGAGGCATAAATTTGCTTAGACCATTAAATGAAAGTAAAGAATGATCCAGCAGGCAATACAATACAAAGATTTTAGGCTCCTTTTATTCTGAACACCCAATTTAGTTTGGATTGCTTACACTTAAGAGAGAAGTCAATGGTAATCTTGTTTCATCTACTGTTACTTTGGATCTTGTTAAATATCCGTCCTGTATACCAACACAATGATTAAGTCCTTAATGTAATCAGTTTGTGATTATCTTGCCTGCATTATTGCATTAGCTCTCTCTCCAGTTTTTCTGCACTTCTGTTGACCTTTTATTTCCAATATCTTCTGGTCATCTTTGTACTCTCATGAATATATAAATTACTTTCTTTTTAAAAACTTGTTTGTGACTGCCAGTATTAACCAAAATGCTGCACAAATATATTTCTTTTTAATATTTTTAAGTCAATTATATGTTAGCAATCTAGTAAGAAGTTTTAAACACATAAATTATTGTACATTTTTCTTATTCATTCCTATCTTGTTCTCATTCTAGTATCTCCATGTCTCTAGACCCACAACTTGTCTCTTTTACTGCCATGCCACATACAGCCCATTATTTTCTCTTGTATCTCTGTCTCATATCCTTCTGTTATCAATTTATTTGTATTCTTTTATATTTTAGATTTTTTTAATTTTACATATCTATCCCAGTTCATCCTTCTTTCCTCCCTTCCTTCCTCCCTCCCTCCCTCTCACCTTCTCATAGCCCCAGACCACCCTCCCATCCCACCTCCCCCACTCTACAGGTAGGGTGATGCCTTTCAGGAGGGATCATCAATCTGACAAGTCATTTGGAGCAGGAACTAGGCCCTCCTTCCTGCCTCTAGGTTAAGGGAGTATCCACACATGGGGAATGTGCTCCCAAAGTACTTTTGTGCACCAGGGATACACCTGGTTCCACTTTCAGAGGTCCCCTAGACTGCCCAGGCCATCTAACTGAAACCCATGTCAAGGGGGTCTGAGTCAGTCCCATGCTGGATTCCCAGCTATCAGTCTGGTGGGGGGGGGGCTCCTCCTTGTTCAGGTCAACTGTCTCTGTGGGTTTCAGTAGCCAGTTTGGCACAGTGTTTAGCTGTGGGTGTCTGCTTCCATCAGGTACTAGATGAAGGCTCTAAGATGGTGGATAAGTTAGTCATCAATCTCATTATCAGGGAAGGGCATTTATGGTAGCCTTTCCACTGTTGCTCAAATTGTTAGTTGGGGTCAGTTTTGTAGGTCTCTGGACATTTCTCTAGAGTCAGGTTTCTCTTCAAACTTTTAATGGCTCTATCTTTTATGGTCTCTCTCTCTCCCTCTTTTGTTCTTTCATATATTCCTCCCCCGACTCAGTCTTCATAGTCACACATGCTTTCCTCTCCTCCCCTTCCCTTTCTCCTAGCTCCCTCTCCACTCACTGGCCCCACACTCCCAAAATGCTCAGGAGATCGTGTTCCTTTCCCCTTAAATGAAGGACCTTGTATGAATCTCTTAGATTCCTCCTTCTATCCTAGTTTCTCTGGCAGTGTGAATTATAGGCTAGTGATCCTTTGCTCTAGGTCTAAAATCCATATATGAGTGAGTACATGCCATGTTCCTCTTTTTGTGACTGGGTTACCTCATTCAGGATGGTTTCTTCAAGTTTAATCCATTTGCCTGTGAATTTCAAGATTCAATTGTTTTTTTTTTTTTTTCTTCTGTTGAGTAGTACTCCATTGTGTTAAATATGCCACATCTTCTTTATCCATTCTTCAGTTGAGGGGCATCCAGGTTGCTTCCAGTGTCTTGCTATTACAAATAATGCTGCTATGAACATAGTTGAACACATGTCTTTTGTTGCATGTATGTGGATCATTTCTGTATATGCCTAAGAAGGGGATTGCCTGGTCTTGTGGTAGACTGATTCCCATTTTCCTGAGGAATCGCCATACCGATCTCCAAAATGGCTGTACAAGTTTGCACTCATACCAGCAGTGGAGGAATGTTTCCCTTTTCCACATCCTCTCCAGCATGAGTTGTCATTGGTGTTTCTAATTTTAGCCATTCTGGCAGGAGTAAGGTGGTATCTCAGAGTTGCCCTGCTTTACATTTCTCTGATAGCTAAGGTTTTTGAGCATTTTCTTAAGGGTCTTTCAGCCTTTTTTGATTTCCTCTATTGAGAATTCTCAATTCAGTTCTGAACCTCATTTTTTAAATATGGTTATTTGATGTTTTGTTGACTAGTTTCTTGAATTCTTTGTATATTTTGGAGATCAGCCCTCTGTCAGTTGTAGGATTAGTGAAGATCTTTTCCAGTCTGTGGGCTGCTGTTTGGTCTTGTCAATTGTGTCCTTCACCTTACAGTAGCTTCTCAGTTTGAGGAGGTCCCATTTATTAATTGTTGATCTCAGTGTCTATACTACTGTTCAGGAAATGGTCTCCTATACCAATTTGTTCTAGGGTACCTCCCACTTTCTCTTCTAAGAAGTTCAATGTGTCTGGATTTATGTTAAGGTCTTTGATCCATTTGGACTTGAGTTTTGTGCATGTCAATAGACATGAGTCTGTCTACACACTATCATCCAGTTGTGCCAACACCATTTGTTGAAGATGCCTTCCTCCTCCCATTGTATACTTTTAGCTGTTTTGTCAAAAATCAGATGTTTGTAGATGTGTGGGTTAATATCAGGATTTTTTATTCGATTCCATTGGTCTACCTGTCTATTTTTATGCCAATACCAACCTGTTTTAAGGACTATAGCTATATAGTAGAGCTCGAAGTAGAGGATGGTGATGCCTCTTGAAGTTCCTTTATTGTACAGGGTTGTTTTGGCTATACTTGGTCTTTTCTTTTTCCATATAAAGTTGATTATTATCCTTTCAAGGTCATTGGAGAATTTTGCTGGAATTTTGATGGGAATTGCATTGAATCTGTAGATTGCTTTTGGCGAGATTGCTATTTTTACTGTGTTTATCCTACCTATCCAAGAGCATGGGAGATCTTTCCATTTTCTGGTATCTAATTTCTTTCTTTAAAGACACAAAGTTCTTGCTATGTAGGTCTTTTACTTGTTTAGTAAGCCTTACCCCAAGATACTTTATGTTGTTTGTGGCTGTTGTAAAGGGGATGTTTCTCTGATTTCTTTCTCAACCCCTTTGTCGTCCATATAGAGTAGGGCTACTGATTTTTTGAGTTTATCTTGTTTTCTGCTAGTTTACTGAAGGTGTTTATCAGCTGTAGGAGTCCCCAGGTAGAATTTTTTTGGGTTGCTTATGTAAACTATTGTATCATCTGCAAATAGTGAAAGATTGACTTCTTCCTTTCCAATGTATCTCCTTGATCTCCTTTTGTTGTCTTATTGCTGTAGCTAGAACTTCAAGTACAATATTGAAGAGATATCAAGAGAGAGGGCAGTCTTGTCTTGTTCCTGATTTTAGAGGAATCACCTTAAGCTTCTCTCCATTCTGTTTTATGTTTAGGTATGTTCCTGTTATCCCTGATCTCTCTAAGACCTTTATCATGAAAGTGTTTTGAATTTTGTCAAAGGCTTTTTCAGCATCTAATGAGAGGATCATGTGGTTTTTCTTTTTTCATTTTTTTATATGGTGGATCACATTGATAGATTTTCATATGTTGAATCATCCCTGAATCCCAGGAATGAAGCCTACTTGGTCATGTTGGATGATTTCTCTAATGTGTTCTTGGATTCAATTTGCCAGTATTTTATTGAGTACTTTTGCATCAATGTTCTTTTAGTTGTGTCTTTGTGTGGCTTGGGCACCAAGGTAATTGTAGCCTCACAAAAAGAGTTTGGTAATGAACCTTATGCTTCTATTGTGTGGATCAATTACAGCAGCATTGGCATCAGCTCTTCTTTGAATATGGTAGAATTCTGCACAGAAGCCATCTGGCCCTGGGCTTTTTTTGGTTGGGAGGCTTTTGACTACTTCTATTTCATTAGGTGTTATAGGTCTATTTAAGTTGCTTATGTGTTCTTGGTTTAATTATGCTAAGTGATAGTTATCACTTTTGACTCTCTTGCCTCTTTATCATTGTCTAAAACTCTCTGTGTTTGAGTTTAAATCTATCTGGGGATATAGCTCATTGATAGAATGCCTCCTTAACATGTGTGAAGTTTAGCATGTGTGAGGCTAATTACTCAAAATTGTAAATCAAAATATAATATTTGACTCAATGTTGTTTATTCCACTTACTGTAATATCATTTGATTCCTCCATTTTCTTGAAAATGTCATAGTTTCATTCTTTTTAGCTGAATAAAATTCCATGACATAAATGTATCTATTTTCTTTATCCCTTCACTTGATGGTAGAAAAATTTCAACTTTTGTAGAAATACCCACAGGTATTCGTAGAGATGGGTTTTCAAGGTGTTCTTAAATCCAGTCAAGTTGATAGCTATTTCTATCCACGGAAGGTATGTATCATACAAAACTTTGCCTTTATTCTCTAAAATATACATTCAAAAAGATGGTTGTTTCCTTTGTTTTGCAGAAGCAGTTAAATTTTAATTTCCTAGGTTGATACTAGAGTTCTTTACTTAAGTCCTTACCTATGTTTCCTTTGCCCCATGTTTCAAAGTATCAAACATCTACATTCCTGCTAACCTTCCATCTGTATTGTCATGTCTCACTTCCTTTTTTTTTATTTGTCACACTCATTCTTTCCATCTAAGGGAAGTGATGCTCCTTTACCGAAAACATATCAAATCTTTCCCAGCACTGGTTCACAGTTAGTCATGGGCTCATTGCATGCACAATTTCCTTAGAAAGGTCCTCATTTTGACATTAGTATTTCATAACTTTCTTTCATATTAAGGAAAAAAATCAATGAAAACAAGACATTGACTGATTTTGTGGATGTTCTGTCTCCTACAACAATACCTGCAGTGGAGTAGACATTCAATGTTAAATGAAGAGGTGTTACCTAGATGTTCGTGTAATTTGCATAATTTTGTCCTATTATCAGTCTTACAAATCTTGAGGATCACTTTTTCATTGCTCTTTCACCTAATTTATTCAAAGTCTAGTGAATAATTCTAATCTATCTATCTATCTACCTATCTATCTATCTATCAATCATCTATCTATATTATGACTCAATTTCCTACAGCCTTCTTTTCTTCATCCTGTCTTCATCCTGGGGCAGGCAGTTGTCATTTTCCAACAGTGACCTTCTTTCTTCTTTTCAAAGGGTGTATTTTCTAAGGGATAGTATGATCTAAGGCTTTCCCTGACAACCTAATATATAGAGAAACAGCATTGCTCCTTCTATAAACCAATAACATCCAGACTTTGGTAGCTTTTTCCTGAAGTGCTTATATGTGGGAAAGGAACACAATTCCTCCTCTAACTCTAGAAATATACTTGACAGAGATAGTAATGACCGGGGAATATGGCTTTGGGGGAGATGCAGCTTCAAATTTTGAGAACCAAACTCTTGGGACTACCATTACCAGTACCAAGACTGCTTTGTATTCAGTCTGTGGCACACTTGAAGTAACCAGTATTCCCTTAGTGTTCTGCATGCTTTCTATTTGCTTCATCCCATTGTATTACAGCTTTCTGCTGATGCTGTCTGATTTCTCCCCTAAAAAACTGCATATAACATGCGACTCTTTTTTAAACACAATTGACTGGTATAAGACATAACTTGTAAAAGGCCTACTGATCCCAAGTTTTTCTATATTCTTATGTTTGATTCCCTGGTCATCTATCCAGAACTTGTCACTGAATATTGACATGCTGGTCCAGGCAATGCTTTATTTCTTCTAGTCTCTTCTTATCTGCTTCTCCTAAGACTAATGTTTCAGATATATTGGATATGACATTGCACAAAGTGCTTCTTACATGCTAAACATGCACTATCCCATTGAATTATACTGGAATCTAAATTTATCATTTTCTAATTCACTATAGGAATGTTATCTTGTTTTCTATACACAGAATATTCACTGCTTTCACAACACTGAACAATTCTTGTTCTTCTAAACCATCTGGATAAAGTAAAATAGAGTTTCTTTTAAGCTTAATATTTCTTAATCCCCAACACTTGAGTTAGTATTCTTTCTTTCTCTATGTTCTCACAGTTTACTAATAATTATTGTGAGCACTTGGTTGTATCCCTTAGCAAGACCATGTATTCTTCATGTACATAATATAATTATCCTTTTCATGGATACCATAAACATTATCTCAGTACTTGGTACATAGTTGAATTTAATAAGTATTTGATGAATATCTGAATCAATCTCTCCTCTACCCAAAATCATCTATGTTAAGTGATGATTAATTATAATAATCATCTTGGCATAATTTAGAATCACCTAGCAAGAGAGTCTCAGATGAAGGGTTGTTTAGATCAAGAAGGCCTGTGTGCATGCATGTCTGTAGTGAATTGTCTTGATTTCATTAATTGATTGGGGAAGATGAGCCCATTGTTGGTTAGCATCATTCCCTGAGTTAGTGACATAAATTGCATAGGAATGGAGAATGTGGATGGAATAGTGGACTTGCATAATTCTCTGTTGACTCTGAATACATCTGAGAATGTCAAGTTCCTGCTTTGATTTCCTTGCTATGGTAGACTTAAATTGTATTCAAAAGAAACCATTTATCCACTGAAGTAATTTTGTCAGGATATACTTTCTATCACAGCAACAGAAAAGAAAATAAGGTAGATGCTTTACAGGTATTCTGAATTAATATGAGTGGGGCCATGTGTGGGTAGTGATCCCCTCAGCATAAGAGCTGGTACTTTAATATGTTCTTCAGTAGAGTGAGTTAGGACAACTCCTATGAATTCTTTTTGGGAGAAACCATGAAGCTAAGGCTATTGTTATAAAATGTTTCTCAAAAAGCTAATGAAAAATATACCTTTGGGTACTAGAACTGTAGAACAATAAAACTGATGAAAGAAAATTAATGTCAGACATCTTATGTCATAGATGCCTTGTAACTCTTGTTTTGTGCCTTCCAGCTTGAGTGCATGAGAGAAAAATGCAAATTTTCCAAATGAAGTATAGCTAGCAGTGCATAAATCTCCAACAGACAGGAAGATACACTTATTAAAACTTGGCAAGGACCAGAAATGAATGACTTTTCCTCTGAAATACCAGCCTTTTCCTTTTTAAAATTAGCTTTTTCTCAAAGCTACACCAATTATAAATAATTGCATACAGCAAAAATAGCTTAGCTAAACTTAAAACAAATAAACTAAGAAATTAAACTAGCTTAAAAGGAGATTTTAGATTTTTAAGGATATGTCTTTGAAGCATGCCGAAATGAAATTGCAATTTCATCCTAATTTAAAAGTATGATAGTCATAGATTAATGTTCTGATAAAATTTTCTAGGAATTTACACTTGAACTTGTCCTATATAAATCATTACTATTATTTTATAATTCTCCTTTTGATCATTTTATATATGATTCTTTGTTCTTCATAACCAAAACCAATATATTATAGTTTAAGTAACAAAGTGATGACAAGATGGAGTCAAGAAATCCTTCAGTGATTCTTAGGCTTCCTGCTTTTGTAGAGGGTCAGAGTTATATTATCAGCAACCATGTCATATAGCTCACAACTATCTATAATAATTCTAGCTCTAAGGCATTGTACTCCCTCTTCTAGTATCTGGGGGTACCCGCGGTCACACATATACACACACACTCACTCATTCACACACATACATAGAGGTAGAGGGGGGGACAGAGAGAGAGAGAGAGAGAGAGAGAGAGAGAGAGAGAGAGAGAGAGAGAGAGAGAGAGGACTGGAGGGAGCAAGGGAGATTAAACAAAAGATTAAACAAAAACAGAAAAGAATTTAAGGACTCGGGAATGAATGAGTGAATCTTTAGGGAAAGCTACCACAAACATTATTCTTTCACTTGTGTCTCCCTTCTCCCCTTCACCTCTGCTTCCTTTTCTTCCTATTATCCATTTTTTTGTTTAATCTCTGTATTCTAACTTGTTAGAACTTTGCTAGCTCAACAGTCTCTCCCAGACTCAATTCCACATGCTCAGAAGAAAGAATCTGAGACTCTGAATAGTAGCAGTAGCATGTGGATACCCGTCCAGAAAGCACAGTATAACCACCAAGAGCCCAGACAGATTTGCTGCCATCTGTAGCAGGCTGTGAAAGTTTTGGTGTTCATGGCAGATATTTACAGGTCCCTCAGTGGAAGTAAGGAATGAAAAGTTTATATTAAATTTGAGGATATAATGTTCAAAAAAGTGTTTGCCTTTGCAGCTGATTTTTCTGAAGATGCTTTCATACAGATTATAGCTTTATGTTCCCTGCATTCATTTACACAAACAATTGAAAATTTTACTTTAGGGCACTTGATGCATTCACAAGACATGCTTATTTTCTTTTTTCCTCCTGGATTCTTTCTTTGACCCCTCAAGGATATATTTAGGAGGGTTGGAGATTACAGTAATGAATTTGTAACTAAATACAAAAGGCTCTCCTATTGCTGTGCAGGGCAAAGCTGAAAAACACAGCCACAGATAAAATAATGGAGACAGGTTTATTACCCGAATCCTGCAAAGAAGGAGTAAATGCTTCCTTCAGGGAGCCCAAACATATCCACTTACGAAATACTACGTGAGGAAGCACATTCGAGCAAGCTTGGCTCAAAGTCACAGAGGACATTTCTGAAAGTGCCCAAGAATATTTCTAGGTGTGCCTAGTGTTGGAAAAACTATAAATTTACCAAGATGATAGAAAGGGAAGTTATGCATATGGTTCAGGTTCCTTTATATAAAAATATCTTAGTCTCAACTAAAGAGAAAGTCATGGCCATGTGTATCAGTATTGGAGTTTGCCATTTATGGCACCTGCTTCCCCTAACTGGTAACCTATTTAGCAATATTGATAGCTATATTTCTGAGTGACTTATAGTAAGGTCTTTAGAATAAAGACAGGCTTGAAACTAGTGTGTTAAGGTACATGTCTTTCTTAATGATGTAATGTAAGGAGTATGGTTTTCTCTGCCTGCCGCCAGACTTGTCCCGCCGCCGTGCCAGCCCCACATAACACACAGAGACTCTGTATTAGATATAATTCTGTTGGCCAGGTACTAGTTTCTTATCAGCTAGCTCTGTCTTAAGTATTAACCCATTTCTGCTGATCTATGTATTTCTCTTACAGGGGAGCTGGCCGGCATTCTGCTTTCTCCAGACTCTCCATCTTGACTCCTGCTTACTACTTCCTATTTCCTCCTTGTCTCCTAGTCCGTCATATCTTCCTTTCCTATTGGCCAACAGTGCTTTATTCATTAACCAGTATGAGAAACATATACAGAATGGCATCTCCCATCAGATGTAGCCATCATAGTCATTTAAGAGTTTTGTTTGTTTGTTTGTTTATTTTGTTTTGTTTTTTTCTGAGGCGGTTTCTCTGTAGTTTTTGGAGCCTGTCCTGGAACTAGCTCTTGTAGACCAGGCTGGTCTTGAATTCACAGACATCTACTTGCCTTTGCCTCCTGAGTGCTGGGATTAAAGTCATGAGCCTCCACTGCCCTGCTCATTTAAGATTTTTATGAGAATTTCAAATATTTTAGCTTTAGTAACTTTATGTTGAAGACACTTTAGTTCATATTGCAAGCCCTCACCATTTTCCATCTAACTGGACCTATATGTTATTTTTATTACTCCCTATTAATGCCACAAAATTAAGTTATGTCAAGTAAAATTCATTCCCCATCCTCAGTGTGACCACTGTATGTAAACTTGCTTTCCTTTTATCCTTGGATCGGCAGTCAGCACTGTATGCTCAGTTAAGCAGCTATCAAATACAGAGACCAGTAGTTTTGGTTGCAATTCCTGGCCAACCATATTTCTTTAATCTTCAAGATTTGCTTATTGTTTACAGTGTTGTTAGTATGGTCTCTGCCTTCCACATTGCTTTATTGTGGACTTAGGCCATATCTATTTGGACTAATATGTTTTTTAAAGCTGCATGTTTCTTCATTTTTTTTTACATATGTATCATGACATCACAAAACAAAACAAAACAAACAACAAAAGCAAAATAAAACAAAAACAAATTAACAAAAACCTTGTATGCTTCTGTAAGGAAAATCTTTCAGATTTTGAATGATTGGACATTTTTGTTGTGAGTAAGGTGCTTTTGAATTTGATCTTAGTACAGATTGTTACTCTTATCTATCTGACATATAAACTATTTTGACTATCCAGAAATCTGACTGTATGCTACTAATGCTTTCATATAATCATATAATGCTTCTGTGTCACATAATTGCAAGATTTGATGCATGGCATAGTAAATGTGAACTCTCATTTGGATTCTTCCAGAGTGTAAATAATGTCCTTTTCCTTCTTCATATCCATCTTAAGGAGATGCTTGCCATAGAACAAGTATTGACTATTGCTGGTTAAACAGAAGTGCATATGTTCAAAAGATTGTATATATATTATTCAACTTGGCAAGCATTATATGCACTTCAGAAACTGAACATATGTTCTAATGTTTCTTCTCCACTTATAGAACATCAGTAATAATTTCTTATAGAAATTTATTTGCTGAAGAATTCTGTCATGGTGACAGCTAAAATTTATCATTTTGAGAACAATTTAAAAAATGAACCATAAGGCTTTCTTTTTATGTTTTTATCTTTCTTTAAAATTATAATTACATAAACTCTCCCTCCACTTTCTTCCCTTCAAACCCTCCCATACACTGCTCCTTGCTTTTTTCAAATTCCTGGCTCATTTTTATATTTGTTGTTATTTTCTTTTCTTTTATTAAAACTAGAGTTTTAAAAAATAAAATATATTCTAATTATAGTGTTCTATGTTAAACGTCTGGTAGATGTCCCCCAAATCCAGACCCTTTGTCTCTCCCTTCATTCCTTTGTTTCCTTCTTCCTTTCCTTCCTTTCTTCCCTCTCTTCCTCCCATTGTCCTCATTCCTTTCCTTTCATTCTCTTTTTCTTTTTTTCTTCTTTTGTTAAAAAATAAACAGGCTTAACACTAAATCCTAAATATTTGTCTCCTTCAAATTCCTCCCCTTAGGGTTAGGGAACCCTGGGAAAAAGAGGTAGAAAGAGTGTAAAAGTGAGAAAGGACAGGGAACACTAACAGCTTCTAGATTAATATGATCAAAGTTCATATGAACTCACAGAGACTGAGGCAATAAGCACAGGGCCCTTTGCATATATATTATGTCTTCTGGCTTAGTGTTTTTATATTTTGGTACTCAGGATAGTAGACTATCAGCAAACATTTGTTGAAGACTTGTAAAAGCAAGCTAGGGAACGAATAAATGAATTTTGAAAATACCTTTGCTGGTGACTTGAAGAGCATAATGTTATAGAAAGGACACTGTGGATGAGAAACTTAGAAGCTTTATCTGGCCACTTAAAATCCATCATTTTACCAGGTTTAGAGGAAGGATTAGGTGAAGTCATGCCATTCAATCTGCAATAACAATTACCAATGACACACCACTATTTTTGCTGTTTATAAGTACTATCTATGGGTCTAGCTTAGAGCTACAGACTTAATGTGCTTTGTGTTGTTTGGTTTATTTAATACACTACAAGGTTAGGTGTGCCAGCATGTTATTTGACAAGTTAGATCACTTAGCCTCTACCATATATTATGGTGAAATAGCAAATACATTTTAAAGGATTATACCTAAAATTCATGTATATCCAACTCCAAAACCCAGTTAGTTGCATACCCCCTTCCAACCAGAATATTTGTATTTTTACCCAGTTTCAGAGAGAAAAAAATAGTGAATTCTTTTCAAATGGAGACCAGCTTGTACAGAAGAGAACTGGTGCAGAGGTTACCATAGTAACATTAAAGGGTAATAATACTTGTCTAATACTATGATGAATGTAGTGTAACTAATTGTACAAGGTTATAGGGAAACTGACTGTAAAATCAATCACATTTTCTACCTGCAGTCTATAAATACAGAGGTTTAATGAAAATTAAAAAAAAAACTATTTAGAAACCAAAAACAAAATAAGATCACTACAGCGATATCTCTGCTCAGAACAAAAATATTTGAGTAGTACAGACACTTTGGAAGTAGTCTAGAAGTTTCTCAAAAACAAACAAAAACTAGAAATAGAGCTACAAAGTCATTCATTCTGGGATATACCCAAGCACTCAAAGACTTACTGTAGAGATGCTTGCACACCAGTGTTTATTGCTACTCCATTCACAACAGCTAGACAAGAGAAACAGCCTAGACCTCAATCATTGATGGATGAAGAATCAAAATGCAGTCCATATTCATGATGGGTTTTACTCAGTTGCAAAACAACAACAACAAAAAAAGAAAAAAAAAAGAAAAAGAAAGAAAGAAAGAAAGAAAAGAAAAAGAAAAAGATGCATTGGGACTGGGAAACCATTATACTCAATAAGGTAACCCAGGTTCAGACAAAGGCTATATGCTCTCTCATATATTGTTCCTACCTTCAATCTTCAGTTTGGTACTGTTAACTTGGCGTATATCTGGGAGCCAAGAGAAATGGAAACAGAAAAGTTTAAGTAGGAAGATGATTAGAGAATGCCTAATGGGGACAAGTATGCTCAGGAGAGTGCTAATCTAAAACAAAAGGTACATGAGAAGCAATATGGAAGCCTATTATCTTATAATCCAATAAAATGAAATTGTAAATGATTATGAGCACACACAAGTCTGGATGATGCTGCTTCCAGCTGTGAGTTACTAAACACAAACCACAATGACAGGTGTGGGCTGTGTTCTTTTTAGCATTGCCAGTCAAGAGTTCCCAGATGGTTGATAAGATCCGTGTCTTAGTTTAGGTTTCTATCACTGTAAAGAGACACCATGGAAACTCTTATTAAAAAAAATGGCATTTAATTGGGGCTGTTTTACAGGTCAGAGGTTCAGTCCATTATTGCCATGGAAGGAAGAATGGTGGCATGAAGGCCGATATGGTGCTGGAGAAGGGGCCAAGAGTTCTAAATGTGGATCAGCAGGCAGCAGTAATAAAGGAGAGACACTGGATCTTGTTTGAGCATCTGAAACCTGAAAGCCCACCCCCAGTTACACACTTCTTCCAAAAAAGCCATACCTACTCCAATAAGGCCATAACTCCTAATAATACCACTCCCTACAAACCTATGGGGGCACTTTTACTCAAATCAACACAATCCTATTGCTGCAGATATCACACACCTTGACTGAGTGATATAGATATATAGATAAACAAATCTAAGTTGGAAGCTTCCTACCTGTTGGCTAGCTTTCAGAGGCCTGCTAGCAGTAAGAAAAAGCAAGGACAGTCTTAACTCAGGTCTAAACTCTGTAATTGTCATTACCAACATGCTCATCAAGGTGTACTTTGTCTGCATATTAGTGGTGTGATTGTTTCAGGGATAACTAACAACTTTCTGATTAAGATTGAAACCAGCTTCTCAGGAGTCAAACCATGCTTGGTACTGTAAACCCAATAAAACACATGGCTTGGAAACTCATAAACTGTAGGGGGAGCTCACTAATGGTCAGCTAAATTGATGTAGTGCCAAACTACCTAGTAAATACCTGTTTATATCAGTACATGCTACTCTCAGCTTTAATCTATTTCCAGTGAACAGCAGTGGATTCCAAGACTCACAGTTGCTCAACATACTGAGAGTAAATGACATGGCAGTACTGAGACCTAAAGAAAATATTTGTACCACTCCCTAGAAGGGTTTGTAAAGGAGGGAGCTAATTAGAATGTGTTATGATGCACAAAGTATGAAATGGTCGAAGATCAACTTAAAAAAAAAAACATTTGAATGTATGAGTTATCTGTGTGTAAATTTTGTGTGTATCCATATGCTACAGGTCTAAAATATTTATTCTCATGGATCAAATATTTGGTAGCAAGGGAGTTCTGGACTTGCCAAGAGAGCTAGATTCTTGTCCTGATTTCTTGGCAGCCCTGTGAAAGCAGTAACATTATTCATGGTTGAGGGGATTACTAAAGTTAGACAGCTAGAGTTAATTTGTGGGCATGCTATTTGCCAGCTTTGTAATTTGGTGTAAATTACTTAAATTCTCTGTGCCCAATTTTCACACATAAGTTGGGTTGTTATGAAGATGAGGTGCGTGGTACATGGAGGAATCTTTGATCTGTACTTGCAGTGTTATAGCGGATCAGTTAATCAGTAATTGTAGCTCAATCCAGGTTGAGGCTGATTGAACAACCTCCCCAACACACACCTGTTGAATTTCATTGCACTTTCCCCAGGATCTTTCCATTCTCTCACACATCATAGACTCTCTTCCTCCCTCTGCAGGTGGACAGCAGCAGTACCAAGCCCAAATATTCTGGTTGCTATGGGTACCGATGTAACGCGGTAACCAAGGAGACCAAGGCGGAAGCTTCAGGCGGCGGTGGCAGCAGCTGCTGCAACAAGGGTCACAGGTGAGTTAGAGGACTAAGTGGGCACACAGCGAGTGAAGTGTGAAGGGTCTTGGGGGTAGAGTCCGGCAATGAGCTGAGTCTTGGTGGTGGTGTCCGTGGAGCAGCAGGTAAGAAAGGAGACCTTGCTGGGTTGAAGAAGGGCCAATCAGTCCATCGAGGAGGTATTTGGACTCTTGCCATATCTGACTTAGGAACTTTCAGACACAGCTCTGGCTCAGGAGCTACATGTTTCTAAATAAAAGATTTTGGTCAATGTCAGTGCAGACAAGAACCAAGCGTTAAGCCAGATAGAGAAAGCCCAGCCTCCATCAGGTACAGCATCCCCAAGCTCTCTCTTTTCAAATGTTAGTCTCTTTTGTCCTTTCAAGTCATTGGTGACCTGTGAAACATGTACTTACAGGGGAGAGCATCCCACAAGGTTTTTTCTTTGCAGCACTCTTCCTGCCTGTCTCATTTAGCCACTTCTCTCTTGAAGTCCACTCCTCTCCAGTAATAGCTGGTAGAGTAGGAGTGCCTGCTTACAGAAATATCTGAGGTAGTGGATGTTTTAGTCTTTTTGTTTTATTTTGAAACCAAAATAGACATAAAGAGAGAATTTGGCAAGTAATGTTAAAATCCTTTTTGAAAGTGAAGCTGTGTAGGATTAAGATTGCAAATTCTTTGCCTATGGTAATCTCACCTCCTTTTCTGATCTTATTGCTTAACCTAACAGGCTATACAGAAGCTAGCTCTAACCTCCATAACATTTTCAGGTGTTTTACACAGGAGCTACCTGGAATTAGTTCCTCTCTTTCCTTCTTTCAGGACACTTAATATTTCCTCCAGTTACTTTGTTTGCTTTTTATGTAATTTTATTTTCTTCATCAGAACAAACATTCAGAGAAGATTCATGTAATACATACCTGTTCATTTTGTTATTTTGTACTCCATACTATACTTAGAGATATTTGATATAAATGTGTTGATTGCTAATCCATATTTTGTAGCAGATATGTAAAAACACAAACATTTGTTGTGGGTGAAGAGTTAACACTTTTCTCCCTAGATAAGATTGTGTAATTAGTTAAAAGTAGTAGAGAAATGAAATTTTTGTAACTTAGTATGTTGTTACCCACTCTGTCAGATGTGCAGTAACTGTGACAATTGATGAAAATGCAAAGATTCATGAAAAGATGTCTCCCAAATATGTCCACAGCTTAGAAAACAGCATGTATTTGAGCAATTGTGCAAAAATAGAGATAATAGTAAGTGAACTTCATACACAGTTTCCAAAGGGTAAATTTTCTTTTGATGGAGGAAACAGTAAGAGAGTTAGCCTTCATATTGCTCTAGTAGAATAATGGAAAAATAGAACAGGAGACTAGAAAGAAGGTGATGCCTAGTAGAAAAGCTTAATTTTAAGTGCCAGGCAGAGTACTTGGTTCTTATTTATTATGTATATAGAACTCTTTAAAATCTTTGTGTGTATGTGTTTGTGTGTGTGTGTGTGTGTGTGTGTGTGTGTGTTACATGAGAGGCCAGAAGAGAAGGTTCCCTCATTCTACTACGTGCATTTCTAGGCTTGGATTTAGACTCTAAGAATTTTGAGCAAGAACTTCTAAATGCCAAGCCCTCTTGCTGGCCAGAGAGAACTGAGAATCAACTGAACACCAGAAATGTATTCAGTAGTATTTCTGTTATGTCACTGTAAAAGGCATAAAATATGTAATCTAATGTATGAAGGGTAATGACTGGGAAAGAGGAAATGATATTTACTTATTTACTAAATAAGCCTTGGGCTTGTTTAGATTAATATTAATTTGACTTAATAGTGTTGAGTGTATAGAAAGGTAATTAAATTTAAAGTCTTAAGAGAAGCTGACTGGTTTAGTAATAGAACAAATAATAGAAGTGTAGTTGTGGTTCTTTTACCAACTTCACATGCTTAATGATCTAATGATGATTAATGATCTAAAACCTTGGAAAAAAGAATAACAGTGGATCATATGAAACCAAATGTTGCTGAAAAATTATTAAAGGACTTGGTTTCTGAAAGTTGTAATTTAAAGTTGTAACAATTTCATTGTTGCTTATAATTATCTAAAGTTTTTATTTGATACTGAGTTAATAATTATTGTTTCTTTCCCAGAGTTTTTCATAGATTTTAAAGGCAACTAGAGAAGAGCGTACATCTACAAAGTCATCATTATTTAGAAGGTCTTTTGACTTTGAATCAGGTCTAATGTAAGATGTAAGTATCTTTAATTCAGTATTTTTTCTTATTTTAAATTTGAAAGTGTCCTAAAAGGCTATCTTACTTTGATATCTAAATACAAACTTCCCCAGTTGTTTAGAAAAGAAATGGCACAGAGCATGAAATATTGGGCTGCATATGTACTGTTTAGTGCTGCTAATCCTTGCCTCATGAGAGATCCTGAGGGGATAAAAGGCTGTCCAAGGCTTGAAGTTGGAATGCCTGACTGATGTCAGGGCCTGTAGTGGGAAAACACGTCGAGCATTTACTTAATGTGCTGTTCACATGCAGGATCTGAGGCTGAAGATCATGAATGATCACTTTATACCTTAAAGTTTTTAAAGATTTGACAAACAGATATTAAGTGTTAATGTGAGGTGTATTGAAATTTAAAGTTAATATTATTTTAGTACTTTGAAGCATGTGTTTTCCAATTAACTTAATTTTTATTTAACATTTCTTTTGTGAATCTCAGATTTCCATGTACTATCACCAACAAGACCTCAAAGCCTTTAACTCCCCAAAGAATCTAATGATTAGAAACTTTAAAAATATGTTCTAAAGTAAAAAAAAAAAAAAAAGAATAAAAAAAAACCTTAGTGGTTGTGTCTTAAATTTTATGACATATAGTTATCTGAGTCATTGGAAGAATGAACTAACTCACTGAATATTCTCAATTATGGTAGGGTGTGTTCACTCATGCTCTTCTGGCCATGTGCAGTCAAGGACAGCTACTAGCATAGTCCTAAATTGTAAATGTACTTAAACCATTGTGAGGTTTTGAGTTTCTGTTGTATCTTAATAATACCATTCTTGAGTGTCATTTTTTTTTTTGTATTATAATATCATTTCTCAGTTCTAATCCCTGGACAGTTCTGATGGAGAGAGTTTTTCCACTTCTCATTCTTCCACTGGAATTGTGCTAAGTTCTTTGGAAATTTGGGCCATCTCTTAGCACCTTTTTGGGGGGCTTCATATGTTATAAATACATTACTTCCTCCATTCTATGGCAACAAAGTTATTTGATTTCTTTCCTAAAATGACAACATTTTTAGAAACATTATCAGACTGGAGTAGTAAATCCTGTATCATCTTGGATGCATATATGTTACAGGAAACTGTTCCTAGAAGACAGAAAATTATGCAAACAAACCAACTAGGTAAACAACATAATGTGAGGTGGTTGATGGTCACCTGTAACTTCAGGTCTGGGATATCGGATGACCTCTTCAGGCTTTTGTGAGCACTGAACACATGTGGTGTACATACATACATTCATACATATACACACCGAGACATACACATATAAAATAGATACACAAGTAATCAGACCTTTAGGAAAAATAAATAAATTATGCCATCCTGTTGGGGTCATGTAGATGTGACAGGTCCTGTGAAGTAGGGACTAGGGCTTCTCTCCTGTCTCTAGAATAAGGCAGTTATCCCTCCATGGGGGACATGTTTGCAAAGTCCTTTTGTGCACCAGGGATACATCCTGGCTCCACTGTCTGAGGTCTCTTAGACTGCTCAGACATTCTGGCTGAGACCCATATTCAGGGGGGCCCGAGTCAGACCCCTGCTGGCTTCCCAACTATCACTCTAGTGGCCCTTAGCTCCTCCTTGTTCAGGTAAGCTGTCTCTATGTGCTTCTACCGCATGGTCTTGTCCTCTCCATCTGCTTCTGGGTTCTAGTTCGACTCAGTGTTTATGTATGGGTGTTTGCTCCTATTTTCAACAGGCATTAGTTGAGGTCTCCATGGAGAAGTTAGTTGTTGATCTCACTCTCCAGGAAGGGCATTTATGATAGCCTTTCCATGAAAGCTGAGATTGTTAGTTGGGAGCAGTCTTGTAGTTCTCTCGACCATTCTTTGTGTTCAATTTTATCTTCAAACCAATATTGGCTCCCTCTTTTATGTTCTCTCTCTCTGTCTCTGTGTGTGTCTCTCTCTCTTTCCTATCTTCCATTCCTAACCAGGCTCAATCCTCCTGGTCGCACATGCCTTCCTCTCCTCCCCCTCATTTTCTCCAACTTCTCTCTCCATTCACTGTCCTCCCCCACTTCACCTGAGCTCTGGGGGACTTCTCCCTTCCCAGTTCTGTGAGGGACTTTATATGAATCTCTTAGAATATACCTTGTATCCTCCTAGTTCCTCTGGTGATGTGAATTATAAGCTGGTGATCATTTGATCTAGTTCTAAAATCCATATATGAGTGAGTACATACTGTGTTCCTCTTTTTGTGACTGGGTTACCTCATTCAGGATGGTTTCTTCAAGTGCCATCCACTTGCCTGCGAATTTCAAGATATCATTATTTTTTTCTGCAGAGTAGTATTCCATTGTGTAGCTGTGCCACATCTTCATTATCCATTCTTCAATTAAGGTTCTTGCTATTACAAATAGTGATGCTATGAACATAGTTGAATAGATGTCTTTGTTGCATGGATGTGGGTATATGCTTAAGAGTTGGATTGCCGGGTCCTTTGGTAAACTAATTCCCATTTTCCTGAGGAACCGCCATACTGATCTCCAAAATGGCTGTATGAGTTTGCACTCCCACATCCTCTCCAACATAAGTCATCACTGGTGTTTCTAATTTTAGCCATTCTGGCAGGGGTAAGATTGTATCTCAAAGTTGTTTTGATTTGCATTTCCCTGATAGCTAAGGATGTGGAGCATTTTCTTAAGTGTCTTTCAGCCTTTTTGATTTCCTCCATTGAGAATTCTTCCTTCAGTTCTGTACCCCATTTTTTAATAGGGTTATTTGGTGTTTTGTTGACTAGTTTCCCGACTTCTTTGTGTATTTTGGAGATCAGCCCTTTGTCGGATATAGGATTAGTGAAAATCTTTTCCCAGTCAGTGGGCAGCCGTTTGGTCTTGTCAACTGTGTCCTTTGCCTTACAGAAGCTTCTAAGTTTGAAGAGGTCCCATTTATTAATTGTTTCTTTCAGTGCCTGTGCCCCTGGAGTTATGTTCAAGGAGCAGTCTCCTATACCAATTTGTTCAAGGGTACCCCCTACTTTCTCCTCTAAGAGGTTCAATGTGGCTGGATTGATGTTGAGGTCTTGATCCATGTGGACTTGAGTTTTGTGCATGACGACAGACATGGGTCTATCTGCAGTCTTCTACACACCCTCATCCAATTGTGCCAGCACCATTTGTTGAAGATGCTGTCTTTGCCCCATTGTATAATTTTAGCTGTTTTGTCGAAAATCGGGTGTTCATAGTTGTGTGGATTAATATCAGGATTTTCAATTAGATTCCATTGGTCTACCTCTATTTTTATGCCAATACCAGGCTGTTTTCAGAACTATAGCTCTGTAGTAGAGCTTAAAATCAGGAATGGTGATGCCTCCTGATGTTCTTTTATTGTATAGGGTTGTTTTGGCTATCCTGAGTCTTTTGTTTTTCCATATAAAGTTGATTACTATCCTTTCAAGGTCAGTGAAGAATTGTGGTGGGATTTTAATAGGGATTACATTGAATCTGCAGATTGCTTTTGGTAAGATTGCCATTTTTACTATGTTTATCCTACCTAACCAAGAGCATGGGAGATCTTTCCATTTTCTGGTATCTTCTTTAATTTCTTTCTTTAGAGTCACAAAGTTCTTATTATATAGGTCTTTTACTTGTTTGGTAAGCGTTACACCAAGATACTTTATGTTGCTTGTGGCTATTGTAAAGGGTGATGTTTCTCTGATTTCTTTCTCTGCCTCTTTGTCGTCTGAAAAAAAATAGGTTACTGATTTATTTTTTAGTTTATCTTGTATCCTGCTAGTTTGCTGAAGGTGTTTATCAGCTGTAGGAGTTCCCTGGTAGAGTTTATTGGGTCGCTTTTGTAAACTATCATATCATCTGCAAATAGAGACAGTTTGACTTCTTCCTTTCCAATTTGGATGCCCTTGATCTCCTTTTGTTGTCTTATAGCATTAGCTAGAACTTCTAGTACGATATTGAAGAGATATGGAGAGAGAGGACAGCCTTGTCTTGTTCCTCATTTTAGAGGAGTTGGCTTAATTTTCTCTCCATTCAGTTTGATGTTGGCAGTTGGTTTGCCGTATATTGCTCTTATTATGTTTAGGTATGTTCCTGTTATCCCTGACCTCTCCAAGACCTTTATCATGAAAGGGTGTTGAATTTTGTCGAAGGCTTTTTCCGCATCTAGGGAGATAATCATATGGTTTTTCTTTTTCTGTTTGTTTATATGGTGGATCACGTTGATAGATTTTCATATGTTAAACCATCCCTGCATTCCAGGTATGAAGCCTACTTGGTCATGGTGGATGAATTCTCTGATGTATTCTTGAATTCGGTTTGCCAGTATTTTATTGAGTATGTTTGCCTCGATGTTCATCAGGGATATTGGTCTGTAGTTTTCTTTCTTAGTTGTGTCTTTGTGAAGTTTGGGTACCAAAGTTATTGTGGCCTCATAAAAAGAGTTTGGCAATAAACCTTCTGTTTCTATCTTGTGGAATAGTTTGAGGAGTAGTGGTATTAGTTCTTCCTTGCATGTCTGGAGGAATTCTGCACTGAATCCAACTGGCCCTGGACTTTTTTTCGTTGGAAGGCTTTTGATGACTGCTTATATTTCATTGTGGGTTATAGGTCTATTTAAGTTGTTTGTCTGTTCTTGATTTAATTTTGGTAAGTGATAGTTATCCAGAAACTTGTCCATTTCCTTTGAATTTTCAATTTTTGTGGAATACAGATTTTCAAAGTATGACCTGGAAATTGTCCGGATTTCTTCTGTGTCTGTTGTTATGTTCCCCATTTCGTTTCTGATTTTGTTAATTTGCATGTTCTGTCTCTGCTTTTTCGTTGATTTGGATAAAGGTTTGTCTATCTTGTTGATTTTCTCAAAAAACCAACTCTTTGTTGCATTGATTTTTTGTATTGTTTTCCTGGTTTCTATTTTGTTGATTTCAGCCCTCAAGTTGATTATTTCCTGGTGTCTACTCCTGCAGGGTGAATTTGCTTCTCTCTGTTCTAAGGCTTTCAGTTGGGCTGTTAATTCTTTTATGTGACTATCCTGTTTTCTTCATATGGGCACTTAGTGCAATGAACTTCCCTCGTAGCACTGATTTCAAGGTGTCCCATAAGTTCGGGTATGTTGTATCCTCATTCTCGTTGAATATTAGAAAGTCCTTAATTTCTTTCTTTATTTCTTCTTTGACCCAGGAGTGGTACAATTGCACATTGTTCATTTTCCATGAGTTTGCAGGTTTTCTGCTATTTGTGTTGTTGTTGAGTTCCAATTTTAAGGCATGGTGGTCCAATAAGATACAGGGCTATTCCTATTCTCTTGTATCTGTTGAGGTTTGTTATGCCACCTAGTATGTGGTCGATTTTATAGCAAAGGTTCCATGTGGAGCAGAGAAGAAGGTATATTCTTTTGTCTTTGGATGGAATGTTCTATAGATGTCTGTTAGCCCCAGTTGAGACATAACTTCTGTTAATTCTTTTGTTTTTTTGCTGAGTTTCTGATTTGTGGTCCTGTCTAGTGTTGAGAGTGGTGTATTGAAGTCTCCCACTATAAGTGTGTGAGCTTTGAGTTTTAGTAGTGTTTCTTTTACGAAGGTGGGTGACTTTGTATTAGGGGCATAGATGTTCACAACTGAGACTTTGTGTTGATGGATTTCTCCTGCAATGAATATGAAATGACCGTCTACATCTCTTTTGACTAATTTTGGTTTGAAGTCTAACTTGTTAGATATTAGGATAGCTATGGCTGCTTGCTTCTTATTTCCATTTGATTAGAAAATCTTTTCCCAACCCTTTACCCTGAGGTAATGTCTATCTTTGGAGCTAAGATGCGTTTCTTGTATGCAGCAGAAGGATGGATTCTGCCTTCGTATCCATTCTGTTAGCCTGTGTCTTTTTATAGGTGAGTTAAGACCATTAATGTTGAGGGTGAGTAAGGACCATTGATTGTTGATGCTTGTTTGATTTTGGTTTGTTGTTGGCAGTGGTATTGTGAATATATTTGTTCTGCTTCACCCTAGGTTTCTGGTGTAGTTGGATTATTTGTTGCCTACATTTTTGTGGACATACTTACCTTCCTTGGGTTGGAGTTTTCCTTCCAATACTTTCTGTAGGGCTGGATTTGTAGATACATATTGGGAAAATCTGGTTTTGTCATTAAATATCTTGTTCTCTCCATCTATATTGATTGAGAGTTTTGCTGGATATAGTAGCCTAGGCTGGCATCCATGTTCTCTTAATACTTTTAGAACATCTATCCAGGACCTTCTGACCTTGAGGGTTTCCATGGAGAAGTCAGGTGTAATTTTGATAGGTCTGCCTTTATATGTTACCTGTCCTTTTTCCTTCGCTGCTCTTAATATTCTTTCTTTATTCTGTATGCTAGGTGTTTTGATTATTATATGTCGAGGGGTCTTTTTTCTTTGGTCCAGCCTATTTGGGGTTCGGTATGCTTCTTGTACTTTCATGGGCATGTCCTTCTTCAGATTTGGAAAGTTTTCCCTGTTGATTTTGTTGAATATGTTTTCAGCACCTTTGAGCTGGGCTTCCTCACCTTCTTCTATGCCTATTATTCTTAGGTTTGGCCTTTTCATGGTGTCCCACATTTCCTGGATGTTTTGTGTTAAGGATTTGTTGGATTTATGATTTTCTTTGGTCGATGAATCTATTTCTTCTAGTTTATCTTCTGTGCCTGAGATTCTCTCTTCCATCTCTTGAATTCTATTGGTTATGCTTGTGTTCGTGGTTTCTGATTTTTTGCCCAGCTTTTCAATTTCCAGCCTTCCTTCCGTTTGTGTTGCCTTTATTTTCTCAATTTCAGTTTTCAAGTCTTGAACCGTTTCCTTCACCTGGTTAATTGTTTTTTCTTGGCTTTTTGTACTTTCCTTAAGGAATTTGTTCATTTCTTCCACTTTTTTGTTTGTTTTTTCCTCCATTTTTTTAAGGGATTTTCTCACATCTTCTTTGAGGGCCTCTATCGTTTTTATTATGGTGATTTTTAAGTCGTACACTTCTGCTTCCTCTGCTTTGTTGTTGTGTTCCATTCTAGTTGGTGTAGATTCCCTTGATTCTGGTGGTGTCATGTTTGTCTTTCTGTTGTTAGGTGATCTCTTGTATTGCCTTCTTCCCATAGTTTCTTCCAGTAGGTGTTGGTGGTGTCTCTTCCCTCTCTCTATGGTGCTTTCCCGATGGGCTTATGTGGATCTGAGATTCAATATCTGTAGCTCTCTGTGGTCCAAGCTCTCTAGGAGGTTTCTCCGCAGACAGGGATCCAGGGATGGGGTCAAGGATGAGGATCCAGAAGAAGATGCCAGCAGGTACTCACAGTGGTCCTCTGGTCAATAGCTCTGGCCAATAGCCGGCAGAAGAGGACGAGGGCTGAGCTTGAACTTGAGAAGGTTTTGCAGGGTAGTGGGATCTCACTGGAAACTGGGGCTCTCCCACTGAGACCTTGTTCTTTGGCAGGGGCCCGGATTTGGGGGTCAAGGATCTTGCCCGCAGGAACTCCGAGTGGACCCGCAGAGATAAGGGGATCTCTGGGAGGGGCCTGGGACTCCAGAGGACTGGAGGTCGGGACAGAGACCAAGCCGGTGGAAATTACAGGTGGTCCCATGTGGATAGTCAGGTCTCCTTTGTTCAGAGTTGCTCGGAGAAGTAGGGTGGACTGTTGGCTCCACCCTCTGTCCCAGTGCTCAACCAGAGCGGCAGGACCGTAGTTGGGGTAGGGCATAGGGTGGGGGGGTAGGCTGGAGGTGGGGATGGATGGGGGTGTATCAGAGCTCCAAGGGTGCTCTCGATGGGAACCTGAGACAGGAGCAGCAGGATCAGGGGCCAATCCAGGGAGTTCAGGCGGGGGAGGGAGGAAAAGAGGTTGTAGGGGACAGGCAGCCCCAATTGCGCCCAGACTCACCTCTCTGGCCAATAGCCGGTGGAAGAGGGTGAGGGCTGGTCTGGAACTTGAGAAGGTTTTGCAGGGTAGTGGGATCTCACTGGAAACTCTCCACCATATCTTTTTATATTTATTATTTTTTATTTTACATATTGATCTCAGTTCCCTCTCCCTTCATATTTTTGAAGTAAGTCTCTCACTGAACTTTCAGCTCAGCCAGTTGGCCAGTGGCTCTTGTCTCAGTTCCATCCTGAGCCCCGACATTGGTGTTATAGACAACCGTAACTGTCTTTCACATAGGTACAGGAAAGCTAAAAGGAGGGTCTCATGCCTACTCAGCAAATACTTTATGGACTGAGCCATCTCTCAAGTGGTCCCTGGAGATATATAAAAGGTAGCTTTTATAGCCTGTAGTTGATAAAAATAGACTAAGGTATTTCCCACAGAGGTGTTTCTTAAAGGTGGGAGGGTAGATAAACATTCCATTTGCAAATGCTGTATCTTTTTTTCTCAAAAGGATTCCAGGTATTTGTTTTTCATTCCTGAGATACCTTTAGATACCATGACACTTTAAGAGACAAGACTTGGTGCCTCAGTGGGAGTCAAATGCCTTTCCTAGAAGCTTTCTTTGGTAAGGAAGTCCCACAATCCCACAATATTATACTTGTTCTGTGGGATTTCCCTACTCAGAGTCTCTGAGAGGTAGACAACTTGTTTGTTTTGTTTTGTCCAGTGCAGTTTACTATATAGGGGCTGTGTAGAATAGCTAGAATTCGTGTGATAGGGCCATGAGGAACAGCTAGAATTATTTTTGTTCATTGAAATATCAAACAAACTCACTATGTAATATAACAGGCAGAATTTTGTGATTTTATCTTTGTACTGAAACATTCAAATTATTTTCTTCACATTTAGTGACTTTTTCTTATGTATTTGTTGGGTATTTGAATGTCTTATTTTCAGAATGTCTATTCACATTTTGCTCATTTTTAAATTGTATATAATTATTAGATTTTGAGTGGATGGATTTTCTTTCATATCTCGAACACTGATCCTTAATCATATAGTTTGCAAGTACTCTCTTACATTATTATTTTTTTAAATTTACCCATTTGTTTTACCTTCTGACCATAGTTTCCCCACCCATTTCTCCTTCCCTTCCCTCACTCCACTTCCCCTCTGTCTCTCACTACCCAATTCACTCCTCTGTTTCTGTTCTGAAAGGGATAGGCCTCCTGTGGGTGTCAACACAGCATGCCAACTTGAGGTAGGAACCACTCCTCCACTTGTATTAAGGCTAGAGAAGGCAATCCAGCTAAGACCTCTAACAACAGTGGATAGGTAGCCTACATTGGCCATCTTCTATAATCAGATTGGTAACTACTCCAATTGTCACCAAAGAGCCTGTATCTAGTGACTAATGGAGGCAGATGCAGAGGTCCACAGCCAAGCACTGGACTGAGTTCAGAGAATCCTGTTGAAAGAGGGAGGAAGGATTGTCTGAGCCTGGGGGGTGGTGGTAATATTAATTAAGGTCACTACAAAGGAACCCACAGAAACAATTAACCTGGGCTCCCAAACATTGGAGCATTTTTTTTTTTAAAACTGAGATAGAATCAAATAGGCCTACTGGTTTGTTGGATATGTGACTAACTCTGTAGGGCTTCAAGAGAATCATCTTTATCATGAGTGGTCATACTGTTGAGATTCCAAGACAGTTCTGCAGAGGAAAGAGCTGACAAATGACTTGAATGCATACATTTCCATGCATGGATGTAAACTTCTGAATTGGTGCTGTCCTTATTTTTTTGAACAAACTTTCCAGATTTATCCTTTCTGTTCCTCTTAAAAGTTTTTATTACTTATTTCTTGCTGAAGATTCAATTCTCCACACTTGAAGTAGGCCTTGGATGCTCCTGAGTGGGATGGATTTGAAGTTCAGTGTTAAGACTGGCTGTTTTTCTCACACATCCAAGATCTTGGTTTTGATTTCTCACACACACACAAACACACACACACACACACACACACACACACACATACACACACATACACACACACAGAGAGAGAGAGAGAGAGAGAGAAGAAAAAACAAACAAACAAACCAAAACAGCTCCTAAGCTGCAGCCTCTCTGTACTCTCTTCAGACACTCTGCTCATTATCCATCATCATCCAAACTGGACCTCAATAGTCTCATTCAAGAACTTGGTTTCTTTTCCTGTAGTATGGAATAGTTATTCAAGTGATATTCTGATTTACAAGCCCTTCTGCTTCCAAACTTCTCTTAAATGCTAGTTGGTCTGAATTCTTGCTTATTTATAAGTTTTATGGCCCTTATTATTTCTCCTTTGTTATATGGCTTTTATATACAAATTTATATGCTGTTTTTTGAATTTAAGCCATTCTAGTTCAGAAATATATCTCCTTAGGCCTTGACTCTTCTTATTTCTCAATACATTGCTATGAATATATCAGAGTCTCAGTACATATTTACTGGGGTCCTGGACATGCTTTAAATAGTCTAGACATTTTAAGACTATGAACACTTTGAGATTTATATATTTATTTATTTTTATTATTGCTTTTCTTATTTTATATATCAATCCCAGTTTCTCTCTCCCTCCCATGCTCCCATTCCCCCAACCCACCCTCCCATACCATTCCCTACTCACTCCCCAGGGAGGGTGAGCCTTTCAGGAGGTATTATCAAAATATGTCAAGTCATTTAGGTTAGGGCCTAGGCCCTCCCTCCTGTCTCTAGGCTAAGGGAGTATCTCTCCATGGGGAATGTGCTCCCAAAGTCCTTTCAATCACTAGGGATACATCCTGGTTCCACCCAAAGGTCCCTTAGACTGCCCAGGCCTTTTGAGACCCACGTTCAGGGTGTCTGGACCTGTCCTTTGCTGGTTTCCCAGCTGTCAGTCTGGGGTCCATGAGTTCCCCCTTGTTCAGGTCTCTGTGGGTTTTCTGCAGCCTGGTCTTGACACCTTTGCTCATCACTCCTCCCTCTCACAAACTGGATTCCAGGAGTTCTGCTTAGTGTTTGTTTAGCTGTGGGTGTCTGCTTCTGTTTCCATTAGCTACTAGATGAGGGCTCATGATCATCTTTTTGTGACTGGGTTACCTCACTCAGGATGGTTTCTTCTAGTTCCATCCATTTGCCTGAGAATTTCAAGATTCCTTTGTTTTGTTTTGTTTTCCCCCCCTCTGAATAGTACTTCATTGTGTAAATGTACACAATGTACACATTTTCTTTATCCATCTTCAGTTGTGGGGCATTTAGGTTGTTTCCATGTTCTAGCTATTGCAACTGCACAGTCAACAAGACAAAACAGCATCCCACAGAGTGGGAACAGATCTTTATCAAAACCACATCTGACAGAGGGCTGATCTCCAAAATATACAAAGAACTCAAGAAGCTAGTCACCAAAACACCAAATAATCAAATTAAAAGGTGGGATATAGAACTGAATTGAGAATTCTTAATAGAGGAATCCAAAATGGCTGAATGAAGTATGCTTATTCCCTTAGCTATCAGGGAAATGGCAAATCAAGGCAACTCTGAGATGCTGCCTTACTCCTGCCAGAATGGCTAAAATTAGAAACACCAATGACAACTCATGCAGGAGAGGGTGTGGAGAAAGAGGAACACTCCTACACTACTGGTTTGAGTGCAAACTTGTACAGTCATTTTGGAGATGGGTATGGCGGTTCTTCAGGAAAATGGGAAATCAGTCTACCACAGGAGCCAGCAATTCCACTCTTAGACATATACTCCAAAGATGCACATCCTTGCAACAGACATATCTGTTCACTTTGAGGTTTTTTAAAAGAGCTTCTGAGATAGGAACTTATAGCAGTCTCTGGCATTGAACTCACTGTATAGCTGTTGAACTTCTGATTTTCTTGTTCCCACCTGAGTGTGTGCACAACCACATCTGTTAAATGCCATGTGTGGGTGCAAGACAGGCCTCACTTTTTCATTAAGATACTCTCTAGTCCTAGATACTAGCAAATTTGTTGATAATGGAATGTAGTAAGTGGTACATATGAATTTGTAGTTCAGCATTACATAGCAAGTTATTTTAAAATCCTGAGTATTTGAGAGACTCAGAAAACTGTGTGCTCTGAATGATTTACTTTTTTCATTAACTTAGAGTTAATGAAAATATCTGTTTTTATTTTTCATTGGAAAATTGTTTTTGAAATAATATAATTTTCAGTTTTAGCCAAAGTGTCATTAAAGTTTCTTACATATGTTAGACTATCAGAATATGTTTAGGCAATTATCACACACCATAATTTTTGAGTTAAATAAATAATTATATATTTAAACATGATATTTGAACTGGGGCTCAAGGGTTCTTTTCATTCTTTAGTATATTAAGCATGTTTATTATTTTAAGTTAGGAATAAATATCTGAAAAAGAATTATGCATTTGGCTGGAGAAATGGCTAATCCTTTAAGAGCACTGACTTCTCTTCTAAAGGTCCTGAGTTCAAATCCCAGCAACAATTAGGTGGCTCACAACTATTTGTAATGGGAAATGGTACCCTCTTCTGGCCTGCAGGCATACAGGCAGGCAGAACATTGTATGCATAATAAACAAACAAACAAATAAATCTTTTAAAAAATTTTGAAAACTGGGGACCAAATTAGACACTCTGAATATGGGTGACAGGTATGTGACTTGATCTGTTGTGAGGTGTCCCTAGCAGAGGCACCAGGACCTATCCCAGGGGCATGAACTGGCTTTTTGGAGCCCATTTCCTGTGGTGAGATACCTTGCTCAGCCTTGATGTAGGAGGGAGGAGATTGGTCCTGCTTCAATGTAGTATGCCAGACTTTGTCGACTCTCTAATGAAGGCCTTACCGGCTCTGAGGAATGCATGGGAGGGGGTGGAATGGTGGGAGGTTGTGGAGGGACCAGGGGAACTGCAGTTGGTATGTAAATTAAAAAAAATAAAGTTTTTAAATAAAGAAGAAAAGAGATATGCATTGTGAAAAATGGGAATACATTTCAAGAAAGGCATATTTATTGGTCACTGTGAAAACATGGTATACAAACTATAATAGCTATGGCATCAATAAGTGATATTGTTTTAAGGGACTGTGGCCAAATACAGCTTCTGTTCTTGACCAAATGTTGCTATGAGATACATTACTTTTTCAAATAATGTAACCTCTTAACCATATAAAGTACCAGAATATATTTTATTTATTGTAAGGACTAGATTTTATCCTATTTTACATATTGATCCCAATTCTCTTCTTTCAATTAAATATTTTCCAATTTCTACTTTTCAAATGCAGGGACTTTCAATGTTGCTTAGGGTGACTTTAAATTCTTATGAACTCCAGATTGACTTTGAAGTAGATTTTAGATGTTTCCATCATGTTTGTCCTAGTCTGTTATTTACATAGATATCAGTGAAATTTCAGTTTTGTCAAATGTTCTACATATGTACTTGTAGTATATATAAGTATACATACTGTATATTTAATAAACATAAATGTTTGTGTTAACTGTTCAGGCTATGGAGCTTTCTCATCCTGAAGATGTTGATTTGGGGATTTTCTTGAGAGTTGGGCTCTGCAAGCATGTGCTTTGCATTTCTGAAGCCAGAGCATCGGTCTCTAGCATTGCACAAACAAAGCAAAATAACAAAGATGTTTTCTTGACTTATGTGTAGCTTACAACTTGTAACTGCTTTAACTGTGGGGTTATTGTTTTTGTCATTTTCCAGAAGTTTTCTGAAGCAGTGATAATCTTAAGACAACATCCAGAGACAAGTAATCATGAACACCAAAGATTTTGTAGTTATTCCCTGGGGGAAACCTGGAAATTCTGTAAAACTAAAATATAAGAAGTAAGTATAAACATTGTTTTTAAAGTAAAATAGTTGCTAAAGTTTGTATGCATTGTAAATTGAATTGTTCTTTTTTATACAAGAAAAATGTAAATGTCAAATTTTATAAATTCTCACTTCCATTTTGTCACATTGACATGTTTTCATGTTTATAGACATTACATTTATATACTATTTTCATATTATAGAACTTAAATTTATGAACCATTATATTATTAAAATGATAAAGTTATTTTGTAACTTTAATGATAGTCATTTTAATAATATAGTTTATAAGTTTGAAGTGTGTAATAATTTTCTTTGAACTAAAATGATTATTTTTAACAAAAATTGCATGTGAAGTTATAAATGAAAGTTGGCACCATTAACTATTGAAGCAGTATAAGAGAAGGTTAAATTTTGTGACCTTTATTCAGTGTTAAGGACTTAAAAAGTTATTACAATTAAATTAAAATTATAGGGTCAATTAGGGTCAGAGATCTTTGAACATGGACACTATGCTGAACATTCCAGAAATGGAAAGGAACGTTCTAAATAAACTTGGAAATCTACTAGGCAAAGCCAAGTACTTCTGATGTCATGGGCATCAATTCTGAGCATCCCCAGTATTTTGACTTTCCATGAGTGTTAAAGGGGTGTGCTCACAGTTCCCCTTGAAGGTCACCTAGTCACTGGAAATCTTCTTCAATATCACTAATAGTCAGCCATGTAAGATTCTGGTTTCTGTGTTTCCTAGTTTAGCTCAATAGCCTATAATTATTTGGTTTCTTCAGAGCTTTACATAAATTAAACTTTCTTCACTTTTAAGTCATTGGGTATAAAAACATTATAGAAACTGAAAAATGTTATTCAAATACAGGATATTACCATGTTTAGATTTATTGTTTTGGTATTTATAAAAGCTCTCAAATTATGAGTGGTTTGTTTATTTATTTATTTATTTATTTAGTTGAAACAAAGAAGGGATGTGCATATTTTGTTTCATCTCTGTGTCTATACCTGCAAACTTATTCAGTGAACAAATGTCTGTCAGTGGTATACATACTCTGAGAGCAAATTGTGGATAAAGGAAAGAAACCAGAATCTTTCTCTCGAGTAGCTTGTTGTGAAGATGATTTACAATTACAGTGACAGTGTTGTGTGGTATGTGCGGTATGTGGTATGACATGTAAGCCCAGGGGCACAGAAGTGGGCAGATACTCGAGTTCTTTAGGAAGAATACATGTTCTTTGGTAGTTGTTGGATAAAACCACAGTAGCATAACCCTGGCTGCTCAAGTCACTTGTCTAGGGTTATTTTAGATTTCTCTTTTGTGTCTTCCTTGGTTAGTCTTATCAGTCTATGGATTCAGTTAATTCTATTTTCTTATTTTTATCAAATGCTCCAATCTTGCTTGACATTGTCTATCCTTAGATAATCATAGTCACTACCGTTTGACTTATTAGGAGTAAGACAGGCTTAGCTGTGTGTCTTATATTTGAATTTTCATGGGACAGCAGAGTGATCTTTGTAAATACAAGTCTGGCCCAGTGTCTTGAAATCCTGAAATGATGCTCATTGTTCATAGAAGGCAATTCCCAAGTACTGATCACACTCCAGGGTTCTCTATGATCTGACCATCAGCCACTCACAACAGGCCTACTTATTGATGTCTTCTCATCTTACATCTGATGAATTGTAGTGGAACTTCCTTGACTCACATGCTATATCTTCTCTTTCCTCTGCCAATACTTTTTTTTTTTAATTCTCCGACTGTTGCTCATACCACCTCCCTTTGATTAGACAAATGCTCTAATCCTTCATCTCTTAGCTCTCCTTTACCCACCAAAAATGTCCTTCTCTGAAGTCATTGGGCTTGTACAGTACAGCACAGTCACAGCATGCCTCTATGAATTTACTGGTTGTCTGTATCCCTTCTGAATTGCAGACTGCATGTGTCTTGCTGTTCTTGTTTGGAATAAGATGAACCTCACCTTTTGGATGTAACTAAAGTAACAAGTGACTCCCTCCATACTAAAAATCAGTTCCTCTTGACCCTTTGCCAGTCACTTTGAGATACCACCATGGGTTGCTTCCACCTATAGACAAAAGCTTGGTGCATTTGATTTTTACTGAAGGATTTTCACCACTGTACATTAAATCTTTTTCTAATCTCCATTATTCCTCATTTGGATGAGAGCATATATGCCCAACTAAGTAGGGAAAGTTTTAATTCATAATAGATAATGAAATCTAGACATTTGCATTGGTTTCTAGCTGTAGAAAAGCCAGGAACTAAATCTATTGGAGGGTGGAGCCTCAAATACTATGAAGAAAATCTCATAGGGCTATGGAGATGATTCAGCTGTTGCAAGCATAAAGATCTGAGTTCAATACTGAGAAGTCAGATAATAAAAATTGCATGTGGTTTACAGGCTTAGAATCCCAGTGCTGGACAAAGCAGACATATGCAGGTTCCTGGACTTGAGTCTATTTAGTGAGTTACAGCTCAGTGAGAGATTGTCTCAAGAAAAAGGAAGAAAGACAATAAGTAAATAAATAAGCAATAAATAAATAAGAACAAAGAGAAATGTGGGTGGTGCCTGAGGAATGATAGGTTATCCTTCTGTAGGCAGAAAGATATGCATATACATTCTTTTGCATCCTCCCACAAACAAATACATACACACACACACACATACACACACAAAATCACACACATACAAACACACATACACAAACATATACAAACACACACACAAACATACACAAACACACACACACACATACAAACACATGCGCGCGCGTGCGCACACACACACACACACACACACACACACACACACACACACAAAACAACAACAACAAAATATTAGTAGGAGCTTTCTTCCAAAGAGACACAAATTGGTCCTGATATTCACTCTCAGAGCTCTTTATGTGTTGCATAAAGAGATATTTGCTGAAGGTGCTGGTTCAACAGAATAAGCTTATGTAGAAAGAAAATACTTATTTTGGGCTGAGGATATGACTTAGTGGTAAAGTGCTTACCTAGCAGGTACCTGGTCCCAGGCTTAATCTTCATCTTTGCCCTGTGTTAAATGGACGACTGGGTGAATGATGGTAGTTTTAAGTACTATGCTATGAATTATATAACACAGTAAAGGCTAATGTAAAAAATACAATTTTCTTCTATTTGTCACAGATATTTGTGTATATATAATGCATGGCTCCTATCTAAAGCAAATAATGTTTTTAAGCTTTTAGATTTGAAGAGACACATTGTTTAAAAAAATATTAAAAGCAAACAAATACTTAAAAAATATACTACAAGTACATAGAAAACAGATGAACTAAGTCATTGGTTAAGCCTTACTGATAATTGCAGTCTAAGAGCAGAAGTTACTATAACATTTGCTTGTCTTGAAGCTTAATATTTTTTCATCTAAAGAACTATTCAAATCATGTATCTTTAGACATGCTCAGGAACTTCAAATGGAGAAAATTCAGCTAGAACTAGAGAACCAAAGAATGGAAGAGACATTACGAGAATTCCAATCCATACAGAACAAGGGAAAGGAAGAAATCAAGTGAGTGACAGCTTCAGAGAATTTAGAATAAGCATAATATTCCCTAATATTATTCTGATTTAAATGTTCTATTAATTTAACCTAATTACATAAAAGTGTTTTTGTATGACTTTTGTTATTTTAGTAAAAACATTTGGTGGACTGATGACTCTTACTGTTACTGAGGAATAAGGAATATTGAATTCCCTTTTGTTTTCTGTATCTCTTACATGAAGCACACTACTTTTTACATTTACCAGGGTTTCTGCTTCTTCTAATTTACTAGCTTTTTTTCTTTTCATAGTTCCCTACTATATGAAGGTCCCCAGCGACTTGTGGCATGGAATGTGTAGGAAATCAATGAAAACTTGATTCTATGCTATGAAATAATTGCAATCAAGACACCAGAATTTCAAGTTGATGTTTAGGGTGTTGCTGTGTAGTGTAATTTTTCAGGGAGCAAGTGTGTCCTTAAACTACATCAGAAATATTTAAGATATTTTTAGACAACAATAGATGATAATTTTTTGATAAAATCTCCTTAATATTATGCTTATAAATTGTCCTATGCTAATTTAATTTTAATATTAGAACACTGACAAATAAATCTGATGCATCAAGAGGAACTGATAGTTATGAGATAAAAAAGCAGTCCATTTTCTTGCACTATTTAATGATTAAAATTCTTTTTCCTGTAAATGATTCATCTTTGTACCAGTCTTTGTGGGAATAAGTGTGTGTATAAATTGTTTAATCTATAAGTTATGGAACATAATTCACATCATAATATTTTGGTCAGTGCTCAAGCCTCATGGATACATACCAAATTATACCATTTTTTTTTTCATTTTTTTGTGGTGTGGCTTAATTTTTCAGTACCTTGTGATTATAAATACCACCATGGACCTGTGCATTTGAGCATGTATTTTGCTTTTATACCATATCATCTTTGGACAAATTCCTCTCTATGTCATTTTAAGTTCAGAAGCATGCTTATTTTATATTGTTCTTAGAATGGGTAAATTGCCTTATAAATGGGCTTTAGACATTTACAATCTTCTAGAAAGCCATAGACTATACATTTTTATGTAATTAATTTTTTTAAATACCACCATTATCCTCATATATTAAATTTAGCTCTGTTTGATCTTCAAAGTGGTAATCATGCAATTTCAGTGAAGTACTTCATTAATAATTGATACATTTTCCAATCTATTTATTATAGTTTCAGTTACATTCATTTTTATCATTCAATTCTTTAAGAAATTTACATGGCATCTATACAAATTTCTCTTAATAAGTAGAACATTGGTTTCATCAAGGCTTTTCAAATGTTTATCATGAAGAGACTAGGTGTGTCTTGCTGTTTTAATATTAATGACCAGTAGTCATTGCTTTCCCCTTCACTGATGTTTTCCTTTTACTTTGCTTTTTTCTTTTGATGTAAGTATATGTATGTATGAGTAGATTCATATTTGTGTGTGTATATGAATGTGCATATGTGTTTGTGTTCAAATGTAGAAGTCAAAGGACAACCCTGGTGTCAGTTTTCAAGTGGGGATCACTTGTTCCTTTTGAGACATATACTTGGAACACACCAAGCCTCCAGAGAGCCCCCAGAGATCCACCTGTGTCCACCTCCCTACTCTTCGGACTACAGATGTATACAATCATGCCTGACTTTTTTTTATTTTTAATTCTGTGCATTAAACTCAAGTCCTCATGTTTGTAAATCAACATCCCCACTAACCAGACTACCTTACCAGTTCTAATTTTGCATTTTTAATGAATTATAATTTTCATTTGAAAAAAAATCAGAATTCCTGGAAGCGAGTTTTCTTTATCTGTGGAGCCTTTATTAGATGTCTTTTAGAACATTCTCCAACTTGAATGAGATTTAAGAGAGGTAGTATTTTCTCCTAAGGTTTCACAGATAGTATCACCAAAAAAAATGAAGACTTGCTACTCATTGACCAGAAAAAGGGAGGCCCATGATTCTAGTTTGTGGTTTATTATTTATTATTAGTGTGACATTGGGCAAATTTTCTTATGTAACATGATTTTTTTAGTTTTGTACCCTTAAAATGTTTATTTTGTGGGGCTCAATGAACCCCACTTTGAAAACTGTGAAATTAAAACTACCTTCTTTGTTCTGTGCTATTTCCGATGTGGGAGCTCATTTGAAATCTTTAGAACTCCATCACCTGGCCGACCTGCAGTATATTAGGTGGTATTGATTTGTTCTCTTTTTCCCTTTTAATTTGTGAATACCTAATTTAAAAATTTATGACTATCTGCAAAATCTTCTATAAATTGGTAAAATTCAGTCACTGTAAATGCCAAACAATTATGTTATTCCTCTGTGTTTGAACATTTCACTTTTGGTCATCTTTACACAAAAGTCACAAATATGGAGAAATCATATTTAAACTGATATACTGGTGATAAACTAGGGCATTGTTGACATATTAGTCACAGTTTGTACTGGTTTGTCATACTGACATCCAAATTTTCGTTTCCTGAAAACAGGAAATGTATTTGTTTTCATTAAAAGGAGGAATGTTTTCAGTAATTACATTTTGTTTTATGTCTATTGAAGGTCAGGTGGATATCACTGGAAATCTGGAAGTGTGGGCAAATTTGGCAACAAGTCACATATAAAGTCACAAAGTAAAGGGAATGCTACTAAGGTAAGAAAGAAGTCATTTTCTGAACAAGAAGACATGCATTATGTTTTTAGGCTTTGCATTCTCTCTCATAATCAAGGATCCATTATTCTTGCTTTAGAAACTTTACTTTGGGTTCACCTAAAATGTTACTATGTGGTTTCAATTACTCAGATATACTTTGGTTTTCATTCAGAATATTTTATTTAAATAAAGTATTTCAGAAGGTTTTTATTTTGTTGTTCGTTGTTTTTGTTGTTTGTTTTTTGTTGTTTTGAAACAGGGTTTCTCTCTGTAGCTTTTGGAGCATGTCTTGGAACTTGCTTTGTAGATCAGGCTGGCCTTGAATTCACAGAGATCCATCTGCTTATGCCTCTGGGGTGCTGGGATTAAAGTGGTGCATCACCACTGCCAGGCCATAAAGTTCTTAAAAATTACTTTCAGGGTAAAATTTTGCATTTTGTCTTCCTCCAAATACCAAACACAATGTCTTCATTCATTTGAAGTTTAAAGGATATAAAATACAATGAGCTAGTCCTCTGTGGTAAACTTTGATACTGTATGATAGAACAGATCAGTCTTTATTTCATATTATTCCTTATTTCCTTAATAGTATTGTATTCTTCTTGAATAATAATTGCTCATACACTCTTAGTATCATGGATAAAGATGTTCAAGAGAAAAATCTGCATTGCAATTCCCAAGCTACAGATTTACTGTGTACTGTAAAATGTAACATTGCATCATGTTTTTGATCGCAAGCAGGTAGGTATTTTTATATAAGGAAAGCTTTTAATCTGGATATCTTTAGTATAACATTTGTGACTTAGTGAATTTTAACTTGCACAGCATTTTATTTTTATATACCTATCATTAAACTTTCATTGGGTCACTTGGCACCAACAAATATCTTATTCAGCACTTTTGGCTTCAGAAAAAGCATTTCATTCTACACTGCCATCCCCTTTGTGAGTCAGGGTTCTTTCATTCTGAGGTTAAAATTTTATAAGCCATTTTTAAGTAGTTATTATCTTTTCACAGTGCTGTCCCATGATGCAATTCAGATGTTACCGTAAATGAGTTAAATATTTTGGCAATGAACAGTCGTGGAAGCTCACTTTTGTAATCTCAGGCCCCAAGAAGTTGAAGCAGGGAGATTGCTATGAGTTTTAGGCCAGCCTGAATAATGGTGTGAAACACCGAATCAAAAAGAAAAGAACACAACAAAACAAAAAATGCTGGTTGTGATCATCAAATTTGTGATCATGAACTTGCATGCAATGGCGTTTGTAAAGTGCTGTCTTGAACTTTTAGTGATTTACTCCAAGTTTTTCAAGGAAATTCTAGTCTAATTTAGACAAAACATGAAATATTTTTGGTAAAAGTCAATCTAAACTATTAACAATAAACATTTTGTATATGAATAATGTGTACTTGAGAAATGACAGCTTACTTAATGAGTTTTTATAAGGAAGTATTTGAAGAATAAATCAAAATCCTTGCTTTCACAAATATCAAGATTTTAAAAGAGGATAGATTTGGGAAATATGGAAGGCATCTACCATATGAGAGACTAGGACAGAGATAGAGGCTTCTCAATCTAGTCTTAGGTGTTCTGATGCATTTCACTTGTGTAGTCTTCTCTTTCCTTACAAGCCTTGTCCAGTGGGATTGCAAAGGTTAGAACAATGATTTATGTTGTTTTTCTTTTTCAATTGACCATTTGCGTGTTACTAATAGACAATAAAGCAAGTAGGGTGGCTATTTGACTATGAAATACAGCACAAATGAATAGACATTGCACATGGATTTGCTATGTATATATTTAACATTTACTTATGCGCATACCAATTTATAGCACAAACATTATAATATTAATGTTGAAAATTAAAGGATAGATAAACAAAAATACAAATAAGTGATCCTTTTCTACTTCCCAGTTACTTTGTGAGATATTTACTTCTGCTTTCTGCTCTGAAGATCTGTAGGCACAGATGCATAAGAGGTTGTAGGGGTATAGCAACAGGAGAAGACTATCAAAACACCACAGAAGTCATATGGAAGAAGTCTGAATTAAAATGGTAGCAGGAGAAATGTAAAGAAAAATATTGCACTAAAAGAAAAAAAGAAAGAGGAAAGAAAGGAAGTCAAATGCACAATAGATAGTACAGGCTTTCTTTATAGCAAAAGAGAGATTGAAGGGAGAAGGAAGAAAATTCTATCGTGTAAGTTTAGGATTTTTGTTTGAATTTTTGTGTGATAGGTAAAACTAAGTAAAGGTATCCTTAAGAATCTACATGAACAGGAGAGATGTGAAAACTAAAACAGTAGGAAAGCCTGTGTGTGGTGTTTGGTAGCTCTCAAAATTTAACATTTACCCAGTATATTTAATTACAGCCAAGAGCTTATCTTAGTTGGCTTTTTATCTCATCAAGCACTTACATTTCTCCCAAGAGTCAGTTTCTAATTGTAGTTTCACAGATGAAGTAATTTCACATCAGGGAAGTAAACTGATTTGCTCAATGTCAAGCACGAGGACCACAATTCTGCATGCAGGCTGTTGACCTTGTTTTAAAGTAATCTTCTAGTTTTCCAGTGAAGGGAGCCTGAAAATAAAAGAAGGGAAGGTGTGGCACCAAAGATTTAGGATTTCTTAGAAGATTAAATGGGAAGAAAGCCTTTTCAGAACACACAGAAATGCCATTCAATGTATTGTACCATAAAGACATCAAACTCAATTTAGAGCAGTGATTTGCAATGTGGCAATTTTGTTTCCCTAGAGACCTTTTGCAATATCTGAAGATTTTTGCACTTGTTACTGTCAATAGAAGTTTCCGGTTTGGCTTTTTTTTTTGTGGTGATTTATAATGTGTCAGGACCAAGGTTGATGCTGAACTTGCTACAGTGCACTGTAGAGCCTCTCAGTGTTAGTTGGGCTGAGGCTGAGGAACTCTGTATTGGCCTTATAAATTAAAAATTTTCACTTTTATTATTTAGCTATCTCTGCAGTCTCAGGAAAGTCAACCACTTTGAACCTCTGATATACATTCATAAGACATTTATAACTTTTAGAGTTCTAAGCAGCGTAAGAAATGTTATATAATCCCAGCTTGAATTGTTATGTCTATATACAGAAAATAAGAATATTCAAAGGCTGGAGTTTAATTACTGAGCTACCATTAGATAATTGCAAAAGTATATTTCAAGGATTTAAACATGAAAGAATGGGATACAATGAACACAAATTACTGTAGTGAACACAAGAGCAAGAACCCATAAAGGTTCAATGGGGTCAAAGAAGAGTTAATTAGTTTGGGGTTTGGTGGACTCAAGTCAGCCACTTATAAGGCTGAGGAATGGGAATGCAAGTAGGGGAGAAATTGAAGAAGCAAATGACAGTGCCAGTGGTTGGGGCTGTGGACTCAGAATGTGGTTCATTAAAAAAACCTTCACGGGGGAAGGGAGCACGCATTTCCTCTGGCAAGCAACACACACACACACACACACACACACACACACACACACACACACACACACACACTTGCACACGCACACGCACGCGCGCGCGCACACACACACACGTATAAATAAATGCAAATACTAGAGATGGAGATTGGATTTGACAGAGGATACAGTATACTATTGCAGAAAACTGTAATGAGACATCAACATTTTCATGTTGAATGTGATGGCCCCTGCTCAGGTGAAAAAACAGGAAACAGTACTACCATGGATTCTTGAGAGTGGAGGTTTGGAGTAGCAGCTGTGGGAATCAGGACTAGGGTTCAGCAGTAAATGACTGAACTTACTCCTAAGAAATCCTAAGTAACCACAGGGATTACTCAGCAAGGTTTTGCAGGAAAACCCATAGCATTATTTCATCACAATAGTAGGTAGAATGGGAGAGCTGAAAGTAGAAATAATAGTGATCACATTTATCACTAAGAACCTCTGAAAGGTGTGAGGTGTGGCCATTTAGAATGATGTCTAGCTGCAAGGTTTGGTCACAATGCTGGGGAAGTTTCAGGCATTTAGATGTTCACAGCTGTCAGAGTGCTGGAGGATCTTCAGTGCCGGATGTCAGATACATGGGCACTGAAGTATTTAGAGTTACTGACCTGAAATGGGATGAAGAGAAGTATGGAGTAGATTCTGATGTTTAGGTGAAAGAGGAACCTGAACATAATAGACAATAAGTAGGCAGGGGAAATCTTAGTGGATGTGAATTTGCTGAGTGATGATGGTGGAGCCGCATCCTGGGTATAAGATGCAGATTTGCCCCCCTCTATGCCAGTGAGTAAGAGGGAAACAGCAACTGGTTGGTCTGGGAAAGTGACTCAGTTCAAAAGTGCTTAGTTAGCATGCAGGAAGCCCTGGATTTGATCTCAGCACCTTGTAAATGACACGATGGCTTCCATCACTTGGAGCAAGTGGATCAGGGATCAGAAGTTCAAGGTCATCTTTAGCTAAATAGTGAGCTGGAGATCAGAATGCCCCAAACAAAAGAAAAACAAAAGAGTAACAAACCCAAACCCTAAAAAGGGAGCTAGTTTCTGTAGATATTATTTTAGAGAAACTTTGATCCCCAAAGTGTGTTTCAGTTAATATGAACTTTGTAGTGACCACTTTTAGGATATATACAAAGTACCATTAGTTAAGTGATTATTTTTTTACACAGTGTTTTATGGGCCATAAAGTACCTAGGTGATACTGATAATAAGCAGAGATGGAATATTTCAGGAGGTGGAAATCTTTGAAAAAGTGCCCCTGGTGGAATTTTGGACACATGAAGGCACTGGTGGAAGGTTGAGGGTATTTTTTATGTCTGAGAGACTACCTACTGGCCATAGCTTGGTCCATACCAATTGCTCATACATCGCAGATGGCAGAGCCAATTAAACCGCCCTGGTATTGAGAAGCTCTTGTTCAATGCCTTCTGACACAGCAATAAGACAATGGCATTAGCAAGTGAAATTCTTGTTTCCAATACTCAGAATCATGGAAACATGAGTGTGTACATTTCTATTCATTGGCTAACCCTACTTTATCACCCAATCAGCTTTCAAACATAAAAATCAGATTTAATGACAAAATTAAATTAGACTGAAACTAGCAGCTTGTTCAAACATTTTTATGCAATTAAGATAACTTGATGTAAATATGTATACATTTATAGGACAGAAAAGTGTTACTCAGTAATAAAAATAAATTATGAATTTTCCTTAATAGCAACATTATTTTCCTGACATACCTACTCATACAGAGTTCATAGCCAGGCTGATCACATTGCAATTCAGAATTCAGTTGTGTCATTAAGATAATCATACTGGATAATTCAGGTATAAAAGGTGAGGTTTAATTATCTATAACTTGTGTAACACTGCCAACTTAAAAAATGAAAGTGTGAGTCATATAAAAGTTGATTATTTCGATTCTATTTTCTTTTCTGCTGTGTTTGGTACAGAAAACATCTGAACAGCTACTTCAAAGAATACAAACAATAAGTGCATCTTTGAAGCAAAACCATAGAGAATAATTAGGCCTAAATATTCAAAGATGTCTGCAGTTGGTACAGCTATAGATATAGAGACAGCCATTGTTCTCATATCTTCATGTACAAATTGGGCAATTGAGCATGCAAATTGCAAATTGAAAGCTGGGCATGAATTGACAGTGTCTATGTAAATGCACATCATCCTCTGGGCTTATTTTGTACTTTAAATTGTGGTTTTAATAAGACCTAGGCGAATGTGTTCAGTTGGCAGGTCTCTTTTGCTGCCTACAATGTTAAGATCCAAAGGTTTCAAGGGAGTGTTTATATTGAAAAGCTCAGTGTTGGCTCTTGCATTTTCAAGTATGTTTTATCAGTCACATAGCAAAGTCGGGGATCATAAATAACACATGGGATGGGTAAGACCACAATGCTGAAATGTGGTCCTCTAAATTGTACAAATAAGACAATGTCATTGGCTTCTATGGTTATGTGAACAGAGTGGTACAGTCAAAATTCAGTGTTGATTTAGTTTGTGCAAATACCAGACAATGTTTTTCAGAAAGAGGAAGAGATTTCTATATCTGCACAGTATTTGAATGCTAGTGTTTGTTTAAAGTCAATTAATGCTCACATATAGCCATTGTTGTTATGTTCAAGTTACATACTTACATGAAAATGGGCTTCTGAAATTTTGTGTAATAAGAAAAATATTCCTGGTATGTTGTGTAAAGTGTGGTTTACAAACTGGGCATGGTAGCTCATTCTTTGAATGTCAGCATTTAGAAGAAGTACCAGGAGGATCACGAGTTAGAGAGAACAAAACACAACAAAAAATGACTTATATATACAATATTTGTTAATTTTTCTCTTTAATGAAATTCAAAGTTTACATATGCATTTAACTATTTTTTAGTTTTATATTATTCTCAAGTAATACATTTTATGCAAAATGTACCCAAATGGTGCAGCTATCTAATATTTTGTTTATAATTACACTTTCTTTGGATAAGAGAAATAATGTTTATTTTGTTAATGCAGCTCCCTGCTGGAAATGTGAAATTAAAGTTACTAAAGGAACAGATTGAAGGTAAGCAGCGTATTATATCCTAAAGATAAGTCTCTCAATATATCACATATATTCAGACAGGGTCTCTGCATATTTTAGGTATGAATTTCAGTATTATGTAGTGATGTATGTTCAGGTCAAGGGGATCTAAGCAAAGCAGATAGAAGCAGGCACATGTTGCCCATATTCATGGCAGCTTGCAGCAGTTGCTACCTTTTCTACAATGAACTGACAGATGAGACTTACCCACATCCAATCATTATGCAGCTAATGCTTCAGTGCTGTGCAAGCGTTTGGAAATGCTTGTAGTTACATTATATTTTTAACCAAGAAAGCATACACTGTACTTAAAATTGATTATCCTGATTTATTTTTCTTCTAGCACCAGCAAAACAACTCGTTAATTACAAAATGGCTCATTCTTTTGGAAATGAAAAACCCAAGGTTAAAAAGAAAGTTTGTGGACAGTGTGAGAACAAAGCTGCTCTCCTTGTAAGTATGCAAACAGAATAGACTGATCAGGGCCCCTTGGACATACCTCTCCCCCTGAATACACTTCTACAGCCCTATTATAGCAGGCTTTTTCTTTTGGGCCACCAACCAGGAGACTTAATATTAGTTATGAATGCTAGGCCTTAGCTTATGCTCCTTTCCTGCTTGCTCTTGTAACTTAACCTGTTATCTTTGTTTTGCCCTGGGCTTTTTATCTTTCTTTCCTGCTGTATGTCTTTCACTGCTTCTCCTGTGTGGCTCCCTGACTGCTCCTGCCTGACTTCTGGCCTGGGCATATCCCTATCTTTCTTCCTTGTGTTGTCTCCTTCTTCTCAAGCCTCAGATTTCTCCTTCTACTTACTCTCTGCCCAACAGCCCCATCTGTGTAGCTATTGACTACTCAGCTTTTTCTTTGAAAACCAAGCAGGGGCCTTAGGCAGGCAAGGTGAAAAAAAAAATGGAGCTCATTATAATTAAACAAAGGCAGTATAACCAAATGTAACAACACATCCTTAAATTAGTAAACAGAGGCAGCATAAACAATGGTAACACATCTTAGCACAGTTAGCTATGCCACAACACACAGTAGTCCCTTTTGCTACTGTTACTCTGTGTGCTGGAAGATAAGTTTAACATCTCTGCATATGCACTGAGCATCAGCCCCTCATTCTTGCATAATAGCATCATTTACAATTACATCCTCTCTGTTTTCCATCATGCCTAGCATCACCCACATATGCAACAGTATCTCTGTGTAAATACAATGTCCTCTAATGAGTTTGAAAAGATGGACACCTGATACCGTTCCCTGTATATTTCTTTTTAGTAGTTTCATATCCTGCATGTTGTACCAAGACAGGAGGAAGTGGTTTCCAATTTGGACTTTGGCATGTCAGCTTTCCCTATGAAGTACATGACTTTTAGTAAATCACTGAGTTCTATAAATGATTTCCCACCTGTGGCCTATGCTACAAAGCTACGGATGGTTATAATTTGATGCAGCACTCGCCATTGCATCTAACACATACAAAGGAGACAATATATAAAATGGTTTTGTCATTAACTTGTCTCCTTATGATTTTATGCATTTAAAAATATTGATAAAACCCAGTATTTCCAAAATCTCAAATGACATTTCAGTGGCTTTAGGCTATTTCTCTATGCTACAAGTAGAGAGGAAAGTTACATATTAATTTGGAATATGTGGTTGATTTAATTAATTGAAAGGAGTTCTGAAAACTAATACAGCTGATCTGGAATTTGCCAAATCAACCAGATAGTTTTAAAATTGCACTCTGGTGTTTTCTTATCGAGGAAACTATGCAGCAAAATGAAATCCTTATCTGTGGTTTAGTATGTTGCTGCCAGTTGCACAAACTGCCTAAAAAGATTTTCCAGTTGGCAGTCATTTTAACCCAATTTAAATCCAAATATGCTTGTATAACAAAATATGTGAGCTTACTTGGCAAATGTAGCTTTGATCTTCTAGTCTACAAATATCTGTTGGGCTGCTTTCATTAAACATCTGTTAATAAATACTTGGCTTAGAATTATATGCTGAACCTGATTTTCAGTTCCCTGATTCATATTATGTGGTAGAAACTGCCAATGATTTGTGAAAACTTTAGAGAAATATTAGCAGGTATGTTCAAGAAAATTGGGCAGAATACATTTTGAAATAGTCATTAGTATAATAATACTATCATATAAATTTGTGAAACTGTATTTATTTTGTACTTAAAATTGTAAGGAATTCTTTTTGCTATGACTTCTTAGAAAGAATTTACAGAGGTGTTCCTTTTTTCTGCTTAAATGAAAATCCCAGATTTATGTTTTTAAATCACCTTTTAAGAGGTGTTGAATTAATAGCAGGTAACGCAATCATCTGAAATATCTGAATTGTTGAAGATTTTATTAATTTTTAAGAAAGTATTCCAGAGACTCAAGTTCTGCCACTGTAGCATCCACATTGTATGACACAAAGCTCAAGACTCCAACCATGGTAAACACTGACGTTCACTCAGTCACCATTGACCATTGAAAGCAATATTAATTATTTCTTGACATAGATCTCTGATATGCCTTCTGTTCTTCCATATACTTTCTTCTTCATGTTTCCAGTCATTGTTCTCATCCTGAGTCAAAGTGAAGCTCTTAGTTATTTACACTACAGCACACTGCACTGTGACGGTGTTCAAAGTTACGGCTGCATAAAAGCATCTTCAATCGTAGTATAATTTTCTTTCTTCTCTTTAGATGCAGTAGTTCCTAATACCATCATGGGTACAAGTACATTACATATCCTAACTTTACACAGTTCAATTCTGTACTATCGGGAAGCTGAAAGATAAACTTGCCTGTGACCATCTTAGTAGCCAGAAACATCACTATTGTTCTTTTTTTTTGTTTCCTTTGCACACATTTCTGACACCATTATCTAATCCATATTTTAAGAATCACGAGAAAAGAATACATTCATGGAAGTACGTGGAATGTTTTTGAAAGGGGTATTATATATTGTTCTCAATTAGTGCTAATGGGCATAAAGATAAAACATGTTATAAAAATGTGAGTTTAATTTATTTACACCAGGTCAAGGAGTTTGAGCAGATGCCATTACCTGTTTTATGGTTATTAAGAAATGAAGCATGTATACATGCATATAATATGAATATCCAACACTATCACTGCTATTAATTACACTTATTTGTTCTGAGAGTAAATAGTTCTTCAGTGTTAAACTTTAGCATTTCAGCACCTTTTCATTTCAATGACATTTGGAGGAATAAATACAAGGATGTCAGCATCTTTGTACAATTGTTTTTTTCTGGAAATTGAGCTGTCTTTGTGTCCTTTTCATATATATGTATGTGTATCTTTAAAGGTATGCCTGGAATGTGGTGAAGATTATTGCTCAGGATGCTTTGCTAAAATGCACCAGAAGGGGGCACTAAAGTTCCATAGAACAACTCTTTTACAGGTAGGACTCTTGAAAGAGTATATTCCTAAAATGTTACAGCATAAATGCCTTTAAACATATCGTATTATCTGAGTTTCAGGAAAAATCTCATTAATTTCTAAAATCCTGCTATATGCAGTCAGCTTTGACACGTGTCTTAAAATCATTTCACGGAACTTTAATCCAGACTATTTTGCAATTTAAACTTTTTAAATATAGTCTCTCAAACACTTAGCTTGATTATAATCTTCAAATTATGCAGCTCTCTGTGACCTTACAATATTAAGAATAAACATATTTTCACCTGTCAAAAATTTAAATTAACAGTTGGTTTCCTAAGTATCATTTCTAGCTAGTTTGTGAATAGAAATTTGTTTTCTTGCATGTTATGTAATCATTTATTTATCTTCACACATTATCACTTAGATAAGCTCATCTCATGGGGCATCCTTTTCTTTCCATATGGCTAGGACCTTTTATTCTGTTAAATCTGTTAATTGGTTTGTAAAAATACCTCAGATTTAGCCCTGATAAACTCCTTTAAACTTTCATACTTAGAAAAAAAAAATAAATGTTTGGATATAGAGTTGGCATTACACTAGTTATACTTAATGTTAGTTCATATGTCATAAATTTAAATCCTTTTATAGCTATTTATTCAAGAATAATTTCTGGAGTACATTCTAGGAAGCTAGGTCTATGCTAGGCAGTGACATTATACAGATTAATGCTGCTAAAATCTTGCTGGTAAGAATGCAGAAACAATTAGAATCAAAGGCTCAATGTAATAAAGATTTCAAAAGCTATAGAGAATGTAAAAGACATAATTAAAATTGTATTTGAAGACATTTGTTTGTGAGATTTTACATGTCCTCTCAATATAAATAGATGTAACTCCTAAAGATGCTGATCCCATAATGATGAGGAACACAAAACATCTAATAGACCTGCCTCATATCTTCAACATTATTTCTGTGTCTTTGTTTCTCCCTTGGACCCAAGTGTACTGCTTAGGCTATACTGTCTGGCCTAAGGAGTCCTAGCAATCTTTTTTTTCTTCACTGCTCCAGTACCCAATTTACAAATGTATTCCATCATGCCTGGCTTTTTATGTGCATGCTGAAGATTGAACTCAGGTCTAAGGCTTCCAAGGCAAGCACACTAATCAATGAGCTACCTCCACTATAAATAAACCTTTACAAAAGGGAGTCTAATTGTTAAGATGTAACTAGTAGGGAAGGTAAATATTCAGTGACCTCACTGTAAGTTCTTCCTACATGGTTTGTTCATTCATTTCATGTTTTTAATCACCACTCAGTGAGTTACAACATTATATTGCTTTAGAATGGAGGAAAAAGGGAGAGTGAACCTCAGCTTCAGTCTTTAACCTTAGGGTCTAAGCTTCATGATGTATCCAAACTGACTTTTCTTTACCTTTGTCTTCTCTTCCCACTTCCCCTCTGTTCCCCCCCCCCATCACATTCTCCATAGGACTTTGATGTGAAATGACTTTCTGTAGATTTGTAGATATAATGGAGGTCAGATCATACTTACCAAACCCAATTCAAACTGCAGAGTAATTTCTGAACATTGACCCTTTTTCTATTTCATATTTTCCTATCAAAATAATTGAAATGGATTCCATAACTTGACATAGATAAATCTGATCTTTCTAGATTAGAATCCTATGAAATTCTAAATGTAGAATTGATCAAGAAAGCAAGAAAGCATTTACTATGTATATGTTAGGTATTATATATTTTAGTTACAATATACTTATTTTGAAATGCAAATTTACTGTGATCTCCATAGTGCTTTTGCAGATAGTATTTACAAAAATATGTAGGCTATTTTTCTCATTTTTTAAAATACATGATTTATAGACATCAGTAGCATAAGTTCAAGTTCATTTGCTGTTTCCATGTACTTGAGAAATACTGCCCAAATCAAGCCAATAAACATCAATTACTTCATTCATCATGTTCTCTTTCTTTCTTTCTTTCTTTCTTTCTTTCTTTCTTCTTCCTTTTCTCTTCTTTTCTTTCTTTCTTTCTTTTTTTTTTTTTTTTTTTTTTTGTGTGTGTGTGTGTGTGTGTGTGTGTGTGTGTGAAATACTGCTGCCATTGCACTCCTTAGTTTTGATTGTAGAGAAGGAAGGATGTCAAACCACAAGTAGTAAAATGATATTTAAGCTCCTTGGGAATTTGAAATTTTAAGGAGACACATGTGTCTCTAAAAGTTAGCATGGATGAATTTCATGTCGTATACTGATCAAAGAGTATGAGATTCAACCCCAACTGCTTGGAGGTTTTTGATGTATATAAAATTGATGACAAATTACTACTGAGAACACATCCTCTTCTGAGTTTATGGCTTATCATACCTATTGTCCTTTAGACTGTTGATACTGAAGCTGACATGGGACCAGTCTTGAAAATCCTGCCTGCTGGCTTACCTTCTGCCCACCTGTCATTCTCTCTCCTTTTCTCTCTCTCCCTCCCTCCCTCCACTCCTTCCTTCCTTCTCTCTCTCCTTCTCTACTCCCCTGTTGTTTCCTCTGCATACCCCCTCTTTTTTTTTTCTTTTCTGGTCCTTGTCTACCAATTGGTATATAATTTGAATATCTTTTCCTTTGTAGACCTTATTCATTAGAAATACGATTTTGTGTTTGATATTCATCTTCTTTGGGTAATGACTACATTCATGAGATTTCATTGACCACTAAATTTATATCTAACCTGAGAAGTGGAGTAGATAGGTGATGGGAAAGTAGCATTATAGAAATAACAATGCTATCTAAGGAGAACATATTCTAGGTTAATGACTAATTAACTTATTTGTTATATTCTTTAGTATGTAACACTTTTTGTAGTTTTTATAGTATGTAGCTAAATTTGATACCATTAAGCCACATAAATCTTTGGTCTGTAGAATAATAAGCCTTACAATTCAGTCATTACATACATTTTAAAGACATTATCTGGTTTTACTTAAGAAAATCCCTACAAAATGGAAATCAAGATGTTTATTACCATTTTCATGCTGACTAATATAATTTTTAAAGGTAGTCTATTTGATTTATGATTGATTTATACTTGGAAATGGTTGAAACATTTCAGGATTCTCAAGCCCCGTATGTCATGTGCAGAATAAAGTCTAAAGGCACAGGAGCAATTGCAAACCATAAAAGTTCTATTTCTTTAATTAGAAAAATTGTCAATAATATAAGGTCTTAATATATCAAGCATTCATATTTCTTCTTAACAAACACAGGAGAACACTAATCAGGGAGAATAGAAGCCTGCAGAAAACACACAGAGGCATTCTACTGTGAAGTAAGACATACACAGGGGAGGGTGGATTAAGTAAATCATTAATACATAGATTATAGTAAGTATCTTTTCTTAATTGGAATGGAGCAAAGCTGAAACCTCAGAAGCTGGGAGGTTACGAATGAAAGAAGACCCTATCCAGACAGAATTTCAAATAGTCTTTTATGAGGCCTACTCTCTCCAAGGGAAGGTGTGTTCCATAAACGTGGGTGTAATTAGGAATATATGTTTGTGTGAATACACTTACAGGGAAATAATTGCTGAGTAAATTAATCTCAGTACTAGAATAACACTTATATTTATTAACTTCATTATATTTCTAATTATATATTTAAACTGACAATGTCCATTACCAAATTTTAGGCTCAATTATTACTGTCTCATTAATGTTTAAATGATATATTTTGATAACATGATTAAACATTTTGGAGAATATCATAATTACTTGAATGGTCCTACAAGGGCCATTTGCTATCCACATGCATATTATGGGTGTGTTGTGTGTATGTCCCCCAGATTTTCTTATTTACAGCATAGGTGGTCTGTTTGCTGACTGCTGGTGTACAACCCTCAGAATGAGGAGTCTTCTAGGTTCGTTCCATACCCCAAGAACTCAATGTCCTGTCCAGTTGCTGCAAAACGCAAGAGGCTTTAATGAACAGGAAATGTTTGCACAAAAGGCTCCTCCAGCATGCAGGCTAGAGAGAAGCCCCCTCCCCTGGGCCCAGGTGTTTTTAAAGGCAAATCCACAAGCTTAGGGAGGGTGTGGGACCCTCTGTCCATTGAGTACATGACCCATGAAGGCCGGATGATCTGCTATTAGGGTCAACAGACCTTAGGGCCTCAGGGTGTGCTAATTAATTTTGTCTGGGCAAACCAGAGTTACAGCTATCTCTTTGTTTCCTAAGGACCCTATTTACCACCTGCTGACTCAAAGGAAAGGAGGGGCAGTGTGAATTCTTGTCATCTCAGGGCCTTGTGAGAGGAAGTTAGCAAATTCCAAGGAACAGATATTGGTTTCCTGGTTAGTCCATCATTAACATTACTTTTTTGGTCTTTTACTGGAACCCTTCTGCTGATGGGGCATTATTGAAACCCTCTCCAGAAATTTTTCTTTCCCACATTGTCTACCACTTCTGTTATTTATAAGAGGTATCCTGGTTTATTTGCATTCTGTTGATATCACAAGACACCACAAACTGGATAATTTATAGGGAATAAATATTAATTCAGATCACAGTTTTGGAGGCTGGAATGCCTACACTTGAGGGCCTGCATTTGGAAAAGGGGCCTTGTGGTAGGTGAGGTACTGAAGATATTTGAGGTCGTACAGACCTTCACATGGTTACAGGGACAGAACAAACTTCCAACATAAACCATTGATGCATCAGTTGGTTAACCATAATCATCATGTAAATATCTCAGTTGGTGCTACAATCTCAACATCTCACAAATGGGATTTGCATTTCAATGGATTCTGAAAGGAGACCTGAAGATCTTAGCCTAACATCCCCAACTCCCAAAAGTTTAAAAAGCCTCTTTGTTTCAATTTGGTCTGATTCTAGTGGCCATTACAAATCCCACTTCCTTTTTCTTGTCCCAAATGCTCTTCTTCAAAAGAAAGTAGGAGGAAAAGCACAGAGGCCTGCAGCGATGAGAGATTGCATCATTCTTTATCAGTTTCCCAGTCTGCCATGTATCATGCTAATCCAAGCAACTTGCCTTTTGTAGCTGGCATTGACTTCAGCATTTTTCTTGCCCTGCTTTTCTTTCTTCTCTTGCCTAGTGTTACTATTTTCTGAACACCCTACTAAAACTCTGGAAGACAAATTGTGTAATTATTTTTGAGGAAAACTTGGTTCATGGCAATATGAAATGCAGAGTAAAGTCATAGCTTGTTACTGGCTTAGTTTTAGGGAATGACAGAGTTGTTAAAGGTCTGTTCATAGAAACTGAGAAGTCGGTATTCAAATGCAAAGGTGTAAATAGGAACTGCAGCTGGAGCTCTGACACAGCAAAAATTGCCATTGTGCCAAGGATTTTAAGACAAATCAACTTATTGCTGCTTCCTGGAATCCTTTAGAGGGTATAATTTTTCTTGAGGGTTGATCGATGGATTTCTAAATTGCAATGCATCCCAATTGGACCTAAAATGGAACAGAGTTGAACTTGATCAGAGTCCTAACCTTGCTAATGCTGCGACCCTTTAATACAGCTCCACATCATAACCCCTAATCATAAAATTATTTTGTTGCTACTTCCTAATTGTAACTTTGCTACATATGAATCATTATGTAAATATCTGATACAGAGGATATCTGATAAGTGTCCTACAAAGGGGTCATGACTGTCCTAAATTCATCGGTAAGATAGAATGATGTAGATACCAAGAAATTACCCTTCAAAGGGAATTATCACATGTTCACTTAATCTTGCAGTCAAACTAAAAAATTATCCTCGAAACAATATTAGTTGGACTACTTATAAGTATTACTGTTGTAATTCAGGGAAAAGTCAAATACTTAAAATATATGTAGCAACTGCATACTGGCATATTTTTTTTATTCCTTGGATATGAATAATGTTTATTCCTATACTGTAGGACTAAGTTCATTGCCCTTTAATCCAATTATCACTTTTGCCAACTCAGTAAATGGACTTTTAAAAATTACATTGTTATTTGCTCTTCACTCTTCCATGTCTTCCGATAAAACTCCAACTCTGGTAAGAAATGTATCAGATTTCTTCATGTCTGCATTCCCAGTACCTGTACCTGGCCCTTCTAAATCAATTTTTAAGAGAATGAAAGTATGAATGGATCTGTAATAATATGATTAAATTTCTTAAATAACATAAACCCATATTTTATGTAGCAAACACTTATTTTTCTCCATATTATGAAAGCTAAAGAATTTATTAGCTAAAACTGGATGAAGAATATAACTTATGTTAATAAGTATAGATGAAAAATTGATGAAGGTTTTCCCCCTTATGTGTAAAATTTGGCCTTCAGTTAACTTTGTAGTCCTTTGTTAGAGAAGTAAAAAGCAGTAACTATGAAGTGATTTGCGGTAAATATTAGCTCTAATAGGCAAGCTATATTTTATTAGGAGAAATTGCAGATGGCAGGTAAATGAGACCACCCTTCCTACAGAGAGCTTTGTAACTGGTACATCCCCTGTGGGGTTTTAGAACTCCTGGAGTGCAGACCAGCTCCATGGAACTGTAAGCCAGACACTGTGTTATGCTTCTCTATACATCCCTACACAGGGCATCTCCCAGAACAAACACTGATACTGTCCTTCTGGCAAGCCAATATGCCTGTTTCTGACTTGATTGTTGCCTAGAGCAGCTTATTGAGAGCATTGGAAGTATGGCAGTTTAATTCAGGAAGAATGCTTGGTCAATATACCATTTAAGTGTTTGATTATATATTCAGAATTTCAAAAATAGACTGAAGACCAATAAAATCATTTTCTGGGAACAATTGATAGGATTATTTTTTTAAAGAGAAGATATAGCCCATATACTATAGATATGTTCAGGAAAGATGAATAGTGCAATGGGTTTTAATGTTCTTGCTGATATGTGTGATTATTGATCAAATTAATGTTGAACATGTGTATCAGCTCAAAGTGTTTCTTCATTTTTACAGTCATACTTCATCCTATTCCCAATAGTCTTCTACTTTCCACCTCTTATTAACTGGCCTGTTTTGCAACAGTATATAATTAGGGATCAGTTTATTTTACTTGTGTGATGTTTTAAGCACTTAATTTTTGTGCATCATTATTCCATTTGTTTTCATGTACAAGCAGCAGCATTCTGTAATATGGCTTTAGCAGATTTTATTCATTCATTCATCATTGATTGGTACCTGTGTTGCCTTCACATTTGGGATTATTATGAATAATGTCATGAAATGTTCTATTTGAGTGTTTTTTAAACTTGTTTTCTTTGTTGGTTCTGCTTTACTTTTGTATATGTGTGTGTGGAAGTGGGTTGACAGGATACCTCAATGCAGCTAAGTCTGGCCTTGAACTTGCAATTTTTATTACCAGAATCACATATATACACTTTATTGCTACTGCCATCTTCTCAGGATCCCCCCATGACAGCGCCCCGTGTCAGCAGGAAGTAGTTTGGAAAGAACGACGCCCAAATTCCCAAACATTGTTTATAAATGTTTGTTTTCATGTAAATGGACTTGGTTATAAATGGGTAATGATCACAGCCAATTATTTTTAAAGGTAAAAAGGGAATTATGGTATTGATATGATTACTTTGTTTTGGAATCGATTTTCATTTATTGATACAATTTAATGTCAATTTTGTGAGATGTGTATTTCTCCTCTTGTTTAGGTATTGTGTTTATATAGAAATATAATGTAGTACAGATTATAGATAATTACCTATGATAGTCAAAACTTAGAGTTAAGTTAGTTAGGTTTTTCAAGATACACAGAGATGTATTTGAGATGGATAGGAATTCTTCAAACCTTTCAAAGACCTACAGAATATGACATTTAAAGTGGTTTAGGGTTTTTGTGACAGAGAGACATAATTGCTCTTGGCAATACCACCTGCACCAAAAAGAAAGATGGACATCGAAGAAATGCATTATGACGTTTGCTTCCAATATGGCAAGACTAGCCATTTGGACAAGATACTGCTCTTGTCTGGACTGTTTGACTTTGTGATGTATAAACTGGACATGCAGGACCCACAGGAAAGTGACTCCTGATTCAAGATGGACATTGCTACAGAGATCCTGCTTCATGGAAGAGTCTTCGAGACAGTATGCAGGACACGGAGAAAAGTGACTGACAAACTGCCAATAAAGAAGACAGTTTAAAGTTTTCTGCTTTACTGGAGAGTCTGTCAGACATACTATGGCCTATGGGCTAAAGATAAAAGATTACAAAAGAACTTCGGGTGACTAAAAAGGCAAGATGTCTCTGTCATTTCTAGAGCTTATATATTATCCTTCTGTGGTCTTTAAAGGAGTTGAAGACAGATAGTTATAGTTTTCCTTAGTATTAAAGATAAGTTACTTTAGACACACAAAGATAGGATAGATGATGAAATATTTTCTTCAAATCTTGCTAAATGTTAATGGACTAAATAATGTTAACTGTGATTATTTGATAACTGTTATGTGATATATTTTGCTATGTTAAGGTTAAAACCCTTCATGTTATTTTAGACAAAAAAGAGGAGATGATGGGAGATGTCATTCTGTATATGTTTCTCATACTGGTTAATAATAAAGCACTGTTGGCCAATAGGAAAGGAAGATAGGAGGGACTAGGAGACAAGGAGGAAATAGGAAGTAGGAAGGAGGAGTCAAGATGGAGAGTCTGGAGAGAGCTGGACGCCAGCCGCCTCCCGGTAAGAGAAGGCCATGTGAAGATACATAGAAATGGGTTAATAATTAAAGGCAGAGCTAGCCGATAAGTAACAAGTAACCGGGCCAACAGTATTGTATCAAATACAGAGTCTCTGTGTATTATTTGGGGCTGGTGGCATGGCGGCGGCGGCAGGACAAGACCAACAACAGCGGGCGGAAAATCCATACTCCTTACAGGAGACTGCTTCCTGAACATAACTCCTGGGGCACAGACACTGAGAGAAACAATAAATTGGACCTCGTCAAACTTAGAAGCTTCTGTAAGGCAAAAGACACAGTAGACGAGAACAAATGGCAGCCCACTGACTGGGAAAAGATCTTCAACAATCCTACATCTGACTGAGGACTGATCTCCAAAATATACAAAGAACTTAAGAAACTAATCAACAAAACACCAAATAACCCTATTAAAAAATTGGGTACAGAACTGTAGAAAGAATTCTCAATAGAGGAAGTCAAAAAGTCTAAAAGACAGTTAAGAAAGAGTTCAACATCCTTAGCTATCAGAGAAATGCAAATCAAAATAACTTTGAGATACCATCTTACTCCTGCCAGAATGGCTAAAATTGGAAACACCAATGACAATTTATGCTGGAGAGGATGTGGAGAAAGGGGAACACTCCTCCACTGCTGGTAGGAGTGCAAACTTCTACAGCTATTTTGGAGATCAGTATGTTGGTTCCACAGGAAAATGGGAATTAGTTTACCACAGGACCCGGCCATCCCCCTCTTAGGCATATACACAAATGATCCACATCCATGCAACAAAGACTTGTGCTCAACTATGTTCACAGGAGCATTATTTGTAATAGCAAGAATCGTGAAGCAACCTGGATGCTCCTCAAGTGAAGAATGGATAAAGAAGATGTGGCACATTTACACAATGGAGTACTACTACTCAGCAGAAGACAACAATGGAATCTTGAAATTTGCAGGCATATGAATGGAACTTGAAGAAACCATCTTGAATGAGGTAACTCAGTCACAAAAAGAGGAACATGGTATGTACTTGCCCGTAAATGGATTTTAGACCTAGAGCAAAGGATCACCAGACCTCCAGAGGAAGTAGGATACAAGGTGAAGTCTAAGAGATTCATATAAGGTCCCTCACAGAAGTGGGAAGGGACAAGTTCTGCAGAGCACATGGGGAGTGGGGAGGCAGTGAGGTGAGAGGCAACTAGGAGAAAGAGAAGAAGAGGAGAGGAAACCATGTGGGACTAGGAAGATTGAGTCAGGGTAGGAATAGAAGAAGAGTGAGAGAGAGAGAGAGAGAGAGAGAGAGAGAGAGAGAGAGAGAGAGAGAGAGAGAGGAGAGAACATAAAGAAGGGAGCCATTATATATTTGAAGAGAAAAATGAACCTAAAGAAATGTCTAGAGACCTACAAGACTGACTCCAACTAACAATTTGAGCAACAGTGGAAAGGCTACCATAAATGCCCTTCCGTGATAATGAGATCAAGGAATAACTTATCCCCCATCATGGAGCCTTCATCTAGTACCTGCTGAAAACAAGCAAACACCCACAACTAAACACTGAGTCAAACTAGAATCCAGATGCAGAGAGAGAGTACAAGACCAGGTTGTAGAAACACATAGAGACAGCTGACCTGGACAAGGAGGAGCTAATAAGTTCTCAGACTGATAGCTGGGAATCTAGCATGGGACTGTCTCAGACTCCCTGAACATGGGTCTCAGCTAGAAGGCCTGAGTAGTCTAAGGGAACTCAGACAGTGGAACCAGGATGTATTCCTGGTGCACAAAAGGATCTTGCATGCTCATCCCCCCATGGAGGGATACTCCCTTAACCTAGAGACAGGAGAGAAGTCTTAGTCCCTACTTCAAATGACTTGACAGATTTAGATGACACCTCCTGGATGGCATCACCCTACATGTGGAGTTGGGGGGATGGAAGGTGAGGATGTTCGGGGTGCATGTGAGGGGGAGAGAGAGTGAGAGATGGAGAGAGAGGGGAGGGAGGGGAAAGGGAACGAGAGGGAACTGAGATTGATATGTAAAATAAAAATAAAAATAACTGTTAAAAAATTGTAGTTCACTGAAGTTTGAAGTTTCATCTGTGGTGTCCTTGTCTCTGTATGTATGTGTGTGTATGTGTGCTGGTGCATGTATGTGGAGGTTATTGGATATCCTTAGTTGTCAGTCCTCAAGAGGCTTTCAACATTTTTGAGACAGTGTCTCTCATTAGCCATGAAAGTCATTACTTACCTAGTCATTACACTAGGTAACTCAGAAGCTTTCACGGATCTGTCTGTTTGCTTCCCTAGCATTGGAACTACAATTGCACATTATTGCACTATTTATTCACAAGGGTTCTATTACTCTGCACTCACACCCATATACAGCTACTCAGATTAGATCTGAAATGATTTTCAATCTTCATTTTAAGAAAAGCTCTGGAAAGAGAAATGGAGACAACTGGAAATATAGGAAGAAGATAAAGTAGAGAAGGCTTCAATTATCATTCAAGAGCAAGAACAGGAGTGGCTTAGGGGGTATACTAAGATTAAAATGATGGAACAGCCAATGTGGTACAGAGGATCCCTGCAGTAAAATAGTTTAACATAGAGAAACCAGGAACTAATTTTAAAAGAAGATAATGTTCTTTCTTACTTGTGCTGAGAGGATTTTTGTTTTGTATTTTTCAGGACAGGATTTCTCTGTGTAGCCTTTGCTGTCCTGGAACTGATTCTGTAGAATATTCTAGCCTAGAACTCATAGAGATTTGCCTGCAGAACTAAGTGCTGAGATTAAATACATGCATCACTATTGCCTGGCTTAACAAGAGAGTCCTTAAGATAAAATTATATAAGCAATCTCAGAAACTTGCAGTGCTATGGAGATAATAAAATAAAACGACATTACAAACATTTTTCTGCTTGTATACTGGGCTAAGCACATTAAGTTTTATTAGCGCATATTAATTACTTCTAGAATTTCAAACTTATCCTTTTGCCATTTATATTTAAAACTTATAAAACCATAATGTTAATTATGAGTTCAAAGAGTTCTGTAAATTTATCTTTGTTTAGTAATATTTTTCGTAGTTTTCTTGAAGTGTAATTGTAATATAAAGGCTTCATGTATTTAATGTATAAAATTTGATGGATTTTGGCTTAAATATGCAATAATTATCATCGCCTTAATTATGACAATAAACATATCTGTTACTTGTAAAAGTGTCCCAATTCCCTTGATTTGTGTGCATTGGAGGGGAAGACATCTAACATGGAGCTAAAGACAAAGGTGTCAGTGAATAAATGCATAGAAGATGTATTAGGGCTCTACAGATTCACAGACATTTCAGATTTTGATTTATTACATATCTATTAATAGACACCCCCCTTGTTTGAAAATTTGGATAATAGAATATTATTTTGGGAATCTTCAATACCCAACCAAATATCTCATTTCCATTTGATCACACAGTGCTGGATATTTCAGGATCCTTTATAATATGCAAATGCAAACTACATTGTCTCCTGATTTTTCATGAGGTTTGACAAGTTTTACAGTAGCTTTGGATGAATTAGTTTATGCTCACTGCTTTTTACAGAATAAAATTGTTCGGTGGTGATGCAAGAGAAATACTATATTTAAAACCCAAATATGACAGATTTCTTGATCTTTCTTCATTGAATTTATTCTGCTACGTCTGAAAATCTGTTATTCAAATAATTGAATATGAAATCATTTGTTCTTCATGTAGCTCAAATATGAGTAATTACTGAAAGCAGCTAACTGAGCTGAATTCATTCATTATACATATAATATTATCTGAAAACAACAGTAAGTACTTGCTAAGATAATTAATACAGTACATAATTACAAGGCATCACAACTGCAAATAGGTAGCAAGATTGCAGGTGTGAATACCCTACATTGATTGCTTCGGTTATCCAGGCTCATTTTAATGATTGATCCTTAAGAAGAAATTCTTGATGCAATAAAAATTGAAAGGCACAATTATTTGGACACAAATCATGCCTTTTGGTTTCCTAAGACTGGATGCTTATGTTTTTGGTAATTCATCACGTTTTGAACAATAACATTTACATGCCATCTTGTCTTATTCTAAAAAACATTTCAATGGGTGAAACATGTTTTATTTCATATGTACTATAATTTTATATATAAATTCCACATTAGGTTTATTTGGAATTATTAATATATTGTATTACCAAATTCTTGATCCTTTTGACTATCTCCTTAGTATATTGGATCAATAATAATGAATAAATCATCAACTAATAAAACCTGATAGAAACCAGCTAGCCATTTACAGGAAAGGGACATGTAAAAGATGCTGTAAACTTCAGGCACATGATTGTTATATTTCCATGATCTGGTTTGTGGTTAGTGCAAAAAGTTTTTCCATATTGGAGTGTTGCATGTCTTATTTAATTACCACATATTTTTAGGAATATGATGAGCAGACATCTTCCAAATGCAGTCTTTTACAACTTTTTTACTTGTTCAACTTTCAGTGTGAGTGTGTGTGTGTGTGTGTGTGTGTGTGTGTGTGTGTGTGTGTGTACTATGCACACAAATGCCCACCCTCATGTGCAGAGGATAGAGGAGGATGTTGGGGTTCTGGCACTATCACTGTCTTGACTCACTCTTTTTCTATGGGTTCAGAGGACTTGGACTTAGGGCCTTCATGCTTGTATAACATGGACTCTTCCCTGGCTGAGATCTCTTTTTATGCCCCGAAATAAAGATTCTGTAGTAGGACCCTACATTGCAATATGTTTCATTCTACATATATGGCTTTCTCTGTATTTGTACATGAAAATTTTGGCCTAGCTGGCACTGAATAATTATTTTTAAGTATTTTATTAATTTTTTTCTTTCTTATTTTACATATCAAGTCCCCTTTCCTTCCTTCCCTTCTCTTCTCTCCCTCCCTCCCATGTCCCCGGACCACCCTCCCATCCCATTACCCCCTCCACTCCACAGGGTGGGTGATGCCTTCCAGGAGGGGTCAATAAAATCTGTCAAGTCATTTGGAGTAGGGGCTAGGCGTTCCCTCCTGCCTCTAGGTTAAGGGACTATCCCTCCATGGGAAATGTGCTCCCAAAGACCTTTTGTGCATCCTGGTTTCACTGTCAGTGGTCCCTTAGACTGCCCAGGCCTTCTAACTGAGACCTATGTTTAGGGGATCTGAGTTGGTCCAATGTTGGTTTCTTGGATATCAGACTGGGGACCCATTAGCTGCTCCTGGTTCAGGTCACCTGTCTCTGTGGGTTTCTGTAGCTTGGTCTTCTCTACCCTTTCTGCATCTGGATTCCAGTTAGTCTGAGTGTTTAGCTGTGGGTTTCTTCTTCTATTTCCATCAGCTACTAGATGAGGGCTCTATGATGGTGGATAAGTTAGTCATAGTTCTCATTATCAGGGAAGGGCATTTATTAGATGAATCTTTTGATCAATCATTTATCGATTACCTCCATAAACTCTCATAGTCAGTTAAAGTGAAGCCTACTATAGCTTAGGGAAATTTTTTTTAAAATTATTTTTAAAACAATTGTATTTTACATAGCAATCCCAGTTCCCTGTCCCTTCAGTCCTCATGCTTTCCCCACCTCCTCTCTACCCTACCCCTATCCACCCTTTAGAGACCTCCCATATGGTATCAACAAGTTTGTCACATCATTTAGGGGCAGGACCAAGGCACTTTCCCCAGTATCTAGGCTGAGCAAGGTATCTCTCCATAGGGAATGAACTCCAAAAAGCCCATTTGTGCACTAGGGATAAATTATGTTTCTACTGCCAGAGGCCCCATAGACTGCCCTAGTCATACAATTCACACCCGCATTCAGAGGGCCTAATTCAGGCTTATGCTGGTTCCCTAGATGACAGACTGGAATCAGTGAGCTCCCACTGGCTCAGGTCAGCTGTTTCTGTTGATTTCCCCATTGTGGCCTTGATCCCTTTGCTCATACTATCACTTCTCCCGCATAACAACTGGACTCCAGGAGTTTGGTGCAGTGTTTAGCTGTGAATCACTGAAGGTTCTGTGATGACAATTAAGGTAGTCACCAATCTCGTTATAGGCTAAGGGCAGTTAAGGTAACCTCTCCACTATTGCTTAGATTTTTAGATGGAAAATTTTCTAATACATTGCTTTGCAAGAGCAAAGTCATCATAAGAGCATACTAGTTTGCTATAAGAATAGAGGTATATTTTAGTAATGAAAAAGTGGAGATAATGCTTTCCTTTTCATATGTTTTTAGTTGTTTAAGATGTATAAATCTATGTATTTTTAAATTTTTATTTTAAAATAATTTTTATTTATTTTTACTTTTTTATTTAAATATATTTTAATATTCTTATATATTGATCCGAGTTCCCTCTCTCTCCCTCCCATCTCCACCCCCCCCCAACTTGACCTCTAATCCAATTTCCCATACAGTTCACAGGGAGGGTAAGGCCTTCCAGGAGGTATCTCCAAAATCTGTCAAGTCCTTTGGAGTACAGTCTAGGCTCTCCCTCCTGTCTCTAGGCTAATGGCGAATCCCTCTATGGGGAATGTGTTCCCAAAGTCCTTTTGTGAACCAGAAATGCATCCTGGTTCCATTGTCAGAGGTCCCATAGACTGCTCAGGCCTTCTAACTGAGACCCATGTTCAGGGGATCTGAGTCAGTCCAATGCTGGTTTCCTAGCTATTAGTAACTGTTTCCAACAGTTACTATATGAAGGTTCTAGGATGGCATATACGTTAGTTATCAATCCCATTATCAGGGAAGGGCATTTAAGGTAGCTTCTCCACTGTTGTTCAGATTGTTAGTTAGGGTCATCCTTGTAGGTCTCTGGACATTTCTCTAGAGTCAGTTTTCTCTTCAATCCTATAATGGATTCTTCCTCTGTTATAGTATCTCTCTCTCTCTCTCTCTCTCTCTTTTTTTTTTTTTTTTTTTTTTTTTTTTTGCTCTTGTCTATTAATCCCCTGACTCAATCTTCCTGGTCCCACATGTTCTCCTATTCTTACCTTTTACTTCTCCTAACTTTCTGTGTACTCACTGCCCTCCCCTCCCAATATGCTCAGGAGCTCTTGTTCCTTTTCCCTTCAAGTGAGGCACCTTTTGTGAATCTCTTAGGTTCCTTCTTGTATCCTAGTTTCTCTGGTGGTATGAATTGTAGGCTGGTGATCCTTTGCATTATGTCTAAAATCCATATATGAGTGAGTATATACCATGTTCCTATTTTTGTGACTGTTACCTTACTCAGGATGGTTTCTTCAAGTTCCATCCATTTACCTGTGAAACTCAAGATTCCATTGTGGTTTATTTTATTTTTTTTTTCTGCTGAGTAGTATTCCATTGTGTAAATGTACTACATTTTCTTTATCCATTCTTCAGTTAAGGGGCAACTAGGTTGCTTCCAGGTTCTTGCTTTTAGAAATAATGCTGCTATGAACATAGTTGAATAATTGTTTTTGTTACATGGATGTGGATCATTTGGATATATGACTAAGAGTGGAATTGCCAGGTCCTGTGATAGACTTAAGTTTAAAAAATTAAGTTATATAGACTAGTACATAATACACACACACACACACACACACACACACACACACACACACATACACACACACGTGGAAATTTAGTATAAAACTTGTTATTCCAGAAAAATGTATAGTTAATGCTAATTCCTAATGATCAACATATTTTAATTACTGAAATGAATGGATTTATAGTAACCTTTGGGCCTGTTTTATAATATTTTTTTCTCTGTCTATTGCCTTATTTCTATATCTCTTATGTGTAGCAAAACCATTCTTCCATGTTTATAATGATCATTTTGTAATGGTTTACAATGAATAATTCTAAAAATTTGTAAGTGGAAAACCAGAGAGTTGTAACATTATGGAGGGAGAGGTGGATGATGTGGTGTGTGACATTCAGGAGTCTGGGGCAAAAGGACCATAGTTTCAAGACAGCATCACATTGTTTTTTTTTGTTGTTGTTTGTTTGTTTGTTTTTTTGTGATACTCTTGTCAGTAAATCAAACCATATGAAAAATATCAGGAATGGAGGCATACCCATTTCTGTTTTCAACAAAGATGTATTAACTTTTTTTGAGCTTGAACTTAAGGAACCATGGTTTTGTCATTGGGACCATTAGTATTTATTCCTGAACATTGAAAGATTTAGGTGAGAATGGAAGGTACGGTTCTGAAGCAATGAGCCTGCCATCAAGCATGCCTTATTTTTTAAGCTAAAAACTTTTAGTCTTAGACCTTAACTTTTACAATATGCCTGCCATACATTCAAAAATACTACAAAATATTAGCTCTCTTTCCTTTGATTAATGTTGCATTGTCAGAGTGATGAATGCTTCTTGAGTGTAATTTGAAAGATAATATCATTCTAAGGGGAAGAGAAGTTGAGGTGAGAATTTAGAACAGTTACAAGATGAAATCTGACCATCACACCATAGGGAGAAGGGTGTGGGGGAACATAGAAATGCTGGCAGTAAATCATATTCTTTGGCTCTCGTGAAACAAATGATTCACCATGTCTTTAAGGGCTGTTTTTATTGGAATTTAAACCTTCTTAACATGGAGTATTTTTGGACAGGTAAATTTACACAATCTTAGTATCCTTACTTTGTTCCTACCTGTTAGTAGTGCTATACTTAAATTTTCCTGTTCAGAAGTTATAAAGAAAATTATCATTGAACTATTTCTCAAGTTGAAAACAATTCAGTAATTTATGGTAAAATACTATAACTAATAGATATATTAATTCATTATAAAACAATCATCTTTATGTCATTATTCATTGGCAACTTAGTATCTATGATGATACCTGTTGTATCTTTAAATGAAAGACAATGTGAATTGCATCACCAGTTTAAATATGTACTTCTAAATAGACAGACTTTTTAGGTATGTATTTCTATACCATATATATATATATATATTTGCATGCTTAGTCAAATACAAAAAAAACCAAACAGTTTAATATAAATCAAAAACAAAAATTATCTATTTTTTTTCTTAGATTAGGAGACAATAACTGAGATGGAGCCAAGCAGAGATCTGTGGTGAACCAGTCACCTTTGTCTCTCAGTAATCCTTATTACCTTCTTAAACTGGATTTTCAAAAATTAATTAAATATATTCATTTCACATTCTGACCACTCCCACCTGTCCAGCCATTCCTCACCTTCCCTATACTCCACCCCTACCCCCAATCCATTCCTTTCCTGCTTCTGTCCATAAGGAAGAAGGCATTTCATGGATATTAACAAAACATAGCATTTCAAGTGGTGTTAAGACTGAGCACCTCCCCTTGTGTTAAGACTGGGCAAGGCAACCCATTATGAGGAATAGGGTTCCAATTGCCAGCCAAAGCCTTAGGCACAACCTCTGCTACCATTGTTAGGAGTCCCACAAGTAGATCAAGCTAAATCACTGTCATATATATGTAGGGGACCTAAGGTTTGTCCCATGCAAGCTCCATGGATGTTGGCTCAGACTCTGTAAGTTTCTATGAATGTAGTTAGTTGTTTCTGTGGATTTTATTGTGATGCCCTTGACTTGTTATATGGCTCATAAAATCCTTCCTACCCCTCTTCAGCCTAATGTGTGGCTACGAGTCTCCATATCTGTTTCCATCAGTTATTGGATGAAAGCTCTCTGATGACAATTGGAATACCAGTTCAATCACAGAAGATAGACAGCTCAGGCTAAATGTCCATTTTTGTAAGCAAACTTAGCTAGGGTTGTTCTTGTAGATTTGTGGGAGTTTACCATGAATCCAGTTTCTACCTTACCCTGAAATGTTCCAACTTCCAGTCATCTCTTTCAATATTCTCCTTCTCCACGTCCCCCCAATCCAATCCCTCAAGTTTCCATCTCAACCCATGCCCTTGCTCAACCCAGGATCTCTCTTCTATTTCCACTTCCTAGGGAGATTCATGCATCCCCCTTTAGCTTTCCTTGTTACTTAGCCTCTTTGAGTTTGTGGACAGTATGGTTATCCTTTACAGCTAACAGCCACTCATGAGTGAGGATTTGGTTTACCTATAATTCTGCATGTAACTCCCTGGGCAGCATAGCATCTCTTGGCAGCCTTCTCTACCTTCCTTTCTCCAGCCTTCCTCTGGTCTGGTAACCCACCTATTGCCTGCTTGGCTACTTCCCAATAAGTCCTTTATTCATCAACCAATCAGAGAAACATATATACAGAAAAACATCTCCCATCATTCTAACAATTTGTATTTCAATTTCCCGATGTCATTGTTTTTAACAGCTGAGTAATACTCCATTATGGAAAAGAACCACATTTTCTTTATCCATTCTTCAGTTTCAGGACTTCTTAGATTGTTTCCAGATACTGGCTATTACACATGAAATTGCTGAACATAGTTTAGTAAGTGTCCTTCTAGTAAAATTGAGTATCCTTTGGGTATATGCCTAAGGGTGGTATTGAAGGGTCTTGAGGTAGATTGATTCTGAATGTCCTGAAAAACCACCATACTGATTTTCAAAGTGGTTGTACATGTCTGCGTTACCATTAGAAATGGATGAATGTTCCCTTGCTAAACATCATCTCCAGTATAGGCTGTCAATAGTGGTTTTGATCTTAGCCATTCTGACCGGTATAAGATGGAATCACAGTGTATATTTTTCATGTTTCTCTGCCTTTTGGGATCTTTTGTTGAGAATTCTCTATTTAGGTTTGTACTCCATTTTTAAGTTAGACTACTTGTCTTTCCAAGTCTAATTTCTTTATATATCTTCACATTCTGTAGGCTGCTGTTTGTCCTGTTGATGGTGTCCTGTACCATAATGAAGCTTTTCAGTTTCAGGAGGTCCCATTTGTTAATTGTCACTTTTAGTGTTGGTGCTAATGGTGTTCTATTCATGAAGTTGTCTCCTATGCCAATGTATTCAAAGATATTTCCTCCTCTTCTATCAGTTCCAGTGTAACTGGATTCATGTTGATGTCTTTGACCCACTGGTATTGGGATTTTTACAAGGTGATAGATGTAGATCTGTTTGCATTTTTCTACATGCCAGTATCCAGTTAGGGCAGCACCATTTATGGAAGATACTTTCTTTTTTCCATTGTATAGCTTTGGCTTCTTTGTCAAAAATCAAGGGTTCATATATGTGTTGATTTGATCCCATTGATTCTCCTGTCTAATTTTATGCCAATTCCATGCTGGTTTTATTACTATAGTTCTGCAGTAGAGCCTGAGATCAGGGATGGTGATTCCCCTAGAAATTATTTTATTGTACAGGAGTACTTTAGCTACCATGGATTTTTTTGTTTTTACATATGAAGATGAGTCTTGTCCTTTCAAGACCTATAAAAATTTTGTTGGGATTTATATGGTGATTGGATTGTTTTTATTTGTTTGTTTTTGTTTTTGCCACAGACTGCATAAAGCAATGATGGGAGATGTCCTTCTGTAAATATGCTTCTCTTATTGGTTAATGAATAAAGCACTGTTGGCCTATAGGGAAGCAAGATAGGTGGGACTAGGAGACAAGCAGGATTCTGGGAGATGAGGTAGAGAGGAGTCGAAATGCAGGAGGCAAGAGGAGTTTGGGGCTAACATGGCTGTGGGACCAGACTGGTAGAAAGTGCATGTAACAGAGTAATATGGGGTTCTAGTTGAGGGCAGCATAGTGGAAAGGCTGTGATTCTTTAGGTTTACACACCTCCTTGTTCTGCTTCCCACTGACTATTTGACCAAAGGCTAGTTAGTTATTTTAACTTTCTGAACTTGAGTTACTTCATCCTTAAAATGACAACAAAAATGATTTTGTAACATAATCTTTTAAACATGCTTAGAATAGTATGAGTTCCAAATACTTCTATGAGATGGCTGCCACTGTTGGGGTGATTGACATAATAAGGGACCATCCAAGCTTCCAAAGGAGGGAAGCAGTTCTTCCAAGCTATGTGTTGTCCATGAACCACAACTTCCAACAAGGTACAATTTGTAGTATTTTCTCCCACATATTGGCAGTAACAATAGCTTTTTGACTGAACATAAGACCTGCCAAACAAAAAGGAAATCATTCCTGGTACTGGAACACTACCTTACTACTGAAGACTAGTGAACTTATGGAGGAGAACCTAAAATTTACAGGTTACTAAGCCAGTATTTTCCCTAACTACATTTTAAGTATTTGTTCACTACCCTCTACCTACAGGTAAGTGTAGAGTTTACACTGTAATAAGGAAACTTTTCTTTGGAAGAGATAGGGACCATTACAAAAATTAACAACCAATCAAAATGTGGAAGTATATCTTTCAGTTCTCATTAATACACATAAAAAGACAACTTCTACAACTTCTAGCCCCGAGAAATAGGGGACAAAAAAAAAAAAAGTTTGCTGTGGGAGGATTGTTTCTTCTAGTAATGCTAAATGCTGTAGCCATAAATTCTCACAAACATGAATGCCTAAAATGAGCTTGACAAAGAAAATAACAGTAGATATGTTAAAGTGCTTGGAGGACAAGTTCACTAGGCCTCAGTCATATACAAAGAACTGCAGGTAAGCAAGGAAGAAATCAACTTCCCCAGGGAACAGCACACCAATTGTTCATCGAATACTAAATCGTGGGCCTTGAAAATGTATATCCAGTATCACTATACAGACTGACCAGGGTGTATTTGGGAAAGTAAATGTATGTACATGTATTTTTTTTTAAGATTTATTTATTTATTACCTATACAGTGTTCTGCTTGCATGTCTGCCTGCAGGCCAGAAGAGGGCACCAGATCTCATTACAGATGTTTGTGAGCTGCTATGTGGGTGCTGGGAATTGAACACAGGACCTCTGGAAGAGCAGCCAGTACTCTTAACAATTAAGCCATCTGTCCAGCCCCATGTGCAAGTATTTGAAAGGGAATAAGGAGGAATGTGCTGGAAGGTTAGAAAGGAGAATGGGGATGGGGAGATAATACAATTATATTATGATCTCAAATAATAAAAACAAAAATTCGAGTTTTCCATTTTAAATATAAGTTAAATTTTATTGAATTTAATGAGTCATACAACACTGAAAACTTGATTTATTGTTTGTAAACTACTTAGGCTCCCATATTAAGCTTCTTGACAACACTTTTCATTTTTTTCATAGGCAAAGTCTCAAATCTTATCCAATGTGCTAGATGTTGCTCATCAGTTTATAAAAGAAGCAAATCCACCCAATGAAGTGATTACTTCCACAGAAGCATCCACTAAAAGTCAGCAGAAACCCAAAGCTCCACTTCTTCAGGAGAAGATCTCTGAGGTAAACTGAGGTGAACAAAGTAGTATACTTCTTCTTCTATATATGGTGACAGCCATTCATATACTTTGCCAGAGATGCACATTTGGGGATATTACCTTACAATATTGCTAGTTATTATTTAATTATTTTAGTAGTTGAATATATTTAGACTGTAGAAATTATCTTAAGATTACTTTAATTCCTCTGAAAATTGTTCGTTTAAATGAAAAAAAATTGAAGATTTGATTTTTCTGAGCATTTTGACCATATCAGGGATTGTAGGAATGCTTGAGAGAAACATTATAAAATAAAAGCTAGGATATCATATAACAATTTTGTATTAATTAGAACTTTCACATGCTCCAAATACAAAGGTGACAAGCATTCTCATCAGTGTGTAAAGGGAGATGAATACAACATCTGGCAGTAATTCAGATTACTGATCATACATTGTGCTACTTTTATTTTCACATCACCCTCACCTCTGTAAATGTATAGATATATGTAATAGATTCATATCTTTTTTCTTTTTAAATTTAAATTAAAAACAATCTTATTTTACATACTGATCCCAGTTTCCTCTCCCTCCCATGCCCCCCCAGCCCCCATCCCACTCTTTATTCACTCCCCAGGGAGGGAGAGGCTTCCCATGGGGGATCTTCAAAATCTGTCACATAATTTGGGGCAGAGCCTAGGTGCCCCCATATATCTAGGCTGAGAGAATATCCTTCACAGGGAGTGGGCTCCCAAAGTCAATTAGTGCACTATGGATAAATACTAGTTCCACTGCCAGAGGTCCCATAGACTACCCTGGTCTTCCAGCTGACACCTACATTCAGGGGGCCTATTTGGGACCTATGGTGGTTTTCCAACTGTCAGACTTATACTTGCACCCCTATTTGCTCAGGTCAGATGCTTTTTGTGGGTTTGCTCTGAATGGTCTTGACACCTTTGCTCATCCTTCTTCTGTCTCTACAATTAGGATCCAGGAGTTCAGCTCAGTGTTTAGCTTTGGATCTCCAGATTACAATTCACCACCCCAGAGAAGCTAGGAAGCAAGGAGAACCCTAAGAGAGACATACATCAACATCTAGAAAAAGGGAAGGAGACTAGATCTCCTGGGAATTGGCAGCACAAGGGGAGATGGGAAGGAAGGAGAGAGGCAGAGGAGTATATGAGGGATCAAGAAGATTGAGGCGAGGGAAAAGTAGAGAAAGATAGCAAGAAAGAGATACCTGATTCATATCATTTTTTAAACAACAGATTGAGGAAAAGTGAAAAAAAAATAAGCCCCTCAAAAGTGGGATATTTCCAGAGAAGGAATCCCTTTCTATTGCATTTTAAGCAAGAAACAAACTCTAATTTGACTGACATAGTAATTCTCGTTCCCCTATGTGGTACTCATTTTTTTCCCAGCTGTTACAGATTGTGGTTTACTTAGCTAGTCACATTGGTTTGCTACTTGATGGCTACACTTGGGTTGAACTGAAGTCTCTTGAGCTTCAAATTTATGTACATAAGTGTTGTACTTCAGCATGACCTCTTTCCTTAACAGAAGCTGGGTGTGAACTTTTCCAGAAAATGACACATTTCATGTATTTATTTTTCTTATAGACCATTCAAAGATGTACTATAAATCATCACTGGATAAGTTACAGCCTTAAAATTGTAATATGATATATAGAATAAAATCATCATACTATTTTATCTAGATCATAGACTTTTTGTCTTTTTTCTTTTCACACAGTATATTCTGATCATAGTTTTTCCATTATCATCCCTTCCAAGATCCTCTACACCCCATCTCTATTTCTGCTTCCCACACCTTATGATTTCCTTCCCTCTCCCTTAGTCCTTTACTCCATGTCTAGCCTCTGTGGTTGCATAGGGAGTACCATGCTTATTGATTGCTTCAAAGACAGCATCCACATGTAAAAGTTTCATATCGTATTTGTCTTTTTTGGATATGAGTTATTTAACTCAGAATGATTTTTTTCTAGCATCATCCATTTACCTACAAATTTCATGTTTCTTTTGTTTTTTTTAACAATGGAGTAATAGTCCATTGTATTAATATTAATGTTTCACATTTTCATTATTCATTCATTAATTGATGGACATCTATGCTGTTTCCAATTTCTTACTGTTTGAACAGAGCAACAATGAACATGGTTGAACAAGTGTCTATGTATTAGGAGTTAGGAATCTTCACTATCCTCAGGGGAGAACTCTCTAGGAAAGAGACATTTGAGAAATTGAATGGCATGAGGAAAATGCCTGGGTAAAGCTGTGGGAAGGAATCCCAACTAGGACAGTGCCCTAAAGAGGAAACCTACCTGATGTTTCTCACTTCTCCAAGATTGTGAGTATAGCTGGAATAGGCAAATGATAGAGAAAACAGGAGAAGTTTTATAGGACAAGGAAGAAGAAAGCACTTTAGCCATTTTGCATGTCAGGACAGATATGCTGAATTTCAGAGAATCAAAAGGTTTTAAGTGCACTGGCATCACGAGATTCATATTAGAATACATAAATTCACACAAGCATACATATTACTGCTATAATTGCATGCCTATAATTCTGTAACTCAGGAAGCCAAAGTAGGGATATCTCAAATTTGAGACCAGTCTTGGCTACATAGAGAATTTGACTCTTAAACACAAAAACTGCTCCAATGTGGAAGGGTTGTAAAGAAAACAGGATGGGAAAGGAGAAAGGATGGATAATGCATACATAACTGGAACAGATATAGAGGGCAAAGAGCATAGATAGAAGAGCATGGAGAAAGTCATCAGTTGTATATGCTCTTCCATTATTAACTTCTGAGACCATTCATAACTACCAATAAAGTTTTAAAAATTAATAAAGCATTTAGATGTGTGTTATACAAAAATATTTCTGAATGAAATATACCTGCTTTTCATGTCTTTCTTTTAAGATGCAGGAAGTTTAGTAATCACTCTTTGTCACATTCTTAACTGGTTAGGTAGAAACTACAGCAGCAAAAGGGGGAGAAGGTACAAATCCAAAGTACAAGCCCTTGTGTGAAATGCCTTTTGATGAAGAAGCTTCTGCCAAGTCCTTTCAGGAAGCCTTAACTCAGTGGCGAGCTGGACAACAGGAGGAAAACAAGCAACAGGACATACATGCAACAAAACCAGGTATGGGCATTGTTCAAATATTCAAAGAACAAAATAAAAAATCTCCTTTCTTTCTACTCCTGGCAATACAAATGCAGTGAATAAAGACAATAAAGAACAATTTGCTACAGCTTCTCAAGGGAGCTTTGTGTACACAGTAGGCAGTAAGTGGTGAGTTGTTTAATATTTATAAAGCATGAATTGATCATGGATGATGTTTACCTTGATTTTCTATGTAAATTCAGATCATGAGATGAATGCAGCATTGGAGTCTCAGCTTTTCTTTTCCTGCCAGGAAACAGTCATTAGAAAACAATTCTATTTTATATCTACTGTTACAGTATATCAGGTGGGAGAGTCTGTGGAGCGTGAAATCAAATGATTCTTTATATGCATTAGATCAGTAACATTTCTTTTCAGTGTAGCCAAATCTCTGACAAAGCAACCTACAGGAGGAACAATTTATTTTGGCTCACAGTTGGAGATGATTCAGTCCATTAGGATAGGGGAAGACAGCAGCAGGTGGCTTCAAGGCCACAGAAGAAGATGGCTGGACTCCTTATTTCTTACATCACCATAGAACAGGCAGCAGAGACAAGACAGGAAGTAGAATACTGCTACACACTTCACAGCATGCCTCCAGGAGATTAACTTCTTCCAATGAGGACTCAACCTCCTCGAATTGCACAGCCTCCAAAACAGCACTGTGAACTGAGAGAGTGAGAGATCAAATGCTTGTATCTAATCCATAAACCATAGCTTGCAGGTTGAATATATGACCACAGTGAACCTCACAGAAAGAATATATTTTTATTTGCAGTATATGTTTTTACTTAAAAATACATTCACAAATTTTAGTTTCAATTTTTTGTTTACTTATAAAATATGGATTTCTTTATGATATATTCATACAAACTGTACTGGATAATTTTTGTGTCCACTTGACACAAACTTGAATTATTTGAGAGAAACTAATCTCAGATGAGCAAATGTCCCCATCATATTTGGATGTAAGGCAAGTCTATAGGGATTTTTCCAAATTAGTTATTTATGTAGGAAGGTCCAGCCCATTGTCGGGGAGGGGATTGGGGGAGCATCTCTAAGCTGGTTCTATAAGACACAGTCTAAGCAAGCCAAAGGAGAAAAGCACTAAGTAGCATTATTCATAGCCTGTACATCAGCTACTGTTTCCAGGTTCCTGCCCTGTTTGAGTTCATATACTGACTTCCCTTAGTGCTGAATAATAAAGTGTAAAAGCACAATAAACCTTTTCCTCTCCAACATGCTTTTGGTTCATCATAGTAATAGTAACCCTAAGACAACCTGTATATGAGTAGAATGTAACTAGGCTATGCGATGAAGTAAAAGCAATGCTTAGAACTTCAGACACATTTAAATTCCAATTTTGAGTTTATAATGGTTTATTGCATATGAAGTAAAAGATGTAGCCTTGTTTTAATTTTTTTCAATTTGGGTGCATTGGAAATATTTACTTATTGCCGTAGACATAAATCTTGAAAGAATCTTGCATTATAAGTCTTAGAGGTGATACAAAACTTGATACATTAGTACGTGAGGAGAAGTTCCTAGAATTTCCTCTCCCTTTCCAAAGCTTTCATATGCTAAAATGAAATGCCTGAAGCAACTATGTTTTGGAAGATTATGAACAATCTTGTCATCAATACTTTTTCAGTACAAAAGACAATGTTCAGAGGCTGACTACACTAGCATAATGTTTATCATACTCACCACAGTTGCTTTTTAGATTCTATATCTTTACTGAAAAAGGCACCACAGTATTTGTAACTGAAGAGATGCTCTTGACCTACTACAGAACATGATAAACATTTGCTGTAAGCAAGGTCAGCTAGTCAACCTTTTGATTAGAGTATAGAAAAGGTCATAGACAACACATGAATGACTGTGTGTACTGTGTTGCTATAAAACCTTGTACTTATAAACACAAAAATTCTGTCATAGGAAAGTTATTGGTCAGATTTGGACTACAGGCTCTAGTGTGGTGATTCTTGACTCAGTAAATACATTTTTTTTCTACTTCTGTCACCAAGTATAATCAGAAATAGTGGTGTAATTCATGTGGTGAGCTTAGGATATTCTTTCACTGTCTGATTCCAGACTTACATTATCTCTCTTAGACTTTGTAGCATTGTGTAGTCTACAGCACCTTTGTTTCTCTGAATCTACACATAGACACTGGTTGGCCATTAGATGGTTGTCATGAGGCTGATTTGGTGAGTAGGAAACAAGGGTCTCACAGTAAGAATCGTTATATAGAACATTTTTCTATCATGAAGACTGTAGTGATTTATCTTCATGAGAAAATACACATTTCAGATACAGATTTGCTTACTCGATCTAAAGTGTATGTGTTATGAAAGCATATTTATCACCATAGTACTTCCAGGAAACTCTCATATCAAGGCATTAATCTCACTATGAGAAAAGTGTAGCTACATCCGCCGAATTCTGTGCTCTTACCATGTGTCACATTTCATGCCTGAAAATGCATATGTCGTAATTTACCTATTTTCAATGTGTGCTAATCTCTAAGTATGTGAATGTGTTATTATTTCTCAGTTTAAATATTGATGATTGTGTAGGGCATTTCTTCTTTTTGCCATGACAAAAAATACTATTATACATTTTATTGTACTGTCTTGAAGTATAATCTGAACATATTTCCAGGGATATGAGCAGCTACCTTATCAGTAATGTATGTCATCCACTAAACTAGACAAACATGAACTAGCCAGAAAAAATAACTACAACAATTTGTACTCCATATGAAGTATAGGAGAGATTTTTGTTGTTCCCCTTATGAACATCACTTAATATTTTCAGGTACTTACAATTTTGCTTCAATAACAGAAATGATTACTATGCTTATGTATACATTTTTACAAATTACATTAGGAATCCTTGTGTTTAATCAGTGTGTTTTAAACTTCCAGGTTCTTCAGCTGTTTCAGTCACTGATTTCTACCTTGATTCATTTCAGTCACGCACAGACTCCTTTCAGTGCTTTCCTGGCCCTGGGCTTTGATGTGAACTCAGGCCCTTTTCTCTCTGACCTCCATTGCAATGTTCCCACTGGCTTATTTTGTCTCCTCTACTCTGGTCTCCTGAGTGTTCCTCAAATGCTTCAGGCATCCATTTACTCTAGGATTTTTGTGCTGTGTGTTAAGGAAAATGCCCATGATATGAATGAGATGAACGGTAGACAAATTTCTAGAAAAGAACACTGCTGAGCCAGAAACAAAGTAAGCAAAGCCCAAGTGACAACACATGAGGCCTTTCTTTGATGAACCACACCTCATACAACTGTAAGCCCCTGAATTGACTAGCACACATGATTTTAGATACTGTCTTGCTTAACAATTACTTAACTGAAGAAGTGTCTTGCTTAACAATTACTTAACTGAAGATCCCTTTCCTAGAAAATATACGTTTGTCATAAGACACAGTTATCAAAGATACTGTCAAGCACAAGAAGCCAGGCTGGGTCTCATCTTTATTTCCTGAGATTGTGCTACTGGTGAATTTTGGAGAAAAGGGAACCACATGCCACTTACTTTATCCCCTACTCCTTATCACTTTTTCTGACTCGGGAGCCATTTCTCAAGCAGAGTAGTTCTTGACTACAAAAAGAGCCAACTTTAGTATTCCTTTCCTTGTTCCTACCTCTAGCTTTTCTGCCTCAATTCCTTTAATTTCATTACGCACAAATGTGCCCACAAAGACACACACACACACACACACACACACACACACACACACACACACACACACACCCTGCCCCTCCCATCATATGTTCATATTCACAATTTACATTCTTATTTCTTTTTTTCTCTCATTTGATTGATTCTAGGGTTTGCTCTCAAAATTCCTTCTCTGTCTTTTCCTCAATGCTACAATACTCTCTGGAGGATAGCAATTGAATAACTCCATTCTTTTGGCTTATTCATCTACTGCCATTTAGCTGTTCCTGGATGCTAACCACTGAAGTCTGAAATCTGAGGTTAGGATCAGCTTAGCATTAGAACACCTAAAAATTTTGTTCTAAATCTTTACCCCTTGGTTTTCATATTTTTTTCCCCAGGATTTTCTTCTAGCTAGAGAATGGGGCAGTATCTGGAGGGTGGAAAAGCTACCAGTCCCAGAATTGTTAGCATCCTTTCCACAGAGAGTCATTACTTTCAAATACCTTTGAGTGATTTTTTAGTTTGTGATGTTTCAGAAATGAGAGCATTCAAATGTATGCGACTTCAAAGGCAAATGTTCGTGGGGATAGATTATTCTTTCATTCTGAATAAGATAAAATTCATTATGAATTACTAATTTTCTATTACACATAATTTGTTGTAAGAAGTACAGTTTTTAACGCCCACCGCCAGTCTTGTCCCGCTGCCGCGCCAGCCCCAAATAACACACAGAGACTCTGTATTTGATATTATACTGTTGGCCAGTTACTACTTTCTTATCGGCTAGCTCTGTCTTAAGTATTAACCCATTTGTGTTAATCTATGTATTTCCATGTGGTCTTACCCGGAGCCAGCTGCCGCGTACTGCTCTCTCCAGACTCTCCATCTTGGCTCTTTCTTCCTACTTTATCTTTCCTCCTTGTCTCCTAGTCCTTCCTACCTTCCAATAGCGCTTTATTCATTAACCAGTATAAGAAACATATATACATAATGACATCTCCCATCAATGTGTAAACATTATAAGAAGTGGTTGTACTATACAACTTTTTTGCATAAAAAATCATCTTTTTATTTATTATTTAAATATGAAACAAGCTTATTTTACATGTCAATCCCAGTTCCCACACCCACCCATCCTCCTCTCTTCCCCTCACCAACCCCTATCCCATATTCTTTCTGCTCCCCAGAGTGGGTGAGGCCTTCCATGGGGAGTCTTCAGAGTCTGTCATATCATTTGGAGAAGATCGTAGGCCCTCCCCCATGTGTCTCTGCAGAGGGAGTATCCCTCTATGTGGGATGGGCTTCCAAAGTCCATTTATGTACTAAGGATAAATACTGATCCATTACCAGAGGCCCCATAGATTGCCTAGACCTCCTAACTAACACCAACATTCAAGGAGTCTAGGTCTGTCCTATGCTGGTTTCCCAGCTATCAGACTGGAGTTCATGAGCTCTCCCTTGTTCAGCACAGCATATTCTGTGGGTTTCTCCAGCCTGGTCTGGATGCCTTTGCTCATCACTCCTCCTTCTCTGTAATTGGATTCCAGGAGTTTGGCTCAGTATTGACTGACTTGTAGATGTTGCTTCTGCTTCTATCAGCTACTAAATGAGGGCTCTAGGATGGCATATAAGGTAGTCATCAATCTCATTATTGGGGAATGACATTTAAGGTTGCTTCTTCAGTATTGCTTAGATTGTTATTTGGGGTCATCCTTGTAGGTCTCTAGACATTTCTCTAGTGCCAGATTCTCTTAAATGTTATAATGGCCTCCTCTATTATGTTATCTCTTTTCTTGCTCTCCTCTATTCTCTCCCTGACTCACTCTTCCTGCTCCCGCATGCCTACCTCTCCCTTCTCTTCCTCCTAACTCCCTCTCCCCTTCCCTCATGCTCACAATTTGCTTTGGAGATCTTGTCCCTTCCCCCTTCTCCAGGGGACCATGTATGTCTCTCTTAGGGTCCTCCTTGTTTCCTAGATTTTCTGGTGGTGTGGATTGTAGGCTGGCAATCCTTTCTTTTCTATATCTAAAATACATATATGAGTTAGTCCATACCATGTTTGTCTTTTTGTGACTAGGTTACCTAATTCAGGATGGTTTCTTCTATTTCCATCCATTTCCCTAAGAATTTAAAGATTTCATTTTTCCCCCACTGAGTAGTACTCCATTGTGTAAATGTACCACATTTTCTCCATCCATTCTTCAGTTGAGGAGCATTTAGGTTGCTTCCAGTTTCTTGCTATTACAAATAATGCTGCTATGTACATAGTTGAATAGATCTCCTTGCTGTATGAATGTGCAAATTTTGGGTATATGCCCAAGAGTGGAATTGCTGGAACTTGTGGTAGACTAATTCCCATTTTCCTGAGGAACTGCCATATTGATTTCCAAAATGGCTGTACAAGTTTGCACTCCCACCAGCAGTGAAGGAGTATTCTCCTTTCTCCACATCTTCTCCAGCATAATCTGTCATTAGTGTTTTTGATTTTAGCTATTCTGACAGGTTTAAGATGATATCTCAGAGTTGTTTTGATTTACATTTCCCTGATGGCTAAGGATGTTGAGCATTTATGTAGGTGTCTTTCATCCATTTTAGACTCTCTACTCAGTTCTGTGCCCCACTTTTTAATTTGATTATTTTGTGTTTTTGTGACTAGCTTCTTGAGTTCTTTGTATATTTTGGAGATTAGTCCTCTGTAATATGTGGGGTTGGTGAATATGTTTTCCCATTCTTTGAGCTGCTGTTTTGTATTCTTGACTATGTCCTTTGCTTTACAGAAGGTTTTCAAGTTCATGAGGTCCCATTTATTACTTGTTGATTTCAATGGATGTGCTACTGGTTTTATGTTCAAGAAGAGGTCTCCTGTACCAATTCTTCAATGGTACTTTCCACTTTCTCTTCTAAGATGTTCAGTGTGGCTGGATTTACATTGAGGTCTTTAATTCTTTTGGACTTAAGTTGTGTGCATGGCTATAGATATGGATCTGTCTGCAATCTTCTACAAGTCAGCATCCTATTATGCCAGCACCGTTTATTCAAGGTGCTTTCTTTTTTCCATTGTGTAATTTTAGCTGCTTTGTCAAAAATCAGTTTGTAGTTGTGTGGGTTAATAGCAGGATTTTCAATTCAATTCCATTGGTCTTCCTGTTTATTTTTGTGACAATCCTAAGCTGTTTTCAGGACTATAACTCTACGATAGAGCTTGTAGTCAGAGATGGTGATGCCTCCAGAAGTTCCTTTATTGTACAGAATTGTTTTAGCTACCCTGGGACTTTTGTTTTTCCATATAAAGTTTTGTTCTATTAAGGTCTGTAAAGAATTGTGCTGGTATTTTGATGGGGATTGCATTGAATCTGTAAATTGCTTTTGGCAAGGTTGGCATTTTTGCTATGTTGATCCTACCTATCCAAGAGCATGGGAGATCTTTCCATTTTCTGGTATCTTCTTTCTTTCTTTAAAGGCTTAAAGTTCTTATATTATATATAGGTTTCTTGTGGCAATTTTAAAAGGTGATGTTTCTCTGAATTTTTTTTATCAGCTCCTTTATCTTCTGATTTATTGAGTAATATATACCTTTGTTGTTATTATATGTATATGCTGTGTGTGTGGGATGCACAGGGATTTATTTACCTGTTTCATTTAAGAGAATGATGCTTTGAAAAGCTTTTAATTCATAAGATCTTTTTTCTTTCAAGAGGATTTGAAGATATTGTGCACGGTCTCATTTATTTATTCTAATGCTTTAGAAGCCCTTTAGTATTATTTACATGTAGGGCTTGATATTACATTAATATCGTATGTCATAATATAATAGTGGCAAATATACTTACTGGGATAGATACCAAAGAACTGATCTCCATGAATACTTAATAATGTAAAGAAAAGATATGTTAATTCATAGGCATGGCTACATTAATTATGTACAGTGTTTATTTTTATAGACTCAGTGGAAGAATGTGAAGTACAAACTAATTTGAAAATTTGGTCTGAACCAATTAACATAGAATTTACAGAAGACAGTCTGTCCTACATGGAAAAATTATGGCTTAAAAAACACAGAAGGTATGTTGTAGAATTTTAATATTGATATTTGTTTGGAAATAGAAGTTACTTGTATTTCTTGTGGGAAGTGGGTTTAGGAAGAAATTTGTTTATATTTGCTTCTTATTAAATATAAATATATTATAACCTATGAAGCTTTGACATATTAGCAACAATTTTAACTACTAATATTTATATGTAAAAATATTTATGGTATATTTTAACATTGAAAAGTATAAAAAGATATGTATCTGGAGAAAGGCACAAATAAAAGCATGAAATTTATGAATAATAGCAGAATCATGAAATAAATGCAAATTTACTTTAAGAAAACTTTGCTGGTCAGGCACTGGTGGTGCAGGCCTTTAATCCCAGTAGTAGACCAAATTAAAAAAATAAATAAATAAATAAATAAATAAATAAATAAAAGATACCATAATAGAGGGATCCATTATGGGTTTGAAGAAAAAAACTGACTCTAGAGAAATGTGCAGAGACCTACAAGGATGACACCAACTAATACTCTAAGCAACAGTGGAAATTCTACCATATATGCCCTTCCCTAATAATGAGTTGAGAACTAACTTACATCTCATCATAGATCCCTCATCTAGGAGCTGATGGAAACAGAAGCAGACACCCACAGCTAAACAGTGAGCCAAACTGGAATCCAGTTGCAGAGAGGGAGGAGTGATAAGAAAATGGGGACAAGACCAGGCTACAGAAACCTACAAAGACAGTTGACCTGAACAAGGGGGAGCTCATGGATCCCCAGACTGATAGCTGGGAAACCAGAATTGGACTGACTCAGACCCCCTGAAGATGGGTCTCAGTTAGAAGGCCTGGGCAGTCTATGGGACCTCTGACAATAAAACCAGGATGTATCTCTGGTGCACGAAAGGACTTTGGGAGCACATTCCCCATGGAGGGATACTCCCTTAGCCTAGAGGCAAGAGGGAGGGTATAGTCCCTACTCCAAAGGACTTTGACCGATTTTGATGATTCCTCCTGGAAGGCCTCACCATACCTTGGAGTGTGTGTGTGTGTGTGGGGGGGGGGTGGTAATGGGATGGAAGGGGGTTTGGAGGGCATGAGAGGGAGAGGGAACTGGGATCAATATATAGAATATATATATATATATATATAATATAATATATATATATATATATATATAATCCCAACACTTGTGAAGCCTTGGCAGGCACAGTTGTGAAATTGTATGAATTCAAAGTCAGGCTGGTCTGCAGAGTGAGTTCCAGGACAGCCAGGGCTACACAAAATACCTGTCTGAAAAACCAAGCTCCCACCAAAAAGGAAAAGAAAAGACAAAGAGACTTTGCCATGATTTAACACAGATATTTGGGGCTATATTTTAAAAATCTATTAATCTAAAACATGTCTTTTATATTAAATTAAAATAATTATAATAATTATTTTCATTTTACACAAAACTTTTATTGATTTGAATCAGTTTATTTTATTTAAAGAGCATTGGTCAGATACATGGCTTTGTAATTTGTTTAAAAATCAAATTTGCAAAATGAAGCTAACATTATAGACAAGTAGATGTTATCATCATTGGTAATTTGAACAACATATAAGTTTAGAGAATTTTTGACTTGTCATGTTATAAGCTCAATTTATGAGATAGCAGAGAGGCCTACAGTTAATTGCTCTTTCTAATTTTCCAGAGGATGGGGGAGAATGGCATTCTTTAGTAGATCTGATGCTAAGTACCAGATTTCACAATGCTTCTTGAGTTACAGGGGTATTCTGATGCTGTCCTTTGATTTATATTTTGAAGGACATACTGCTGGGAAAACTCTCTAGAATGAAGGTGAAAAGTCATCCGAATGCCTGTGTTACATCATCATTAAAAAAAAAAAAAAACTCTGTTTTTGGGTAGCCCATTTCATCATTGGCATATTCTCAAACATATTTCTTGTGAGTGGTATTCTGCCTCCAACTACTTCCTAAATCTTATCATGATTCTACTTTGCTGTCATTGATGATTTTATAGTTCTGTTGCACTTAAACATTTAAGTATTTGAGTTTTTCAAGGAAAAGGGTTATTTCATTTTCTTTTTCTTTCCTTCTTTCTTATTTTCTTTCTTCCTTCCTTCCTTTCTTTCTTTCTTTTTTTCTTTCTTTTTTGTTTTTGTTTAATTAGTGCTGACCCAGTGAGTGTATGTGTTGGGGTTTGGGGCATCTGTTAAAGCATGGTCACCATGGGACCACACCCCTAAAGAAAATCAACTCAAATTTCCCAGAAGCTGTCAACATCCAATAGTGCCTCAGCTAGGGTGGGACTCCTGTACCTCTTTCTCATGCCATCTTTTCTCACAACTGACATGTTGACTGGTTTGATCATATTCACACCTTACATAAGCAACAGCAGCTACCCTGTATTTATCTATATAATGGCACTGCCATCATCAGAAGACATTGTTTCTTCCTACTGTTCCTTGGATTCTGTCTCCTCTTCCATGTTGGTCACTTAGCCTTGGGAAGAGAGAGCATGTGGTAGTTATCCCACTTATGACTGAGCACTCTTACAAACACTTATTCTCCATGATTTGTTCATTTCTGATTTCCAAGTCTTTTTGAAGTGTTGTTCACTGTACAAAGAAGCTTTTCTGATGAGGATTGGAGGTTGCATTAAACTATGGGTAGAGGGATCTGTCTTTAGAAAGCAGATAAATATTATGTCTATTAGGCAAAGTAATAGCAGTGGATACTTTCCTAGGGCTAGGAACTCTCATCCATAAGCTCTTGGATTGATATATTTTATATTTAAATGATTTATATAAAAAGGAGTATGAGGGATAGATAAGTTTATGAAGTATTTGTGCTATAAGCCAAAGAAGTTAAATTTAATTCCCAGAACTCACACAAAAAATTCTGTGTATAGTAATAGTTCTATAGCCATGGAGGCAAAGATAAGCAGATCTTTTGGTTTCATTGGATAGACAGGCTAGCCTATACTGGGCAAGGTCAAGACTAAGCAAGTTTAAGACCTGAGGCAGTCTCTGTACAACAAAATGGCCAGCCTTCTCACATCTCCACACTATGAGCATGCATATACATATACTTGTTTATACAACACACACACACACACACAGGCACGAACAAAAATATTTTAATAAAAATTTTGTAAATTTTGAAGAAAGGAAGAAGAGGAGGTGACTACTGTTATTTTTGTGGCACAGTTTTGTGGGAGGTGCTAGGGTGGGAATAACAGAAGACAAGGCTTGGTGTCTGATTAGCTACTTGCCTATTCATGAGTTGAGCAAAGCTCTTAAATTTTATTGGTATGTTCTCTCAAGTTTAATATACTGAATTCAGAATTAATTTGTAGTGTGCCTGCTCTTTAATCATGCTCACAGAATTCTGTACATCTTTTCTTATAAAATAAAGATGAAAATAAACAAAGTTGCTTTGCTTCAGTAAGTACTTGGATAATAGCTTATTTGTACTATGTGTCCATGCAGAGAATTATTAGTACATTAGACTAATTTCAAGCTAGGAAATAGTTTCTGGTGACCAAATGCAAGTTTCCCTTTGATACATTATATTATTTAATATTCTTTGCCCACCTCCCCTCAGCCTCGTTCCAGTCCACTCCTCCTCTGTTTGAAAAGGGACAGGACTCTCATAGATATCAATGAAACATGGCATATCTAGTTGCAATAAGACTGAGCACCTCTTCTTTTATTAAGGTTGGCAAGGCAATCCAGTATGAAGTTAAGTTCCCAAGAGCCAGACAAAGTGTTGGGGATAGCCCCTCCTCCCATTGTTAGGTGTCCCACAAGTAGTCCAATCTATATGTCTATGTAGAGGGCCTAGGTGGGTCCCATGTAAGATCCCTGGTTATTGGTTCAGACTCTAAGGTCTTATGAGCACAGGGTAGTTGATTCTGAGGATTTTCTTGTGATAATCTTTGACCCCTCTGGCTCATACAGTCCTTCCTTTCTTTCTTCAGTGGTATTCTCTAAATTCAGCCTAAATTGGCTGTGGGTCTTTGCATCTGTTTCCATCAGTTATTGGATGAAGCCTCTCTGATGACAACTGGGATAATCAATAATCTATGAGTATAGCAGAATATTTTTAGGCATCATTACATTGACTTGTTTTCAATCATGTTTGGTTCTATCCTAGGTCTTTGAGTCATCTAGTCTCTAGGGTCTGGCACTCCAGGCAGTGTCAGGGGTGGACTCATTCTTTTGAATATGAGCCTGAGGCTAGAAAGTCATTGGTTGCCATTCTCACAAACTCTGTGCAACCCTTAGCCTAGCAAATTTCATAGGTAAGATAGACTATAGGTCAAAGTTTATGTGGCTTGGTTGGTAACAAGAGCTAGCCAGTTCAAGGGTACATATCTGGTATTGTTAGGAATCTCAGCAGCAATCATCTTTGTAGATCCCTGGAGTTACCCTTGCATCATGTTTCCATCTGAATGTGAATGGCCCTTCAGACACTTTCAGGCATCTCTTTCAGTATTCTCTCCTCCATCACACTCTCAAACCTAATACCTCATATTACCATTGCCACCAGTTCCTGGTCCACCCATGAGATCTCTTCTATTTCCCCTTCCCAGGGAGATCTGTGTGTCTGTCCTTGAGTCCACCTCTTTACCTAGCCTCTCTCTGACTGTGGATTGTAACATGATCATTTTACAGCTATTATTCACTGATAAGTCAATATAAAACATGTTTATATTTATGGCTATGGGTTAGTAAGGATTTTTTTCCTAGTTTCATCCCTTTGCCTTCAAATTTATTGATGTCATTATTTTTAGCAGTTGAATAATACTTTATAAATACAACACATTTCCTTTTTTATTAATAAATTATATTTAAATTAGAAGCAGACTTATTTTACATATCAATCTTAGTTCCCTCTCTCTCCCATTCTCCCATGCCACAACTTATAGCCATCCCATTTCCCATCCACTCCCCATGGAGGGTGAGGCCTTGCAAGAGGGATCATCAAAATCTGTCAAGTCATTTGGGGTAGGGTCTAGGCCCTCCCCAGTGACTCTAGGCTAAGGGAGTACTACCTCCATGGGGAATGGGCTCCCGAAGTCCATTTGTGCACTAAGGATACTTCCTGGTTCCACTGCCAGAGGTCCCTTAGTATGCACAGTCCTTATAGCTGACACCCACATTCAGGGGTCCTGGTTTGGTACTATGTTGGTTCCCTAGCTGTCAGACTGGGATCCCACTTGCTCGGGTCAGCTGTTTCTGTTGGTTTTCTCACATGTTCTTGACCCCTCATTCCTCTCAAACTGGATTCCAGGAGTTTAGCTCAGTGCTTAGTTATAGATCTTTGCTTGTGTTTCCAACAGCTACTGGATGAAGTTTCTAGGATGACACTTAAGTTAGTCAACATTCTCATTATAGTGGAAGAACATTTATGGTAGCCTCTCCATTAATGCTTAGATTCCTAATTGGGGTCATCCTTGTGGATCTCTATACAATTCCCTAGTGCAAGATTTCTCTTTAAACCTACAATGGCTCCCTCTATTGATGTGTCTTTTTTCTTGCTCTTCTCTATTCATCTGGCTACACAATCTTCCTGATCCCTCATGTTCTCCTTCCCCACTTTTTCTCCCTCCTCTCTCTCCTCCCTCCCCTCCCCCATCTTCCCAATTTGTTGAGGGGCCTTATCACATTCCCTTCACTGGGGGATCATGTATGTCCTCTTTGTTTCCTAGCCTCTCTGGAGGTGTGGATTGGAGGCTGATAAACCTTTGCTCTATGACTGATATATATATCAGTTAGTACATACCATATTTGTCTTTTTCTTTTTCATTGTGTAAATGTACCCCGTTTTCTTTATTCATTCTTTGGTTGAGGGCATCTAGGTTGCTTCCAGGATATGGCTATTACAAATAATGCTGCTATGAACATAGTTGAACAGATGTTCTTGTATGAATGTGCATCCTTTGGGTATATGCCTAAGACTGAAATTGCTGGTTCTTGAGGTAGACTGGTTCCCATTTTCCAGAGGAACCGCCATATTGATTTCAACAGTGCCTATATAAGTTTGCACTCCTACCAGCAATGGAGAAGTGTTCCATATTCTGCACATGCTCTCCAGCATAAACTATTTTTGAATATACCACGTTTTCTTTACCTATTCCTCAGTTTAAGGGTATCTAGGTCATTTTCAGATTCTGGCTATCACAAAGAAAAATGCTATGAATACAGTCGAACAAGTGACCTTTCATTATAATTGAGCATCCTTTCATTGTAACTGAGCCAAGCGTGGAATAGCAGAATCTTGAGGTAGATTGATTCTGATTTTTTTTTGAAAAACAAACAAATAAAATTTCCATATTGATTTCTAAAGTGGCTATACAAGTTTTCACTCCCACCAGCAATGGAAAAGTTTTCTCCTTGCTCCACATTCTCTCCAGCATAAACTGCCATTAATGTTTTGATCTTAGTAATTCTGAAGTGCAGGATGGTATCTCACAGTTGTTTTGATATGTTTTTCCCTAATGGCAAAGGAAGTTGAACATTTCTTAAGAGTTTCTTAGCCATTTCAGATTCATCTTTTGATACTTCTCTATGTATATCTGTACCCCATTTTAAAAGTGAATTATTCTTTTTTTTGATGACTAGGTTCTTGTGTTCATTATATATTTTGGAGATCATCTCCTATAAGTTGTGCGGTTCGTGAATAACTTTTCCCATTTCTGAAGGTTGCTGTCTTGTCCTATTGACAGAAACCTTTGCCTTACTGAAGGTTTTCAGTTTGATGAGGTCCAATTTATTAACTGTTGATCTTAGTATCTGTGCTACTGGTATTCTGCTCTGAAAGTTGTTTCATATTCAAGGCTATTTCCTACTTTCTCTTCTATTAGGTTCAGTGTAACTGGATTTATGTTGAGGTATCTGATCCACTTGTATTTGAGTTCTGTGCAAGGTAATAGATGTGGAACTATTTGAAGCCTTCTACATGCTGATATCCATTTATGCCAGCACCACTTGTTGAAGATGCTTTCTTTTTGTCCATTGTATAATTTTGGCTTCTTTGTGGAAAATCAATTGTTCATAGATCTGTTGATTTAAGTCTACATGTTTGTTTCTGTCCTATTAATCCACCTGTCTGTTTTATGCTCACACCATACTATTTTTATTATGACAGTTCTGAAGTAGAGCTTGAGATCAAGGATGGTGATATCTCCAGAAGTTATATTATTGTACAAGATTGTTTTAGTTATGCTGAGTTTTTGTTTTTTCCATATAAAGTTGACGATTGTTCTTTCAATTTCTGTAAAATAAATGTATTGGAATTATACTGGGGATAGTGTTGAATCTGTAGAATGCTTTTGGTAAGATGGCTATTTTTATTGTTATTCCTCTTGACTGATCCAGTAACATCGAGATCATCCCATCACTTGATGCTTCTCCAATTTCTTTCTTCAAAGACTTGAAGTCCTTGCCACACAGGTCTTTCAATTGTTTTGCTAGAATTGCCCCAAAGTAATTTATATTATTTGGGGCTAATATGAAAGGTAGTTTTTCCATGGTTTCTTCCTCAGACCACTTGTCATTTATGTTTAAGAGGGCTATTGATTTTTTTAGTTAATCTTGAATTCAGCAACTTCCTTAAAAGTGTTTATCAGCTATAGGAGTTCACTGTAGAATTTTTTGGGTTGCTGATGTTTACTATTATATCATCTGCAAATAAAAATCACATAGCTAAACTCTGATTGGGAGGAGTAAATCAAAGAATTTTTAAAAGGGTGGATACCCCTTAACCTAGAGGCAGGAGGGAAGGCCTAGTCCCTATTTCAAATGACTTGACAAATTTTGATGTCCCCTCTTGGAAGGAATCACCCTACCTGTGGAGTGTGGGGGGGTGGGATGGGTTGGTGGTCAGGGGTCATGGGAGGGTGGGAGAGAGGGAGGGAGTAAAATGAGAAAAAAATTAAAAACAAAAAACATAAAAAGAATTTTTAAATCAAAGCTCAGTCATTCAAAATATTTTGTAATTTTTCAATTTGTAAATAGATTAGAAAACACAGTTGGTGTATTTAGGTGTAGGAAATGAGGTACTGCAAAATGAGAACTTGGCTAGGAATGTGTGATTGAGAAGGCAAGTTGCTCAGATTTCTGCTCTTGCTGTGTTCTCTCTTAAGTCTTAGACTAAGTAGGATCTTCACTTTCTCCCCTAAATTTCACCTTTTTAAATGTCCATCATAGTAGAGATTATTTAATCTAACGACTAGATGAGTATACCAAAAATAGGGTAAAGATGGACAAATATTAACTCTTAGCATTAACAATATCAGTAAGACACCCTTGTCTTTTTCATGGTGAACATGCGAGCTTGCATGATTTATGAGGCCAGTGATCCTATTCATATTTGACTAAGGAATGAACTCTCTTCTCACCTTAACACTCATAAGTCTCTGAATATCATCCAGAATTAAATACATACTCTTGAACTCTGAGAATCCCCAATCATTATGTTTTCCATATGAAGCAGGTTAAATCCATCCTAGATGTTAATTATGTAATAGATGCACAGACATTACATCTCACATTCTTATAGTGTCTTGAAAGTTTTAATAAATACCCCCCAGATGCCTCAGAACTCATTAACATAGTGCCAGATGTGTGAGATAAAACATATACTTGTAAATTACCTTTGTCAACAGCATGGCATGTTTTTTGGACACCATGTGGCTTCTGATACAATGCTGACTTGTATGATGGCTTTGGTCTTCATCTTAAGCAAAACACAGTATGTGATTGAAAAACTCCTTGGGTGATTTGAAATTGATTTAAAACTTTCATTATATTGAAGTATGTTAATCACAATAGTCTTCAAATTATTATTATAGTCAAAATTTCATCATTAATTTTGAATTCTCACCCACTTCAAAAGTAAACATCTTTTTTTATTTTTTAAATATATTTATTTTATATAACCAAGTCCATTTAAATGAAAACAAACATTTATAGACAATATTTAGGAATTTTGACATTGTTCTTTCCAAACTACTTCCTGCTGGTAAAGGGCATTTTCACGGGAATTCTAAGAAGATGCAGAAATCCTGGCTGTAGTCTGTAAGGCTGCTTTGTCCAGCTGTTTTGAATGTAGGATCACCTCATACTCTGTTTCAGGTGGTCTGGCTTGATCAAACCATATTAGTCTGGAAGGAATCCACAGCTTTTCATTTTCTGTGGAAACAAAAATAGAAATCCTTTTCTCCAGTAACTTGTCCTTGAACTTAAATTTTGGAGTCAAAGCAATTTTTTTATTTAATTTATTATTTTACATGTCGATCCCAATTCCCTCTCCCTCCCTCCCCCTTTCCCCTTTCCCCCTTCCTCCTTCCCTCCTTCCCTCATTTTTACCTTCTCTGCCCTCTCACCTGCACTCTAACCACCCTCCCCTCCCATCCCCCCACCCCAATTCCATATGTAGGGGAATGCCATCCAGTTGGGGTCATGTAGATCTGACAGGTCATGTGAAGTAGGGACTAGGGCTTCTCTCCTGTCTCTAGATTAAGGCAGTTATCCCTTCTTGGGGGATGTGTTCCCAAGGACCTTTTGTGCACCAGGGATACATCCTGGCTCCATTGTCTGAGGTCCCTTAGACTGCTCAGTCTTTCTGGCTGAGACCCATATTCAGGGTGGCCTGAGTCAGTCCCATGCTGGCTTCCCAGCTATCAGTCTGGTGGCCCGTTAGCTCCTCCTTTTTCAGGTAAGCTGAAAAGTAAACATCTTGTCTGGATAAATTCTATTTAAGTTTTTCTCTTTTAATTGCATCTTTGATGTTTTGTAGAACTCCACAGGAGCAACTTCAGAGCTTACTACCAAGTATGACCCCACATCCCTCTGAAGGTACTATGGAGGAACAATGGTCTCAAAATGAAAGTGATGCTGATAGTGATGGTCAGTTGAGCTTTAACTAGATCATTTCAGAATTATTGTTTAAATTATATAAACAAGAACTAATTAACACATGCATTTAGCTTTTGTCCATGTATCTTTTTGGTCTAGACTATGAAACTCCATCTCCTTGTATTTACTATAACACCTTGCTTTCACTGAAATAGCTTCATGTAAAAGACAATGTAAAATAATTTATGTTTTGCTTGAGCTGAAGAATTTGCTAGTGTTTCCATCTTTGTGTTGATTCATGGAAGACTGTTCTTTTACTCTTGACAGTATTGTTTCTATACAGCAAATTATCAGGCCTGTTCTTTAGTAATATTGTTTTCCAATTTTACTTCCTAGTTGAAGAGATTAAAGTACAATACCCACCTCTTTTTATGCCAGTAGAAAAAGTGAATATAAAGAGACCTCCACCATCACTAACAATAGTAGAACTGGATAGTGTAAGTATATAATGATCATATAAAGTCTTCAATATAAAAAGTATAAAATAGTGATGTTTTCTTAGCATTATCAGTAAGATTGTATTAAAAATTCATCAGAGAGTTTCCTGATTAGATTCCGGTTTGTTGGTTAATTTAAAGCTATAAGGTTTATTACAGAGAGTAAGTTACCATGGCCACTTTCTTGGAGGCATGTGTTATGGGATGTGAGCAAATATTCTGCTGTGTTAGTTAATAGAGCACAGGTTTTGGTGTCTCTTTAGTTCTTTGTTTTCTCAGGCTTTCACTAAAAGGTCAGTTTCATTACATGGGATCTTATTTAGGTATAAATGTAGTTTCTACAAAATCATTAGTATAATTTGGTGTTAAGGTTAAAGATACTATTTATGGTGTAATAGAATTTTAATAATATTGTCACCATATCCCTAGAAATTACAGTGGAATTAGTGACAGCCAAGTTATCTCAAACCAAATGACTGAGATGTAGTCCAGTCCCTGCATTTTGACTCCCTAGTTACTTATTTGGATGTCTGTTTCAGAAAATTATAAGGATGTAGAGCCCATCTCTTGGTTGTTCTGTGACCGCTTTGCTCAATTAATGCTTTATTTATTCTCTGAGTAAATGGGAGATATTAGTCAAGCGAAACACACACCGCATGCACACACACACACACACACACACACACCATTCATTAAAATTTTGATTCTTTGAATAAGTGGGAGACATAACAGTAAGAAAACCGGAAAAGTGGTAGTCAATAATCTCCTGGGATTGACAGTTATTGCATGTATTACTATTATCGGCCACAAATGTGACAATTGAATAAATTTAGTATCCTCAAGTAAGAACAGTTGATTTTGGTTTCCCTGGAACATGTATGATATAGCTAGAGAGTCACTTGTAGGAAGAACTATTATAACAATTAACTGGCTACTGAATTGTGCATACTAATACTATGTAACATGTAATTTATAAGAGTCATGAAGCAGAACTTGAAGAACCAGGGGATGCCGTGCCTTACAGAGTTCAATTAGCTAATGCAGAGAGTCAAGTAAGGTAAGATTTTTCTCATTAATTTTGGTTATTCTTTAAACAGAAGTCACAAAGGGCAGGGCCACGGTAGAGTGTTTGCCGAACCTAACATACACGAGGTCATAGGATTCTTTTGATTTACAGTATAGCAAAAAGTAATAACAACTAAGATAGAGCCATGAAAATATCAACCATCTTCTAATTGGGAAATTCATAGTGCTGAAATGTTTATTAATGTTAATTTTACTTATGTCATGCAGGATTTTATACATTTTTACATACTTGTAAAATAACAAAGTTGCAATTTTGTCTAACATTTTTATTACTTAATATATTCTTATGAATTTAGTAATTTTTATCATTTGCAGTAGTTTTCCAAGTCAGATATAGTTTATATCAATATTCTTTTCTCTAAAAATCCTATTGGACTGTACTTTCTTCAGAACTCTAAAATAAGAAATTGTATAAATGACCAGGTTCAGGAACCCCTCTAGTATAATACTGTTTCCTAGGTACAGCCTAATATGTAACTGGCAAAAGAATTATAGTAGTTCACATTGTAATTGTTTTGTGCTATTTTGTCATTTCCATGTTAGTAAAGTTAAATATTATCCACTTTCTGTGAAGTCTACAATAACTGATATTTAATCACAAATACTCAATATGACTCAACAGAAGGATGGAGCTCCTGCTATGTACCTCCTCTACTGTTGCTTCATTAAGATCAGCTCTGCCCTTCCCAGTGTATGACAGCAGGTCTGAATCTAAGTGACACCCTGAAACTCCAGGCAGCTCTTTGTCTGAACATAGAGTCTCACATACTGAACAGCAGAGGTGTAGTCAGTAGGGAGGTTTTGACAGGAGACAGCTCTCTGAGTGGCTAATATCTCCTATTGTGTTTCCTTAAGGAAATGATAAATATTTCTGCTTGCTACCTTTAAAAAAAATCCAGTAATTTATTTATTAATTGCCCTGTGTATCTAAGTGTCTATGTACGGTATATGTCTATGTTGGTATATAATTGCATGTGAACATCAGAGAAAAATATGTAAATTCTCTCCTTCTACCATTTAGAATCTGGGGACTGAATGCAAGCTATAAGACTTGGTAACAAGTTTCCTCATACACTGAGTCATCTTACTGCCCCCTATTTTTATTCCTTAATATACGTTATTCCATGTCTTCTTTGACCTCAATGTAAAGGGTTAGATGTAATGAAGGAAACTACCTATTATGGTTTGACATTAGACTTACTGCATTGGTTTGAAGGTACACACAGGATTATACTCTCTTTTTTTGAATCATGAGCGTCTAAGATGACATTTTGATTAAATATAATCTTAAGTAATATGATTATAAGTTTCCATAAAAGTCAGGTTTTGCTTAGACTATAGTGAATGTGACAGTACAGCTGTATATATAGATAGTATCCATTGTTGGCAAGTATAATGTAGTACTCTGTACTGCTTTTAACTTTAACCACTAAATGGGGCACAGCTGTATTCATGACATGCTGTGATTGTAATTCTACCAAACTTCAATATTATTGAAAGATGCTTTAAATCAAATATTATCAATATATTATTAAGTAGAAAATTTCTATTAAAATTTTGTAAATAATGACATATATTTCTTGTACATATTAAAGTTTAGCTTATATTGTGTAGAATTGGCCTACAGAAAATCTAAAACCAGTATTATATTATAATCTTATGCAATAATTAACCAGAATGTTCAGAGACTATTTCTTTCATATAGTTCTTTGTGTTTGTTCCTAAACATGAAAGTTCTACATTTCCCGATTATCAGAATTGTTTCCCACGTGAAAATAGCATCCATCAACATCTTGTTTTCAATAAGGGAAAATCAGACCTCTTAAGTCTTTGTTTGAGAACTCACTCTACATACCACAAAGATGAATTAAAAGGTAACATTGTATTTTTGCTTACTATATCTTAATAATGAATGTTGGTAATTTAGAAAGAACAATAGATCTATATAGTGGCCCAGGGACATTTTGCTTATTATTCTGAGCATGAAAAATCCAGAAAATTGGTACTTAAAATAAAATTTATTGAGAACATATATAATTATCCTTTTAATCAATAGATAACAATGCTGTATTTACAAGCAAATAATATCAATGTGGGGCTCTATAAAATTTATTAGCGGTAAATTAGCATTTTAAAGTTTATATAGAGGAAGTTTTCATGATGAAAAGTCTGGTTAGTGTCTCAGTGCCTTGAAAGTATGATCAGTAGCTCATTGCCTCCACATACAATTAAGTAGCTTGTTATAATTACATATGACGTGAAATTTATATGAGATAAATTCTATGCCCAACAAATCACTCAGTTTTTATTTCTGGGAGATCATTCCTTTTAGCTCTTTTTAACTTCATAGATCTGAATGCTGTATAGAAAATTTTGAAATTTCCTGGTCTAAAATTTAAGGTCATTATCTAACAGACACTGAAGTACCCTGACCTGATCGTCAGATTCAATTTTCATATCTGCCCCTCAAACTGTATCACCTTGAAATGCCATCATCTTTTCCTGACTTTCCTTTACTAATCTACAATTCAGTTACTGAATGATTTTTAATCTTCTTTTTAAACACTATATTTTTTAAAGCTAAAATTGTCAGGAATCCAGGTGGTGTATTTCCAAAGAATTTGAGTGGTTCCTGGGAGCATTGTTTAAAATATAATCAATTTACAGCTGAGGATAACCTGAGTGGCTAGCAGAATGGGAAGAACTAGCTGCTTCCTGCCAGTTCTACCTTTCCCAACATTTTTCAACTGGCTTGGCCCATATGAACTACATAAATGCATTGCAATTTGGTGCCTTGGACCCATGTTTGGTTGTTTTTATCTTACTAAGATAGAGCCACCTTTCATTTGTGTTTGAGAAAACTGTGAACATAAGTATGTGTGTATTACTTCAAAGATATTTGAACATGTTTATTGCTTAGAGATGCTTTTGGTCTACATCAGAGCTTAGCAGAATTCAAAGTTTGGTAGAAATTACACAGCACTCTAGTATTTGTACTCTCATATACAGTTTCTCCTTATCAACATTCCACACCAAAAGACTCTATTGATATTAGTAATAAATATTATTCCCCTATATGAATGAACTTCAATTTATTTAGTTTTCCAATTAACTATGGAAGAACAGTCTGTTACCATTATTTGGCAATTATGAATATAACATCTACTAGAACTGATGTGCGAGTTATCTGTCTGTTACTGAGATAAAATATGTTTGCTGAAACATGGTTGGAAATACAAGGTTCATTTTATAATACAGTTACAGAAAATATGCAGTCCATTGTGTCAAAAAAAAAAAAAAAAAAAAAAAAAAAACATGACAGCAGGATCCCTAGCAGTCGGTGATGCAGAATCATCACCTACATACAGGGAACAGAGATGAAAACAAAATATTAGGCCAGAGTATAAAACTTCAAATCCCACCCTTAGCAATGCACTTCCTCCAATAAAGCTCTACCTTCCTCAAGTTTTATAACTTTCCAAATAAGCGAGAGACAGACAAGATATCCAAATGCATGAGCGTATGGATGACAGTTCATATTTAAACCAAAACCTTTCTACCAAAGTAACTGGGACATTTAACATTTCCACAGGAAAAAAAATTTCTTTTGCCCCAGTATTCACTAGTTCTTTCTTGTTTCATTTCCAGCTCCCTAATAATGTCTGGAATTTAGTTATCATCTTTATATGATTTTGTCTGTGTGTGTGTGTGTGTGTGTGTGTGTGTGTGTGTGTGTGTGTGTGTGTGTGTGTGTGATGCTTGGATTTTAAACTAGGTCTTTGTATAAACTAGCAAGCACTCATATAGCCTCTGTGTAATTTTAGTAAGATATTTCTTCACATTCTGCCCATTTTAGTTGTTTGCTTTTCTATTATAGAATTTAAGAGTTCTTTCTATATTTTTGATGATAATGTTTGTCAGGTATATTTTCCCAAATGTTTTTTCTCATTGCCTGACTTCTGTTATTGTACTCCCAACAGTATTTATTACAGAGCATTGTGAAAAGCTTTAGCAGTGGTATCTTTCAGTCTTGCAATACATTATTGAACTTTTCTGTGTACTTTTCAAGGCACAACAGTATCTTTTATCCTAACAAATCAGATATTTTTATATTTGGATCCTTATAAGAATAAGAGATAAGCTAGCATTATTATTGATCTTTTACTGTTTTTGTAACCTTACTGACTTTCTTTTAAGAGCAAATATCTGATCTACACATTTAATGTCTCATAATATTACCTATTTTATTAATTACAGTAGTTTGGAGGGGAATTTCCTTATGCTGTATATATTTGCCAAATTATATAAATATTTGGTAATAAAAAGTAACACTTTGGGGCTATAACTTAGAATTTACACTGGAGAAGTCTTAGTCAAAGTCTCCAAATTTTTTATAATCTATCACCAATAAAAGTACGTGTTTTGAAAATAAAGTAATAGTTGAACATCATAAGCTCTATCCAATACAAATAATGCTTGATATGGTTTATAGTACAACTTGGAAGAAGAATTCTTAAAGTATTTTGAATCCTCAATATATTCTAGTACTTTACTACCCAGCATTCACATTAATCATATTGAAAATGTTAAACTCTTCTACTCCCACAAATGAATTTGTGTTTCAGTTCTCTGAATTGGGCATAAAAAGTGTCTCTCTCAACAAAGGGCCACTTATGCACAATACCCTTGCATTCAGGGACAAGGGAGGAGCACATACAAGGTCTGTTAGCCCCACAATGTTTCAAGGACAAATCTAGAATGTGCAAGTATGTCCAAAATGGTAAGACTAAATCTCAGCCAATTAAATGTATATTTATTATTTATTAAAGATTGCTTGAAGGTCAGAAAAGCAAAGCAAGCCAAACCCTAGTGATCTTACCTCCACTAATGCTCGGAATGAAGGGGTAATTGTGTACTTTGCATCTCCAAACTGCATTGCTCTCCTCAGGAGCCTGACTGCCTAATAGTTACTCTGTTTCTTATTTTTATACCTCTCAATCCTGGGACTAAAGGCATGTGATCCCATGTGTTAAGCTGTTTCTCTTTAGAACTGGATCAATTTTGTATAGCTTGGTGTGGCATTGGACTAACAGAGATCTGTCTGCTTGTCTTTGAGTCCTGAGATTAAAGGTGTGTGCCACCACTGCCTGGCTCTATGACTTGCTTATATGGCTGCTGGGATTAAAGGTGTGTATCCCACTGCCTAACCTCTATGTGTATCCCACTGCCTAATGTCTATGGCTTGTGGCTAATTTTGCTTTCTGAACCTGCAGGCAACATTTAATAAATCATAAAAAATATATCATCATAATTCCCTCTTTTACAATACATACTCCTTCCAGGGTTGTCACCATTTTGTACAGGTGTTGATCCCTGCATGCTGGAATATTAATAAATGCTCTTTGTTCTTGCATACTTTTTGAGTCTGGGATCTTCAACCAGCATTTCCTTCGACCCTTACAGCATAGAGTATTTGATGGGAGCACATGACAAATGCTGTTTTGAGTTCCACTTCATTGTCTGTAGAGTTTGGGCTGTCCACTGACAGTTTTAAACAAGGGTGGTGATAAGTCCAGTGTTCATCCCAGTGAAAACCAATGATCTAAATGAGGACACTCAGAGCAGTCATAACAAGGTGATGACTAATACCATCTTGCTCATTTCATGTTTTGGTACAGCAGGTGTTCTTTTCTCTCTTCCTCTCACTACTGCTGCTTTAAATCTAGTTGACTATCTTTTCTATATCCTTCCACAATTTGGATCAAATAGGTAAAATATTTAAAATTGTAAATAAATTTTGATAAAATGAGTTTTATAAATTAAAATATTTGAACACTGGACTTTTGGTTTGCTAACAATTTAGTCAATTTATTTTTAATGTATTAATATCTTGTTAAATATGTGATTTCAACAGCAGCATCTTCAAATACAGATTTTGGCAATACTATGGAGTCTGATATCTATTCGCATGAATTCAAACAAGTAGGAGAAACCAGCTCTTTGAAACAAAATGTAACAGAAAAAAATAAAGACCCAGGAAACAACCAAAATTCTGGTGATTCCAGCATGCCATTTTGGAGCAAGGTTTCCTTGCCAACTGCAGATTTTGATACATATTTCCTGGAGGAGAATTCATCTCAAGATACCAGCATATCCTTGGAATGCAGCAATCCAAATGAGAGACCAAACTTGGAAGATTCAAAAATTACAAAGTCACCTCTGGTAAATCCTACTATGTATATTAAATTAACAATTTATAAGAATGTTTCTGAGAAAATGATGTTTTGATATAGAATATACTAAAATGTTATTTTATACTGAAATTAAAATGTGTTGTCTTATACTGTGATATCTAAACATGACTCATTTGGAAACAAACATTAGGGGCTTATATAGGACAAATTCTTATAAGATGAATGTCATTTTAACAAGCACTTTTATTTGAAAAATGGTCTTAAAGAACCACCACATACATATATCAAGAATAATGGTACTTTTTCAAATAAAATTCATTTATGTGGTATAGAGTATAATGCAGTCTATAATATATATATATATATATATATGTATATATGTGTGTGTGTATACATTGTATCTGTATATACATATATGTGCATCAATCTATTTATTGTTGGAAGTAATAGCTCAGGTACACAGAAAAAGAATGCTGTCTATGATGTAGGTAAACAACGTCATGAGTTTAGGAATATCACTAAAGAAGAAATTGTGGAGCACAATAGCTCAATCTTGCACTAGTGCCAATTTTAAAGTGTTTTGGAATCTCAATTCATAAAGTAGAAGTCTACTGTAGTTGTGGTGACTATTAATAGTAAATGCCTTGCAAATTAGGTTAGTCAACCCTTTCATAACTCTTAAAATTTATCAAAATTCAGTTTATGCAGCCTAAATAGAAACAATAACCAAAACATGTGGAGGAATGAAACTTGAATTCATATTAATTCTGTTTGGTACAGACTGGAGTTTTTTTTTACACTGTCCTATAAAATTTGTAGTGCCTTTGAAATATGAAATTAGAAATGAAACTTCTTCAAAATCCCATATTCTTAAACATCTCAGATACTGTGTAATTGGTCTGATACTAAGAGAAATAATCAAAGTTGCAACAAGATGAAAGAAACTGATCAGCACAGAATGTCTGGGTCAGGTCAATAGAATATCTGACACAAGAAATGAAACTTTGCAGCTATAATTTTTCAGAGGTCTGTATGAGCCTACCCAATTGGATGTACATTCTTGCCTGCCATTTCCAAACCATATATGCACTAGTGATGATCGTTCCTATTAATGCCTTGATGTATGTGGGGGATGTAAATCCAGGTCTATTTCAGAAGGACATTTCCACAAATTACATTTTCCACATAATGTCTCATTTCAAATGATCTTGTCTTCCTACTGCCCCAATGAAGAAAGAAGATTATGGTGTGCATTTCAACAAAGAGAAAAAAGCAAGAATTCATCTTCCCAATTTACACGCATCAGTGTGAAGGTGATTTGGTACATATATTCATACGGGGGGAGGAATCCTGAACTTAGGAAATTCTAGTTCTATAGGGAGAATCTGACCTTGTCCAGCCTTCTAGAAGCTCAATGGAAAATGGGTCATGGGATCTTTTATGGATGGTGACATTCTGCCATGTTGTGCATTTGTGAATAAAAAAGCCAGCTCTCAGAGCAAAATGGGTGGTGACTTTTGACAGCATCCATGACACCATAAGAGTTTTACAGGTGGTTGAAATCTTAGACTACTCCATTTTCTTTCTCTATTTGTATCCATTTCTCAGCCTCCTTTTTCTCATTAGAAAGGGTCTAGTCTGTAAAGTTGAAAAACTAATTACTAAAAATTGTATACAGATGCATTGGTTCTGCTTACAAATTATGTTTTTATTATTCTATTAAAACAACACACATTTATTAGAGTCATATTTCAATTGTGAAGTTTAATTTTGTTGCCTTTGAATATTTAGTAAGATCTACAGTGACTTCCAGTTACTGTTGACACCCAGACAAAGAATAATTTTGAAGGTTTAGGTGCATTAAATACACTTACAACATAAAATACTCTTAAACTTAAGAATAAGTTTATTATGGTATAAAGCCACGGTGAGCAAAGAACATACATAATTCATGAATAAAAGAAACAAAGCAAAAATCAATGAATCATAGGTCTGGCACTGAAGTAATGAAAATTCAATATTAAGCTAAAGTCAATGTATTTAGAAAGACACAAATGATAATAAAGAAATGTTACAACACTAGAAGTTGTTATTAATATAAAAAGATTATTAGTAAGACACAATTATGGATGAACAGGCTGGGAAAAAGTACAAAAATGTATATAGCGTATTGATAGTGAGATATGGTATAATTCTAAACTGCTATTATATTGATGTATTATTCAAATAATTCAAGACTTTGAAAAGTGGAATAGATTTTCTATAAATGAGACTTATGAAAATTTAGCTTGAATTAATTCAATAACCTAAAGAGACAGATGCCATTTTCTGTGGTTTACTTGTTTCTTCCAAAATTCCTATCTTGTTAACTTAATCCTCAGTGCAAGAAGTATTAAAATTAAGAGGTGCAGTGTACAAATGTTGATCATGTTATGTTTACTTTTCCTTGGGAATGTCTCGAGGCTGTTATTGTGGGAAATAGTTTTGATATTTGACAGGGTTTGTTGTAACAGTAAGTTTGGTGTTCTCTCATTCTTTTTTTTTTTTTTTTAAATGTTTCCTCCATGGGAAGACCAGAAGACACTCAACAGATATGCATCCTAGATCTGTTAGTTGGGTGAACTGGGCAGTCTATGGGGCCTCTGGTAGTGGATCAGTATTTTTTTCTCGTATACAAATGGATTTCGGGAGCACATTCCACATAGAGGGATACTCTCTCAGCCTAGATACATGGGGGAGGGCCTGGACCCTGCTCCAAATGATATGACAAACTTTGAAGACTCCCCAAGGAAGGCCTCACCCTTCCTGGGGAGCAGAAAGGGAATGGGAAGGGGTTGGTGGAGGGAATGGGAGGATGGGAGGGTGTGGGAACTAGGATTTATATGTAAAACAAGCTTGTTTAAAATTTAAATAAAAAATACAAAAAATATTTAGCATGCCATTAACATTCTTCACAAATTGCCTTACATGTGATATTCTATTTTTTAAATACATTTTCTACGTTTTGATTTCATTTTATATTTCCACCACAGTTCTCCCCCTCCCACTCCTTCTAGGTCCCTCACCTCTCTCTGTAGCATACCCCCATTGTACTCCTCCTCACAAGTAAGAGTTTCCATGAGGACTCATTATAGTCTGGCTCATTATGTTGAAGTAGGTCCTGGTCCCTCTCCCATGCATTAAGGCTGAGCAGGGCATCCCACCATAGGTAATGGGCTCCAGTAATCTAGCTCATGTACTGGGATTGTATCATGGTCTTCCTACTGCCGCTGAGCATGGCATCCCACCGTAAGGAATGGGCTCCAATAAGGCATCTCATGTACCAGGTTTGTATCATAGTCTACTGCCAGAGCTCCTTCTGATAGTTCAGTCCTCACAAATCTCTTCCACATATGGAGGTTCTAGTTCAGTCCCCTGCAGTCTCCACAGCTTTCGGGCTAGAATTCATGAGTTTCCAAGAACTTGGTTCAGCTGTCTCTGTTTGTCCATCATGATTTTGGCCTCCCTTGCTCTTATGTTCTCTTCTGCCTCTCTTCTCCTGGATTCCCGGAGCTCTGCCTGGTTCTTGGTTGTGGATCTCTGTCTGATTCCATGAATTACTGGATGAGGGCTCTATCATGATAGGTAACAAATAATAAAGACATAATTAAAGCATTTAAACTAATAGTAATTGCATCTGTTTTCTGCAAACAGTTTTCCCTTCATAAAACAAAGCAAGGGGAAAGGCATGAAAAATTTGCAGGTCAATGTTAATAAATCATTGAATAATTTATATTCAAATCTAATAACTCAATCTCTTTTTGCAAACAAATAGGGATTAAATTATTTAATTACTTCCTAAGACAAGTATACCTTTGATGAAGAAATTTGGAAAACATTTTTTTTCTGGATATAAACTCAGAAATCAGAAAATAATGATGAATCAAATCTAGTCACTTATTTATGAAAGGTCAATCAAAGAAGAACCCAGATACTCAATAGATATAATAAAGAGAAATTTAAAATATTTTCATTAAGCAGTTAATAAAGTGCAATTTTTATTACCCTAATAAAGGGCATTTTGAAAATAATGTAAAGTCTGTGAATACTCTCATAATTAAAATAATATTGTAGCTAAGATGAAATAAAACTATAATAACTAAAGATAGCTCCAAATAACAGTTTTGAAATATAACTATGTAAGAATTCATAGAGGAAAAATGACATTTTTGCAAACTTTTAATGTCTGTATTAAATTCATGTAGATGTACCACTAGAAGGAAAAATAATGATAAAAGCATATATTATAATGTATATTAATACCAAAAAATGACATTATTGTCTCAATCTATAAGGTCTCAATAAAATTTTTGTTTTTCCTTCTGTTCTACAATATTTAACTAAATTATTAGTATTAACTTGTGTGACCAAGTTTTATTATATATATCAAAACTTTTGATTAAACCTTTAAATGTTATAAACCTTCAAATATTATGAATTACATTTTTGAATTCTTCTTGTTACCTCTCTTTAGAATGTGGTCACATTTTATAATCACTAAGCAAAATTGCTTTATACCTATACAATATTTTATAAAAATATGCTCAACAAATTTACACTGGGTTTCTGAGAGTTTTTTAGTGTTATTCATCTGATTGTTTCAAAGCACCTATTACCCTGTTATTTTAATCATCCCATAGCTATTTTCAAGTAGGCAGAGACTTTCCATAATCTTCTAGGGAATAATCTAAGCCAATGTCATGAGCTATAAAGTGTTCATCTGTGAAGAACCTTGTTTTTGACCTCACATTTTCAAGGTGAGAGAATAACTTTTATCCCTAGGAGTTTGCCAGCAAGGTAAACAACATGGAATGTACTTCAGTATAATCACTAAGGAATAAAACAGTGCAAATTGTTCCACATAAAATGTCTTCTGCTAGGAGTAGCTTCAACCTGAATAGCCAGGAGATTGAATGATCACCTTCATTCAGGAATTACTAGGCCCATCTCTGGAGTGAGTTGGATTACAAGTACAAAGGACTTGAATAACAAAAAGGCACCACTAAGGAGTCTAGACATTCAAGAATGAGAGTGTTTTTCAAGAGTTGACATTAGAAGAGCTAATGCTTCTCAGTTGAAAAATGAGTTATTATCCCTAATGCAAATACTTGACCTGACTATAAGTTCCCCTTTGGCAAAGTAGAACTAATCTTACCAAAACCATGTAGACATCTACTATGTTCAAGAACAGAATTTAAGTTCAAGAAGCAGGTGTAATTTTGGCTGTGATGTTTTCTGATAGCCAAATTGAATGTGAGGTGGTTCATCTTGAGCTTCAGTTTTTCTAAAGTAGAACTTCGTATTGAATTGTGCATTAAGTTTTTGGGGCTGTACTCAGGATGAAAATGAACTAGTAGGAGGTCCTTGGTTGTTCTGGCTCTGAAACTGTCAGAAGGAAACTCTGTGAGTTTGAAACAAATAACAGAAAAAAATGTCTGAACTCTAAACTCACAATTTAAAAACACTTTTTAGATTGATGATTGTATAATTCAAATATAACATCTTTAGGGATGACCAATATCCGGGACAGCCATGAACAATGTACTGGAGAGTAGCCTGGGATTTCTGAATTGAGTTACGTATAATACTGGTTGCCAGCATTATTTTAGGAGGTTGAGATGTGATACATACGTAATATTTTATAGTTATAGGAATCACTGTGTGGTATCCTTTTGGATCAAGTATATTTAAGCATTAATTACACTGAATCAGGAATTGTTAAATATTCATAATTACTACCACTGCATCTTAAATCTATCTAGAGGTTTTATGAATTGCTTGTTTCCTCTTAGGATTCTTATTTTTTTAATTTTTTTTATTTTATGCATATTTGGTGTTTTGCCATGTGTTCTGCCTAGTGTCATGTTAAAGGAGGGGACCTCAATTAAGAAAATATCTCCATATGACCTGGCTGTGAGGAATTTTGTTAGTGATTGATAGGGGAGGGATATTTTTAAGCTGGTGGTCTTGTGTTCTATAAGAGAGTAGACTGAGAAAGCCATGGGGATCAAGCCAGTTAGCAGCACTTCCCTCACTATGGCTTCTGCCATAGTAACTTGAATTTCATGTTCATCATCACATCAGATTCATTCATTGGAATTTTATTTCATCTTGGAAACTGTTTTTACAAGCAGAAGCACTAACTCAGAGGTGTATTAAGAGTTTCCTCATTCCAGCATAAATTATGTGAAGATCTATTAAAACTGTGGTTCTCAATCAGTGTGCCAAGACCCCCATTGGGGGTTGAGTGACCTTTTCACAGAGAGAGCATCTCAGATATTTACATTACAATGCATAGCACTGTACAATGCAATGCATAAAAAAAGATAATTACATAATTACAGTCATGAGGTAGCAATAAGGATGATTTTTATTATTGGGGTGAGCACAACATGAGTAACTGTACTAAAGTGTTCAACATTAGGAAGGTGTAAATCTGTCATAGTAAGGGAAGAAAATAAATGAATGAGGACAGAAAGAAAAAAATTACTTCGTAAACTTTCAATCTTCTTGGATTAATGACAACTTTCAGCTTGTAATTAAAGCTTTACATTTCTTGCATCCAATTGGATCTAAGTATTGTATTCTTTTGTTTATTACAGTGTAAAAGTTACTACATCAGAACTGGTATCAAGGCCATCGGAAGTTGCTCAGTGAATGAATGTATGACTTTGTTTTAATGAGCTAATAAATAGTCTGTTAAATGTTGTTCTCTAGCTGTTACAAGATATAGCCCTCAGAAAAAAACCAGTAAATGAACGGTATCAAGGTCTTGAGAAGTTCTTTACCCTTCATAAGAATGAAAGACTCCGCTCCACTCCTTCACCAAGCCTAAGAGGCAGCCATTCCTGTTCCAGGATAACATTCACAGGTAAATTCCCACCAGGAATTAGATTACCTTTGGGCCAGCCACCCTAGTCATATCCTTACTCAATGTTTTAAAATGCCACCATTTAAAAAATAAATATACTGGGACCATGTTATGATAACCCACTCAAACTGCTGACCTGAGCAAGTGGTACTTCATGGACCCCAATGTGACAGCTGTGAAACCAACATAGGAACAAGGCTACTTGAACGTGGGTGTGAGCTAAGAAGACTGGGTAGTCTATGGGACCTCTGACAGTGGAACCAGGATATAGTCCTCGTGCACAGACTGACTTCGGGAGACAATTCCAATGGAGGGATACTCCCTTAGCATAGAGACACTGGGGGGGGGGTCAGACTCTATCCCAAATGACTTGACAGATTTTGATGATCTCTCATGGAAGGCCTCACCCTCCCTGGGGAGTATGTGGGAGATGAGATTGGGGAGAGGCCGTGAGGGGGCATGGGAGGATAGGAGAGAGAGAGAGAACTGGAATTGATATGCAAAATATGAAAAATATACTTAAAAAAACAAGAAAAAATACTGGGAAATTCTATTCAGTGCCTAAAACTTTCTTTTTATCTGAAAGTATCAATGTTGTGTTACCTTCCATATTTTGGAATACCAGGAAGTAAGGAAAAGACAATAATAATATTGGAGGAAGATCATGCTAAGAATTTAAGAGCATTGCTCATTATAATGTCACAAAATAGTAAATCTTTAACTTATAAATTTCTAAAATTTTTCTGTAGTTTTTTTCTTTAAAAAATTTTTGTATTGTATTGTACAAGTAACTTAAATTTACTTTTGACTCTTAAGTGTACAACTTAGTGGTACTATTTACTTTTATAATGATATATAACACCAGTACCAATTGTCTCTAGAACACATCTTATCTTTTTAGATCAAAACTCTATTCTCATTAAGCAACTCATTATTCTCTCGTTAACCTCCAGCTAGTATCATTCTTCTTTATCCTTATATTATTCCCTTATTTCACTTAACTCATTCATATAAGTGAACCAGCATATTTCATTCAGCACAGTGTTCCAAGTTTTATCATGTATAAAAATGTATGATGTTTTAAAAATAAGGTATAAAAAATAAACCTAGAATATCACTATGTGTTTATGTTCTTTTGTGCATGTCCCGAACTTCTAAAACTCTAGGGTACATAGTTGGAAAATCACCATTAAAACATTGTGTTTATAAAGGAAACCAATCCTTTACTATTAAGGCTGTTAATATGCCATTGTATGGACTTACCATCACTAAATCGCTCACCCTAACATGAGTGATTAACTGCAAAAACTGAATCCCAGGAATTTCCCTATGATGCAGGCAAATTAACAGTCTAGGGATACCCTCTTGGCTTCTTGGCCTGTCTGTGTTCCCCTAAAGTAGTCTATTGCTTTTATAACCTTTGGGAAGAGCACTCAGGAATCTTGCAAATTTCAGCTTTCTCAGACATGACAAACTGTTTGTTTGTTTTGTAACTTCCTAATTGTTGTGAGCTTCCTCAATCCTTCATGCAGGGAATATTTTAATTAAGAAGAAATTGCTGCATAACTCTAGGCACCAGATACTGAGTTAACTAATGTTCCCTGAGTTTTGGCAAAAATTTTGAGAGGTATTGGTATTGATTATACTTTCTTAGCTTTTCATTTTTATTTGTGTGTGTGTTTGTGTATGTGTGCAATTGTGCTCATGGAAGCAGATGCATGTATTGTAGGCATGTGCAGGTATCTACGTACATGTGAAAACCTAGGTCAATATTAGGTGCTTTCTTTATTGTCCTTCTTTTTGTTTTATACCAATTCTCTCATTGAATCTGGAGCTTCCTGATTCACTAGATGAGGTGGCTTCTGGTCGCCAGGGATCCTCTTGTTACTGCCTCTGAGTGATGATTATTTTAGGTTTTAAGGTGTTGGGATACAAACTCAGATCCTCACCCTTTAGTGACAAGCACTTTGCTGACTAACAAATCTTCATAGTCCTGATCCTAATTTTTCTTAAATGCTTCATAAAATTCATCAGGCCCAGGATTTTTCATCTTAGGGAAAATATTTTTTTTCCCCGAATCACTAAGTTTACATTGTATCAGATGTTGTATTTGAGTTTTCTTTTGTTTGTAAGACTAAGTCTTGCACTCATTAAAAGGTGAGGATCTGAGTTTGTATCCCCCTAGCACTTGTGTAAAATTCCAGGTGTATCACAGGCCACTAAAACCATCAGTCAGAGGTAGAGACAGGAGGATCCCTGAGATTCAGGAGGCACATAGTGTAGACAAACTCTTCAAAAGTTTAAACACATTTATTTGGGGATTGACATATCATTCTGTAGCACATGCAAAACCCCGGGGTCTATCCCAGTGGTACACACCAACAAGTCTTTGTTCATAAACTATTGTATCTTGATGTACATTGTTATATACTCTTAAAGTAAATTTTATTTCTGTAAACATTTGTGTATACCTTTGGCATTTATAATACTTCTTTTTTATAGTCAAGACATAGGAATTTTTTTTTAATTTTCACAAATGTATGTCCAATCATTTATATGCTTTTTTTAAATTTAAATTTGAAACAAGCTTGGATTTATATGTCAATCCCAGTTTCCACACTCTCATGTCCTCCCCTGTCCTCCCTACCAACCCCCATCCCACCCCCTTTCTGCTCCCCAGGGAGGATGATGAAAACATAGGATCCTAATGAACTGTATTTTAGAACTGAGACTGAATTTCATAATATATCTCTTTTCTGTAAATGTTCCTTAATTCAGATTACTATCATATGGGAACATAGTAGAAATAAAAGAATGAGCAAAGGATTTACATGGTTTTTCTAAAATGTTGAGATAAAAATTTAATTTAACCATTAACAATATCATATATGCATTCTAATTACTCTTACCATATACTCTATTTTATCTTTCTTCTACCCCTATTGATCTTCCTTGTCTTAGAGTGATAAAACCTCATGGTTAAAATCAACTTATGGAGGAAAATATTTCATTTCACACTTGAGAAATCAAGAAGGAACTCAAAACAAGGACCTAGAGGCAGGAACTAAAGCATAAGCCATGAAAGAATATTGCTTATTGGCTTGCTCCTCATGGCTTAGTTGGCCTGCTTTCTTACACAACTCAGGACCAAAAACTCAGGTTTGGCACTACCCATCTGTGGGTTGTGCGTGCCCACATCAATCAATAATCAAGAAAATGCTTGACACATAGGACCTAGTCCAATCTTATGGAAGTATTTTCTCAATAAGGGGTACTTATTCCTAAGTGACTGTAGATTGTGTCAGGTTGACAAAAAACTAATAAGGACACCTTTCTTCTCTACAAGTTTCTTTTTCAAGTTCACTGTTTTCACTTTGATTTATGATTCACTGAGTATAACACAACTATCTCTGTGATTATTGGTTAGGCCCATCCATGGAAGCTTTGTGGGATCACACAACTAAAGGATGACTCACACTGTCCCAGCATCGATCAGTGGATTTCAAGGAATGGATAGGAATGCCTGAGCATCTCTTTCATGCATGACTCACTATTGACCTGAGAAGTCTTGTGGACACCTAGCACAGGCAACTTGATGTAGGCAGCTAGGCAACTGCAAGTCCATGAAGCTCTTGTCAGTTCATGATTGTGATGGCTGTATCTTATGAAGAAGTGTGCTTTACATTCCTCTTTCCAATCTCCTGGCATTAACAGACTATGTCCCCTGAACATTAACTTACCTTATTTTACACTTTATATTATGTTATAATTTTTCTGTTTCAGAAGACAAAGTGTGGATCCCAGGCAGCAGCTTAAGTGAGCATGCTGTTAGTGTAGTTGCCTTGTGCAATCTGCAGAGTGCTGGAAATTCACTTCCAAATATGCAACAGCAAAAGACAGGTACAGTCAATGGGAAGGCAGCAGTATCATGATGCTACCTTCCTTTGTTTAGTTGTTTGATTCTTACCAAATTACTAGTCATCTGAAATATTTTTTGCAGTTATACCCCACTCCAAAATCTGAAGGCAGAAAATCAAGACATTAAATGCACTCACTATTTCTCTCAAAGATAAACTATATTGTTAGCTATTTTCCTTAGCAACATATTAGTGAATGATATTAAAAAATAAGGTATGTTTTGAGCAACTCACAAAGAGTAGTGTAGTCATACAAATTCTTCACCTTTTTTGCTATGTTTTTATGCTTTATTTCATGTGCTTTACTTGAGTCATTGTTTTACTTGAAAATACATTTTTCTTTCATACTTGCATTCGGATCACAGTTTCTACACCTTCTACTCCTACCAGATCCCACCTCCAGTTCCCCCAGATTCACTCTCCCTCTATATTCCTTCAGAAAATATTAAGCCTTCAAGTGCCAACAACAAAATAGACAACAAAATACAGTAAGACACAACAAAAGCCTTCACATCAAACCAGGCTGAACAAAGCCTCCCAATAGGAAGAAAGAAGTCCTAAGAGCACTCAAAAGAGTCAAAGACTTGCCTGCTCCCACATTCCACAAAACACCAAGCTAACCACCATAATATACATGCAGAGGACCTGGTGCAGACCCTTCCAGGCACTGTGCTTTCCACTCAGTCTTTGAGAAACCCTGTGTACCCTGCTTAGTTGATTCAGTGGGGCATGTTCTCCTGTTATATGCCATCTCCTCTGACTCCTACAGTCTTTTTGTCTCCCCTTCCACTGGATTCTCTCAGCTCTGAGGCGAGGAACTTGATGGAGACCTCCAGATTGTATTATGATTATCTATACCCATTTTTGAAATCATCTCCCATCAATTGATATTGCATATTAGAACCAGGATCAATAACATTTGGTCTTAAATCTAATGTTTTATATTTTTTATACTGGGTTCCTTTATTTTGAAAGGTTATGATTGTATTTATTCATACATGTATTTTGTGTACACAGTTAAACATATGTTGGCTACCTGTCATAGTTATTTTCCTGCTGTATTCAGCATCAGTATGGTTAGAATATTACTCTTATTCTATCATACACGCAAAAGTATATCTGCTTTTTTTCTGTATTTCATATGAAGTTGCAATATATAGCTAAAAGAAAAAAATGTCAGTTCCACACAGTTGTGTGTAGCATGATAACACCTTGTGAGGGTTTGGTGATAAAAGAATGCATAGACATTTTCCCTGATCTCCAGAAAATTTCAGCTTAGGAGGAATAATTGACAAAAAGGGCTATTTGCTTTGGTTTAAAGCCTCTTTACAAACCAAAAAATTTAACTATATATGATTTGCCCTTATGTATAAGATTTATACACCTCTTTTTGCCCTAAAGTCTTTGGCTAGCTTAGACCTTTTTATGTGAATTTATGTTGTTTTTCTGTCAGATACAAAATTTTTAGTATCAAACCATCAATTTATGATGAAATTTTTGGAGCTATAATTAGATACCTATTGTCACATCAAATTCAAAAGGCAGCCTCAAATATTCTGCTTTCTGCCTTCTGGGCAGGGAGAAGGAACTGCGTTTTAAGTCACTGTGTATTGTTGAAAATAAGTTTAAACACATTCTGTGAGAAATATGTTACAAAGACAAATCTTCCTAAGTAAACAGCTAAGTGCTTTTATGTAGCTATTTGGGGCAGATCCATCAGTGAGTAATTTACTATGAAAAACTTTCTTTGGAGTGCCTGTCCTAGGCCAGCCACTGCCAGCCACAGCAGATAAAAATGAAATGTGATCCAGGGGCTTAGAGTACATCCAGAGATTCTCAGATGTCAGTGTCAATAGAAAGCATGTTATAATGTAAGATTGTTGATCTCATCATTAAAGATGCTGATATGTACAGAATAAGAGACCTGATGATCTCCATTTGTTAATCCTTTTCTGTTGTGTTACTATAGATTCTTCAAAAGTCTGATTTTTAAGAAAACTGCTAGATATAAGAGCATACAAATTAAACTGTAGTATATCAACTAGAAGGGAGGTGTGTGTGTGTGTGCTATTTTTTGTAGTAGAGATGATAAACTAGATATATGACATTTTAGTTGAGTCTTTAAACAGCAATAACAGTGACCAGTTAGGAAGTGTGGAAATGGGTTCTGGACAGAGGTAGTGGCCTAAAATAAAATGAAATGTTCTTGGAAGTGAAGCAAGCTACAGAGATTTTATATTCTGAACTAATGCTAGTGCATGTAGGAATATTAATTCCTGAAAGGTCTTTAATATGTGTGAATGTAGAAACTATAGGAAGGATACATGTTTAGAGGAAAGTCTCTTCCACATTCAACCTTCCTTAAAACTTCCTGTGTCTGTATGCAGTAATGTAGGACACCTTCATTGGGACACCTAGAAGTCAACCTGACTTGCACTAGCTACAACCTACTGATTTGTAAATGTTGCTTTATCTCCCCAAATGCAGCCCAAATTTAAACTTTTATTTCTCTGAATGAGTGCTTGGCACGTGTCTGTCTTAGTAGGGGTTTTCATTGCAGCAACCAAATATTATGACCAAAAAGCAAGGGTTAGAGGAAAGAGTTTATTAGGATTACACTTTAACATTGTTGTTCATCCCTGATGAAAGTGAGGACAGGATCTCAAACAGGACAAGAAAATGGAGGCAGGTGCTGATACAAAGGCCAGGGATGCTTGCTGCTTACTGGCTTGCTCAGTCTGTTTTTTTTTTTTTTTTTTTTTTTTTTTTTAGAGAATCCAGGACCACCATCCCAGGAATGGTACCACCCACCTTGGGTTGGGTCCTCCCACATTGATCACTAACTCAGAAAATGCCTTACAGCTGGATCTCATTCAGGAATTTCCTCAGCTGAGACTCCTTCTTCTCTGATGACTCTATTTTGTATATGGTTGATACACAAAACCAGTCAGAACAGTATTTAATTTTGACTGGTGCTCAAATTTCCCTTTTACTCTTTGCAAAACACTCCAGCTATAATTAATTAGTGAGTAGATTGTTTATATTTTCAATCAGAAAATTGTTTATATATTTTATAACTGATGGGGTTTATATTTTAACATGAGCAAAGATCTTGACACTTAGTTGTCCCCCACACTCGTTTTCATGAATAACTTTTACCTGAAGTGCTTCCCCATCTCTCCTCACTGTATCTCCTCCCAATCTGTTCTTTCACTAACTCCTCTCTCCTCTAAGGCAGGTCATACAATTATTTTTAGCCTCTGAATGTACTTTTCTCATTCATGTAAACTCCCACTCTATCCTTAGATCTTCTTGTGATTGCTTTCAATCTCAGAGCAGATGCTGCCTCCTCAGTGAGGTCTTTGAGGCCACCCTACATAATGCTGTTCCCCAAGTCCTTCACCACTTTCTCCCTTTTCCTAGAAGACATTGTATGACAGCACTTATATTTCTCATGTATCGTACCTTGGTCAGAAAGCAAATAGTAGCCTGTTTACACTTGGGCGAATCTTCAGTGCTGCAAACTGGCTCAGGTATTTTGGTGGAAATTGACATCAAGGACAATGTCTGATTCATTTTATAGTATCTTGATTTTGACAGGATTTGGCAGATTTAGGAGTTATCAAATGGTTTTTATCATTGAATTGGGTTAAGTATTAATTCACAGGTTCCCATAGTTGGATGGAATTAAGACATTATACTGTCTAATTCTCTATTTTGAAAGTGAGATGTGGGTTATCATGTCACATCACAAGCTGATGTCTGATTCAGTGAGGTAAGATAAGTTTCTTAGCAACCTAGCTAAGCATTTCACTAGTAAATCTTGCCATTTAATTAGAGTTCTTTATATGTTCCTAGAAATCTTAGAAAACATGTTTCTATTTTTTAGTAGTAATTCCTAGAAACAAGCAGTGTAGTAACAAGTACTAAAATTTTACAAACTTAGTTCATGATTAAAGTATTGGTTCCTTTGATAAAATATTGTTACTAAGATGCTACCCAAGAAGGTAGCAGTTGACAGATTTCTTTGAATGCTTACAAGGAGACATGAATTTAATCCAGAGCACATATAAAAGCCAGGGACAATGGAGTATGCCTGTAATCCAGACACTAGAGAATTAGAGACAAGGTGATCCCTAGAGCTAGTATGACTAGCTAGTCTAAGCTAAATCACTGTGAGAAATACTGTCTCAAAATATGATTGAAGAAGGAATTCTATATTGACCCCTAGCCCCTATATACCTGTACAGAAAGAAAAATGTTCCCCCAAATCAGTGTTTCATCAAATTCTATGTTATGAATGGACTAGCAGTAGCAATTACATTAAATATTATTTGGTGATTGACTTATGTGTCATAACATCATGAATAATTTTGTGTTCATTCATATTATCATGTTTTGTCTTTTCAATATTTAGCCTTGTTTCTCTAGTAAGCATAGAGTATCTATATTTTAGGCTCACCAAAGAGAATTTATTATTCCTAGGATCTGACTGGAATCAATCAATATCAACCATTTCCTGACATTAGATTGCCAGTGATTGCACCAGTTGATCCAAAAGTCTGTGTGTGTGTGTGTGTGTCCTCTGTGTGTGTGTGTATGAGTGAGTCTGTATTTGTGTCTCCTTTGTGTGTCTGTGTGTGTCTGTTTGTGTGTCTATGTGTGTATCTATGTGTGTGTGTGTGTGTGTGTGTGTGTATTTTTAGTAGGGGATGAAGACGAAGACTTCAATTGGAATTGTTATAAGTGGCATATTTCATGTTGTGTTGAATCTTAACAATAACAATGATATTAATAATCTCATGAGTAAAATTCTAAAGTGAAAAATATGTGCACATGAAGAAATAACAAATACATAAAATCTTTGTGTTTTGACTTTAAACTGTAGTGGAGTGTGTTTCCAACAGGGGAGATGGTTTGTGCTTTTGCTCTGTGTTAAGCATATGTGATTTATCCCCTGGGCACATTTTCTTTCAATTGGTATCAATTAGCTTCAAATTCAGTGGTAACCAGATGCTGCTGAAGCTCCAGCCAGTGCAGTCCTATCTTGAGTTTTCTCAAGGGCATCCAAGTTATTTGAGAGTTTTTTCACTTCATCCTGTTGTTGTTGTCGCTTTTGTCAGATCCAGGCCTTAATAATAATTCGTATCCCGGGGATCCAGGACATTTGATTTTTATAAAGAATTACTGCTGCAGTTGGAGTGTGGCACAATGCTGATTTGGGGGTAGCTTGCTCCTTCCTGCCATGAACATTATATTGAATCATTCCACATTCTATAAATGAGAGACCACTTTTCAATTCTGGCCATCAAAATAATTCTTGAAGGCATTTTAACAAGAATCAATATATAGACATATGTCTGTTGATTACCTTTCTTCAGAACTTTTTTTGCACACAGTCATTAAAGGGTTAGAGACTTTATTTATAATTGCGTGTAGCAAAATCATTTTTAAAGTTGGTTTCTCCAGTGTTCATTAAAATCAGTAGCCTCTGTGTGTTACCTTAGTAAGTTTTAATTAGCTATTTACATGTTGCATCCAATAGAGGTGAGGAACAAGGGAAGAAAAACTGATTATTTTATATAGGGTAGCTTCCATAGTGACTTTCTTTTTACCCATAAATTTCCCTTTAATTCTGTATAGAGACGTGTTGCTGGGATCTGTTTAGTCAATCGTGATTTCAATAACAATGCCAGTTGCTTATCTCAAAACTTTAATGAAAAGTTCATTTGTTTCAAGAGGTTACAAACTTAAATTTTCCATTATTTATGTTAGATTTGAAAATGCTTCAATAAATTAGAAAGTACACAAGAGCAATGCACCTGTTCTGTGAATCTTTGAGTCTATTCCTTAAAAATTCCCATGGCTTTTGTTAAAGAATCTTTTGTAATAAAGAGAAAATTAGGAATACTTATACTCTATAGAACTTAAAGCATCACCTGGTCTTGCAACAAAATGTTTGCACATTGAAGAAATCAACTGAGATACCTCTAAAATGAACCAAGAAAAACCTCTGGTTGACCAGTGGGAGACAGTAGTACCCTGACTTGGTCCGTCTTTCTGGGACTACTAGATTAAAGGGCCAGTAAGCAGCATCATAGAATGGATTCAGATTTACAAAACTCACATGATCTCTCATTTTCTTTTTAATTTAGTGTTTTTACATGATATCCTATCCTGGAGTAGCAGGCTGTTCTTCAGTGACAGACTCTTAAGGGGGAAAAACAGGGATGTGATGATAAAGAAGATGAGAATGATGGGACCAGGAGGTCTTGCTCAATCTGATGACTTACACCAACCATGTTTATGAAGTATAAAATCATACAGTTTTCATGGAAAGCAAAGATTTGGACAAAGTCTTCAAACTACCATCATAAAATGGGAAGAGCTATGTTCTCAGGATCCAAAACTATAGCTCCCCTAAGGCACTGGACCCAGGCCATCTCTGGCATTGCTAAACATGGGTCTGGTTTTAGACTAGGAACTGAGTCCCTTCTTGTTTTAGACAAGGAACTGATTTCCTTCTTCATACATCAGGACCTCAGGGAAAGCCCTGGACTGCCCTAGCCCTTAACACTATCCTATTTGTCTTCATATATAAGAATATATAAATAAAATTCTGATAAGTTAATTAGTTCTCTAGGAGTAAACCCTGTTATTCTATATTTCCCCTTTTCAAGGTACAGTGTGGTACTTTTGTATAACTTAAGGAACATGTAAGAGTGTCAGCTTTTGATAGACTAGAATGGAGAGAGTATACTATACTGTTCTGAAGCTGGCTGGTCAGATTCATACATTCCTTTAGATGCACTGAAAATTAGGTTCTCTTTTTCCCAAGTGCTGAAAAATGGCTCAGAGGAGTTCATTATGTTATTGAGGTTATAATTTGAGATTAATTAATTGCAGATGGCTAAAATAAATGACACTCCAAAACCACCAGTATTATTGGATGCTTGGTAGTAATTTGTATTGTTAAGACACACTGGGAGGTAGGTCACATTGGATGGTTTAGTTAGTAAAGACCCTGAGTTTGACACCCTAGAATCCACCTAAAAATGACAGGCATGATGGGGTGTGTGTGTGTGTGTGTGTGTGTGTGTGTGTGTGTGTGTGTGTGTGCTGGGATGGTGGCTATAAGAACAACACTGGGCTCACTGGCCAAACACTAAACCCTAAATAGTAAACATAAGCCAATGGGAGAATTTCTCTCAAATTATTTAGATGGTGTTCCTGATGGGGAGAACTACAATCTCCATAAACATGTGTGCATGTTTGTGTGCATTTGCAAATAAACATACATGAGCATTCTTGGGATCTTAAAGCAGTTGGTTGCTTTCTTTTCTTCTTGTAGGCCAGAAATCACAGAGACCTTCAACAGCAAACTTTCCTGTGTCCAGCTGGGCTCATAAAGATTCCAGCTGCCCTTTGTCCTCTTGTCCTCGATCAATGAGTGTAGCAGCTGCTCATTCTCTATCCAGAGCTGCTTCTGAAATCTCAGAAATTGAGTACATTGATGTCACTGACCAGAACCAGCCACTGTTAGATAACACTGCAGATCAACAAGCTTTAGACAGTTTGGAGAACGAACTGAAAGTGCTGAGAAAACTTTCAGGTAAATGGTAGATTTATTTACAAAATGTTTTTTTTTTCTTTTTTCTTTTTATTTTATATAACCAAGTTCATTTAAATGAAAACAAACATTTATAGACGATATCTGGGAATTTGGGTGTTGTTCTTTCCAAACTACTTCCTGCTGGTAAGGGGCACTGTTATGGGGGATTCGAAGAAGATTCAGACATCCTGGCTGTAGTCTGCAAGGCTGCTTTGTCCAGCTGTTTTGAATGTAGGATCACCTCATACTCTGTTTCAGGTGGTCTGGCTTGATCAAACCACATTAGTATGGAAGGAATCCACATCTTTTCATTTTCTGTGGAAACAAAAATAGAAAACTTTTTCCCCAATAACTTGTCCTTGAACTTAAATTATGGAGTCAAAGCATTTTTTTAATTTAATTTATTATTTTATATGTCGATCCCAGTGCTCTCTCCCTCCCTCCCTCCAACCTCCCTCACTCCCTCCTTTCCTCCCTCCTTTCTTCCCTCCCTTTTACGATCTCTGCCCTCTCACATTCACTCTAACCACTCTCCCATCCCCACATCACAATTCCATACATAGGGGAATGTCATCCAATAGGAGCCATGTAGGTCTGACAGGTCATGTGAAGTAGGGACTAAGGCTTCTCTCCTGTCTCTAGATTAAGGCAGTTATCCCTCCATGGGGGATGTTTTCGCAAAGTCCTTTTGTGCACCAGGGATACATCCTGGCTCCACTGTCTGAGGTCCCTTAGACTGCTCAGTGCTTCTGGTTGAGACCCATATTCGGGGGGGCCTGAGTCAGTCCCATGCTGGCTTCCCAGCTATCAGTCTGGTGGCCTGTTAGCTACTCCTTGTTCAGGTAAGCTGTCTGTATGTGTTTCTGCCACCTAGTCTTGTCCTCCCCCTCTGCTTCTGGATTCTAATTCGACTCAGTGTATATGTATGGGTGTTTGCTTCTGTTTCCAACAGGCATTAGTTAAGGGCTCCATGGATAAGTAAGTTGTTGATCTCACTCTCCAGGAAGGGCATTTATGGTAGCCTTTCCACAGAAGCTCAAATTGTTAGTTGGCAGCAGTCTTGTAGTTCTCTAGACCTTTCTTTGTGTTCAATTTTATCTTCAAACCAATATTGGCTCCTTATTTTATGTTCTTTCTCTCTCTCTCTCTCTCTCTCTCTCTCTCTCTCTCTGTCTCTCTCTCTCTCTTTCCTGTCTTCTATTCCTAACCAGGCTAAATCTTCCTGGTTGCACATGTTTTCCTTTCCTCCCCCTTGTTTTCTCCTACTTCAAACTCCATTCGCTGCCCCACCTTCCCCTGAGCTCTGGGGTACTTGTCCATTACCAGTTCTGTGAGGGACTTTATATGAATCTCTTAGAATACACCTTGTATCCTAGTTCATCTGGTGTTGTGAATTATAGGCTGGTGATCCTTTGCTCTAGGTCTAAAATCCATATATGAGTGAGTACATACTGTGTTCCTCTTTTTGTGACTGGGTTACCTCATTCAGGATGGTTTCTTCAAGTGCCAACTACTTGTCTGCGAATTTCAAGATACCATTATATTTTTCTGCAGAATAGTATTCCATTGAGTAGATGTGCCACATATTCATTATCCATTCTTCAATTGAGGGGCATCTAGGTTGCTTCCAGGTTCTTGCTATTACAAATAGTGATGCTATGAACATAGTTGAACAGATGTCTTTGTTGCATGGATGTGAATCCTTTGGGTATATGCCTAAAAGTTGGATTGCCGGGTCCTGTGGTAAACTAATTCCCATTTTCCTGAGGAACCGCCATACTGATCTCCAAAGTGGCTGTATGAGTTTGCATTCCCACCAGCAGTGGAGGAGGGTTCCCCTTTCTCCACATCCTCTCCAACATAAGTCATCACTGGTGTTTCTAATTTTAGCCATTCTGGCAGGAGTAAGATGGTATCTCAAAGTAGTTTTGATTTGCATTTCCCTGATAGCTAGGGATGTGGAGCATTTTCTTAAGTGTCTTTCAGCCTTTTTGATTTCCTGATTTCCTCTATTGAGAATTCTTTCTTCAGTTGTGTACCCCATTTTTTAATAGGGTTATTTGATGGATTGTTGACTAGTTTCTTGAGTTCTTAGTACATTTTGGAGAACAGCCCTTTGTTGGATATAGGATTGGTGAAAATCTTTTCCCAGTCAGTGGGCTGCCATTTGTTCTTGTCTACTGTGTCTTTTGCCTTACAGAAGCTTCTACGTTTGAAGAGGTCCAATTTATTGTTTCTCTCAGTGTCTGTGCCCCAGGAGTTATGTTCAGGAAGCAGTCTCCTATACCAATTTTTTCAATGGTACCTCCTACTTTCTCTTCTAAGAGGTTCAATGTGGCTGGATTGATGTTGAGGTCTTTGATCCATTTGGACTTGAGTTTTGTGCATGGCGACAGACATGGGTCTATCTGCAGTCTTCTACACACCCTCATCCAATTGTGCCAGCACCATTTGTTGAAGATGCTGTCCTCTCCCCATTGTATAATTTTAGCTGTTTTGTTGAAAATCAGGTGTTCATAGGTGTGTGGGTTAATATCAGGATTTTCAATTCGATTCCATTGGTCTACCTGTCTATTTTTATGCCAATACTAGGCTGTTTTCAGAACTATAGCTCTGTAGTAGAGCTTAAAGTCAGGAATGGTGATGCCTCCTGAAGTTCTTTTATTGTATATTGCTGTTTTGGCTATCCTGGTTTTATTTATTTATTTATTTATTTATTTATTTTTATTTAATTTTATATAACAATGTCCAATTAAATGAAAACAAACATTTATACACAATATTTGGGAATTTGGGCGTCGTTCTTTCCAAACTACTTCCTGCTGGTAAGGGGCGCTGTCTTGGGGGATTCGAAGAAGATTCAGATATCCTAGCTGTAGTCTGTAGGGCTGTTTTGTCCAGCTGTTTGGAATGTAGGATCAGCTTGTACTCTGTTTCAGGCGGTCTGGTGTGATCAAACCGCATTAGTCTGGAAGGAATCCACATCTTTTCATTTTCTGTGGAAACAAAAATAGAAATACTTTTCCCCAGTAACTTGTTCTTCAACTTAAATTTTGGAGTCAAAGCGTTTTTTTTTTTTTTTTTTTTTTTTTAATTTATTATTTTACATGTCGATCCCAGTTCTCTCTCCCTCCCTCCCTCCCTCCCTCCCCTCCAGCCCTCCCTCCCTCTTTCCCTCCCTTTTGCCCTCTCTACCCTCTCCCATGCACTCTAAACACCCTCCCCTCCCAACCCGCCACCACAATACCATATGTAGGGGAATGCCATCCAGTTGGGGTCATGTAGATCTGACAGGTCCTGTGAAGTAGGGACTGGGGCTTCTCTCCTATCTCTAGAATAAGGCAGTTATCCCTCCATGGGGGATATGTTTGCAAAGTCCTTTTGTGCACCAGGGATACATCCTGGCTCCACTGTCTGAGGTCTCTTAGACTGCTCAGACCTTCTGGCTGAGACCCATATTCAGGGGGGTCCGAGTCAGTCCCCTGTTGGCTTCCCAGCTATCAGTCTAGTGGCCCTTAGCTCCTCCTTGTTCAGGTAAGCTGTCTCTATGTACTTCTACCGCATGGTCTTGTCCTCTCCATCTGCTTCTGGGTTCTAGTTCAACTCAGTGTTTATGTATGGGTGTTTGCTCCTGTTTTCAACAGGCATTAGTTGAGGACTCCATGGAGAAGTTAGTTGTTGATCTCACTCTCCGGGAAGGGCATTTATGATAGCCTTTCCACAGGTGCTGAGATTGTGAGTTGGGAGCAGTCTTGTAGTTCCCTCGACCTTTCTTTGTGTTCAACTTTATCTTCAAACCAATATTGGCTCCCTCTTTTATGTTCTCTCTCTCTGTCTCTGTCTCTCTCTCTGTCTCTCTCTCTCTCTCTTTCCTATTATCCATTCCTAACCAGGCTCAATGCTCCTGGTCGCACATGCCTTCCTCTCCTCCCTCTCATTTTCTCCTACTTCTCTCTCCATTAGCTGTCCTCCCCCACTTTACCTGAGGTCTGGGGGACTTGTCCCTTCCCAGTTCTGTGAGGGACTTATATGAATCTCTTAGAATACAACTTGTATCCTAGTTCCTCTGGTGATGTGAATTATAGGCTGGTGATCATTTGATCTAGTTCTAAAATTCATATATGAGTGAGTACATACTATGTTTCTCTTTTTGTGACTGGGTTACCTCATTCAGGATGGTTTCTTCAAGTGCCATCCACTTGCCTGCGAATTTCAAGTTACCATTATTTTTTTCTGCAGAGTAGTATTCCATTGTGTAGATGTGCCACATCTTCATTAACCATTCTTCAATTGAATGGCATCTAGGTTACTTCCAGGTTCTTGCTATTACAAATAGTGCTGCTATGAACATAGTTGAACAGATGTCTTTGTTGCATTGATGTGAATCCTTTGGGTATATGCCTAAGAGGGGGATTGCCGGGTCCTGTTGTATAATAATTCCCATTTTCCTGAGGAACCGCCATACTGATCTCCAAAATGGATGTATGAGTTTGCACTCCCACCAACAGTGGAGGAGTGTTCCACATTCTCCACATCCTCTCCAACATAAGTCATCACTGGTGTTTCTAATTTTAGCCATTCTGGCAGGGGTAAGATGGTATCTCAAAGTTGTTTTGATTTGCATTTCCCTGATAGCTAAGGATGTGGAGCATTTTCTTAAGTGTCTTTCAGCCTTTTTGATTTCCTCCATTGAGAATTCTTTCTTCAGTTCTGTACCCCATTTTTTAATAGGGTTATTTGGTGATTTGTTGACTAGTTTCTTGAGTTCTTTGTATATTTTGGAAATCAGCCCTTTGTCGGATATAGGATTAGTGAAAATCTTTTCCCAGTCAGTGGGCTGCCGTTTGGTCTTGTCAACTGTGTCCTTTGCCTTACAGAAGCTTCTAAGTTTGAAGAGGTCCCATTTATTAATTGTTTCTTTCAGTGTCTGTGCCCCTGGAGTTATGTTCAAGAAGCGGTCTCCTACACCAATTTATTCAAGGGTACCTCCTACTTTCTCTTCTAAGAGGTTCAATGTGGCTGGATTGATGTTGAGGTCTTTGATCCATTTGGACTTGAGTTTTGTGCATGGCGACAGACATGGGTCTATCTGCAGTCTTCTACACACCCTCATCCAATTGTGCCAGCACCATTTGTTGAAAATGCTGTCTTTGCCCCATTGCATAATTTTAGCTATTTTGTCGAAAATCAGGTGTTCATATGTGCGTGGATTAATATCAGGATTTTCAATCGATTCCATTCGTCTACCTGTCCATTTTTATGCCAATACCAGACTGTTTTCAGAACTATAGCTCTGTAGTAGAGCTTAAAGTCAGGAATGGTGATGCCTCCTGAAGTTCTTTTATTGTATAGGGTTGTTTTGGCTATCCTGGGTCTTTTGTTTTTCCATATAAAGTTGATTATTATCCTTTCAAGTTCGGTGAAGAATTGTGGTGGGATTTTAATGGGGCTTGCATTGAATCTGTAGATTGCTTTTGGTAAGATTGCCATTTTTACTATGTTTATCCTACCTAACCAAGAGGATGGGAGATCTTTCCATTTTCTGGTATCTTCTTTAATTTCTTTCTTTAGAGTCACAAAGTTCTTATTATATAGATCTTTTACTTGTTTGGTAAGCGTTACACCAAGATACTTTATGTTGCTTGTGGCTATTGTAAAGGATGATGTTTCTCTGATTTCCTTCTCTGTCTCTTTGTCGTCTGAAAAAAATAGGGCTACTGATTTTTTTGAGTTTATCTTGTGTCCTGCTAGTTTGCTGAAGGTGTTTTTCAGCTGTAGGAGTTCCCTGGTAGAGTTTATTGGGTCGCTTATGTAAACTATCATATCATCTGCAAATAGAGACAGTTTGACTTCTTCCTTTCCAATTTGGATGCCCTTGATCTCCTTTTGTTGTCTTATAGCATTAGCTAGAACATCTAGTACGATATTGAAGATATATGGAGAGAGAGGACAGCCTTGTCTTGTTCCTGATTTTAGAGGAATTGGCTTAAGTTTCTCTCCATTCAGTTTGATGTTGGCAGTTGGTTTGCTGTATATTGCTCTTATTATGTTTAGGTATGTTCCTGTTATCCCTGACCTCTCTAATACCTTTATCATGAAAGGGTGTTGAATTTTATCGAAGGCTTTTTCCCCATCTAGGGAGATAATCATATGGTTTTTCTGTTTCAGTTTGTTAATATGGTGGATCACGTTGAGAGATTTTCGTATGTTAAACCATCCCTGCAATCCAGGTATGAAGCCTACTTGATCATGGTGGATGATTTCTCTGATGTATTTTTGAATTCGGTTTGCCATTATTTTATTGAGTATTTTTGCATCGATATTCATCAGGGATATTGGTCTGTAGTTTTCTTTCTTAGTTGTATCTTTGTGAGGCTTGGGTACCAAGTTTATTGTGGCTTCATAAAAAGAGTTTGGCAATGAACCTTCTGTTTCTATCTTGTGGAACAGTTTGAGGAGTAGTGGTATTAGTTCTTCCTTGAATGTCTGGTAGAATTCTGCATTGACTCCATCTGGCCCTGGACTTTTTTTGGTTGGAAGGCTTTCGATGACTGCTTCTTTTTCATTGCGGTTTATAGGTCTATTTAAGTTGTTTGTTCTTGATTTAATTTTGGTAAGTGATAGTTATCTAGAAACTTGTCCATTTCCTTTGAATTTTCAATTTTTTTGGAATACAGATTTTCGAAGTATGACCTGAAAATTGACTGGATTGCCTCTGTGTCTGTTGTTATGTTCCCCATTTCGTTTCTGATTTTGTTAATTTGCATGTTCTGTCTCTGCTTTTTCGTTAATTTGGATAAAGGTTTTCTATCTTGTTGATGTTCTCAAAAAACAAACTCTTTGTTGCATTAATTTTTTGTATTGTTTTCCTGGTTTCTATTTTGTTGATTTCAGCCCTCAAGTTGATTATTTCCTGGCGTCTGCTCCTGCGGGTGAATTCGCTTCTCTCTGTTCTAAGGTTTTCAGTTGGGCTGTTAATTCATTTATGTGACTATCCTCTGTTTTCTTCATATGGGCACTTAGTGCAATGAACTTCCCTCGTAGCACTGCTTTCAAGGTGTCCCATAAGTTCGGGTATGTTGTATCCTCATTCTCGTTGAATATTAGAAAGTCTTTAATTTCTTTCTTTATTTCTTCTTTGACCCAGGAGTGGTGCAATTGCACATTGTTAAGTTTCCATGAGTTTGCAGGTTTTCTGCTATTTGTGTTGTTGTTGAATTCCAATTTTAAAGCATGGTGGTCCGATAAGATACAGGGGACTATTCCTATTCTCTTTTATCTGTTGAGGTATGTTATGTCTTCTAGTATGTGTTCGATTTTAGAGAAGGTTCCATGTGGAGCAGAGAAGAAGTTATATTCTTTTGTCTTTGGATGGAATGTTCTATAGATGTCTGTTAGCCCCAGTTGAGACATAACTTCTGTTAATTCTTTTGTTTCTTTGTTGAGTTTCTGATTTGTGGTCCTGTCTAGTGTTGAGAGTGTTGTATTGAAGTCTCCTACTATAAGTGTGTGAGGTTTTATATGAGCTTTGAGTTTTAGTAGTGTTTCTTTTACGAATGTGGGTGACTTTGTATTAGGGGCATAGATGTTCAGAACTGAGACTTTGTGTAGATGGATTTCTCCTGTGATGAATATGAAATGACCATCTTTATCTCTTTTGACTAGTTTTGGTTTGAAGTCTAGCTTGTTAGATATTAGGATAGCTACGCCTGCTTGCTTCTTATTTCCATTTGATTGGAAAATCTTTTCCCAACCCTTTACCCTGAGGTAATGTCTATCTTTGAAGCTTAGATGTGTTTCTTGTATGCAGCAGAAAGATGGATTCTGTCTTCGTATCCATTCTGTTAGCCTGTGTCTTTTTATAGGTGAGTTAAGACCATTAATGTTGAGGGTGAGTAAGGTCCATTGATTGTTGATGCTTGTTTGGTTTAGGTTTGTTGTTGGCAGTGGTATTGTAAATATATTTGTTCTGCTTCACCCTAGGTTTCTGGTGTAGTTGGATTATCTGTTGCCTACATTTTTCTGGGTGTAGTTACCTTCCTTGGGTTGGAATTTTCCTTCCAATACTTTCTCTAGGGCTGGATTTGTAGATACATATTGGGAAAATCTGGTTTTGTAATTGAATATCTTGTTCTCTCCATCTATATTAACTGAGAGTTTTCCTGGATATAGTAGCCTAGGCTGGCATCCGTGTTCTCTTAATACTTTTAGAACATCTATCCAATACCTTCTGGCCTTGAGGGTTTCCATGGAGAATTCAGGTGTAATTTTGATAGGTCTGCCTTTATATGTTACCTGTCCTTTTTCCTTCGCTGCTCTTAATATTCTTTCTTTATTCTGTATGCTAGTTGTTTTGATTATTATATGTCGAGTGGTCTTTTTTCTTTGGTCCAGCCTATTTGGTGTTCAGTATGCTTCTTGTACTTTCATGGGCATGTCCTTCTACAGATTTGGAAAGTTTTCCTCGATGATTTTGTTGAATATGTTTTCAGCACCTTTGAGCTGGGCTTCCTCACCTTCCTCTATGCCTATTATTCTTAGGTTTGGCCTTTTCATGGTGTCCCACATTTCCTGGATGTTGTGTGTTAAGGATTTTTGGATTTATGGTTTTCTTTGCTCGACGAATCTATTTCTTCTAGTTTATCTTCTGCGCCCGAGATTCTCTCTTCCATCTCTTGAATTCTATTGGTTATGCTTGTGCCCGTGTTTTCCGATTTTTTGCCCAGCTTTTCAATTTCCAGCTTTCCTTCCATTTGTGTTGCCTTTATTTTCTCAATTTCGGTTTTCAAATCTTGAACCGTTTCCTTCACCTGGTTAATTGTTTTTTCTTGGCTTTCTGTACTTTCCTTAAGGAATTTGTTCATTTATTCCACTTTTTTGTTTGTTTTTTCCTCCATTTCTTTAAGGGATTTTCTCATATCTTCTTTGAGGGCCTCTATCATTTTTATGATGGTGATTTTTAAGTCGTACCCTTCTGCTTCCTCTGCTTTGTTGTTGTGTTCCATTCTAGTTGGTGTAGATTCCCTAGATTCTGGTGGTGTCATGTTTGTCTTTCTGTTGTTAGGTGTTCTCTTGTATTGCCTTCTTCCCATAGTTTCTTCCAGTAGGTGTTGGTGGTGTCTCTTCCCTCTCTCTATGGTTCTTCCCCGATGGGCTTATGTGGATCAAAGATTCAATGTCTGTAGCTCTGTGTGGTCCAAGCTCTCTAGGAGGTTTCTCTGCAGACAGGGATCCAGGGATGGGGTCAAGGATGAGGATCCAGAAGAAGATGCCAGCAGGTACTCACAGTGGTCCTCTGGCCAATAGCTCCTGCCAATAGCTCTGGCCAATGACCGGCAGAAGAGGACAAAGGTTGAGCTTGAACTTGAGAAGGTTTTGCAGGGTAGTGGGATCTCACTGAAAACTGGCGCTCTCCAGCTGAGACCTCGTTCTTTGGCAGGGGCCTGGATATGGGTGTCAAGGATCTTGCTACAGGAACTCCGAGTGGACCTGCAGAGATAGGCGGATCTGGGAGGGGCCTGAGACTCCAGCAGAGGACTGGAGGCGGGGTCAGGGACCAAGCCAGTGGAAATTACAGGTGGTCCTACGAGGATAGTCAGGTCTCCTTTGTTCGGAGTTGCTCTGAGAGGTCTCTGAAGTAGGGTGGACTGTTGGCTCCAACCTTTGTCCCAGTGCTCAACCAGAGTGGCAGGACCGTAGGTGGGGTAGGGCACAGGGTAGGGGGGGTAGGCTGGAGGTTGGGATGGGTGAGGGTGTATCAGAGCTCCAAGGGTGCTCTCAATGGGGACCAGAGACAGGAGCAGCAGGATCAGGGGCCAATCCAGGGAGTTCAGGCGGGGGAGGGGGGAAAAGGGGTTGAAGGGGACAGGCAGCCCCAATTGGGCCCAGACTCACCTCTGGGCAATAGCCGGCAGAAGAGCTCCTGGGTTTTTTGTTTTTCCATATAAAGTTGATTATTATCCTTTCAAGGTCGGTGAAGAATTGTGGTGGGATTTTAATAGGGATTGCATTGAATCTGTAGATTGCTTTTGGTAAGATTGCCATTTTTACTATGTTTATCCTAACTATCCAAAAGCATGGGAGATCTTTCCATTTTCTGGTATCTTCTTTAATTTCTTTCTTTAGAGAAACAAAGTTCTTATTATATAGGTCTTTTACTTGTTTGTAAGCGTTTCACCAAGATACTTTATGTTGCTTATGGCTATTGTAATGGGTGATGTTTCTCTGATTTCCTTCTCTGTCTCTTTGTCGTCTGAAAAAAGTAGGGCTACTGATTTTTTTGAGTTTATCTTGTATCCTGCTAGGTTGCTGAAGGTGTTTATCAGCTATAGGAGTTCCCTGGTAGAGTTTATTGGGTCGCTTATGTAAACTATCATATCATCTCCAAATAGCGACAATTTGACATCTTCCTTTCCAATTTGGATCCCCTTGATATCCTTTTGTTGTCTTATAGCATTAGCTAGAACATCTAGTACGATATTGAAGAGATATGGAGAGAGAGGGCAGCCTTGTCTTGTTCCTGATTTTAGAGGAATTGGCTTAAGTTTCTCTCCATTCAGTTTGATGTTGGCAGTTGGTTTGCTGTATATTGCTCTTATTATGTTTAGGTATGTTCCTGTGATCCCTGACCTCTCCAAGACTTTTATCATGAAAAGGTGTTGAATTTTGTCAAAGCCTTTTTCTGCATCTGGGGAGATAATCATATGGTTTTTCTTTTTCTGTTTGTTTATATGGTGGATCACATTGATAGATTTTCATATGTTAAACCATCCTCGCATTCCAGGGATGAAGCCTACTTGGTCATGGTGGATGTTCTCTGACATATTCTTGAATTCGGTTTTCCAGTATTTTATTGAGTATTTTTGCATTGATGTTCATCAGGGATATTGGTCTGTAGTTTTCTTTCTTAGTTGTATCTTTGTGAGGCTTGGGTACCAAGTTTATTGTGGCTTCATAAAAAGAGTTTGGCAATGAACCTTCTGTTTCTATCTTGTGGAACAGTTTGAGGAGTAGTGGTATTAGTTCTTCCTTGAATGTCTGGTAGAATTCTGCATTGACTCCATCTGGCCCTGGACTTTTTTTGGTTGGAAGGCTTTCGATGACTGCTTCTTTTTCATTGCGGTTTATAGGTCTATTTAAGTTGTTTGTTCTTGATTTAATTTTGGTAAGTGATAGTTATCTAGAAACTTGTCCATTTCCTTTGAATTTTCAATTTTTTTGGAATACAGATTTTCGAAGTATGACCTGAAAATTGACTGGATTGCCTCTGTGTCTGTTGTTATGTTCCCCATTTCGTTTCTGATTTTGTTAATTTGCATGTTCTGTCTCTGCTTTTTCGTTAATTTGGATAAAGGTTTTCTATCTTGTTGATGTTCTCAAAAAACAAACTCTTTGTTGCATTAATTTTTTGTATTGTTTTCCTGGTTTCTATTTTGTTGATTTCAGCCCTCAAGTTGATTATTTCCTGGCGTCTGCTCCTGCGGGGTGAATTCGCTTCTCTCTGTTCTAAGGTTTTCAGTTGGGCTGTTAATTCATTTATGTGACTATCCTCTGTTTTCTTCATATGGGCACTTAGTGCAATGAACTTCCCTCGTAGCACTGCTTTCAAGGTGTCCCATAAGTTCGGGTATGTTGTATCCTCATTCTCGTTGAATATTAGAAAGTCTTTAATTTCTTTCTTTATTTCTTCTTTGACCCAGGAGTGGTGCAATTGCACATTGTTAAGTTTCCATGAGTTTGCAGGTTTTCTGCTATTTGTGTTGTTGTTGAATTCCAATTTTAAAGCATGGTGGTCCGATAAGATACAGGGGACTATTCCTATTCTCTTGTATCTGTTGAGGTTTGTTATGTCACCTAGTATGTGGTCGATTTTAGAGAAGGTTCCATGTGGAGCAGAGAAGAAGGTATATTCTTTTGTTTTTGGATGGAATGTTTTATAGATGTCTGTTAACCCCAATTGAGACATAACTTCTGTTAATTCTTTTGTTTCTTTGCTGAGTTTCTGATTGGTGGTCCTGTCTAGTGCTGAGAGTGGTGTATTGAAGTCTCCTACTATAAGTGTGTGAGGTTTTATATGAGCTTTGAGTTTCAGTAGTGTTTCTTTTACGAATGTGGGTGACTTTGTATTAGGGGCATAGATGTTCAGAACTGAGACTTTGTGTAGATGGATTTCTCCTGTGATGAATATGAAATGACCATCTTTATCTCTTTTGACTAGTTTTGGTTTGAAGTCTAGCTTGTTAGATATTAGGATAGCTACGCCTGCTTGCTTCTTATTTCCATTTGATTGGAAAATCTTTTCCCAACCCTTTACCCTGAGGTAATGTCTATCTTTGAAGCTTAGATGTGTTTCTTGTATGCAGCAGAAAGATGGATTCTGTCTTCGTATCCATTCTGTTAGCCTGTGTCTTTTTATAGGTGAGTTAAGACCATTAATGTTGAGGGTGAGTAAGGACCATTGATTGTTGATGCTTGTTTGATTTAGGTTTGTTGATGGCAGTGGTACTGTGAATATGTTAGTTCTGCATTACCCTTGGTTTCTGGTGTAGTTGGATTATCTGTTGCCTACATTTTTGTGGGCATAATTACCTTCCTTGCGTTGGAGTTTTCCTTCTAATACTTTCTGTAGGGCTGGATTTGTAGATACATATTGGGAAAATCTGGTTTTGTCATATCTTGTTCTCTCCATGTATAGTAATTGTGAGTTTTGCTAGGTATAGTAGCCTAGGCTGGCATCCGTGTTCTCTTAATACTTTTAGAACATCTATCCAGGACCTTCTGGCCTTGAGGGTTTCCATGGAGAAGTCAGGTGTAATTTTGATAGGTCTGCCTTTATATGTTACCTGTCCTTTTTCCTTCGCTGCTCTTAATATTCTTTCTTTATTCTGTATGCTAGTTGTTTTGATTATTATATGTCGAGTGGTCTTTTTTCTTTGGTCCAGCCTATTTGGGGTTCAGTATGCTTCTTGTACTTTCATGGGCATATCTTTCTTCAGATTTGGAAAGTTTTCCTCCATGATTTTGTTGAATATATTTTCGGCACCTTTGAGCTGGGCTTCCTCACCTTCCTCTATGCCTGTTATTCTTAGGTTTGTCCTTTTCAAGATGTCCCACAGTTCCTGGATGTTTTGTGTTAAGGATTTGTTGGATTTATGATTTTCTTTGGTCGATGAATATATTTCTTCTAGTTTATCTTCTGTGCCTGAGATTCTCTCTTCCATCTCTTGAATTCTGTTGGTTATGCTTGTGTTTGTAGTTGCCGATTTTTTTGCCCAGTTTTTTATTTCCAGCATTCCTTCAGTTTGTGTTGCCTTTATTTTCTTTATTTTAGTTTTCAACTCTTGAGCTGTTTCCTTCACCAGTTTAATTGTTTTTTCTAGGCTTTCTGTACTTTCCTTAAGGAATTTGTTCATTTCTTCCACTTTTTTGTTTGCTTTTTCCTCCATTTCTTTAAGGGATTTTCTCACATCTTCTTTGTGGGCCTCTATCATTTTTGTGATGGTAATTTTTAAGTTGTTCCCTTCTGCTTCCTCTGCTTTGTTGTTGTGTTCCATTCTAGTTGGTGTAGATTCCCTAGATTCTGGTGGTGTCATGCTTGTCTTTCTGTTGTTAGGTGTTTTCTTGTATTGTCTTCTTCCCATAGCTTCTTCCATTATGTTTTGGTGGGGTCTCCCCCTCTATCTATGGTACTTCCCTGGTGGGTCTGAGATTCAATATCTGTAGCTCTGTGTGGTCCAAGCTCTCTAGGAGGTTTCTCCGCAGACAGGATCCAGGGATGGTGTCAAGGATGAGGATCCAGTAGAAGATGCCAGAAGGTACTCACAGTGCTCCCACAGAGATAGGCGGATCTCTGGGAGGGGCCCGGGACTCCAGCAGAAGACTGGAGATGGGGTCAGAGACCAAGCAGGTGGAAATTACTGGTGGTCCCACATGGATAGTCAGGTCTCCTTTGTTCAGAGTTGCTCTGAGAAGTCTCCAATGTAGGGTGGACTGTTGGCTCCACCCTCTTTCCCAGTGCTCAATCAGAGCTGCAGTACCATGGGTATGGTAGGGCACAGGGTCGGGGGTAGTCTCACGGTGGAAATGGGTGGGGGTGTATCAGATCTCCAAGGGTGCTCTCGATGGGGACAGGAGACAGGAGCAGCAGGATCAGGGGCCAACCCAGGGAGTTCGGGTCTACTTACAAAATGTTAACTATGTTCTCTGCTTCAGTCTTTACACATTGCTGTCTACAATAAAGAAATGGCAAAGGCAATCCGTTCCTATGTTCGTATCCTTACCTATCTCCAGTACCACAGGAAAATATTTATAAAATATGTGGTTTGTGATCCCACAGGAAAGTTGGCCTTCCTCAAGGTAACACACACACACACACACACACACACACACACACACACACACACAAACAGGCAGGCAAGCACACATGCATGCATACACACACACACACACACACACACACACACACACACACAATTTGACATAATTACCTTATTTGAGGCTAGCATGTCTCCATGTATAAAGCCTCTTGACACAAGGTGGAATTCCCCAAGTTTCTCTCTGACTTCCTTTACCTGTGCAGTGGTGTGTGTATATGTGTATTAACACACACAAATAAGAAGAAATGAAAAACTTGTTTAAGAAACAAAATCTTTTTTATCTTCCTTTTGGGTACAATGAAGGATTCATGTCTTCATCTTCGTGAAATCCTCTGTCTAGCATCCTTGTGGGAAAAACTGATCTCTTAGGATTCTTAAAGTAGTCCTTCCCAACCTTAAGTATATATATATAATACCCTTACTAGGATCTTCTCCAGATGCACACTGATTCAATGTGTCCACACATGTAACAAGTATGCAGACAGTAGCCAGAGGTCTAGATAACAACAGTTAGGGAAGTAATTCTACCTGTACTTTCTATTTCCAACCACAGTAGTTGCAAAAATGTGACAAAGGACTCCTGTATTCTTTAATGTTGCAAGTATCTAGCAGTAACAAAACATCAGGGAGTCAATCCTCTTATGGTCATTAATAGTTGCAAACCAACTGTAGATTACAGAGGCTAGAAAATTATCTGTGCTTTTTGCGTATTCCACACTTGTTCAAATTCTGCCATCCTGCCTTTTTGCTGTTAGTAACTTTTTCTTCCTTACTAAGTTTAAACTATTCAGTATAATGAATGTCATATTAAATATGTTTGTATCATAAGTATAAAAATAAGATTGACTATAAGGAGATGGCATCATTCTGACTAGGGAGTTTATTTCTATTCACCCGAGAGAGAGGTGAGAGACTATAGTAATGATACTGTTCATGTATTGTAAAGCCCACTCCGGTATGACTGAATATTTACCCATGTTCTGCCACTTAATTCACTGCTCAGATTGCTGGGAGCTTCACTGAGGAGTCTTCTGCTCCCTGGTAGACCCCACCACAGAAATTCTGCACTATTTATATAAAGTTTGGAAAGACTTTGTGAGTCTTGTGAGATTCTGATCTTCTTCTTGAGTCCTATAGCTTTCTTCTGGGTTTTGAGATTACCTCCTCCTTCCAAAAGGAAATGTTTGAAACCTGAGATAAAAAACTACACAGAGAATGATGGACAGGTTAAAAGGAATGATTGTGTAATATTGTAACTTCATAAATCCAGATTCCTAATACTTTGCATAATGCTTTAAAATGTAGTTAAACAGGCATATAGGTTTCTGAGTTTAACAGTATGGAAGTGTTCAGAGAAATATTTTCATCAGAATACTGCCTACTTATCTATAAACAATTATCCTTTTTAGACCAGAAACAGTTTGATCTAATTTTTGTACATATTCCTTAATATTTAAGAAAACTAGAAAATGAAAAACTAGGCAATTAAGAATATTTTTCTGCTTTAGTTATTTTGAATTTAATTCATCTCTGAAATAAAAGATTAATCATTTATTTGTTGCTTTATTAAATCACAGGCTATTCTAGATGGTAGTAAACACATCTCAGTGAATTATAATTTCTTATCTTGTCAAGATTTCCTTCTAGTTTCTGTTTTGGACAAGATTCCTGTGGATTAAGTTCTCTGTCCTTAACCCAAAGGCATATTTCCAATCATCTTGAGAAAGTTTGATAATGACATTCTTGAAAATTTCTATCTTTAGAATGTCTTCAATATTTCTTCATATATTGTATGTTCTTGGGTATATTTATGATGTGGAGAGGAGGGGCAAATATGACATGACAAGTGTAGAGGTCAGAGAACAACTTTCAAAAATCAAATCCTCAGAGATTAGTTTTGTTGTAAAAGTAGTTTCTTTGGCTGGGTGGTGGTATTTCTTTTTAATATAACCCAAACTTTTAGGAGTTTCGTTCCTAATATATCTTATCAACAGTCCTCAAGTATAAATGAGATTAGGTGACTCTTTCTGATTGCTTTGGGATTGTGGGGGAAGAACTTCATCTCAAACTTAAATTATCTAAATATATCATAATTTGAAAATGACCGAGCTAAATAATTTTAAGGAAGTTTCAATCTGTAAATATATTGAGGTCTTTCATTGGGAACAATGTAATTAATTTCAGTGTATACTTGCTCATGATCTGAAAGTTACTATTAACTATGAAAAACTAAATATTTTTAAGTTTAGTGTGCGAGTACTGTGTTTTTAGTGTTTATTCCTTCCAAATAAGAAGTTAACTATTTTATATGTTTGTAGAAGGAAAGAGAATAGCACCCAGTGAGGATGATAGCCTAAGTAGTCATCATACTATGTTACCATAACTTAGAAGGCTTAATGGGTTTAATGTATTGGGGATTTAGTTCCATTGGTAGAGTGTTACACAAATTAATACATGACCCAGAGACTGTTATTGTGGTTCAAGCTTCAAGCTGAATATCAGAAAAGCAAAGCAGCTGGCCACTAGCTTCTTACCTCTTCCTCAGGATAAATGGGCTGGTCCTGTCTCTATGAGCTCTCACCAAGCTTCAGACTGTAACATTTCCTCAATGTGACTAGAGAATGAATGCCTCCCTAAGACCTTGCTTCTCTCTTATATACTTCCCTAGTGTTGGGAATAAAAGTGTGAGCTATAATTCTTTTTTAGACTGATTCATTCTTGTGTAGATCTGGGAAGATTCACATAGATCTGTATATATCTTAATCCCGAGGCCAAGTATTAAAGGCGTGTACCACCACCTCCTAGCTTTTTGCTGCTGGAATTAAAGATGTGTGCCAGGCTTCTTTGGCTTGTGACTGACTTTGCTTTTCTGAACCCCAAGTTAAGCTTTAATAAATCATAAATATCACTACAACAGAGTGACAACATACTTAAAACTCTGGATTCTAACTGTAGTACCTCATAAACAGAACATGGTAACTCACGGGCTTGTGAAGTTCTAAGTAATTCTTTACTGAATATTGAGCAAACTTAGACTACGTAGACACTGTATTAAAAAAAAAGAAAGTTGAATCAATGTCATAAAGAATACATTGAGAGCTCTCATAAGGAATATTTATTTCCATACTTTGAATTAGAGTAGTTTGTATAAAGATAAATTTGTCTAACCATCATGATTTTTGTTTTGTTTGTTTATTTATTATTCATTTATTTTTAAGCACTACACCTAGGCTTTCATACCATAAGACAGAAGTATGAAAAGGGAGAAGACTTAAGGCTTACCTGCCCATCTTCTTTATTCAAATACAAAGAATTATTTTTCCCTAAGCGAAGAAGCCAGGAAAGAAAGATTAATGCAGAACAAACAGGCACACAATTAATAAAGTATCTAATGTGCAGACACATTGAAGAACTGCATAATTATCTAATGTTACAGAGAATTACTTCATTTGGAATTTTGTGGATTGTCAGGATATTTGACATCTTTCACAAGTAGCATGTACATTGCAAAAATAAGTATGATTAGGGGTGATTTGACACCATGCCTTTGTTTATTTCCCTTTTTTCCCTCTTTCTTTTTTCTCTTCTTTCCTTTTAGTGCTAATTATTGGACCCAGGTCTTTGCACATGTTAACTAAGCCCTGTACTCATCCTGTGCTCCCTGCAGTCTCAGACCATACTTCACCATGCAGCAATCATTAAGAAATTTTTGGGTGTTGACATATCTGTGTTGACCATCTTTATGTTGCTTGTCATTCATTCTTGTAAACTCCAGCACCATATGATGCTCCAATGTTTCTTGAATTTATGTGCTAGTGATATATGGAATAACATGTTTCAGAGCCTTCAGAAAAACTTCAGAGTCTATCCTCAGAAGAGTTACAGGCCTTCACCCACCATTCTTTGAATGTCAGTCAGATGTCTGAAGATCTCCTTGAGGTGTCTTGTGATAGTGATCCCAGTGAAATAGAGATCAGGTAAGTAGAACATACAGCTTCCCAAAGAAAGGTGGCATATAGAAAAATAAGATGAGTTCCAATCAGTTTTCTTCATTGTATAAGAAAACTTGCTCACTTGTGTGAAATTTGTGACCATGTTTAGTTTGGTACAATGTTTGGATCTTTTGCTGACCTGGTATTGTGATTTAATAAAAAGCTTGTAGAATTTTTTACTTTAATTTGAAGACATGTCATTAAAAGGGAACAGAGGAAATAATAGTTCTCCGGTATAATGCTGAATGTCTTATTTGAATTAGTTAATATGATACATTTCAATAGAATCTTACCCAACATAAAAATTAAAGATTAGATTACTGAAAAGATTTTCCCCTTAAAATTGATTCTGGACATTTACCAGCATTTTAGTTTGCACAATTTTACTCTGCTTTGCAAATAGGGGTCACTTTAAGAGATACAGAGGTCAAATTGACATGTGTTCAACAAAGTAATGGATTTGTCTATTGGTGATCCTGGCAGTTTTAAAGGAGTTTCCCACCTTTTGAAGTAAGAAAGTAAATTCAAGTAAAAGTCTCTCTAATTATATTCCCTAGTATTGGCTTGAAGCTTAATGCTCAACTCAAAGGGAATTAAGAGTTTGTAACTCAGTCTTTCTGAAAGTGAAAACCTTTGCCTAAGCTATTGAATGTTTTACATTTCAATACATACAATAATTCAAAAAAATAATGAAAGTACTATTTCCCCCTAAAATGTTGTTAAAAATGAACTAAATATATATTTGTCCTCACTGTCTTTTCATAGAATAATTTAATACAAAAAATATAGAGGGATGTATGACATAAAGCAGGATTTACAACTAAAAGGGTTGCTCAATAACCACATGGCCCTTAAATTTTCTTCCCAACTTTTTCTCAGATGAGTTCATGCATTGCTGATTTAGCCTGCTGTGGATTTGATAAAATAATTTGTAAAGGTATATTGTCTATCACAGTGTAAACATTTTCATATTTACTGGCTTACATGAGCTGGAAATCTTGGTAACTTTGGACCAAATTATCTGAATGATACAGATAATTCTGTTCTCCCCAGGAATGTTTATTTCTAAATAGCAGACATCCATTTTTAGAGCTTTGGGCAGTTCACACACCCCTGCAGATAAAAAAGTAAACAATCAAACAAACAAAACAAACAAGAACAAAAACCAGGCAAGTAATTAGTGTCATTGAATTTTAGCTTTGGTTTATTTGAGTGACTATCCATATAGTCCTAATTTACTATACACAAAGGAGTGATTTATCTGAATGTCTATTAATTGGGATTCTTTTAAGCAGCCAACACATGATGAATGTTCTTAACGATGACCCTGAGGCTCTGCAGGTTTTAGAATTACCTTCTAAATCATCAGGGAAAGACACTACTTGAGCCCATAAATATCCTCTCCTTTGGTACAATTGTAGCTTTGTTTCTTGGGAGAAGAAAGATGATGAGACCTTTCCATGTTGAGGAGACTTAGTATATCTTAGGTGCATGAAAATTTACTTCCCCATTCAGCCTGCTTCTAATGACTACAATATATACAATATTGATCATAAGACAAATGAAAGAGGAAACTTGCTGCCATATGATGTGTATTGATCTTCTAATGTATTTTCAGCTCTTCTGGAAGAAATACTGAAATGCAGTCTTTGCTATCACTTGGTGATTATAGTACTGATGAGGAAGAGGAAGATTTTCTTGAAAGGCAACATGTCATTACATTACCATGGACGAAGAATGTGTAGCAGTTCATTGCTTCTCCATTTTGTACCTAGAATAAACCAAACAACTGAATGATTAACTTTTCCAGGTGTTGGAGATTATTAGTATCGTGATGTTTGAAAACTAATAAGCATTAGTGATGTTAAAAGCTTATGGTCCTTTTCACCCAAGATGCCATATTATATTTCAAACTCTCATCTATATTACAGATGATACTGTTAATGGGTAAATTTATGTCAATGAACTTACTGTGTTTAAGCTAATTAATATTACTTATTTAATTATATTTGATACTTATGTCAAAATGTATATTCTCTATGACCATGTCATTACAGCATCATCCATTAAGTTTAAAATTGCAGTGCTTTTATCTGTTATTTTTTTTTTACACTGAATAATGGCAGCTTCTACAGTTCCTGTAAATGGAAACTTCTAAAGTTAATGAAAAGGGGGAAAAGTAAGATCTAAAATAAAGTGGCTGCAATATTTGTTTTAGTGCCAGTATGTTTTTAAAAAGAGACCTCAGAGTCTTAGGTGGGATGATCCATGAGTTTATAGATTTCATGTGCCAGTTTGGCCAGTCTGCAGTGCTCAGACATTATTAAAGATGTTTCTGAGAGGCCATTTTTGATGAGAATAATAGTTTCATCACTAAGATCTGAGTAAAGCTTATTATTCTGGACAATGTGGGTGGGCCTTAAACATATGTCTTTAAGAATAAATAATTTTCTCTAAAGGAGATGGAATTCTGCATTCAGAGTAAAGCCTTACCAGTTCTTCTTTGCTTCTCCAACCGTCCCACCTACAATTTGGACTTAGCAGTGCAACTATGTGAACTGATTCCACCCCTCCTTCCCCACTACAGACACTTGAAATTTCACCACCACTTGTATGGTTTCTTTGTGTAGGGTAGTTCTACAAGGATGTTCACTTACGAGAGGAGAGCCGAGATCAGCTATACCAGTTTTCTCTTGGAGAGGAGCAGGATTGTGGGTAGATCACCCATTCACACACACCTGTGCTTCAGGTATCTCCTGATTTTCCAAGGAGTCAGGAAATTTTTCCCTTATAACAACAGACACTAAGGAAATCCAAAAAATCTCCAGGTCATATGTTGAAAAGCTGTACTCCACAAAATTCAAAAATTTAAAGGAAATGGATAATTTTCTGGATAGATATCCCTTTCCAAAATTAAATCAAGAATAGATAAGTAATTTAAATAGACCTATAACCCCTATTGAAATAGAAGAAGTCATCAATAGTCTCCCAACCAAAAACAGCTCAGAGCCAGATGGATTCAGTACAGAATTCTACCAGAAATTTAAAGAACAGCTAATACCAATACTACTCTAATTGTTCCATACAATAGAAGCAGAAGGGTCATTGCCAAACTCTTTGTTACCACGCTACAATTACCTTGGTACCCAAACTACACAAAGACACAACTAAGAAAGAGAAGTACAAACCAATATCCCTCAGAAACATTGATGCAAAAATAGTCAATAAAATACTGGCAAATCGAATCCAAGAAAACATCAGAGAAACCATCCACCATGACCAAGTAAGCTTCATCCCAGTGATGCTGGGGTGTTTGAACATATGAAAATCTATCAATGTAATCCACCATATAAACAAACTGAAAATGAAAAAAAAATACCCTATATGATCATCTCACTAAATACTGACAAAGCCTTTGTCAAAATCCAACACCCCTTCATGAAAAACTCTTGGAAAGATCAGGGATAACAAGAACATACCTAAATATAGTAAAAGAAATATGCAATAAACCAACAGCCAACATCAAACTAAATGAAGAGAAACTTAATGTGATTCTTCTAAAATCAGGAACAAGACAAGGCTGCCCACTCCATATCTCTTCAATATTGTACTTGAAGTTCTAGCTAGAGCAATAAGAAAACAAAAGGAAATCAAAGGGATACAAAGTGAAAAGGAAGAAATCAAACTTTCACTATTTGTTGATGCTATGATAGTTTACATAAGTGACCCCCCAAAAACAAACAAAAACAAACAAACAAACAAACAAAAACTCTACCAGGGAACTTCTACAGCTGATAAACACCTACAGCAAAGTGGCAGGGTACAAGATTAACTTAAAAAAAAAGTCAGTAGCCCTACTATATACAGATGATAAAGGGGCTGAGAAAGAAATCAGAGAAACATCACCCTTTACAATAACCACAAACAACATAAAATATCATGGAGTAATGCTAACCAAATAAGTGAAAGACCTATATAGCAAGAACTTTTTGTCTTTAAAGAAAGAAATAAGATACCAGAAAATGGAAAGATCTTCCATGCTCTTAGATAGGTAGGATCAACACAGGGCCTTCTCTTCACAGCTCCATGTATCACATGACTTCCTGATAAGTCAGGATTATTCCCTTCAGAGCTATAATATTTACACTGTCTCTAGACAACCCTAATGTAGGCTGTTTGAAAGGTGGGCATTAATGTAAGAAGACATAACCTATTTTCTATTTCTGGTGTTGCCTAGTTCAAGATGTTGAGATTTGTGACTGTTGTGGATCTTATATAATATTACAATTAATGTTTTGAAGAAATGGCAGGGAAAGACATGAAGGGTAGTGTACTGGTTGACACTTTTTGACATGTTATTGGATTCAGCTTATTTTTTAAAAAATAATTTATTGGGAATTTTTATAGCTATATTTATCAGAGAAATTGCTCTATAATTCTCTACTTTTCTGGGACTTTATGAAATTTAGTGATCAGGGTAACTGTGACCTCAAAAACAATTTGGGCAATATTTGAGGAGTACTGACATTAATCCATCTATGAAAGTCTGGTAGACGTTGCCCTAAAATCATCTAGCCCTGGAATATTCTTGTTTGATAGATTTTAATTATTCCTGGAGGTTATGAGTCTATTTAAATTGCTTATCTGATATTGATTTAACTTTGGTAGGTGGTTTGTATCAAGAAAATTTTCATTTCTTTTAAATTCTCAATTTGGTAGAGTACAGGACTTTAGAGGATGTCCCTATGATTCATTGGGTTTCCAAAGTGTCTATAGTTATGTCTCCATTTTAATTTTCATCTCTAATTTTTTAAATTTAGGAATTTAGAGGATGTCCTTATGATTCAGTGGATATCCTCAGTGTTTATAGTTATATCTTCATTTTATTGATTTTATATTTATATTGTTTATTTGTTTTTATCTTATTCATTTCAGCTACAAATTTATTTCTTGCTATCAACTGCTTTTGGGTATGGCTTCTTCTTTGTGTTCTAGAGCTTTGAGGTATGACATTAAGTTTCTAGTGTAAGATTTTTCCAGACTATATAATATAGACACAGTGCTATGAGCTTGTTTTCTGAAGTACCCTTATTGTGTCCCTCAAGTTTGGGTATGTTATTTATCTTTTTTTCTTTTGTTTCTTAATTTCTATCTTGACCACTTTTTCACTCAGGTGTGAGATGTTCAGTTTCCATGAGTTTGTAATCATTCTGTTGTTTATATCCATAGTTGTGGTGATATATTGTTTATGAGTTATTAAAGCCCCTGCAGACCAAAATAGCAAAGAATCCATACTAGTTTGCCATAGAAGCAGGACAGCCAGCATACAAAGTTAAACAGATCTTCTTGAGTTCTAGGCCGTCCAGAGATACATGATATTGAATCAGTCTAAAAGAGTAACAGAGCCAATGCCTTTGATCGCAGCACTTCATATCACACCCCTTTAATCTCCCAGCACTAGGGAGGTGGAGACAGAAATGACTTAACTGGGAGGAAAACAGGAGTAAAAGGGGGAGGAGAGAGGAATTCAGTGCTTTTTCCCTCTGAGGATTCCTGGAAACAAGATTGCTATTTCAGCCTGAGGTAGACATTAAATCTACTGGCTTGGCTGACTTGCTTCTGTGATCTTCAGCTTGAAGCTTGAACCCCAGTATCTGTCTCTGGACCATTTATTATTCATGCCACACATAGTAGGATTCATGACACACATAGTAGGATTCACAATGTTAGCCCCAGTATTTCTCTTAATTTTTGTATGGATGGCTTGCTTATCAGTGGGATTGGTTTATTAAGGTCTCCCACTGTCAGTGTTAGAGGATCAATATGTGATTTAAGCTGCAATAGTGTTTCTTCTATAACCTTAGGTGACTTTGTGTTAGAGGTGCAAAGATGTTAAGAATTACAACATTGTCTTGGAAGAATTTCCCTTTAATGAGTGCATGCTCTCTCTCTCTCTCTCTCTCTCTCTCTCTCTCTCTCTCTCTCTCTCTCTCCCAAGACAGAATTTCTCTGTGGTTTTGGAGGCTGTCCTGGAACTACTCTTGTTAGACCAGGCTGACCTTGAACTCACAGAGATCCTTCTGCCTCTGCCTCCCAAGTGCTGGGATCAAAGGCATGGGCTACCACCACCCAATCTCTATCTCTTATTAATTTTGGTTTGAAGTCTTTTTTTTTAAACCATATATTAAGCTGCTACACTGCTTTGTTTCTTGCACTCATTTACTTGGGTTATATTTTCCCTTCAGGTGACATCTATCCTTGATGCTAAGCTGTACTTTTTTAGTTTTTTTTTTGCTAAGGTATACTTTCATTTCTGTTAGTTTGTATTTTTATTCAGAAATTGATATCATTAATATAGAGTCATCAATCAGCAGTGAATATTGATTTTTGTTACTCTTGTTGCTGAGGAGTGGATTTTTTTCTCCCTTTTTTAATATGCTGGTCTAAGATTATTCATTCCTTGTGTTTTCTTACATATGGTTATTCTATTCTAAGTGCCTTCTGTAGAGCTGGATTTGTAGATATACTTCTTAAATTTGATCTTATCATGGAGTGTCTTTGTCCATTTATCATGATCATGATGTAATCTGGGCTGGCATCTTCAGTCTCTTAGAGTCTATAGAACATTTGTAGGCCTTCTGGATTTTGACATGTCCCTTGAAAAGTCAGGTATTATTCTAATTAGTCTGCCTTTATATATCATTACTTGATCTTTTTCCCTTGAAGTTTTCAATATTCTTCTTCTGTAAGTTTAGTGGATAGATTATTATGTGCTGAGGGAATGTCTTTCATGATTTGTCTGTAAGATTTCTATAATACTTTTCTCTGGATAAACATTTTGGTTTTCAGGTTAGGGAAATTTTCTTCCTTATTTTTTATTGAAAATATTGTCTGTGCCTTTGATCTGCATTTCTTCTCCTTCCTTTAATCCTGATATTCATAGATTTTGTCTTTTCATAGTGTTTCAGATTTCCTGGATGTTTTGTGTTTTGTATTTAACATTTTCTTTGAGAGAGTTGTATTTTCTTCTATATCATCAGTGCCTGAGATTCTCTCTTCTATCTCTGGCATTCTCTTGGTGATGCTTGCAACTGATACTCTTGTTTAAAATCCTAAAATTTTTATTTCTATCTTCCTTCAGTTTGGGTATTCTTTACTGATTTATTTCTACTTCCTGGTCTTGAACTCTTTTACTCATTTCTTTCCACTGCTTGTTTGTCTTTTCATATTCAAGGGATTTATTCAAGGGATTTATTCAATACTCTTTGTGGACTTCTGTCATATTCTTAAAGGTATTATCATTAAGGTTCTTGTCTTGTGCTTCAGCTATGTTCCATTTCTCAGGGTCCTCTGTAGAAGGATTGTGGTGCTCTAGAGAAGACATATTTTCCTGGCTATTATTGGTTGTGTATTTATTGCTGGAGTCTTGGCATAGGAGATCAATGCCATTCTATGGGTTAATATATTTTCTGGTCTTTGTTGGGTTGATATTTTTTGGTTCGTGCTGCCTTCTCTCATTTTTAGGAGATTGTGTTCACTATGTATTTCCTGGAAACACATTCTTCTGAGTTCATGCCAGGTGTGGCTATTAGGTTTCTTGTTAGAATGTGTATGCAGAACCAATTTTTAAGAATGGAGATTGGCTGAAAGCTGGGGTGGGATTGAGGTGGTCTTGGATTTTCCAAAAAAAAAATGTTTCAATGGGATAGGATATAGAGTGAGGAGAGACCACAGGAATAAGTCTGCTACAGATGTGGAGATGAAGCTTTTGGCATTTCATTTGGAGGACAGGAAGGAAGCTTGCCATCCAGCCTAACTAGCCTACTTGCTTCTCAACAGGGTTAGCTGATGCTTTTAAGAGGTTCACTTGCCATGATTGAGGGCTAGGACAACTGGATACTTATGAGGGCAGGTTGGAGGATAAGATCTTCTGGATATGAAAGCAGGGAAGGAGGAGAGGTCTCACTAGGTGGTCTGCTATGGAAGTCAGTGGTCTGGGGGATGACTGGATTTGGAGAAGCTGAGGGAAATGTGAATGCCTGCTGGATATCTCCTTGAGCAATAATTTTTATTTTTCTTTAAAAAAATGTCTGCTTTCACAATTCCATAGACACAGTGGTGAGTCATCCCTCCAATCATCATAGTTTATGTAAAATCACATTTGGCATCTCTCCTGCTGCCACTGGTTATATGGGGTTTAGTATCTGTAGTCAAAATATGTTTTGCCCCTTCATTTTTTTATTAACTTATTTTATTTTATATAACAAAGTCCAATTAAATGAAAACAAACATTTATACACAACATTTGGGAATTTGGGTGTCGTTCTTTCCAAACTACTTCCTGCTGGTAAGGGGCGCTGTCATGGGGGATTCGAAGAAGATTCAGAAATCCTGGCTGTAGTCTGTAAGGCTGCTTTGTCCAGCTGTTTTGAATGTAGGATCACCTTGTACTCTGTTTCAGGCAGTCTGGCGTGATCAAACCACATTAGTCTGGAAGGAATCCACATCTTTTCATTTTCTGTGGAAACAAAAATAGAAATCCTTGTCCCTAGTAACTTGTCCTTCAACTTAAATTTTGGAGTCAAAGCATTTTTTTAAATTTAATTTATTATTTTACATGTTGATCCCAGTTCCCTCTCCTTCCCTTCCTCCATTCCTCCTTCCCTTCTCCCATCCTCCCTCCCTCCTTCCCTCCCTTTTAACCTCTCTGCCCTCTCACATGCACTCTAACCACCCTCCCCTTCCATCCCCCCACCCCAATTCCATATGTAGGGGAATGCCATCCAGTTGGGGTCATGAAGATCTGACAGGTTGTGTGAAGTAGGGACTAGAGCCAGGATGTATCCCTGGTGCACAAAAGGACTTTGTGAACATATCCCCCATGGAGGGATAACTGCCTTAATCTAGAGACAGAAGCCCCTTCATTTTTTAACATAGCAAAATACATCTTTTTAGCATGTTAGCTCAGGCTTAAGGATTTTTGACTGTCCTTTCCAGTCTTTGCCAAAAAAGGTAATTTTTAATGAAGAAAAAAATTGTTCCTCTAGATATGATTTGTACAACTCTATGGTTTTCTCAGGAAATGTAAAATTGTTTCTATTTATGTTGGAGAGTTGTATCACTACTATTCCTTTCATGTAGTCAGCCATATGTTAATCTTTTATGTACTGCTTTTGAAGATGCTGCACTAACTTTTCCTGGAGCTACATGAACAGATGTCTGTATTCCTCAGTGGAGTCCCAATGTTAAGACAAAAACAAAACAAAACAAAACAAAACAAACAAACAAACAAAAAAAAAACAGTTCCATCCAATAACACTTAGTTAACAAGTAAGTTTAATGGGATTAACTGCAGAATGGGGATGATGATTTACTTATATGATTTGTGATCTGAAAGCATCATCATCACAGTAAAGTCATCACTCACCATCATGGATGAAGTCCTTAGGGAAACTGTATCATGGAGGTCTTCATTTTAGTCTTATTTCCTGTGTCCTACTGTTGCACAATTCTAGACCACAGGAAATCCCACCATGGCTATCAAGTTTTAACAAACAAATTTCATTTAAGCCACATGTGACCACAAACTCTTGGTCAGATCCAATGTTTTGGCAAAAGCAAAATTCATTTCATTCCTGAGGACATGTATTTCTGCAGATGTGGGCTAGTATCACAGGTCTTTTGTAAACAGTCATTAGAAGCTAGAATAAGCAGTTAGCTAACCTTTTTGTGACACTTAGACATTCCTGGGAAAGGGCAAAAGGGTTTTAGTGGACAGCATTTCTTCGATAAGTTAAACAGGATTCACTTCCTGCAATTGTCTTAATAGACTCATATTGCTTACAGTTGTTCACAAGCCTCTAAGGTGGTCACACTGGAGTTAATTTAGCTGCTACACTGTATAATGTTACATCTCTCAAGATCTTTTAAAGTAGGGAGAGAACAAGAGGAAGTAATGGTTTCAGTCCCAGGTGAATGTCCTAGAAGTTCATCCTCCCTCTTTCTACAATATCTGTTGCTGTTGCTATATAGCTAGACATGGTTATATTGTTCTCTTTAGTTATTTACCATAGCCCCTGAGCACTAGGACAAGGTAATCATAATTTTTCTTCCATGAAAGTGACTGTGTTATATCTGTAGCTAAAATGCTACATTGTAATGGGTTTTTTAAGATATATTACCTTTATAACATAATACTTCTTGTAAGCCTAGGCTCCATACTGAGTTATAGCCTACGTTGGTCAATAGAGTGTCACCCTTTCTCAAAATAAAACATAAGTCAAAATAAAAATTAAGCTAATAACCATTAAAAATACAGATTTGATCAAAATTTGAAGTATATAATGTAAAACTCAGAGTTTATCATTTAACTTCTGACTTATTTATTTCTGGTCAAAGTTCCTGACAGAAACAACTTAAGATAGTAGAAGTTTATTTTGGCTCATGGTTTGGAGGACATTGTCCTGATAGAAAACTCATGTTTATATTCATGGAGAAGAGAATGTATGAGGGCGTTCCTCACTCCACTGTAGCAGATAGGAATAGACAGGCATTGTATGTTTCAAAGCCTATTTCATACTGTCTGTGTCTGCCTTGTAGAACCTACTCTGTCTGCCTTGGAGAACCTACATACTAAGTTCCATCACTTCCTGTCATCAGTTGGTGACTGAGTAATAGAAATATTTCTTAATTCTATAGCTATTAGACTAATTAAACAATAAACAAGGTCCTGTTTTTTTGTGCCTAAAGCATAGTCAACATACTAATTTTAAAGCTTAATCTTTTTTATTAAAGTATATTTTATTTTTTTTCTTTTTTTCTTTATTTTTTATTTTACATGTAGATCCTAGTTCCCTCTCCCTCCCTTAAAGCTTAATCATAAAATTATTTTCAAGGATTGCATCTAGTTCTGACTATAGAAATGAGTTAATTCTGAATGTTTCAGAGGAATATAAACCATAACAGGGATATTAAAATTAGCATAATATGCCTCCAGTGCCTGTTGAAAACCTCACCAATGATTTCACAGGAATTCTGGGTTTTGGAATTTTACTACCAAGCATATCAGTTAGAGAACCCAATAGCCCTAAGCAGAGAAGGCTGCTAGGCACTAACACACCTAATACCCAACCACCTCTGCCTCCTTGGGATGGGGATCTTTGGCAGCCTTAAGTCCACCATAACATATGGATCTATGTTAATTACTTTTCTGTGTATTTGGTAAAACATCATGGCCAAAGTGACTTACAGAAGCAAGAATCTATGTGGGCTTATGAGACTACAAAGAGACAGTGGCATTATTGGTGGGACATCATCAGACATGAAAGTTGGAGCTGCAACTTAAATTTTGAACTACAATCAGGATAAGGGAGACAAAAATAAATGGTATGAGCCTGCCTGCTGTGAATAGTTTCTCTGACAAGACCACATTTAAGCCACTCCAAATATTGTCACAAACTGGGGAACAAACATTCAAATGTAAAGAATATGGACTTCTTATTTAAACCATCACAGTAACAAGCATTAGCCAGGTTCCACTCCCAGCCACAAAGAGTGAACCCTGCATCAAAGCCTAATGCGTTAGTTTCCATTTTCTTACTTCAGTTACATAGTTAGATCACATGCTAACTAAACCTGGTTCTTATTGGTATAAGTTCACTCCTGCCCAAGAAAACCTTGCAAGTAAATATTTTTCTCCTACTGTCAACCTGAGACCTATCCTCACTGCATGGTCATCATTGATTAAGATATCTATCTGTTCTTCTGTCTATCTATCTAATAATTAATTAATTAATTTTGCCTAAAAGGACAACCTGAACACTAAACACTAAACCTAACAATGAAACCTAACAGTATAGAAATATAGTACTCATGCAATTACTTTACCACACTGGCCATCCATAGAATGGAAACACAATACTATTAAATTTTATTAAAGAGTTTAAGTATGATGAAGCCACTGAGGTGAACTGCACTCACTGTCCTATACAAAGCACAGGCCAGTGGTATCTAAAAACCTGAAGGCTGCTTAACATCCTGCAAAATATATGAGGTACAAAGAAAGATTTGTGGATGAACTAAAGTTATGAATTGGCTTTATAATAGACACTTAGATATTCTAAGTAATTCACTCATTCAGAAACCTCAGTTATCTCTTTCTGATTGAGATTTCAAAGAGACCTTAAGCAGTCTTCAATCATGCAGGCTTGAGAATGTTTGTTCTCATTAGTTCTTATCATAGAGCTTCTCGAAACACTATATTTAATCCCTATCACATTTTTCACTTCTTCTTTATGACGTCTCATACAAAGAAATGATATTCCCATTTGTAATCATTAATGAATCCATGTGATTTGAAGATATTTTTTTTAAAAGTAGCTTATCCATTTTAATAGCTATAGTAGAGCATGTTTGAGAATGTATTATGTTTGTTTTGTTCATTGCTGCCTGCTCCAACTAGAAAATGGCCCTTCAGACTCATAGGGCATCGGAGAATGATAAGCCATCTGAGCCCTTACTTTCTTCTGAGAAGAAAGAGTATAATATATGTATAGTATATTTAGAGGAAAACAATAATATGCTGTGATTAAATATTAAAATAAGGTATATATACAGAGAAACAGGATGCTTCCTTGGGTTATTAAGCTTATTGTGAAAATAAATTAAAATAATGAATCTTTATCTTTGAAGTTGAAAAGGGATCTGCCTTGGTTATGACCACCTTTGAGGAGTTCATAATTCAATAATTTATATTTAGCAAATAAATGGTGGATTAGTGAGTGTTATACCTTAATTTCTGTTCCTGTGATAAAATAGCTTGACAAAACTACCTTAGGCAGGAAAGAGGTTTATTTCAATGGACATTTCTTGATTTCAGTCTGTCATCATAGGGGACTCAGAGCAGAAACTTCAATTAGTCACACCACATCTGTAATCACAAGCAGAGAAACATGCATACATACATGCTCACTTGCTTGATTATCTGTTCAAAGCTCACTTTTCTACTCTTAGGAGAAGCCCATGTGTAGGGAAAGGTGCTGTTCACAGTGGTCTAGAACCTTACTTGCTTAGGATAATCCCCCACAGGTACGCCTACAATTCAACCCGATGAAGACAGTCTTTTCCAGGTAATTTACGATTGTGTCAGTTCCATAATTAAAGCTCAGCATCATAAACTACAGAGTTAATCTAGGACCAAATTGGTATGAATAAGCCATGCAAATCAACATCAAACTACTTTCATCAAGTATAGGGATTAGATGAAATGATCCAGGGTGCAAGATTTACTTTTATTTTATAGAAAAAAATTAATCATTGTTCTGTATATTAACATGTTTTTATCATCTATAAGTTAAAAAATTTAAACACTGATGTTATTCCAGTTGTTTATAAACACTTTGTGTATCATACTTTCAGAAAAGAAAATTTTTAAACTGTTGCTTGCACACTTCCCCATTCCTGTTCTCATTGAATATTCTATTTCATCATAATTTCCATCCCTAGTTATTTTACCAGCCATATTTGCATGAAAACAGCATTTATTTCCTCAGAGTTCATCTGTGCCTGTAGTTTATCCTTTACCTAAAGTCATTATTCTTTGTTAGTGACAGATTGATTGTTCACTAGGTAAATGATTATGATGTTGCAAACGAGATTAAGACTTTAGCTGGGGAATAACCAGCAGGCATAAATGAATCCTGAGGAAATAAAGAACCTCCTCATGTAATGCAAATGTCTTCCATAGTTATGTAAATGGAGAGGATATCCTTAACAGTCTCCATTAGTTGACAGTTATCTTTAAAATGAAAAGAATTAATTGACTGATAAACCCTTTTTCTCAAACGCATATAATATACAATCACAGTGATGCAAACAGTTCTGAAAGGTGTATAAGCTCTTTTTTTTTTGTGGCAGAAGGAAGAGACATGTGCATGCCTTTTATCCAGTACAATATACATATATTATTTTACATACATTATTTTACAAATTTTCTTTAAAGAATGACCTTTTCCCTTAGCTCCAATTAACAGCCATATAAATTCAGATAAATAGGAAAGAGACATTTAAGGTTAACTTCCCACTATTTCACACTTTACTTGTGTGTGTGTGTGTGTGTGTGTGTGTGTGTGTGTGAGAGAGAGAGAGAGAGAGAGAGAGAGAGAGAGAGAGAGAGAGAGTACACATCATGCTCAGGCCAGAGAAAGATGCTGATCATCCTGACTATCCCTCTCCACCTTATTCTCTTGAGACAGTCTTACTGAATCTAGATCTCACCATTTCAAGGAGGCTGGATGGCCAATGATTACTAGGGATTGACTTTTCTCTACCCATTGCAGTGCTGAGGTTACAGATACAATAGTGCCTTGTTTTAACTTGGAATTGAAATCCAGATATTTATGCTTTCATAGCAACTGCTCTTACCCATTGAGCCACCCTTCCTATCTTGTATTGTTTATTCTTAATGGTTCTGAAATTAAAAAATGAGCATAAGCAATTCAGACAGGAGATTTTCTTCCCATATGATTTTTCAGGAATGTTTATCATATTTGCTTCCTTCTTTGACCTTTGCCACAACCCTCAAAGAATATCTTGCAGCTAGATAAGTGGAAATTGGATATAATTTCATAAGAAACACCAAATTACAAAGTATTAAGCCGTTATAATATTACTTTACATAGAAATTAAGTCTAGTAATAGGTAGTCAGGCACTGCTATGGCAACAACCTCTTACATGGTGCTTTCATTCTGAATGTCATTTGTCATCCAAGACAGTGCAGATTTCCATCCATCACTGTTCTAGTCTCAAGCTTCAGAAAAATGTCAATGAAAATACCCAAAATGCCCAATTTGGCACCTGTTGGCTGTCATTGCTCTTTGCTTACAAGACCTATGCTGACATCTTATTAACAAGAACTTAACTACATTAGACTCTAAGGAAACAGACTTGGAACTTCATACACTGATGTAGCTCAGGAAAGAACTAAGGTTGTGTTACTAGAGAGGACAAAGAGAGGGTAGTAAGGTCATGTGGTGTCATCAATGCTTGTGACACTACCCCCATTATTTCTCTATAGCTGGTTGTTTTCTGAACATGTGAATATTGCAGCTAGTGAAGATTAAAATAAGTGATAGAAACCAGTCTTTACACAAGTCCAATTTTGAGGCACTGCTGTGCATTAATCAACTTGTTTATTATATAAGCCACACCGCTATTATTTTGATGTCTATATAATGGTACACAATACATGAGAAACCTAATCACTCTTAAGATTAAATTAGTCACCTTCAACCTTTTGGAAATATATTCCACATATTTTAAAAAGTTAGAATTTGGCCTAATGTCCAGATTCTAGCTGCCTTGGCAAAGACTTCCAGTGCACAATGTTAAAAATATTGTGATATAAAATATTTGTTTTAAATGAGTATTACAATATTAAGGTATTTTGAAACTCATTATTTGGAAATGTTCAGAAGTGCACACAGAGAACAAATATAAAATAATTTTGTGTAAAAACTTTGTATATTAGTGTACTAGAGCCAAGATTTCCAGATGGTTCTAGATTATTTTCATTGCTATGTCCTCTTAAGCAAAGCTTAAAACCTTCCTATCACACATATAAAATGGGAGATTGTGTTTAAGCCAACTTCTGGAAGATTTAGGACTCCACAATTTGGTGAGATGTCTGGGAAAAAAACTGATTTTTTTAAGAAACACATAGACACTTGGATTTGATTTTTATGAAAGAAGCCTTTGAAAGACTGAAAAGAAAAAAAAGTTCTATATTCAAATTTGAGATACCTTCCTAGAAGATCTCTGATCTCATTCTCATGCCGGTATTCTGGTATCCACACTAACTGGAATTATTAAGGCAAGCAGTTGAGCCTACACTTTTTACTGTAACCTCAGATTCCAAGAAGGACAGATAGAACACAATTCAACTGGCATATACTGAAATCTAAGTTTTTCCAGCTTCAGGCAGGTGCCTGTATGACTTTTAGATTACATACAATTTCTTCAAGCACAAATTGCACTGAAAATACTGAAAAGAATAAGCATGGATAATAAAAACAGAATAAGAACTACAGATAATCAGGCAGGTTTCAAGGGGGTATTGGAGATTCCTGGGGTCTGAGGCATCTCTGTCATAGGACTATCATGTCCATGGACACATGGTCATCCAGGAGTGGTTTCTTGTCTCAGTGGCTGTGTTTTCCATTTTCTCTTCACTCCTAGTTTCTGCTTATGATCAAAGTTTAATTTATTTGGGTTCATTTCTCATACTAACTCATAGCCTTCACTTTATCCATTATGACAGGTTTGCTCTTCAAAATTAGGCCACAATCCTAAACGAAAAGGGAGTCATTGTAACCCTAACAAAGATATATATATATATATATATATATATATATATATATATATATATATAAATTGGCTTATCTGTAATAAGAAGCCCTTAGCAGAGGGAATAACAATTTATTATAAATCATGACCTGTATCTATCAACAGTCCCAGAGTGATGGTTTAAGGCAGCTTTTAAATAGTGATGTCTCCTATATTATAGACTTCTCTATAGAGTGAAGGAAAGGGCTCAGTATCAAAGGAGAAATTTTGTAGGCTAGAGTTATGAGTGTTATGGTAGGTGTGAAGAATGGAATAGTAAAAAAACAAAAATGGTTACTAAAGGTAGGTGGTAAACCAGGATCTCTCTGATTGTAGGGCACAGTTCAGTTAATGCTATTTGTATTATTTTTATTAAACCAGTGCCAACCAAAGAACACAGTGTTTGTTTCTCTCTTCATGGTCACTCCTTGTCTCACATGGGATTTGGTATGATTTTCACTCTAGTCGTATGATCTGTGGTTGGAAATAAGCAAGAAGTAGTTTCATTTTGAATTTCTTTATCAAGTCATCATCCAGATACATCTCAATATTTAGGAATAATTATCTTTGTCAGCCATGAACTTAAACTTCACATTTAATTCTTCTCTGGGCAAATAATTCTCCACAAGTCAAAGACTTTGTGGCTAACATAGCAAGTGCTGTCCCTCTGCTTGCTTGGTATTAGAGCCAGGAGGTTCTGGAGGAAGCTCAATCTAATTTCATGCAGATAAGCTCTTATTGGTTCTTGAAATGGCTCTATTTCCTTCTAAATGGAGGAGCAACTAATCCATGAGCAGATGCTTTTGATTAAAATAAGAGGTGATGGTAAGAGAACATTCTACCAAGGTTGTGTCTCCTCTGCTCCCACAGAATTACCACTATAAACATTTTTTTTTTCAGCCAAGAAGTATTGCATTTGGGGTAAATGGTTTATAAGTTTGAAACAATTATATTTTGACAGCACCACTCTTCTCTCAAGATTTTAGGATTATTATAAGATCATTAAAAATACATTTACTTGGTATTACTGATACATACTTCATTACACTGTTATGCAAGAGGCAATGTTGTCACACAGCTAGTAAAAACTCAATCTCAGCTTAATTTTGACTAATCTCAAAAAAAAGACAGCCTGTAGCTTTTTGACCATTAATACATATGATTTTACTGAAGCTTCATAATGAATGAAACTTTTTTTTATTAACAAAAACTAATGGCTACCGTCATGCTAATGGTAGAGTCTCCAACAGGTAGTGCTTGTTGCTCTGAAATGTGGAACTAAATCTTGTTCAGATTTTAAAATGCTGCCTAGGAAAATAATCTTAGTTTGTTTTTCTATACTGCTAGTCAAACTAAAATGCTGTTTGTACCATTTTATTTCTGTCTTAAATATATGAGGTTAAAACTCAGGTTTGAAAAATCATGTATTTTAAAATAAACATGATTTGGATTATCCTTCACTGAAGCAGAATTACTGTGTGTGAGTGAGGCTTACTGTAAGTTGTCAAATGTCCTTTCTAGACAAGGGAGAGAATACTGTTCTGCCCAGCATTACAAGTACTTTTCAGTCCATATTATCTTTATCTTTTTTCCAATATAATTGTTTTTCTGTTTACACTAATTAGTAAAATTCTTGTATAGATTGTGTAGACACAGACCTATTTTCTTATCTCATGAATTATTTTTGATCCACACAAGTTAAGTGCTCTCATTACTTGAGTCTAGCCTTCCCCTCAATGACCTCTGTGTTTTTCAGGAAGACTTTTAGGTTTCCAGCATAATCTGCTATACATAATATCTTTGTTGAAATTTCAACAACTTTAAAAAAAACATTCAAGAGAGGTTAAAATCCAGTCAGGAGAGTATGGTATCCACAAGCCTATGCAAAACACAAATAACAAAGGTATTATGAATGTTGATATGCTCTGCTTATGCAATATTTACTTCTGGTATAGTTATGCTTTATACTTTTTTCTATGTTATTCCATTTAGCTTCAGGTATGGAATTTTAAAACACTGGTGTTTGACTATATATTAGTTTACTAGCATATGCAACACCAGAATATGGATTTTGATTATCAATTGTCTATTCCTTAGTATTCCATTTTATAAAACTTAGTGCCATTTGTCTATTGTTAGAATTGAGTAACCTAGGCATCATCTTTGAATCATACTGCTCATAGGACCAGGTGCACTCTAATTGTTAAATTATAATGGGAAAACTGCCATCAACCTTCCTGTCTAACCAATTTTATTCTTCAAACACTTTGCCAAACATCTTTACCTCAAAAGGTATCAAGTTACATTTAAAATATGGAAATAAATCCCAAAGTTTCCAGTACAAATTCTACATAGACTTTGCATTGTAGTAGGTACTAAATCTCTTTTTCCAGTCTGGTGTGGTTGAGATTTCACCTATCTTTAGGATCACATTCTTTGTATACCTTTCATGAACACATCCTAATTTGGAAATAATGACATGCTCCTATATTTTGGCCCCAAATGATTAAGCTTTAAGAACTTTATTTTTATTTTTTTTATATTTTTTTGTTTTATACAATGTGTTATCTGCAATCCATGTTTCAGAGATCTCCACTGGCTACATCTATCTAGTAATAGATCTCTACTTTAAACTCCTATGTGTTATTAACACATTTTAAAATTTTGCTTTGGAAATCATTTGTCCACTTTTTAAAAACATCACTTATTAGAATATGAACCTCATGGTGGCACAGGCTATCTTATTCCTAGCCATCTCATTAGTATACATCTGGCACACAGAGAGTGTTCAGTGAATAATTACTGAATAAGTGAATTTTGTGAAGACCTATGGGGACAGAGGCTGACAGAAAGCCTTTCCTGTGTAATTTTCTAACACATTAAACATCTATAATATATAATAATTTTCTGGCTCTAATGTTCTGTATTATTAGTTCCCATAGGATAAGTGAGGAAATTCAGGCATCAAATGGTTAAATCTGATCAACAAATTTTGGTTAAACAAGATAATGTTTTATATTCTTAGCTTCACAGTATCCCCCCTTCTTTCAAAGTAGAATGGGTGGAATTCTAACCCATGAGGAAATTTCTAATGAGCAGGGTGGTATAAGCATTTCAGCCTTTGTGTCCTTGACAATAGGTCAGGTAGCATTTGATCATCAAGTAGTCTTAGTATGCCTACCTACAAGACAATTCTAGGAAGTACTTCATTTATAACTACTGCCATTGTTACCTATTTTTGACAACATATGTGATAAGGCCTGAAGTAGGCTTTGGAACAAAAATGAATAAAATTTCAATTCTGCCTTTAGTGGTGAAATAGGGAGAATGAACATGTAAATAAGGTTAATGAAAATGAATACCATCATATTTGTGGTATTTATGTTAAGTAAAGCTTTACAGAATGCATGATGTTTAATTAGGTCTTAAAATGAGTTGGGATTTGTATATTTAGTAGTTAGTTGGGTGGAAATAGAAAGCATTCCTTATAGAATGCACCTGTAGAAACAACCGAATTGCAGAGGGTGGCAAATGTCTCTGGATCTGTATGATTATTGCTGATTATTTAGCTCTGATTTACTCAGTTTATAGCCTGAGGATGGAAATATTCTGAATTTTCACATTACAAGACTACCTAAAGATGTTCTGGAAGGTGTGTGTGTGTGTGTGTGTGTGTGTGTGTGTGTGTGTGTGTCTAGCTCAGGAGATACGTTTCTTCCTAGAGATGCAGAAAATATTAGAATTAAAAAGAAAGAAAGAAAACAAAAAACAGAGCAGATAAAGTTTCTAATGTCACCCTGGCATAAGCCAGCTATACGTGGCAGGTACATGTCATTCACTATAACAGCAATGAGCTTATTTGCCTTCTAAAATTTTTGAAAAAACCATTATTACCAGGAACCAGAATAAATGAGTGATGGGGTCATGTTCTGAAGCATCAGCTGAACAGTTACTGAGATATTTACTTTTTGCATTGTCATATGATATGCAAATTGGAGTTCAGTGGAGAACAAAATTCATCATGCCAAAGCTTTTCAAACAGTGCTGCACAGAGTTGGAATTCCAAAACCTCTTAGGATGTGGGGCAGCTGGGAGAACCCTTTCACCGAATTTTCAGTCAGAAGCATTCTTGCTTTTTTTTAAAAGTCACTCTTTTGTGTAAGATGTCTTCCTGGTAAAGATTTATCAACTAGTAATAGCACTTTTCTAAGTCCAGGCTAATGTGAAATGGGCCCTTATTATGGCTGTGATTTTGGTTGAATGGAATTTTACTGTGCACATGCTTAGTGTAGTATAATGCACAAGTGCCAGAAGCAGACTGGAGAGCTCTTTGTGTGGGAAGGAACTTAGCTTGAATCACAGCTGACTCATTGTTCTGATGATACACTTTCATCAGTTGAAGAAGCACTTTAACTCTTCAGCTTCTGCTGGGAAAGGATTAGAGGAAACACTTCAATGTTTGAAGTTACTCTATAATCTATTTTCATTCACTCACAAGAGACGGAAAAAATCAGGGAGATTTTAGAAATTCTTGTGTTTGAAGGTAATTTGGGGTGAAGCTGCAGAGGAAAAGATGATCCAGGGCCTAGGATGCAGTTCTCACACCACTTAGGGAAGGAGAAGGTCACCCATAGAGGTGACACACTGAAGTTGATGGAGGAAAAGTTAGTGGAATCACCTCACCCAGGATACACTTTTTCATTTACTTGCAAATTTCACAATTTCATTTTTCTTTACTGTCAAGTATAATTTCATTGTATATAGCCATTACGTTTTTATTATTTATTTACCCACTCAGATATCTAGGCAGCTTCCATTGTCTATCTATTGTGAATATAGCAGTGATAAACATAGATGTGCATGTTGCTCTGTGGTAGGAAATAAAATCTTCTGGGCATAGGTCCAGGAGTGGTTCGGCTGAGTTATGAACTCATATCAGTTGTAGTTGTCAGCAAAAGACATGTACCAGATTAAGTCAGTCACCATTCCACCATTAGGGAAGAAAGATGTAAATTTCCATGCATAACTGAGGAGCTATTGACAGCTGGGGGATGCTAGGGCAGGGAATGTCTGTTTTGTTTGGATTTGTGGATCCTAGAAGTTTCACTATGCTTCAGAGAATTGTTTAACATCCATGCTGTCAGAGGGGAGCACTGTTCCACCTTAGCAAGGTCAATGCATGGGTTTCTCATCCCTGCTGTTAGAGGACAACACTATTGGGACATAGTGAGTTGTTAAAAAAAGGATGTAAAGTTGGGAATGTCTATTCCAAAACAATATGGTTCTTTTTTTCCCTATTCAAAGCCAAAATTATGCTCATGGGGCTATACTGTATTATAGCACTATGCCTACAATTTTACACATAAGTGAGCATTGGTGTGTCAATTGTGGGATTAGAGTGAAGGTTTCCTAGAAACACATAAATATGGAGCACACGGATACAATAATCCTGAGCAGATATAGCCATGGGTTCTGCATCCCACCACAGAGACACCTCCACATCCCTTCCTATTTCTTTTCTATTCACAACAGTTAGGAAATAGACCTTGTGCAGATGAAGAATAAAAGCAAACATGATACAGGCACACAATAAAACTTGACACAGCAATAAACAAAGTAAAATCCATGACATTTCCAAAAAGAGATGAAAGTGAAAAATCATTATATTTAATGAAACTCATACTTTAAAGACAAAAACATTCTTTAGGGAATCCCCAGTTCTATTTTTGCATATGTTTATTATTTATTCATTAGAGGATTTGATAAGTTAATGAAACAAGAGTATATTAGAAAAGAGTCATTAAGATAGAGAGATAAAAGTGGGCAATAACATCCCCGTGCTACAAAAGCAGGCAGGATGGTACTAGCAGAGATGAACGAGAAAAATCTGGGCAGTTGGAAGAGGCAGACCAACAAAAACAAGGCATGAGAAAATGCTGCTATGAAATCCATCTTTTTTATGCTTTTTTTTTTTAAAAGAACATTTAAATGACAAAACAAATGACCTGGCCTTTAAGAGAGTACCATAATATAAGGCTTTGTGGGATATATAAAGGGTGGCTCAAGCAGGGTGACAGCATCTGGGGAGGGTGAGGAGCTTAAGGGCTGGGTGATGGTGGGGTCTCAGCCTAAGTAAGGCCATAAAGCAAAACTCACAACACATTACAAAATTTTAAGAAGCATACAATTCAAGTAGGTCTTCCCTTTGCATAGCTATAGTCACATGGGTTCGTGTCAAAGACAAAGGAGATCAGCTTTCTATTGAAACCATTCCATGATTATGATTCTTTATTACCAGATACATACTAGTTAAGGCAACACATTTGAAAATATCATAACCTTCCATCCCATCTCAGTGGTCAATAGTTACATGAAGTGTCAGTTTTTTGGTTTTTTTTTGGTTTATGTTTTTTTGTTTTTGTTTTTTCATTTTAATCGGGCCATTCATTTTTTCCTTGATTTTTTGGAATTAACATATCAGAATATTTCCCAGTGTTTTCTTCCTGCGACAGGCTATTTATTTGTTTGTTTGTTTGATGGCAAATGACTACAATCACAGCACTCAGGAATCAGGGGCAGTATGATCATCAGCCCAAGGTTAACCTTTATTGCAAAGCAAGACTTGTATTGAAAAACAAAAAAGAGAAACTTTAAGTGTTCAATTTGGTGTAATATCAGGCCCTACGGTATCCCTTTGCATGTAGACTTCCAGTTCTCTGAAAATCATCTGAAGATATTTACTTTTTTGTTTTGTTTTTGCATTTCCTTTTCAATGGTCTTACCAAATATAAGCTTAGTACATGTATTTAGGTGTGTTTCTAATATGTGCAGTGTGCTTCATTAGTCTCTGTGTTCTACTCAGTGTTCATACCATGCTGTTTGGCAACTGCAGCGTTACAATGCAGTTAGATAGTGGGATGCATAATGTCTCCATGTTAGTTTTTCCTTCACTAGATTATTTAGCTATTCAGAGTACTTAATAGAACTATTGTATTTTAAAATATCTTTTCCTAATATGTCATGGAAAAATTGATAATGATTTTATTGAATGCAGCATATTGTTTTGGATAGTGGGGACATTTTAACATTAATTCTTGAATTTCACCTCTATTTATTTGCTTCCCCTTCAGTTTTTTTTAATTGAAATCTATAAATCACAACCCTGAAGAGATAATTCTGTTCTCAGATTCATTGCAGAATTATTTATAATTGTCAGTGAATAAATTTTCAAAAATATATGGATGTGTGCATTTGTTCAAATGGTAAGATCTGCTTTTGCAACACTAAATAATATTCAATTACATGATAGTTAATGACATAAATAATTCACACCACCAGAAAAGCTAGGAAACAAGGATGACCCTAAGAGAGACAAACATGGTCCACTGGAGAAGGGGAAAAGACAAGATCTCCCGAGCAAATTGGGGAGCATGGAGGGAGGGGAGAGGGAGAAAGAGAAGGAGAGAAGAGGAGGGGAGAGGTGGACATGAAGGAACAGGAAGACAGACAGGGAAAGGATAGAGGAGAACAAGAAAGAGATACCATAATAGAGGGAGCCATTGCAGATTTAAGGAGAAATCTGGAACTAGGGAAATGTCCAGAAATCTACAAGGATAACCCCAACTAACAATCAAAGCAATGTTGGAGAGTCTACCTTAAATGCCTTTCCCCAATAATGAGATTGATGACTACTTTATATGCCAGCCTAGAGCCTTCATCTAGTAGCTGATGGAAGCAGAAGCAGACATCCACTGCTAAGCACTAGTCAAACTCCTGGAATCCAGTTACAGAGAGGGAGGAGTGATGAGCAAAGGGGTAAAGACCAGGCTAGAGGAACTGACAGAAATTTCTGGCCTGAACAAAGGGGAGCTATGCACCCCAGTCTGATAGCTGGGAAACCAGCACAGAACTGACCCAGATCCCCTGAATGTGGGTGTAAGTTAGAAGGACTGGGAAGTCTATGGTTCCTCTAGTAATGGATCAGTATTTATCCCTAGCATAGGAATGGACTTTGGGAGGACATCCCACATAGGGGCATACTTCTTAATCCTAGACACATGGGGGGAGGTCCTAGGGCCTGCTCCAAATGACAGACTTTCAAGACTCCCCATGGAAGGTCTCACCCTTCCTGGGTGAGCAGAAAGAAGCTGGGCAGGGGTTTTGTGGGGGTAATATAGGAGGATAGGAGAGAGAGGGAACTGGGATTGACATGTAAAACTAGCTTGTTTTAAATTTAAATAAAAAGGAAAAAAAAGTTATAGGAGCTAGCTAAAAAATGAGCCTAAGCTATCGACCAAGCATTTATAAGTATGGGTAAGGTGAGTGTTAATTGTTTTTCCTAAATTTTTTATCATCATTGACTTTCCCAAAGATAAATCTCTCCTTGGTCCTGGAACAACTATTAAGAAATTTGATTTGTTTTTCCTAACTTGGCATTATAAGTATGAAGTATGTGATTAAATCTAATGCAGAGCTCAAAGAAGTACCTTAACTCAAACCCAGTATACTCTGTTATCCTGTTTCTGAGGAAAGACTTTGAGGCATTTTAGTGTCTTGCCTTTTGACTCAGTTTATGAACATGTGTTATGTAAGAGAAAAATGGCAAAGATTACATTACAAAGAAAATTAAGTCATAGTCTACTCCCAGTTGGAAATTTACTTCTGGGGTATTTGAATTCTTCCAAGTTACAAGGCAAATAATCTTGTATGAACTACAAAAGTGCTGATCTTGCTGATATTTTGGGCTATGGTCTAAAATTTTGTTGAAATACCTTATAGTTAAGAAAACAAAAATTGGGCCCCTGATCCTGCTGCTCCTGTCTCCGGTCCCCATCGAGAGCACCCTTGGAGCTCTGGTACACCCCCACCCATCCCCACTGCCAGCCTAACCCCCCTACCCTGTGCCCTACCCACCCACAGTCCTGCCACTCTCGTTGAGCACTGGGACAGAGGGTGGAGCCAACAGTCCACCCTACTTTGGAGACTTCTCTGAGAAACTCTGAACAAAGGAGACCTGACTATCCACACGGGACCACACATAATTTCTACCGGCTTGGTCTCTGACCCCGCCTCCAGTCCCCTGCTGGAGTCCCGGGTCCCTTCCAGAGATCCTCCTATCTCTGTGGGTCCACTTGGAGTTTCTGCAGGCAAGATCCTTGACCCCCAAATCCTGGCCTCTGCCAAAGAATGAGGTCTCCGCTGGAGAGCGCCAGTTTCCAGTGAGATCGACTATACTGCAAAACCTTCTCAAGTTCCAGCTCAGCCCTTGTTCTCTTCTGCCAGCTATTGGCCAGAGCTATTGGCCAAAGATATTGGACAGAGGTATTGGCCAGAGGACCATTGTGAGTACCTGCTGGCATCTTCTTCTGGATCCTCATCCTTGACCCCATCCCTGGATCCTTGTCTGCAGAGAAACCACCTAGTGAGCTTGGACCACACATTGCTACAGATATTGAATCTCAGACCCACATAAGCCCATCAGGGAAGTACCATAGAGAGAGGGGGGGGAGAGACACCACCAACACCTACTGGAAGAAGCTATGGAAAGAAGGCAATACAAGAGAACACCTAACAACAGAAAGACAAACATGACACCAGCAGAATCTAGGGACTCTACACCAACAATAATGGAACACAAAAACAAAGCAGAGGAAGCAGAAGGGTAAGAATTAACAGCACAATGGAAAGCCTTAGAACAGAGAGAAGCGAATTCACCCCATAGGAGTAGACTCCAGGAAATAGTCAACTTGAGGGCTGAAATCAACAAAATAGAACCCAGGAAAGCAATAAAAAAATGGATGCAACGAAGAGTTTGTTTTTTGAGAAAATCAACAAGATAGACAAACCTTTATCCAAATTAACGAAAAAGCAGAGAGAGAGAACATACAAATTAACAAAATCAGAAATGAAAAGGGGAACATAACAACAGACACAGAGGAAATCCAGACAATTTTCAGGACATACTTTGAAAATCTGTATTCCAAAAAAATTGAAAATTCAAAGGAAATGGACAAGTTTCTGGATAACTATCACTTACCAAAATTAAATCAAGAACAAACAACTTAAATAGACCTATAACCCGCAATGAAAAAGAAGCAGTCATCGAAAGCCTTCCAACCAAAAAAAAGTCCAGGGCCAGATGGATTCAATGCAGAATTCTACCAGACATTCAAGGAAGAACTAATACCACTACTCCTCAAACTGTTCCACAAGATAGAAACAGAAGGTTCATTGCCAAACTCTTTTTATGAGGCCACAATAACCTTGGTACCCAAGCCTCACAAAGATACAACTAAGAAAGAAAACTACAGACCAATATCCCTGATGAACATCGATGCAAGAATACTCAATAAAATACTGGCAAACCGAATACAAGAATACGTCAGAGAAACATCCACCATGACCAAGTAGGCTTCATCCCTGGAATGCAAGGATGGTTTAACATATGAAAATCAATCAACGTGATGCACCATATAAACAAACAGAAAAAGAAAAACCATATGATTATCTCCCCAGATGCAGAAAAAGGCTTTGACAAAATTCAACACCCTTTCATGATAAAGGTCTTGGAGAGGTCAGGGATAACAGGAACATACCTAAACATAATAAGAGCAATATACAGCAAACCAACCTATGAATACCTGATTTTCAACAAAACAGCTAAAATTATATAATGGGGCAAGGACAGCATCTTCAACAAATGGTGCTGGCACTATTGGATAAGGGTGTATAGAAGACTGCAGATAGACCCATGTCTGTCGCCATGCACAAAACTCAAGTCCAAATGGATCAAAGACCTCAACATCAATCCAGCCACATTGAACCTCTTAGAAGAGAAAGTAGGAGGTACCCTTGAACAAATTGTTATAGGAGACCGCTTCTTGAACATAACTCCAGGGGCAGAGACACTGAAAGAAACAATTAATAAATGGGACCTCTTCAACCTTAGAAGCTTCCATAAGGCAAAGGACACAGTCGACAAGACCAAAAGGCAGCCCACAGACTGGGAAAAGATTTTCACCAACCCTATATCCGACAAAGTGCTGATTTCCAAAATACACAAAGAACTCAAGAAACTAGTCAACAAAACACCAAATAACCCTATTAAAAAATGGGATACAGAACTGAAGAAAGAATTCTCAATGAAGGAAACCAAAAAGGCTGAAAGACACTTAAGAAAATCCTTCACATCCTTAGCCATCAGGGAAATGCAAATCAAAACAACTTTGAGATACCATCTTACCCCTGCCAGAATGGCTAAAATTAGAAACACCAGTGATGACTTATGTTGGAGAGGATGTGGAGAAAGTGGAACACTCCTCCACTCCTGGTCGGAGTGCAAACTCATACAGCCATTTTTGAGAGCAGTATGGCGGTTCCTCAGGAAAATGGGAATTAGTTTACCATAGGACCCGGCAATCCCCCTCTTAGGCATATACCCAAAGTATTCACATCCATGCAACAAAGACATCTGTTCAACTATGTTCATAGCAGCACTATTTGTAATAGCAAGAACCTGGAAGCAACCTAGATGCCCTTCAATTGAAGAATGGTTAATGAAGATGTGGCACATCTACACAATGGAATAGTATTCTGCAGAAAAAACTAATGGTATCTTGAAATTCGCAGGCAAGTGGATGGCACTTGAAGAAACCATCTTGAATGAGGTAACCCAGTCACAAAAAGAGGAACACAGTATGTACTCACTCATATATGGATTTTAGACCTAGATCAAAGGATCACCAGCCTATAATTCACATCACCAGAGGAACTAGGATACAAGGTGTACTCTAAGAGATTCATATAAAGTCCCTCACAGAACTGGGAAGGGACAAGTCCCCCAGAGCTCAGGTGAAGTGGGGGGGGCAGCGAATGAAGAGAGAAGTAGGAGAAAATGAGGGGGAGGAAAGGAAAACATGTGCGACCAGGAAGATTTAGCCTGGTTAGGAATAGAAGATAGGAAAGAGAGCGAGAGAGAGACACAGACAGAGAGAGAACATAAAATAGGGAGCCAATATTGGTTTGAAGATAAAATTGAACACAAAGAAATGTCAAGAGAACTACAAGACTGCTGCCAACTAACAATTTGAGCTTCTGTGGAAAGGCTATCATAAATGCCCTTCCTGGAGAGTGAGATCAACAACTAACTTCTCCATGGAGCCCTCAACTAATGCCCATTGAAAACAGGATCAAACACCCATACATAAACACTGAGTCGAACTAGAACCCAGAAGCAGATGGAGAGGACAATAACATCTGGCAGCAACACATACAGACAGCTTACCTGAACAAGGAGGAGCTAAAGGCCACTAGAGTGATAGCTGGCAAGCCAGCATGGGACTGGCTCATGCCCCCCTGAATATGGGTCTCAACCAGAAGGACTGAGCAGTTTAAGGATCCTCAGACAGTGGAGCCAGGATGTATCCCTGGTGCACAAAAGGACTTTGGGAACATATCCCCCATGGAGGGATAATTGCCTTAACGTAGAGACAGGAGAGAAGCCCTAGTCCCTACTTCACATGACCTGTGAGACCTACATGACCCCAACTGGATGTCATTCCCCTACATATGGAATTGGGGTGGGGGGATGGGAAGGGAGGGTGTTAGACTGCATGTGAGAGGGCAGAGAGGGTAAAAGGGAGGGAAGGAGGGAGGGAGGATGGGAGAAGGGAAGGAGGAATGGAGGAAGGGAAGGAGAGGGAACTGGGATCAACATGTAAAATAATAAATTAAATTTAAAAAAAGCTTTGACTCCAAAATTTAAGTTGAAGGACAAGTTACTGGGGAAAAGGATTTCCATTTTTGTTTCCACAGAAAATGAAAAGATGTGGTTTCCTTCCAGAATAATGTGGTTTGATAATGCCAGACCGCCTGAAAGAGAGTATAAGGTGATCCTACATACAAAACAGCTGGACAAAACAGCCCTACAGACTACAGCCAGGATATATGAATCTTCTTCGTATCCCCCAAGACAGTGCCCCGTACCAGCAGGAAGTTGTTTGGAAAGAACGATGCCCAAGGAGAGGAAGGCATGTGCGACCAGGAGGATTGTGCCTGGTTAGGAATGGAAAATAGGAAAGAGAGAGAGAGACAGAGACAGAGAGAGAGAACATAAAAGAGGGAGCCAATATTGGTTTGAAGATAAAGTTGAACACAAAGAAAGGTCGAGGGAACTACAAGACTGCTCCCAACTAACAATCTCAGCTTCCATGGAAAGGCTATCATAAATGCCCTTCCCGGAGAGTGAGATCAACAACTAACTTCTACATGGAGTCCCCAACTAATGCCTGTTGAAAACAGGAGCAAACACCCATACATAAACACTGAGTCAAACTAGAACCCAGAAGCAGATGGAGAGGACAAGACCATGCGGTAGAAGTACATAGAGACAGCTTACCTTAAGAAGGAGGAGCTAAGGGCCACTAGACTGATAACTGGGAAGCCAACAGGGGACTGACTCGGACCCCCCTGAATATGGGTCTCAGCCAGAAGGTCTGAGCAGTCTAAGAGACCTCAGACAGTGGAGACAGGATGTATCCCCGGTGCACAAAAGGACTTTGCAAACATATCCCCCATGGAGGGATAACTGCCTTATTCTAGAGATAGGAGAGAAGCCCTAGTTCCTACTTCACAGGACCTGTCAGATCTACATGACGCCAACTGGATGGCATTCCCCTACATATGGTATTGTGGTGGGGGGTTGGGAGGGGAGGGTGTTTAGAGTGCATGGGAGAGGGTAGAGAGGGCAAAAGGGAGGGAAGGAGGGAGGGGGGCCTTGGGGGGAGGGAGGGAGGGAGGGAGAGGGAACTGGGATCGACATGTAAAATAATAAATTAAAAAAAAAAAACAAAACGCTTTGACTCCAAAATTTAAGTTGAAGAACAAGTTACTGCGGAAAAGTATTTCTATTTTTGTTTCCACAGAAAATGAAAAGATGTGGATTCCTTCCAGACTAATGTGGTTTGATCACACCAGACCGCCTGAAACAGAGTACAAGCTGATCCTACATTCCAAACAGCTGGACAAAACAGCCCTACAGACTACAGCTAGGATATCTGAATCTTCTTCGAATCCCCCAAGACAGCGCCCCTTACCAGCAGGAAGTAGTTTGGAAAGAACGACGCCCAAATTCCCAAATATTGTGTATAAATGTTTGTTTTCATTTAATTGGACTTTGTTATATAAAATTAAATAAAAAATACTCTATTTGCATAAAAAAAAGAACGATGCCCAAATTCCTGAATATTGTGTATAAATATTTGTTACCATTTAATTGGACTTTGTTATATAAAATAAAATAATAATATTTATAATAAAAAGAAAACAAAAATTTAAATATAATAATTAATATATATGATTAAATAATTCTCTATCATGACTGTATTTTATCAATAATTTTTGAATTTTCATGGCTATAAATAGTATTGCTTCTTTTTTCTTTAGATAATTATTTAATGTAATCTATGTATGGAAGTATACATGTGTGGAAGTCATCGTATTACTTATATGAAATATTTTTTAATCCATCATTTATTTGTTAAATATATTTCATGATCTCTCTTTTTATATATTGTCAGAGAAATATCTGCCTGTATATTACTGTTACAATTAACTAACTAAACTCTTCCAAGTCACATTTATATGTGGCTATCACAACACCTAGTATATCAGATTATATCTACTTGGTGATATTTTTAAATTGTGATTAGTATTCTTTTTAAGATATGGATAAATTAAAATGAGCCTAAGTTTTGGTTAGTTATTGTCAATTTGACAAAAGACATATGTGGTAGACTGAAATCTCATCTGAGGAATTGCATCCATTGGGACATGATATTGATGGCTAACTGTTATAGTTTCAACCAGATCACCCTTGATGGTACCATCCTTAGGCAGGTAGGCCTGGGCTATGTAGATGGCTGAGCAAGTCATGTAGTCAAAATAGTAAGTAGCTTTGCTCTATAGAATCTTCTGTAGTGACTGTATCCAGGTCCCTGCTCAATTTCCCACCCTAGATTCTGTTGATGATAGATTATATATAACCCAGAAACCAAATAAACCCTTTCCTCACAGAGCTCTTTTTAGTCAAAATTTTTATTAGAGAGACAAAAAGAAAGCCCTGTTAAGGCAGGGCCCTTCTTTAATCTGACTGGAATCTATCTAGAAAGAAGACAGTCCATAAGGTACAGCAATCAGGGGGCACCTGTCCCCCCAGTTAGAGGTGTCTGAGCATAAACCAGATGAACTGATGCATATATTTTGAATTTCTACTCTCCACAATTGTGAAAACCCCATTTTCTTCAGCAGCCTTAGAAAACTAATGCAATTGTCATCATATTTTTTTCTCACATTTAATTTCAGATCAAGATCATATATCCATATTAATAAAACTCCTCCATAAGTTAATATACCACTATATAGAAACATCATAATTTAATTAATTATCCCCTATTTTAAGACATTCAGCTTTCATTTTCATATGTAGAGGCTCTTTTGAAACTTAGAGTTAAGGAATTTGTGGGTTTCTTATAATGTTGGAATCAGGATGCTGGGGAAAGATTATTTGGGGTATAAGCATGATCACAGTAGATTTAAACTAATACAGGCATAACCTTTCCCATGACAACCAATACCATTTTTCATAGTGGCACATCAATGGTGTTATGACAGATTAAGGCCTGTCAACTTGTCCATTAGGAACATCCTTTCTCAAAATTTTAAAATAGCTATTAAGATATAATTTAAAATGGAGCTCCAAAGAATCATTTTCATTTTTCTTACTTTCATTTCTGGACTTTCCTTATGAACTGACTTGAGCTTTATTAAAGTGATGATGAAGATCTCTAAAAGGTACTTACTAGCTTTGATTTTGACTTTGGATTCTTCAATATTGGCAGCATTACCTTTAAATAGAATGCCATAGTGATTACTTGATCATGCCAGTGAGTTCAACCTTCTAAGTTATTTGAAAAACAACACTTAAAAGTGTTGAAAAACACTTAAACCTTAAAAGTGGTTGCCTATCTTTGTAGTTCTACTTTCTTGTTGGGAATACCAGTCCACAAATACTGACTTCTGGTTAATTACGAAACTTCAGCCAGTAGCTTAGGCTTGCTCCACTAGCTCTTACAACTTAAATTTACCCATATTTTGTTAATCTACATTCTAACATGGATTTTACCATCCCGTGTGTCTGACTTTTCCACATCTCAATGGTATCTCTGAGCCAAGATTCATCTCCAGTTTCCTTTCTGTGTCCCCAAAATTCCCAACTAAATATACCTACTGCCTAGCTATTGAATGTTCAGTTCTTCATTAAACCAATCACAGCAATGTATCTTCACACAGTGTACAAAAAGCCTACAACATATCTTCAATGATATTTTTCAACTAGCTGAATCTATATCTTGAGAAAAACCTCACAAACCTGTGAAGACTTACCAAAATTTTGTCTGGTGTAGTATTTATTAAGAATGCACTTGTACTGAAACTAAATAAATTCATGATATCTTAGGATCATGGATTTCCTACAGAAATTTTCCTCAAGCCCTTGTCTGAAGCTAAGATTTAGGCGACTTTGGATATCCCCAGTAATAAGATTGATCTTGATCATCAGAATTGTAAGGTGATGCTGATTCCAACCCATGTCACAGGCCCCCACCTAAGAAGAACAGTAAGAACTGTTTTGGCCTTGTCAACAGATTATGCATATGCCACTAGTCCTCCCCCTTGGCAAAGATAGCATTAGCATATGTTGTCAAAATTGCCACTCACCTCCTCCCCTCACGTATGGAGAACAAGAATGTTTCCTGTTAAATAGCATTCCACACATCAAAGAACTTCTCCCAAAAGTTCACATTGCTGTTTTGTCTATTTTGTGATTGTTTCCCCCCTTTCATTATTTGAAATGCAGACACACAACAAGTGGCAATCTAAATCAACATTTCCTGGAGCTTGACTCACACTGTTATTTTTAGTCATTCAAAGTGTTATTTTAGACACCATTTTGAGGCAATTTACATGAAAAGTGAGGTAATTCCTCTAGGTAAGTGCAATTTACCTCATGTGTTCCTGACTTATTTGTATTAGTAACCTAAAATAAGTAGATTTGATCATCTTTTAGAACAATGGATAGTCCATCTTCCTTTTTGCTTTACTAATTAAAAATATGGAACATGTGGATATTATTTTGGAATTTCTCCCTAACTTTTTAATGTTCAATAAGAAATAATTAGCAAGAAAGACAGTTTGGTGTTTGTGAAATGGAGACTGTAAGGGACTTATACTAATGATAACCCTCTTTCATAAACAATTCTCAGATAGGAATACAGATAAAGATTACTTGTAATAGATGATCACAAGGCTGATTTCCCTTCTTTGCCTACTTCTAGTGCAATCTCAGTCTAACTCATCACCTTTGGTCTGTTACATAAAGGGCACCTAGAATTAAGCTGCATTTGAATCACTATACTTTTTAGTCTATGTATTGATTTGTCATCCATTGTAGAACATTTACAAACAAACAAATAAACATAAGAAACTTTCTTGAGTTACTGAACTGACATCCTTTGGAATGAACATTTTTATTTAAACATGCAACAGTAAAGACAGACAGAGAGAGAGAGAGAGAGAGAGAGAGAGAGAGAGAGAGAGAGAGAGAGAGAGAGAGAGAGAGAGACTGTGGAATCCATTAGTTAAGGAGACACATTCATCTTTTAAAGGGTGCACATCTGTACAACATCTACAACATTAGGGCAAAGCATTCATTTTCTCCAGAACAACTTCCAGTTTCAATCCTCACTTCCAAACCTGCTTCATGAAATCTGACCCAAATCTTACAAATTACTGGATAATAATTATTTCCTACTTTTATTGTGTTATTTGGTGATCACCACACTGTTGCTCAGCAAACATTTGGTCTCTACCCTGTTTAGTAAGTCATGAAGTGATTTAAATTCTATTCTTCCACCATTATTCACTTTCCCGCACATTTTGAGTAATTCTATAAATATTTACCAGGGAGAACTCAAATGATGACTTAACTCCCAAGAATAAATGAGGTGAAAGAGGAGGAAAGTTTTATTGGGCATGCAGACAGTTACTTAAAGAAGGTGTTTCTGAGTTTAAGTACTAGGACACTTCCAAGGGTTTCACACTTTTTCTTAATTTCAGGCTCCAGATTTTTTTCCAGTCTTCAACAGGCTTATATAAACAAATAATGTTATGCCAAAATTTGGATTTTCCTTGAGGGTTATGCTTTCTCAGGACAATAAATTTTAATTTCAAGTAAAATATGTAGTAGGCGTATGTCTCATGTAATATTTGAGTCATTTTTTAAAAGTTAAATTGTATTTAAATTGAACTAAAAGTCTGCATTGAAATATGTCCTCATCCCTCACATTTTTTTTAATTTATGCTATCTAGAATCTGTAAATATGACTCTAATTTGAAAATAAGGATTTCCTATATGTAAGCAGATGTAATCAGTTTCAAATAAGGTCAGTATATATGAATGTAAGCATTAAAGCCAATGAATAATGTCCTTAGAAAAGACACAGACTGCCATATGAAGAGAGAAGTACACAGAAAAGACACATGCATAAGTCATAGAACATAGAGTATGCTCAAAGTCCTGGAAATGGGATGGAACTTTATCCATAACTCTCAAAGGACAGTTGTTTTGAAATTTATATTTCAATACACCCCCCACCCACACACACACACAGAGCCAGAGAAATGAGATAAAACTTTTCTTTTTAATTGAAATAGAGTTTTTCAGACAATATATTCTGTTTATGGTTTCCCTCTCCTCTACATCTTCCAATTCCTCCAAATGTCCCCTCCTGTCTGGATTTACTCTTTTCTGTCTCTCTTCAGAAACCAAAACAAACAGACATTTAAGGGATACTAATAAAATAAATACAACATAAGAAAACAAAACAAACAAATAATATAACTAAACAAACACAAGGAAAAGAACTCAAGAAAAAGCACAAGAAATGGTTGTAGAAATGGAGACCTCCTCATTCACATATTCAGGAATCACATAGAAATACAAAATTGGAAGCTATAACATATATGGGCAGAAAACAAAACAAATCCCATATAAGTGAGTAAATAAGTATATAAAACAAAAATTAAAATAAAAATAAAATAAAAAAGAGAGAAAATCCTGATGTGAAATTCTGAGACAAAAAAAAAAAAAAAATTGCCAAAGGTGCTGTTAAATTTTTCTGTTGGTCATTTACTGCTGGACTTGCAGACTACATACACTTAATGGTAGTTTCGTTTCCTCAGTGAGACTCTCTTGAACAAAACTAATTTTTATTTGCAAGTTATTATCAATTATCAATTGGAGATAGCTTCTAGGTTAGGGATGGGGGCATGTATTCACATATCCTTTCATCTCTAGTGTTCCCACTGGTGCAGACTGGTGTATTTCCTTGGCATGCTGTTTGAGTTTCCATAACTTGGTGTGTACCTTTGTTCTTCTGTGCTATGATGGCCTTGTTTTCTTGGTGTCTGTGATTCCCTCTGGCTCTTAAACTGTTTCCAACTCTTTTTCACATGGTTTATTGAGCCCAATGGGGAGGCATTTAATGGAGACATCCCATGTAAGGTTGAAAATTCTAATGTCTCTCACACTCTGCATAATATCTGGCTGTGTGTCTCTGTACTTATTCTCATCTGCTACAGGAGGAAACTTTCGTGATGTAAGGCATTGATGTAAGAACATAGCAGAATTTCAATAGGAGTAATTTTATTGCTGTGTTCCTTTTGTAGAACAGAAGCATTTGTTTTTCCCCTGGGTCAATGGGCTATCTAGTCTCAGATTCTTGGTCAAGCAAGTAGTGTTGCATATGTGTTCCATCTCATGTAGTGGGCCTTAAATCAAATCAGATACAGGTTCATTACTCCCATAAGCTTTGTGCCACCATTTCATTAGTATATCTTGCATGCAGGACACCTCTGTTGTGAAAGGGTTTGGAGATGGGTTGGCATTTACTTTTCTCCTATGGTTGTCTGTAGAGTACCTTCCTTCTACTACCTAGTGGAAGGTTCTATGTAGTCACTGGCTTGACTTCTCTGTGGTCAGTGAACTGTGGGGTTTTCTTCAGCAATATGGTGAGTTTGTAGAAAACCTCATAATGTCTTCTTTAATGTCTTAAGATTTTTATCATACAACCCTTTTGTTTTTTTTGGAATTTCCCACAGATATTTTTTATGTATTTCAGCTATTTTGAAGTGTTGTTCCTCTGATTTCTTCATGTGTTTTTCAATTTCAAATAGGAAGGCTACTGGTTTGGAGAGTTAATTTTCTTTTTTTTTTCCTTTTTTTATTTTATTTAATTTTATATAACAAAGTCCAATTAAATGAAAACAAACATTTATACACAATATTTGGGAATTTGGGCGTCGTTCTTTCCAAACTACTTCCTGCTGGTAAGGGGCGCTGTCTTGGGGGGATTCGAAGAAGATTCAGATATCCTGGCTGTAGTCTGTAGGGCTGTTTTGTCCAGCTGTTTTGAATGTAGGATCAGCTTGTAGTCTGTTTCAGGCAGTCAGGCGTGATCAAACCACATTAGTCTGGAAGGAATCCACATCTTTTCATTTTCTGTGGAAACAAAAATAGAAATCCTTTTCCCCAGTAACTTGTCCTTCAACTTAAATTTTGGAGTCAGAATACTACTCTTCAGAAAAAAAATAATGGTATCTTGAAATTCGCAGGCAAGTGGATGGCACTTGAAGAAACCACCCTGAATGAGGTAACCCAGTCACTAAAAGAGGAACACAGTATGTACTCACTCATATATGGATTTTAGACCCAGATCAAAGGATCACCAGCCTATAATTCACATCACCAGAGGAACTAGGATACAAGGTGTATTCTAAGAGATTAATATAAAGTCTCTCACAGAACTGGTAAGGGACAAGTCCCCCAGAGCTCAGGTGAAGTGGAGGAGGACAGCAAATGTAGAGAGAAGTAGGAGAAAATGAGGGGGAGGAAAGGAAAACATGTGCGACCAGGAAGATTGAGCCTGGTTAGGAATAGAAGATAGGAAAGAGAGAGAGACACACACACAGACAGAGAGAGAGAACATAAAAGAGGGAGCCAATATTGGTTTGAAGATAAAACTGAACACAAAGAAAGGTCTAGAGAACTACAAGACTGCTGCCAACTAACAATCTCAGCTTCCATGGAAAGGCTATCATAAATGCCATTCCTGGAGAGTGAGATCAACAACTAACATCTCCTTGGAGCCCTCAACTAATGCCTGTTGAAAATAGGAGCAAACACCCATACATGAACACTGAGCCGAACTAGAACCCAGAAGCAGATGGAGAGGACAATACCATCTGGCAGAAGCACATAGAGACAGCTTACCTGAACAAGGAGGAGCTAACTGCCACTAGACGTATAGCTGGGAAGCCAGCATGGGACTGACTCAGGCCCCCCTGAATATGGGTCTCAGCCAGAAGGACTGAGCAGGCTAAGGGACCTCAGACAGTGGAGCCAGGATGTATCCCTGGTGCACAAAAAGACTTTGAGTTAATTTTCTTTTATGTTACTTTGCTGAAAGCATTTACAGCTATAGGAGTTTTGCAGCCTAATTTTAGGGAAACTTATGCAAATTATCATATCATTTATAAAAAAGATATGTTGACATAATCCTTTCCAATTTATAACCATTGATCTGCTTCAGTAGTTTTATTGTTCTAGTTAAGATATCAAGTTTAATATTGACTAGGTATGGAGAGAGTGCACCTTATCATTTTCCTGATTTTAGGTTTCTCTCCATTTAAGTTTATGTTGGCTATGGGCTTGCTTTAAACTTCTTTTATTATGCTTGGATATGTTTCTTGTATCCCTAATCTCTTAAGAACTTTTATTAAAAATGGGTGTTGTATTTTGTCAAATGTCTTTTCTGCATCTATTGAGATGATAATGTGGTTTTTGCTTTTCACATTGTTAATATGGTATGGTGGGTTACATTTATTTATAAATGTATGTTAAACCATCCCTGAATCTCTGGGATGAAGTCTGATTGATCAAGTTGGATGGATGAACTCCTGGGTTATTTGTTGGAATCTGTTTGTAAAAGTTTTATTGAAAATTTGCATATATGTTTCTTTATTGGATCTTTATGTGGTTTAAGTATTGGGGTAAGTGTGGTCTCTGGATAGTTTGAAGATAATTGGCATAAACTCTCATTTGAAACTGTGCTAGGCTAGAATTCTGTGCTATCAGCATCTGGCCCTGTGCTTTCTCTGCTTGGTAGACTTCTAATCACTGCTTTTAATTCACTAGGGATCCTCACTCTATTTAAATTGTTTATCTGATGTTAATTTAAGTTTTGTAAGTGGTATATATTGAGAAAATTTTCATTGCTTTTCAATTTTCAACTTGGTAGATTTCATGGTTTCAGAATATCTCCTTATGGCTCAAAGGATTTCCTAGCTTTCCCCATTTCCATCTCAAATTTCATTTGTAAGAATCCTTTCTTTCTTCATATTAGTAGTTAATTTGGACAGGTGTTTGCCAATGTTAGTGATTTATCTGAAAGAACCAATTGTTTTCTCAATGATTCTTTGTAGTAAGTTTTTGTTTGGTTGGTTCTCTTTTATTGACTTCTGCCTGAGTTTCATTATTTCTTTCCATATACTCTTTTTTTTTTGGGGGGGTGTGACTCTTTTCTTTTTGTTCTAGATTATTTTCTGTGTGATATTAAGTTACTAGTGTGAGATTGCTCCACTTTCTTTATGTAGTCACTTTTTGTTATGAATTTGCCAGTTTGAACTTCTTCCTTATGACCCATAAGGTAGGGAATATATATTTTTGTTTTCATTTAATTTTATAAAGTTTTAGTTTCTTTATTGACTTATTTATTTTCAAATACTGAGTTTTCTACTTCCCCTTCATTTGTTAGTTTTCCATTATTTCTGTTGTTATATATAACTAATCCATGGTGGTCCAAAAGAAAGCAAAATGCACTTTCAATTTCTGTATATGTTGAGACTGGCTCTGAGTTTGTGTATGTGGTTGACTTTGAAGAAAGTTCCATAAGATGCCTAGGAATGCTCTGTAAATATGTGTTTGGGTTAATTAATTTATTTTATGATGTAAGTTAATTGTCTCATTCATATGTTTAGTTTTTTGACTAAATGATCTCTTTAGAAGAGGGTGGGATGTTGAATTCATCTGCTATCATTTTGTGAGTGCCACCATGTGATTTAAGCTGTGTTTCTTTTATGAACTTGGGTGTCCTTCTGTGGTGATATATTTTTCATGATCTAATAAACCTTGCCTGGGGATCAGAATTCACAGCCATCCATGGTCATAGAAGCTGAGCCATGACGGCACACACCTCTAATCCCAGGACTCAAGTGACAGATCCACAAATGGACCTTTGTGAGTTCAAGGCAATCATAGGCTACATGACAGTGATTCAGTCTAAAATAGGAATAAAGCCCATGCCCTTAATCCAAGAACTAGAAAGAATAAAAGGAGCTCAGTGCAGTCTCAAGTAGCAGTCTGAGATTTGGTGAGGTTCAGTTCATTCTGGAGCAGTCTGAGGTTCAGTGGATCACCTATTCCCTCTGAGCATTGGTAGAAGTGAGAGCTTTCTGGTAGTTTGGCAGCTTTGCTTCTCTGATCTTCAGTTTGAGCATGCAATGTCTCCCTCTGGGTTTGTATCATTTATGTTACATCATTCTGTTTGATGCATGAATGTTAAGAATGACAATGTCTTCTTCATAGATTTTTCTTTTGATGAGAATGTAGTCTTTACCAATATCTTTTGATTTACTTCCATTTGAAATCCATTTTTCCAGATATTAAAATGGATACTGCAGGTGATTCTTAGGTACATATGTTCAGAATACCCTTTTCCATTCTTTTGTCCTGAGGTGATTTCTATCCTCAATGTTTCAGCGCTTTCCTGTAAGCAGCAGAAAGGTACATCTTGTTTTCTCTTCCATTCTATTAGTTGTGGGGAATAAATACTGTTTCTACCACCAGAGGCCCCAAAGGCTATCCATGTCCCCCCAACTGACACTCACATTCAGGGGGCCTGCTTTGGTCTTCTGCTGGTTCTGCAGTGGTTATTCTGGAGTCTGTGAGATCCCATTTACTCATGTCAACTGTTTCTGTGGGTTTCCCCAGCATGGTCTTGATCCCTTTATTCATCATTCCTCCATCTCTACAAATGGATTGTAGGAGTTTGGCTCAATGATAAGCTGTGAATCTCTGTTTCTGATTCCATAAGCTATTGGATGAAAGCTCTATGATACCATGTAGTCATCAATCTCATTATAGGGGAAGGGCATTAAGGTAGCCTCTCCAGTATTGCTTAGATTATTAGTTGGGGCCATCCTTGTGAATCCCTGGACATTTCCCTGGTGCCAGATTTCTCTTTACACCTATAATCACTCCCTCTATTAAGGTATATTTTTTTCTTGCTCTCCTCTGTTCTTCCCCCAATTGGACCTTCATGATCCCTCATGTTCTCCTCTTCCTCCACTTATACACTCCTCTTTCTCCTCAATCCCTCCCCTCCCACTGTGATTCCTATTTACTCAGGAGCTTGTGTCCCTTTCCTCTTCTCTGGGAGTCCATGTATGTCTCTCCTAGAGTCCTCCATGTTTTCTAGCTTCTCTGGAGTTGTGGATTTTAGGCTGGTTATCCCTTGCTCTATGTATAGTACCCACTTATTAGTGAGTACATACAATGTTTTTCTTTCTGTGTCTGGGTTACCTCACTCAGGATGGTTTCTTTAAGTTCAAATTATTTTGCCTGCAAATTTCAAGATGTCATTCATTTTTAACCACTGAATAGTACTCCACTGTATAAATGTACCACATTTCCTCCTTTCCATTCTTTGGATGAGGGGCCATATAGGTTGTTTCCAGGTTCTCGGTGTTACTGATAATGCTTTTATGGACATAGATGAACAGATGTCCTTATGTGAATGTGCATCCTTTGGGTATATGCCTGAGTGGAATTAGTGGGTCTTGGGATAGACTGATTTCCATTTTTCTGAGAAACCACCATACTGATTTTGAAAGTGGCTGTACAAATTTGCCCTACCAATAGAACTAGAGGAGCAGTCACCTTTCTTCCCATCCTCTCAAGCATAAACTGTCATTGGTGTTTTTGATTTTAGCCATTCTGACAGGTATAAGATGGTATCTCAGAGTTGTTTTTATTTGCATTTCCCTGATGGCTAAGGATGTTGAAATTTTCTTAAGTGCCTTTTGGACATTTGAGATTCCTCCACTGAGAACTCTCTAGATCTGTGCCCCATTTCTTTCTTTCTTTCTTTTTAGTTTTTAATTGGGTTATTTGGTGTTTTGGTGACTAGCTTCTTGAGTTCTTTGTATATTTTTGAGATCAGCCATCTGTCAGATGTGGGATTGGATGAAGATGTTTTCCCATTCTGTGGGCTGCCATTTTGTCTTGTTGACTGTGTCCTTTGCCTTGTAGAAGCTTCTCAGTTTTAGGAGGTACCATTTTTTTTATATTGTGTTGCTCAGTGTTGTGATGCTGGTGATATATTCAGGAAGTGGTCTCCTGTGTCAATATTTTCAAAGGTTCCTCCAACTTTCTCTGCTAATAGGCTCAGTGTGGCATGACTTATAGCGAGATCTTTGATCCATTTGTACTTAAGTTTTGTGCACGGGGATAGATATGGATCTATCTGCAATATTCTACATGTCAACATCCAGTTATACCAGATGATTTCTTTTTTGCACTACATAATTTTAGCTTTGTCAAATATCAGGTGTTCATAAGCTTATGGAATTAATATCAGAGTCTTCTATTGGAGTCCCTTGGTCTGTCTGATTTTGTGCCAATATCAAGCTGTTTTCTTTACAACAGCTCAATAGTAGAACTTGAAGTCAGGAATGGTAATGCCTCAAGAAGTTCTTTTATTGTACAGGATTTTTTTTTGACTATGCTAGATTTTTCCTTTTTCCCTTATAAAGTTGAGTTATGTTCTTTCAAGGTGAAGAATTGTGCTGTAATTTTGATGGGGATTGCATTGAATATATAGATTGCTTTTGGTAAGATTGCTACTTTTACTATGCTGATCCTACCTACCCAAGATCATGGGAGACCTTTCTGCTTTGTAATATCTTGTTTATTTTCCTTCTTTAAAGACTTCAAGATTTCATCATACAGGTCTTTCACTTGTTTGGTTAGAGTTACTCCAAGATATTTTATGTTGTTTGTGGCTATATTTGTGTGATTTCTTCCACAGCCTATTTATCATCTATATATAGGAACCTACTGATGGATTTTTTGCCTTTTTTGTTTGTTTGTTTAGTTAACCTTGTATCCTGCAACTTTACTGTAGGAATTTCTAGGTAGAATTTTTTTCACTTATGTAAACTATCGTATCATCATCTTCAAATGGTGGAAGTTTTTCATCTTACTTACTAATTTGTATACCTTTTGTTGTCTTATTGGTCTAGCTACAATGTCAAGTACAATATTGAAGAGATATGGAGATTGTGCACAGCCTTTTATTGTTCCTGACTTTAGAGGAATCAAATTGAGTTTCTTTCCATTCAGTTTGATCTTGGCTGTTGGCTTGCTGTTTATTGCCTTTATTTTCTTTAAGTATGTTTCTTTTATCCTTGATCTCTTCAAAACTTTTGTCATGAAGGGGTGTTGGAAATTGTTGTAGGCTTTTTCAGCATCTAGTGAGAGTATCATGTGGTTTTTATTTTTCAGTTTGTTTATATGGTGCATTACATTGACAGACTTTCCTATGGTCAACCATCCATGCATCTCTGAAATGAAGGCTACTTGATCATGGTGTGCAACTTTTCAGATGTGTTACTTGATTGGATTTGCAGGGTACTTTACTGAGTATTTTTGCCCCAATATTCATGAGGGAGATTGATCTTTAGTTATCTTTCTTTGTTGTGTCTTTGTGTGGTTTGGGTACCAAGGCAATTGTAGACTCAGTAAAAGAGTTTGTAAATGACCCATGTACTTCTATGTTGTGGAACAATTTGAGGAATATTGGTCTTAGCTCTTCTTTGAATTTCTGGTAGAATACTGCACTGAAACAATCCTGTGTTGGGCTTTTTATTTTTGGTTGGGAGACTTGGTGAATGCTTATATTTCTTTGGGGATAATATATATATATACATATACATATATATATACATATACATATATATATGTATATATATATTTATTTATTTATATTGCTTACTGAAGTGCAAAATAATTTTAGAAACAAGTAGTATTTTTGAAAATCAGTACATGGATATTTAACGTTCTTTCTATAATAACAATAGCTCCCTATGGTGGTAGATATTTATTGACTATATTTGGTCCTGTGCATGAACTATAAAGTATCATGTTATGCACAGTAAATGTACACAATTTCATATGTCTTCAAAGAAGACTGAAAAATGAAAGCATCTGAAAACTATTTGATTCACAGATAATCAACAGGAATTTCCAAGGTAGTGTGATATAATACTGAAATGCATGTGGTATTTATAGGTTGGATAGCAAGTATATCAAGGACAGAGATGTGTTTCTGGACCCAGTACTCACACTGGAAGAAAACTAACACTTTGGTGAAAAGTGAATGTGAAAAGGCAGCAAAACAAGTGTGTGTGTGTGTGTGTGTGTGTGTGTGTGTGTGTGTGTGTCTGTCTGTCTGTCTGTCTGTCTGTCTGTCTCCAATATCCAGTCATCCAGGAAAAGATTACTCAGGTAAACTCTGAATAAAGAGATGTTAAACATAATTTTCATCTTTAGAAGATATTTATGTTGATTGTTGATAAAGTAATGTTTTTAAAAACAGTAGTGCTTAAATCCTACAGAATATAAGACTCAAAAAGTATTGGGAATGGAATTTACTTTCCAAAATTTCATAAATCCTCTGATTCCTATATTATAAAGTGTTATTTTACCTGACTATACAAATCCATGTTCCTCGTTTTAGTGTTTTGCCCAAGTTTATATGCTTTTCTATTCTACCCTAGCACAAATTTGTTGAAATTTCCATTCAGAAAGCTTGAGATACTTTTATTACTTACATAACTATTGTTTTATCTCAAAAATGTTTTTGCTTCTTTGATTTTTTGTACAACTTTTTTGGTGTCTTACATTTGTCTATATTTTTTTATAATTATAATGTAACTCTGTAAACTTTTCAATTAATATTTTTATTTAGTGGGAAATTGAGAACAGAAGGCGCTTATTTCAAACAACTGAGATTAGAAAACTTCCTAGTGGTTACAATGTTAAACATTCAACATTTAAAAATAAGATCTTAAGAATGGTATATGAAAAATAGGGCAGAACTAATTACTGGGAAAAATTCTAGTCTAATTCTGATATAGAAAAACTAAAAAGATATTTAAAACAGAGTACATTTTTAAAGAGAATAATATATGGGACATTTGACAAAAACAACAACAAAAAAGTATAAAAATTACTTCTTTTAGAAGAGAAAGTGGGAGTCAACCATAAAGGAATCGGCACAGGAGACTACTTTCTGAACATAACACTAGTTGCACAGACACAGACACTGAAATAGACAATTAATAAATGGGACTTCTTGAAACTGAGACACTTCTGTAAGGCAAAGGACACAGTCAACAAGACCAAACGGCAGCACACAGAATGGGAAAAGATCTTCACCAACCCCATTTCTGATAGAGGATTGATCTCCAAAATATACAAAGAACTCAAGAAACTACTCTCCAAAGCACCAAGTAATCTTTAAAAAGTGGGGTACAGAACTGAATAGAGAATTCTCCATAGAGGAATCTAAAGTGGCTAAAAGACACTTAAGAAAGTGTTCAACATCCTTAGCCATCAGGGAAATGCAAATAAAAACAACTCTGAGATAAGATCTTACTCATGTCAGAATGGCTAAAAGAAAAACCACCAAAGACAGTTTTTGCTGGAGAGGATGTGGGGAAAGGAGACACTCCTCCACTATTGGTGGGAGTGCAACTTGTACAGGCCCTTTGGAAACCAGTATGGTGGCTCCTCAGGAAAATGGGAATCAGTCTACCACAAAATGTGCTAATTCCACTCTTAGGCATATATCCAAAAGATGCACATTCATTGAACAAAGACATCGGTTCAACTATGTTCATACAGTATCATTTGTAATACCAAGAATGAGGAAAATACCTAGATGTCCGTCGATTGAAGAATGAATAAGGAAATTGTAATACATTTACCCAATGAATTACTACAGTGGGGAAAACAAAACAAAACAATACAAACAAACAAACAAACAAAACAAAACAATAGAATCTTGAAATCACAGGCAAATGGATGGAACCAGGAGAAACCATCCTGAGTGAGGTAACCCAGTCACAAAAAGATGAAAATGGTATGTATTCACTCATATATGGATTTTAAACATAGAGCAATGGATCACCAGCCTACAATCCACACTGCCAGACAAGCTAGGAAAAAAGGAGGAACATGAGACAGACATACATGGTCCCTCAAAGAAGGGGAAAGGGACGAGATCTGAGCAATAGGGTATAGGCAAGGGGGTCGGAGAAGAAGTTAGAAGTGAAGGGGAGAGCAGAAAATGAAGAAGCAGGTAAATTGAGTCGGGAAAAGAATAGAAAAGAGCAAGAAAAGAGATAGCATAAGAGGGAGCCATTATAGATTTTAACACAAATCTGCCCCTAGAGAAATGTCCAGCGATCTACCAGGATGATCTCAAGTAACAATCTAAGCAATAGTGGAGAGGCTACCTTAAATGCCCTTCTCTGAAAATGAGATTGATGGCAAACCTTATGTGCCCCCTAGAGCCTTCATCCAGCAGCTGATGGAAGCAGAAGCAGACACCCAGAGTTAAACTCTGAGAGGAAATCTTGGAATCCAGTAGCAGTGAGGGAGAAAGGCTGAGAAAAGGAGTTAAATCCAGGCTGGAAAAACCACAGAATCAGCTAACCCAAACAAGGGGACTGCATGGACCTCAGACTCACAGCTGGGAAACCAGCATAGAACCAATCTAGACACCCTGAATGTGGGTCTCTGTTTGGAGGCCTGGGATGTACAATGTGCCTCTGACAATGGAACCAGGATGTATCCCTAGTACAGGAATGGACTCCAGGAGCTCCTTTCTCATGGTGGGTATACTCCCTTATCCAAGAGACACAGAGGAGGGCCTAGGCTCAATCACAAATGATTGGAAAGACTTTGATGATCCTTCATTGAAGGCATCACCCTCCCTGGGGAGTGGATAGGCTATGGAGTGGGGTGAGGTCTGTGTTGGGGGATATGGTGGATGGGTGGGAGAGAGAATGGGGTTTATATGTAAAAATAAGAAAAAATATTATAAATGGAATAAATTCAAATTTAGAATGATTTTTTTTTAAATATTGTCACCTTTTCGGCAATCCTACCTTATATTTTGTTTTTTTTCCCATTAATATAACTGCTTTGTATTTTACAGTCTACTTCAATATATTGTCATCTTGATGTATTCAAAAATATTTTTCATGCTTTGTCATATATATTTATATTCTGTGATATTATTTTTGTATTTTAAAATATATTATGATATTATAAAACGCTGACTAAATTTTTCATGTTCTCACATATACAGTAATTTTTGTAACATCATGTCTTTAATCTTGTCTAATAAATCTGAGAATTTATCATGAATCAAATAAAAAATTATTTTCTTTGAAGTGGTATTCTGAAACTACTGTGAATATTTTTCTTTGTTTACACAGCTATCTTAGGCATAGAAACAGGAACTATGTAACTTGCTTACATCTGGCCATTAAGTACAGGTTTTACATGGCCATGTTACTTCATGTCATCATTATTTTGATAATGCTAGAATAGTATGCAATTTTTTTTAGTAGTATAACAAGTGTGCCAAGATTTGAAGAATTTGTATAGCTTGTTATTTACAATTTTTTTTATTTTTTGATATTATGATATACATGTCATCATCCCCCTTTAATTTTCTCCTTTCAAGCCCTCCCATATACTCCATTCTATTCTATTTGAAATTTATTTGCATATTTTTCTGTAGTTGTTTTTATTTTTTTTATGCATATAGAGTATTTTTTTATTTAATTTTATATAACAAAGTCCAATTAAATGAAAACAAACATTTATACACAATATTTGGGAATTTGGGCGTCGTTCTTTCCAAACTACTTCCTGCTGGTAAGGGGTGCTGTCTTGGGGGATTCGAAGAAGATTCAGATATCCTAGCTGTAGTCTGTAGGGCTGTTTTGTCCAGCTGTTTGGAATGTAGGATCAGCTTGTACTCTGTTTCAGGCGGTCTGGTGTGATCAAACCACATTAGTCTGGAAGGAATCCACATCTTTTCATTTTCTGTGGAAACAAAAATAGAAATACTTTTCCCCAGTAACTTGTTCTTCAACTTAAATTTTGGAGTCAAAGCGGTTTTTTTTTTTTTTTTTTTTTTTTTTTTTACATGTTGATCCCAGTTCCCTCTCCCTCCCTCCCTCCCTCCCCCCAAGCCCTCCCTCCCTCCTTCCCTCCCTTTTTCCCTCTCTACCCTCTCCCATGTACTCTAAACACCCTCCCCTCCCAACCCCCCACCACAATACAATATGTAGGGGAATGCCATCCAGTTGGGGTCATGTAGATCTGACAGGTCCTGTGAAGTAGGGACTAGGGCTTCTCTCCTATCTCTAGAATAAGGCAGTTATCCCTCCATGGGGGATATGTTTGCAAAGTCCTTTTGTGCACCAGGGATACATCCTGGCTCCACTGTCTGAGGTCTCTTAGACTGCTCAGACCTTCTGGCTGAGACCCATATTCAGGGGGGTCCGAGTCAGACCCCTGTTGGCTTCCCAGCTATCAGTCTAGTGGCCCTTAGCTCCTCCTTCTTAAGGTAAGCTGTCTCTATGTACTTCTACCGCATGGTCTTGTCCTCTCCATCTGCTTCTGGGTTCTAGTTTGACTCAGTGTTTATGTATGGGTGTTTGTTCCTGTTTTCAACAGGCATTAGTTGAGGGCTCCATGGAGAAGTTAGTTGTTGATCTCACTCTCCAGGAAGGGCATTTATGATAGCCTTTCCACGGAAGCTGAGATTGTTAGTTGGGAGCAGTCTTGTAGTTCCCTCGACCTTTCTTTGTGTTCAACTTTATCTTCAAACCAATATTGGCTCCCTCTTTTATGTTCTCTCTCTCTCTGTCTCTGTCTCTCTCTCTCTTTCCTATTTTCCATTCCTAACCAGGCTCAATCCTCCTGGTCGCACATGACTTCCTCTCCTCCCTCTCATTTTCTCCTACTTCTCTCTCCATTAGCTGTCCTCCCCCACTATACCTGAGGTCTGGGGGACTTGTCCCTTCCCAGTTCTGTGAGGGACTTTATATGAATCTCTTAGAATACAACTTGTATCCTAGTTCCTCTGGTGATGTGAATTATAGGCTGGTGATCATTTGATCTAGGTCTAAAATCCATATATGAGTGAGTACATACTGTGTTCCTCTTTTTGTGACTGGGTTACCTCATTCAGGATGGTTTCTTCAAGTGCCATCCACTTGCCTGCGAATTTCAAGATACCATTATTTTTTTCTGCAGAGTAGTATTCCATTGTGTAGATGTGCCACATCTTCATTAACCATTCTTCAATTGAAGGGCATCTAGGTTGCTTCCAGGTTCTTGCTATTACAAATAGTGCTGCTATGAACATAGTTGAACAGATGTCTTTGTTGCATTGATGTGAATCCTTTGGGTATATGCCTAAGAGGGGGATTGCCGGGTCCTGTGGTAAACTAATTCCCATTTTCCTGAGGAACCGCCATACTGATCTCCAAAGTGGCTGTATGAGTTTGCACTCCCACCAGCAGTGGAGGAGTATTCCACTTTCTCCACATCCTCTCCAACATAAGTCATCACTGGTGTTTCTAATTTTAGCCATTCTGGCAGGGGTAAGATGGTATCTCAAAGTTGTTTTGATTTGCATTTCCCTGATAGCTAAGGATGTGGAGCATTTTCTTAAGTGTCTTTCAGCCTTTTTGATTTCCTCCATTGAGAATTCTTTCTTCAGTTCTGTACCCCATTTTTTAATAGGGTTATTTGGTGTTTTGTTGACTAGTTTCTTGAGTTCTTTGTATATTTTGGAGATCAGCCCTTTGTCGGATATAGGATTAGTGAAAATCTTTTCCCAGTCAGTGGGCTGCTGTTTGGTCTTGTCAACTGTGTCCTTTGCCTTACAGAAGCTTCTAAGTTTGAAGAGGTCCCATTTATTAATTGTTTCTTTCAGTGTCTGTGCCCCTGGAGTTATGTTCAAGAAGTGGTCTCCTATACCAATTTGTTCAAGGGTACCTCCTACTTTCTCTTCTAAGAGGTTCAATGTGGCTGGATTGATGTTGAGGTCTTTGATCCATTTGGACTTGAGTTTTGTGCATGGCGACAGACATGGGTCTATCTGCAGTCTTCTACACACCCTCATCCAATTGTGCCAGCACCATTTGTTGAAGATGCTGTCTTTGCCCCATTGTATAATTTTAGCTGTTTTGTCGAAAATCAGGTGTTCATAGGTGCGTGGATTAATATCAGGATTTTCAATTCGATTCCATTGGTCTACCTGTCTCTTTTTATGCCAATACCAGGCTGTTTTCAGAACTATAGCTCTGTAGTAGAGCTTAAAGTCAGGAATGGTGATGCCTCCTGATGTTCTTTTATTGTATAGGGTTGTTTTGGCTATCCTGGGTCTTTTGTTTTTCCATATAAAGTTGATTATTATCCTTTCAAGGTCGGTGAAGAATTGTGGTGGGATTTTAATGGGGATTGCATTGAATCTGTAGATTGCTTTTGGTAAGATTGCCATTTTTACTATGTTTATCCTACCTATCCAAGAGCATGGGAGGTCTTTCCATTTTCTGGTATCTTCTTTAATTTCTTTCTTTAGAGTCACAAAGTTCTTATTATATAGATCTTTTACTTGTTTGGTAAGCGTTACACCAAGATACTTTATGTTGCTTGTGGCTATTGTAAAGGGTGATGTTTCTCTGATTTCTTTCTCTGCCTCTTTGTCGTCTGAAAAAAATAGGGCTACTGATTTTTTTGAGTTTATCTTGTATCCTGCTAGTTTGCTGAAGGTGTTTATCAGCTGTAGGAGTTCCCTGGTAGAGTTTATTGGGTCGCTTATGTAAACTATCATATCATCTGCAAATAGAGACAGTTTGACTTCTTCCTTTCCAATTTGGATGCCCTTGATCTCCTTTTGTAGTTGTTTTTATATATGTATTCTTAAATATACAAAAACAACTAATGCAATCTGTGTAATGTTATTTATATGTATGTGTTTTCAGGTCTGAACATTTGGTATTTGATAACCAGTTGGTATTGCTCTTGCTCTCAGCATTCTTTTTTGTTTCATTTTTGTATCCATTTTGTATCCTTTATAGGACTGAGGCTTCATGAGATTTCTCTCTTCTAGATGAGTATGTCCATTTGTCTCACAACCATAATCAATGAAGCTTTGCACTACAAGTCTCCAAAGCATGACAATCTATACAGGAATTGTGTTACTTTAAGGAAGTTTATAATTAACACCCTCATTTTGGAACTTTTCATAAAATACTATTTTCCCAGCCACTTTGGAAATCAGTATGACAGTTCCTCTAGAAAAAGGGAACCAGTCACCTCAAGTTCCACACTCAGGCATATACCCACAGGATGCATAACATTCATACAACAAGGACATCTGCTCAACTATGTTCATAGCAGCATTATTTGTAATAGCCAGAACTTGGAAGCAACCTTGGTTCCTCTCAACTGTAGAACTGATACAGAACATGTGGTACATTTATATAATGGGGTACTGCTCAGTGGGGAAAAAAAAAACAACAGAATCTTGAGTTTCACAGGCAAATGGATAGAACTAGAAGAAATCATTGTGAGGTAACCTATTCACAGAAAGACAAAAATGGTATGTATTCACTCATATATAGATATTAAACATAGAACAAATATTTTGCAGAATACAATCCATACTTCCAGGGAAGTTAGGAAACACGGAGGACTGTAAGAGAGATATACTTGGTTCCCTGATGAAGAGGAAATGGACAAAGGCCCCTGAACAAATTGGGAGCATGGGGACATTGAGAAAATGAGGTAAGAGAAAGAGGAATGGAAACTATGGGGAAGGAAAACATAAGAGATTGGGAAGATTGAATGGAGAGATGAATAGAGGAATGTAAGAAAAGAAGTACCTTAATGGAGGGAGCTGTTATAGGTTTAAAGAGAAATCTGGCACTAGGGAAATACCACAATTAGGAATTTAAGCAGTAGCGGGGAGGCTTTTAAAAATTCCCTTCCCCTATAATGTGAATGAGTATTACCTTAAACACCCCAAAACCTTCATCCAGTACCTGATGGAAGCAGAAGCAGACACCAACAGATAAGCACTGAACCAAACTACTGGAATCCAGTTGCAGACAGGGAGGAGTGATGAGCAAAGAGGTCAACCCATAGAAACAGCTGACCTGAGCTAATGGGAACTCATGGACCCTAGTCTGAGATCTGGGAAACCAATATAGGACCATACCAGGCCACCTGAATATGGTTGTCAGCTAGGAGGACTGGATAGTCTATTAGACCTCTGGCAGTGAAATCAGTGCAAACAGACATTAGGAGCCCATTCCCTATGGAGGAATACTTCCTTAGCCTAGGGACATGGGGTAGGGCCTAGGCAGACTTGACAGACTTTGATGATCTCTCATGGAAGGGCTTACCTATCCTGCGGAGTGGATATAGGATGGAATAGGGGTTCGGTGCAGGGGCATGGGAGGGTAGGAGGGAGATGGACCTGGGATTGATATGTAAAATAAGAAGATATGTTAAATAAAAACAAGAAAAAAATATTGTTTCAGTTCAGTCTGATTTTATATATGACTTATCTTCAGAAGAGAGTCTGAATGGGTAATAAACAAAGCCAAGTGCAGCTTTTTTCAATGTAAGATTTTCAGTCATGTTTCCTTTATAAAGCAAATAATAAAACCATTTTAGCATATGCTTAGAATTTTGATAACCCAACATCTTCTGTTGTCAATAACATTATCAAATAGGTGAAGGAGAATGAATGAAGATAATTTTACCATCTACATTGATTTTATCCTACTCACAACCTCTACTTATTATGCTGACCTTAGACACGGGTCCATTTGAGTTGCTCATATATTTTTGGAATTTCTATCTAAATTAGAAAGTTTTTATATATTTTTTGAAACAGACAGGGGTCACATAGACCTCTGACAAAAAGTAGGCTAATGTCACTACTCTTTTTTTTTCCCCACTAGAACAGTCAGTCCCTCTTGCTGAAGGAAGCACAGATATTTGGGACACAGAACATAGAGACTTCAAGATCAAATTGATTGGGAAGTGTTCTCTCTGTTGTCTAGCTTTCACAGTGTCAGAAAATACTATACTGACTTCTGAGGAAGAAAAGTCAGGTAGAATTTTACGCAACTAAGAATGCAACTATGGACTCTGAGCAACAATAATGACAGCCTGTCTAGACACAACCATCAGTGCTATAGTAGGATAATGTATGAAGGAAAACAACCACTTTCTGATTGCATTTATGGCTCAATCTACAAAATGGAAATCATAGCCAATACTGCAAATCTGATCATGAACTGTAGGCTGAGAAGCTCATAAACCCTAGGGAAATATATTACTATTATTTTCATGAGGTTATGTAGTACCAAACTTCCTTCTAAATATAAATCTCTAGACATAGCTTAGTATGTAATTCAACTATTATTTGAGAAGCTTCTTTTAGCACACACATTGTTTAATACAGAGAATAGGAATTGGTCAATCTTTAAAGAATGAGTTTCTATAGACCTAAGATAGGACACTGCCTTTGAGTTCACAAACTCACAGCTGCACAAAACCTACTGAAAGACCCCCACTATGCTTATTGCCTGTTTGAATTGCTTTTGCTAATTTGCCAAGGTCAACTTATGAGAAAAGTACAGGAGGGAACCAGGTGCTGCTCCCATCCAATGCCAACCAGATATCTGTGGTCTGCAGCTTGGACCAAAGCAAGGTCAGCAGGACAGTATCTGGGATGCTGAGAGAGTCATAACTGAATTCTTTGTATTCCTTGTGCCCAACCTGAATAACCAACTGTACTTGGTTAACTACAACTGCTACATTTAGATGAAACAATGAAATCCCTGTAACCATGCTTCTGCTTCTGTAAGCCTGCTTCTTGCCACCCCAACCCTATATAAACTGCCTGAGTTTTAACCTTGGCACGCTCAGTCCCCCGAAAGACTGAAGTGTCCACAGGTACCTGTGTAAACAATAAATAACCTCTTGCACTTGCATCCAGTGGTCTAACTCGTCTCTTGAGGGGCAAGGGCCTCCCCCCCCGACAGGCTCCAAACTCTTGGGGTCTCTTGGGGGTCTTTCACTACCAATATCAAGCAGTCAAAAATCCAGTATGAATGGAAGAAAAGCATACAAAGTTCTATTCCCTAGATTAAAAAATTTGGCAGAATTCTGGGTTAAAGATAGTCATTTTTGTCTAGGAAAGTCACCATGGCACTTTGCTCAATATTCAGTAGCTAAGACTAGCACCACATGGAAACACAGACATTTGGACACACAAGAACATCACTGATAAAAGTCATTGAGCTATAGAAAAAGAGTATATGAAGTTGGGAGGAGTGGCAGAATGTCTGGGGATACTTGGAGAGTGAGGCTTGATATGTACAAAAATACATGGTATATTTGCATGAAATTATGAAATAATATATGAAAAAAGACCCTCCTGACAATAGAATGTATTTAGCTAGGAGTCAATTTACACAAAACAATAACTAAAACATAGAATTATCATGGTTTAATAAAGATCAGGATAAACAAATAGGCCAAACAGATGTTTATTCAGGGAGAAATAACTTACAACCTAGATAGATGAACACCAGCAGATTCTACAGGATGTTCTCCTCTCCGCATCCTACCAGCAAGAGAGCTTTCCTGGGCTCCTCCTCAGACCTAGTTCAATAGGTCACTTCTGCCCCTGGCTCCATCCCCACAATTGGTATGGTCAGTGCCACAGAAGCAGACAAAGTGAATATCTCACTACAATTCCCCTTTTAGTCTAAAAACAAGATACAAAATCTTGATACAAAACTTTATGCAAAACAGTGAATAACAAATGTGCTCTAAGAAAAAGAAAATTGAGAACAAAATGACCTACATATCTAGTCCTAGAGAGAAGGCGTAACAGAGTTTACAATAGAGTTGTCCTCAACTGGAAAACTTAAGTCTAGTACCTAATATATCTAACTTGGAAGAGAGAATAATAGTTGTGATAGTTTGATCTTAAACCTCATCAAGACCTGAGAAGGAAAATAATAATAGTAGTGTAGACAGGAAGTGCAGATGGGCAACTTCCAAAAGGTGCAGTGAGGACAGAAACATCAGGCTACCTGGACAGTCACTCAAGTTCTCAAGCAACGTTGGTACACCCTGTTTTGGCTAAGGCTGAGAGTACTTGAGAGACCCCAACAAAATCAGGGAGGTAGAAAGGCTGTCTTACCCTGACTTGGCAAGCTTCAGCAGTCTTCTATGATTGTCTCCTGCAAGCACATAGTATCCCATGTCCAAAACAGTGGTCAAGGTGGGGGCAGCTCTCATTTCTGGTGGTAAAAGTACTCACTGCCATCTTTGATAGACCTTGGCTAATACAGCTATGGCTTTCATTTTAACAATGTTGCTGTTTACCAAATAAAACACTCCTGGTTACAAAAAGATAAATATTTACAGTAACGACAAATTCAGATTAAGAAAAACCTCTAAAATATATGTTTTAAAATATATGTAGGCTTGGGTTACAAAAAGAAACAGGATAAAATGGTTTTAAAAAGAGAGTAGCTAGATGTGGGGGAACACACCTTTATTTCCAGCATTTGGGAAGCAGAAGCAAGCAGATCCCTGTGATTTCAAAGTAACCAGGTATACAGAGTTAATTCCAGGACAGATAAAAGTTACACAGAGAAACCCTGTCTCTCAAAATGAAAAAAAATAAAAATAAAAGAAATAGAGTAAAGAAGCCTCATAATAATGGAAAGCACAAACAGTTTGGATAATATATTCTGTTTTGTTATCTTTATTTTACTTCTGAGGAAATAGCAACAACTGTTAAAAGAAATGTTATAAAGTAAATAAAAAAATAGGAAAGGAAGAAGTCAAAAAAATGCTGCTGGATTAATTCAAATTATATATTTTAAAAATGCTTTGACTTCCAAATTTAAATCTAAGGACAGGTTACTGGAGAAAAGGATTTCTAGTTTTGTTTCCACAGAAAATGAAAAGCTATGGATTCCTTCCAGATTAAAATGGTTTGATCAAGCAAGACCCACTGAAACTGGATCACAGGTGGTCCAACATTTAAAACAGCTGGGACAAGGCAGCCTTGCACACTACAGCCAGGATTTATGTATCTTCTTAGGATCCCTATGACAGCACCTACACCTACCACCAGGAAGCAGTTTGGAAAGAATGACACCCAAACGCCAAAATATTATTTATAAATGTTTGTTTTCATTTAAATGGGCTTAGTTATAAATGGTTAATGACCACAACCAATCTGTTTAAAGATAAAAAAGGGATTATGGCATAGAAATATAGACTTTGTTTGGGAATAGGTTTTCTTTTATTGATACAAACTTAAGGTCAACTTTGTGATATGTTTATTTCTCCTATTGTTTAGGCATTGTGTTTATATATCTCATTTATAAATGTAATGTATAATTTAACACAGATTACAGATTTTTACCTATGATAGTCAAAATTCAGAGTTAAGTTAGTTAGGTTTTCTAGATATACAGCGATAATTTGAGATGGATAAATATTCTTCAAACCTTTCAAAGGCCTACAGAATATGACATTTAAAATGGTTTATGGTTTTTCTTGGCAATGAGACATAAATGCTTTTGGCAACACCATCTGCATCAGAAAGGAAGATGGACATTGAAGAAACATATTAGGAAGTTTGCTTTCAATACAGCAAGACTAGCTTTTGGGCAAGATATTACTCTTGTCTGGACTGTTTGACTTTATGCTGTATAAACTGGACATGCAGGATTCACAGAAAAGTGACTGCTGATACAAGATAGACATTGCTACATGGTTCCTGCTTCATGGATAAATCTGTCAGACATTCTGCAGGACACAGAAAAAAAAGTGACTGAAAAACTTCCAACATAGTTGGGACAGTTTAAAGTTTCCTGCTTTGCTAAGGAGTCTACCAGACACACTATGGCCTATGGGCTGAAGATGGAACATTACAGAAGAACTTCGGGCAACTGACCAGTCACCAGAAGTTTTATATTTATAATATATTATATTATATAATTATATGTATATAATTATATAATATAATATATTATAAATATACTCATTTCTAGAGTTTATACATTATTCTTCTGTGGTCTTTGAAGGAGTTAAAGACAGATAGTTATGGTTATCGTTTTCCTTAGTTAGGATTAAAGATAAGTTACATATAATACTTTAGACTCACAAAGATAGTATAGATGATGGAATATTTTCTTAAATCTTGCTAAATGATAATGAACTAATATTGTTAACTCTGATTCTTATTTCATACTGTTTTGTTATATATTTTGCTATGTTAAGGTTAAAACCATTCCTTTTATTTTAGACAGAAAAGAGGAGATGATGGGGGATGCCATTCTGTAAATGTGTTTCTCTTATTGGTTAATGAATAAAGCACTGTTGGCCAATAGGAAAGCAAGACAGGTGGGAGGAGGAGACTAGCAGAAGAGAGGAAGTGGTAGGGAGATCCAAGATGGAGGGCAGAGAGAGAATAATACCAGCCTGTCTGGTAAGATAAGACCATGTGGAAGTTTACTAGAAATGGGTTAATATTTAAGACAACACTAGCTGATAAGAAACTAGTAACTGGCCTAGAGAATGAAATCAAATGTCTCTGTGTATTAATTGGGGCTGGCTCAGGGGTGGGTCCAGGAAACCTACTCATAACATATGATCATCTCAGGTTCATATTTAAACACTGCCTCTAATTCTAACAAATTGGCATGTTTAATTTTATATAGAAAAGTTGCAAGATAATCACTAGTTTTGTTTGCTTAAAATTTTCTTTTTTTGATCTAGAGATTTAGTTCATTAATTTCATAATCATTGTAATATCTGATGCTTGATGGAATAGAACTGAGTTGTCAAATAAGTTCACGGATTATCTGAAATTTTGATAAACTAAGAAACTTTATTTTAATGATTTTCTTCATGATATCACAGACAATAAGGAAATAGTTTCATTTGGGACTATTTAGTTATATTGTCAGAATGCACTTGTACTTCAATCTGCAGGAACGAATATGCATGTGCAATACACAAAGAACTTGGTGTTTATGAAGCACCCGCCCCAAATCTGTTAAAAGAGAAGATGAGGAGGAAAAAATCACAAATATCATAAATCTTAGAGTCAAAAAAGACTACCTTAACAGAGATGCAAGATTAGGCTTGGGAATGACTGACTGCCGTTGCTTCTCCTACCTAAATAATATGCTGGCTACAGATGACAGGGCGACATGTCTTCAGGATTGTAAGTTTCTGTGTTCTCAGACTGTTGGCTCTCTGAATAAAACACAGTTTAAAGATTGAATTTCTGTTTATTGACTCTGTGCTAGTGTTTTGGACTCTGTTACACCTGTCATAGCTAAGTCAGTTGTGGGAAGTCAATGGTGATGGTTAGTAGTAATTGCCAACTTCACAAAAATTATAATTGTCTGAGAGATGGGCTGCTGGATATGTCTATGGGGTATCATCTTGGTTACATGAAGGTGGGGAGATTGGTTAATTGCAGCAGAAGTTTCTCTCTTTTGCATTTTTAAAATGTAAATTAGAAGTAATTTTACTTCATGTATCAATCCCAGTTCCCTCTCCCTCCCACCCTCCCATGACCCCTTGCACCAAACCCCATCTCATCCCTCTTCTGCTCCATAGAAAGTGTGAGGCTTTCCATGGTGGGGGGCTCATCGATGTCTGCCATATCGTGTGGGGCAGGGCCTAGCCCCTCCTCTGTGTGGTGTGTCTAAGGTGAGAGATTATACATGTGTACTGACCATGCCCATTGGGGGGTGGAGCCATGGGCAGAAGTGACCTGTGGAAGGAGGTCTGATGAAGAGCCAGAAAAAGCTCTCTTTCTGGTGGGCCTCGGACAGGAGAGCATCCGGTGGAACTTGCTGGTATTCATCTGTCTAGGTTGTAAGTTATTTCTCCCTGAATAAACATCTATTCGGCCTATTTGTTTATCCTGATCCTTATTTAACAGTAATATCTGGTGTCAGAAGTGGGATTAGGATTTTTAGGGGACCTGGGTTTCACCCAGGTGGCAGATGCTGCTCCCCTCCCCCACCACCCCCAAGGGGCAGGGTCCCTTGCCTAACCCGGTGGACTCACCACAGCTTTGGGACATTTGCCTCTTCCTTATTGCAAAGGAGATCTTTGCCACCAAAGCGGGCCTGAGAAGGCACTCACTGCTTCTCCTTTTTGGCCCATTTCTGCATTGCACTTTGCATTCGCACAGAGCCGCTTGGCACCAGCCCTGCTTGTGCGTTTTCCTGCCTTTAGCCCTGCGGTTCCAGCAATCCCACAAGACTCCTTTTACTCATTTGTCTAACAAAATTTTGCTTGCCAAAGTTTGTTAAGAGCTATTCTACAGGGACCGGAATCAGAAGGATCATCTGCTGCTGGACGATATTTGGCAGTACACTTCCGGGCAGAACCAGGATCAGACAGGTCCTCTGTGGCTGGATGCTATTTGGTGGTACACCTCCAGGCGTAACTACCACAAGCTGAGATCTACAACTAAAAGCATCAAAGTTCCAGGATAGCAGAATTATACCTAAGGTAATTGTAACATCCTTTGCAATTTAAGCTGATATAATATCTGAGATCAATTGTTCCATAACTATGGCAGATAATTTTACAATGCAGGACTTTAGGAATTATTTTTCTTCATATATAGAAGGGATTTTAGCATAAGAAACTTATGACTGGACCAACATGCTCTTTTCATTATTAACATGATATTCTTAAAGAAATGGTTTGAGATTACAGCAAACAATAAGGAACTTGTACAAACCATAGGAGACTTAGAGACAAGGATTCGAAACATTGAAAATGATAGAATTCAAAGCATAGAAAATATAGAAAGAAAGGTTCAGAATATTGAAGATGGCATTGGAGAGCTGAAAGGTAGAATACAAACCGTGGAACATGAAAATGACCAAGTAAAAAACAGAATTTGTTTCATGTCAGATACCTCAATAACCAGAACAGAAACAATGCAATGCATTAACACACTAGCAGAAACAGCTCATTCCTGGTTGGTGGAAGCTACTAATAAGTTTTAAAAACTGGAACATCAGATAGAAAGACTAGATGATAGAATCTCTTCCATGTATGAGGATAATGGCAAGCTGGCAGATAGAACATTGTTTCTGGAAGGCAGTTTACATGCCATTCAGATAATATCTCAGGATGAGAAGATTAAAAACATGGAATCATTTGTAGTTGGAGAGAGTAAGAAACTGACTGATGCAATGAAGTCTCTAGAAAGTTATTTGATTCAAGAAGTTCAGACACTCAAAGAAACAATGGTGAATAGATTTCAGGCTTTAGAAGACCTTCAGTCTCATACAACAGAAGAAGAACTACAGGTAACAGGGCATGAAAAAGACTTAAAATTTTCCACAACATTTAGGGTCAGGGGGGGCTTTCCCTGTATCTATTAATGAAAAACCAGCAATGAAAAAACACCCAAAAGGTGTCATTGCATATCAGTGGGAACCAATACGTATGAAAGATTTAAAAGGTATAAAGGAAGCAGTAGTCTCTTAAGGCATGCACTTACCATATGTGAAGCAATTAGTAGAATCTTGGGCAAGGAATAACAAGGTAACACCTAAGGATTGGGATCAATTAATATCAGCTGTCCTTGAAAACTCCTCTCAATTAGAATGGAGGGCTTTATGGAGAGAGGAAGCAAAATCTCTTGAACTTCACGGCTTAAAGAAAGGTTATAAAGCTCTCCAAGATAAAATTCTTGGTGATCATCTTTATGCTGACCCAGAAATCCAAGCTGCCTATGATGAACATATCTTGTCTCTATGCAGTACAGCAGTTCTGAATGCTTGGGATAAGGTTCATGAATTAGGAGAGAGGATAGAACCCTATACCAAGATAAGGCAAAGACCTAGAGAACACTTTAGTGTCTTTCTAGAAAGATTATCTAGGGCAGTACAATTAGAGGTAGCAGACATAGATTCTAGGTGAATACTCATAGAAACGTTAGCTTATGTGAATACGAATCTTCAATGCAAACAGGTGTTTTGGCCTTTAAAAATGCAATCATCACCCTTGGATGAATGGGTCCCATATACAGGCAACATTGAGTATAATGACAATAAGACTGAAGCTTAGGTAGGAGAAGCCATCTCAAAAGGTTTGAAGAGATATCAACATGTCAGATGTTATGACTGTGGTAAGATAAGACATCTAAAAGGAAATTGTAGGCAAAGCTTCCCTAGAAATAACACTCCCAGGAATGAATCAAACAGAAGGCCTCAGCCTCCTGTGTTATGTAGAAGGTGTGACAAAGGCAGACACTGAACAAATGAGTGTAGATCAACCAGGGACAAGCAAGAAAACCCTTTACCTTCAGGAAACTCCTTGGAGGGCCTCTCGAAGGCCCCCATGTCACAGGTGGTCCAAACATTCCCAGTCACAGTGGAAGACAATTTCCCACAGGACAATTAGAAAATTCTGTGCCTATTATAAAAAAACTCATACTGCTCTGGATGACAAACTAGTGATGGAAGTTGAATCAAACATGACAGAAGGAAATAAAAAAAACGTATGTTTTGGCGTACCATTGTAAATAGTCATAGGCCTAGATTGATAGTTAAGATGAATAATAGACTGTTTGACAGTTTACTGGACACAGGGGCAGATATAACTATCATATCTAATAAATCTTGGCCTCAAAGATGGCCCCTGCATGAGGTAAATGTTCAATTCTTAGGGATTGGAACCCTGTCTCAGGTAAAACAAAGCATGAGATGGATTGAATGTATAGGACCAGAAGGACATAGAGGAAGGTTGAGACCATATGTGGCTGATGTAGTGATAAATTTATGGGGTCGTGATCTATTACAGCAATGGAATACACAGTTTAACATTCCTCCAGTATTAGATAGGAACCAAAAACAACCTCATGATTGTGGAAAAAATATTATAAAGTACTATACAAGACAGATACCAAATATTCAGGCTGTACAAAAACAGAATACAAGTGCTGAACAAACAGAGGAGCCAAAAGCCCTACCTTTAAAATGGCTAACAGAGGAACATGTCTGGGTAGGACAATGGCCTATGACCTCTGAGAAGTTAGACTCTTTAGAAAGCCTGGTTCAGGAACAGGTATGTGCTGGACACATCGAGGAATCAACCAGCCTTTGGAATTCTCCTGTATTTGTGATCAAAAAGAAATCTGGTAAATGGAGATGCTTACAGACTTGAGAGCCATCAATAAAGTTATCCAGCCAATGGTCTCTCTAAAGCCTGGAATGCCCTTGCCTTCTTTGATACCCAAAGAATGGCCTATTATAGTTATTTATTTAAAGGACTACTTCTTCACTATACCTTTTCAATAAAAAGATAAAGAGAAATTTGCCTTCATGGTACCTAATTACAATAATTCTCAACGGGTAAAGAGATATCAATGGAAGGTTTGGCCACGGAGAATGTTAAATAGCCCCACCCTGGGTCAATATTTTGTACAAAAACTGCTAGAAATAATTCATAAACAGTTTCCACAATCCATAATCTATCATTACATGGAGGATGTATTGTTAGCTGACTCTAAAGGAGAAATATTAGAAAAAATGTTTGAGAAAGTAAAGGAAGTTTTACCTCACTGGGTATTACAAATTGCACCTGAAAAAATACAAAAAGGAGAGTCTATCAACTACTTAGGATATAAAAATAGGTCTATAGAAAATTAGACCACAAAAAGTACAGATCAGAAGAGATCACTACCAGACTCTTAATGATCTTCAAAAATTACTAGGAGAGATTTCTCAACTGCAAACAATTATTGGAGTAGAGGGACATGATTTGAAAAACTTGAAAATGGCCCTAAAAAGAGATAAGGAGTAACTTTTTGTGAATGATTAGCAACAACTATCTCAAAATTGAGTGAATCAAATTCATAAAGAAAATTAAAAAAAAAAATGCTTTGATTCCAAAATTTAAGTTCAAGGACAAGTTACTGGGGAAAAGGATTTCTATTTTTTTTCCACAGAAAATAAAAAGATATGGATTCCTTCCAGACTAATGTGGTTTATCAAGCCAGACCGCCTGAAACAATACTACAAGGTGATCCTATATTCAAAACAGCTGGACAAAGCAGCCCTACATACTACAGCCAGGATTTCTGAATCTTCTTCGAATCCCCCATGACAGCACCCCTTACCAGCAGGAAGTAGTTTGGAAAGAACAACGCCCAAATTCCCAAATATTGTCTATAAATGTTTGTTTTCATTTAAATGGACTTTGTTATATAAAATAAATTAAAAATATTTAAAAAAAAGAAAATGATTTGGATCCTTCCACGCATTATAAGAAAAACACCTATTTCTGGAGTTCATACATTCTACACTGATGCAAACAAATCAGGTAAGGCAGTATATAAATCAGGAAAAATTAGCAAAGTGGTTCAAAGCTCTTACAATTCTGTACAAAAGGCAGAATTGTATACCATTCTCATGGTACTTGTGGATTTTACAGAACCCCTAAATATAGTTACTGACTCTCAATACGCAGAGAGAGTCGTTTTACACATTGAGACTGCAGAATTTATTCCTGACAATACAGAATTAAATTCATTGTTTATACAGTATTAGAAAGACGACTCATCCTATATATATATAACACACATCAGATCCCATAAGGGTCTGCCAGGTCCTCTAGCACAAGGCAATGATGAAATTGATCGGTTATTGATAGGAAGTGTGCTAGAAGCCTCAGAGTTTCATAAGAAAGACCACGTGAACAGCAAAGGTTTAAAAAAGGATTTTTCTATCACTTGGGAACAAGCCAAGGAAATAGTAAGGAAATGTCCTACTTGCTCATTCTATAACCAAACTCCTTTACCACCAGACAATAACCCTAAAGGTATAAATACGAATGAAATATGGCAAATGCATGTGTTTCATTTTGCAGAATTTGGAAAATTAAAATATGTACATCACACTATAGATACATTTTCAGGGTTTCAATGGGCCACTGCTCTGAGCTCTGAAAAGCCTGATTCTGTTATCACACACCTATTAGAGGTAATGGCCATTATGGGCATACCTGCACAAATAAAAACTGACAGTGCTCCAGCATATGTCTCCTGCAAATTGAAACAGTTTTTTGAGTATTATAACATAAAGCACATAGCTGGTATAGCACATAATCCTACAGGACAAGCAGTGGTTGAGAGATCCAATCGTACTTTAAAAGAAATGTTCCATAAACAGGCAGGAGGAACCAAGACACCCAAACACAGGTTACATAATGCTTTATTAACATTAAACTTTCTTAATGCTGATGAAAAAGGAAAAACAGCTGCAGAAATACACTGGACAATAGAAAAAACATCTGAACTAAATCAGCCAGTGTACTTCAAGGATGTATTGACCTCAGGATGGAAAGCAGGATATGTGTTACGTTGGGGTAGGGGATTTGCATTTGAATCTACAGGAGAAGAAAAACTATGGATACCATCTAAGTTAATCAAGATCCGAGTTGAATAAGAGAAATATCTTAATGAAGAGAAATGACAATTCATCCAAAAAATTAGGTCCCATGAGGTGTGTGGATACCTGTCAAATGTAGGGGAAGTGTTCTGTTCTTTTTCTTACAGGAAAACAGAAAAAAACCTATCATCAAACAGCCAAAAGACACTGAACATATAGGTACCCACAGAAGAAAAGACAGCTCTTCAGGAACAATCACTTAATGAAGCAGAATCTGATATATGGTAAAAATATTTAATTGTAGTAAACTATTTCTATACAGAAATCTATTTCTCTCTACTATCTAGTATTCCTGAAGTCCCAATTCATGTAAACCAATGCTGGCTTTGGAGTTGGATTTGGCTTTCCTTCTCTAAATTCAAGCATGTTGTTAAGATTAAATTTATGATTTGTGCCTTAAATCAAGAAGCCAATTGGTGTAAGGCTGAAGAAAACAAAATCTGGGGACTAATTTCTTATATGCAGTTTTCTCTCTGAAATCCTAATTTTTTCACATACGTTTTAATGCTTATTGTTGTCTTTCCCTAATGCATACATTAAAACTTGAAAATTTTACTTTAATATTGATGTGTAACTTTTCCACAAGGAATTCCTAACAGCAGTCTTTGAACTCTCTGGAAAGAAATGGGGCCCCACATCTTCGTTTCCACTTGACTCAACCTGATACATCTGAAATACAAACTTCACCCTAAAACCGGTTTGAGACTGTGTTGCTCAAGACAATTCATGACTAGCTAGCTGTAATGGTGCACATTCTTATTACACCCTGGCCAGAATTTCAAATAAAACTACAGTGAATTCAAGCATTTTCTGCCACACAGTGACTAGCTACATATGTCACAGCCAGTTCTGTTGAGAAATTTGGTTGCTAAAAATTTTCTTCCTACAGGATCCATTGGGGCAATCATCACCTTAAGATAATGATGCCTCCTTTCTCTACCCTTGGAATTTTTGGGATAATAGTCATCTTCTTTGGGTTGGTTTTAGTAATTTAGGATTGCGTATGGAAGGTGATGCTTACACTTGGGTTTATCTTTTAGACAGGAATAGGGAATGGTTGGGAAAGGTATGTTTTAGATGGGATATAGGTAGATTAGCCCATTTTCTTGTGAATTTCAGTAAGAATGAGATAGTATTTTAGTATTTTACAGCTTACATTGTTATATATTCTTTGTTGTGGTAAGCTATGTAAAATTAAGTTTATATTTTGTTATATTGTGTGAAATCTTTCCACTTATGAAGTTTTATGCACATTACTTTTACCATATTCTATGTATGTATACTTTTACTTATGTTCAAGACATTTCACATATTGATACAATTTATGCACATTTATTCTTGTCATATTCTGTGTATATATACTTTCCTTGTATTCAAGACATTTTGTATATTGATACAATTTGGGATATTTATCATGCTTCCATTTATAGTTCTACTTCTTGTCTTGACATTTGTACTCTACCTGTATTTTAGGTATTTATATGTATGTATATGTATTTAGTTATATTGTTTAAGTATTTGTTACTGCTTTAATCAGGGAAGTTTTAATCAGTTTTTAGCTAAGTTCCTGAGTATTACAGATTATCTTCACTCATGTTTCCTGTACCTATGAGATTAGTCAGATACAGATGCTTAATCTTCAATCACTTCATAGACATGCAGAACATGACATTTAAATGTTTTAATATTAGTACTCCGTTGATATAAGATACTGTTGCTCCTGACAGCACCATGCACTTACCCGAAAATATGTTGGACACTGTTGTTTCTCCTTCTGGAGTCCATCCTTGTTTTGGCTAATGGCCTCTTGGGAAAAGAACTGCCCCCACCTTGACCCCTTTACCGCTGATTTGGACATGCGGTCCTATGTGCTTACAGGAGACAAATATAGAAGACTGCTGGACCTTGCCATGTCAGGTTAAGACAGCCATTCTACCGCCCTGCTGTTGTTGCGGTCTGTCAAGTTTTCTTGGCCTTAGGCAAAACTGGGTTTACCAACATTGCTGTGAGAACTAGGGTGACTGTCCAGGTAGATTGCTGTTTCTGTCCTTGCTGCACCTTTTGGAAGTTGCCCATCCGCACTTCCTGTCTACCCTAGTATCGTTATTTTCCTTCTCAGGTCTTGATGAGGTTGAAGATTCAATTATCACAACTATTATTCTCTCTTCCTAGTTAGATATATGGTACTAGCCTTACGTTTTCCAGCTTAGGACAACTCTATTGTAAACTCCGTTATGCCTTCACCCTAGGACTAGATATGTAGGTCATTTTGTTCTCGATTTTCCTTTTCTTAGAGCACACTTGTTATTCACTGTTTTGTATATAGTTTTGTCTTAAGCCTAAATCTTTTCTTTAGACTAAAAGGGGAATTGTAGTGAGATAGTCCTTCTGTGGCACTGACCACGCCCATTGGGGTGTTGAGCCATGGGCAGAAGTGACCTGTGGAAGGAGGTCTGAGGAAGAGCTGGAAAAAGCCCTCTTGCTGGTGGGACTTGGACAGGAGAGCATCCGGTGGAACTTGCTGGTGTTCATCTGTCTAGGTTTTAAGTTATTTCTCCCTGAATAAACATCTATTCAGCCTATTTGTTTATCCTGATCCTTATTTAACAGCAATATCCTTGTATCGAGAATAGGCTCCCAATGTCCATTCATACACTAGGTATAAATTCTGTTTCACTTCTAGAGGCCCCATAGAACATCAGAAGGTTCTTATGCAAAAGAACCTGTACTTTATGTGAGTGAAGAGACCAAACTGAACACTTGCACATGCATTAGTTCATGGCCTTGTTCCTGTTCATGTATGTAATGTGGTCAGCTCCTCCTCTCTCTTGTCACTGTGATGCCTTGCCACAGTGCACTGAAATTTGGAACTCTGTGCTAATCAACCTTTTCACCCTAAAAGTTTTTTCCAGATTTTTTTTTTTTATCCCAGTAGCAAAAAAGCAAGTTAAGATAGCAACCCTCCTTTTTAGAGTCATCAGTGACACAAATGATTGGTATTATACAGGAGAATTTTAAGCAATCATAGTAACTTTGATAATTAATAGAGTAATCAGCTTCACTGATTTCACACATGCCCTATGTGTTACGATGTAGGTACTTACTTTGTTTATTTCAGTCTCCAAAGACAATTTCATTAAATTTCATGAAATGTCTGAGTTTCAACCTTAAGCAGAGACTTGGGTTTGGGGGTGACATATGGCACTGCTGTTGTGACAGCTTTTGATTAGTTTATATTAGGAACAATGGATTTATATTTTGATGCATGTGAAGATGGCTTGGGGCTTTCTCTGGGCCATTATACACAGAAATATCCATTCATCCAATGATTATTATTGGTTTCAGTCTTACAGCATATATTGCTATTTTGTAAATATGTTCTCTAAGAAACACTGAAAATGTTAATGTCACAACAGATGGTGTGACTCTGTAATATCCGACTAATTCAATTTGCAAGGAAGAGAAAATTGTTTTATTGACTTACAGTTGAATAAGGGCTATTGCTGACTAAATGTATAGTTTCAATACAATTGCACATCTTTAATTTCTTTTTAAATATTCTTTTGAAAATGCTAGTTTGGCACATTTATGTCTTGTTTATTAAAAAAGTTCTTAATTGTTTTTGATGTTCTTGTTTTATTCTATATTAAAAAGAAAAATCCCAATACCCCAATTTACAGAAAATTATATCAGTTTTTTTTTATAGCTGGAGTCCAAGGAAGAGTTAGTCATGTATTTGTAGACAATGACATTGATGAGCTTTATTTTTAACCAAAACTGTAATTAAAATGTAATGCTAAGTTTCATAGTAGATACTGAGGAGAAAAGGAGTCATCAAGTTTCCGTTTGCTTGTTTTATTGTTTTTATATAATAACTTTTTTATTTTTTTATTTTACATACAAATTCCAGTTCTCTCTTCCTCTTCTCATCCCACTATGCCCACCCTATTTTCTGCTCACCCCCTATCCACTCATCAGAGAGAGTATAGACTCCCAAAAAGAGTCAATGAATTCTGCTCCATCATCATGATAAGGCCTGAGCAAGGCCCTCCCTCTTGTCTAGGCTCAGCAACATATCTCTTCATAGCAAATGGACTCCAAAAAGCAAGTTCATGTATTAGGGATAGATCCTGTACCTAATGCCAGTGGCATCATAAACAGCCTCAGAGTTGTTTTGATTTGCATTTCCATGATGGCTAAGGATGTTGAGCACTTTCTTAAGTGTCGTTCAGCCATTTTGGATTCCTCCATTGATAATTCTCTATTCAGTTCTGTACCCCACTTTTTAATAGGGTTATTTGCTGTTTTAGTCACTAGTTTCAAATATTTTGTCTCCAAAACTATAATATTTTCCATTTTCTTCACCACTTATTCAATATAATCTGTTTATCTTCTAAAGTAATAGATCTCCTTGATAAGATTGGGAGAATGCCCTCTCTGTGGAGTAGGTGGATCATGGGATGGGAGGGGGATTTGGGGGAATGGGAGGGTGTAAGGGAGAGGGAACTGGGGTGGATATGTAAAATATGAAAAAAATAAGAAAAAGTAAAAGATTAGGTGAGTATAAAAGCAAAACAGCAACCTATAGCCTTGTAAATTTTTTTTTTTTTTTGTATCAAGGAGTTTCATCAGCAACAACCTAGGTAGATCTTGTCTAACCTCATCATTCTTGTATAATGATCCAGACATTAGTGACTTTTACCTCTACCCCCGTGGTCTTGTTTACCTAGGCATTTTTTTACAGACCAGGTCAAGAATCAAACTTGTTTGTGCTGCATTCTAACACAAGAACAAACAACCAACGAGCAAAGGAAATGACTATGTAGTGAAATTGTCAGTCCACCATAGCAGGTATTTAGAGAAAAGCATAGGAAAAGAAATTATATGTGTGTTAGTTCTAATATGATCATCATATTAAGTGTGAGTCTGCATATACTATGTTGTGGAGATTTTTTTATACAGATGGCAGAAAGAAATAATTATAACATTTGTTGATAATTGAAAATTGTTAGGCACCATGGTGATGGGAGATGTCATTCTGTAAATATGTTTCTCACACTGGTTAATGAATAAAGCATTGTTGGCCAATAGGAAAGCAAAATAGGTGGGACTCGGAGACAAGGAGGATGAGAGGTTGTAGCAAGGAGGTGTCAGCATGGAGAGACTGGAGAGAATAGAACACCTGCCCCTCTCTCTGGTAAGATGAAACCACATGGAAATACTTAGATTAATTGAAATGGGTTGATATTTAAGACAGAGCTAGCCAATAAGAAACAAGTACCTGGCCAACAGAATTATATCTAATACAGCCTCTTTGCATGTTACCTGACCAGTGAGGTGGGGGTGGGAATCCTTACTCATAATATATGGCATCCCAATGTGGTTAATAAGAACTTCCACTTAAAATTTAACAAAAGCTTAAAAAAGGGTTTTAGAAACAAAAGAACAAAGACAAGCAAGGTCTTGCTAGCACCATTTTTCTGGGTTGGACTCTGTTTTGCCAGAGACAATCAGGGACTTGTTAGTCTCCTTTAAGGGAGATTTCATAACTCAGTTATCTGTTCCCCATTGCATTAAAAAATTGTTTTCAAGTATATTTTTAAAAGACTGTATTTACAAATTGATATTGATATCTTTATTAATTTATTTTTTAAAACAATCTGTTTTTAGTTTACATATCAATCTCAGTTCCCCCTCCCTTCCATCCAACCACTGCCCCCCACCCCACACCCATTCATTCCTCAAAGCTTTGATTTCTGATTATTTTTAATGCAATTATGCACCCCAAAGTCTGAGTTGACAATTTTCTCATTGTATTAGTTATCACTGTGATATCACTAAGGAATTGAAAGAACATCTTAGGAGAAAGGATTTATTTTGGTTTACATCCATGGATTTAGTTGATTGTCTTGAGTAAAAGATAATTTCTTGTGGTGGGGGACAGCTATGTACATCACTACAGACAGTGACAGGAAGCTGACAAGGATAACATACTTTAAAGAATCTGTATCCCAAGGCCTACTTCCTAGAGCTGGGCACATTTTACAAAGTTTCCAGAACATTCTCAAATAATATAACCAGCTACAGAACCAGAACATCAAAATGAACATACTGGAAATATTGTACACTCAAACTTGGGTGAGGTGTTTTCTTATTTCACCTTCATTGTTTATTCTCCACTTACTTGTTTAATGATAATTCCACTGAATAGACTTGTGCAACATTGATTTTAGCTTTCAATCAGGTGTTTTTTCTCTTTTGACTTCTTCCTTATAATTCTGATGCTTTTTTTTCTTTAACTTTAGAAAATATGTTACTGCTGAGATGTTTAAGATTGACCTTTACTTTTATAACCCTTTTATCCACATTTATAACAAGAAAATTTGTTAACAATATTAGTGAGTTTTCTGAGGAAGTTCCTGTTCAACTTCAGGGAACAGAAATCATAAGATATTTATAAGTTTCCATAAATATTGATGACAAATATTGGGCAGTTTCATGCTTACCTCTAATAGATATTTGAATCAGTTGCCAGCATGGATTCTACATTCTTAAGAATTGATGTTCTCTTGTTAATGGTCTTTAGACAGGCTATTCATGGGGCTCCTTTCAATGAATTACTCACATACTAATTGGAACTGCCAAATTTTGCATGACTTACAGATAATGTTCTGAATAATGTTTGCTTTCAATTTACTAAGTCACTGCCCAGAGAAATTTAGTGTGAAGATAGGATATAGAGCTCTGTCCTTCACAGGGAGTGGAAATCTGTTTTCAGTGCTAGCCTCCTTAAAAATCTTTATAGTGGTACCACTTATAACTTCACACCTTGGTCCGGATTATTTCAGCTTTGCTCTGATGCACAGCCTATTATCTAGCATTAATAGGATAGTCTCCGAACCTCCCAGATGGGGCAGCACTATCCTGCAAGTTATTCTGTCAGGGATAAGGTTGTGAAGAGATCTTTGTTTACTAGAATTCTCATGCGAGACCACATGTAAGATGTGGATCTATGGTTTAGTTATTCCTTGTCAGAAATGGACTGCTCACTATTCACACCATAGTCCAGAAGTGCATTTGTTTCTTTAGCATTTTCACTTGGCAAGCAAAATGTTCTAATTTGAATGTTTATGTCTGTCATAATGCAATGACAGAAGATGAGGAGAGTGAAAATACAATGGAAATTAAGCTGAGCAGTTTGGAATTTTGCAGCAAACCTTCTCTACTTTAACACTTTTACCTTTATGCAACATACACAAACAGTGGCAATCCTAATGCCTTCAGACTTAAGTGCAGATACTCAAATATAATATTTCCTTCTTCACTTTCCTGCCACTTTCTTCCTCTTCCTCTTTCCTCCCTCCCTTTCTTTCCCTTACCCCTCTATCCTTTCATCTCTACCTTCCTTCAATTGCTTCCTCAACAATATTTCCTGAGCTATCTCAGTACTGTTATTGTGTGGGGATCACCATGTTGGTTGTTAATGAATAATTTATGTAACTAGCTTCCATTTACTGTAAATGATATTTTTAAAGGCAAATTATCATAAATCTGGAAAAGATCATTTAGGAAGACAATATGTATACAAAAGAGTCTGTATTATTTACCATCTGAAATGGTCTATGGGCCAATGAAAGGAGACAACATCTCCAGCAGACATGAAATTAGAAACAAAGTATTGAAATAACCTGACCAGAAATATAGATGAAATCCAAATCACATAAAATTAGGTAAAGTTACTTTCTGTTGTATAACATTTATATGCCAGTATATGAGTGGGATTGTGAAACTGTTGAAATTTCTATTAGGTGAATAAAGGTAAGCAAAAATGTTTCAGGGAGGCTTAAGCAATAATTATAGAGAAACATTTTATCCACACTCATGTATTAAAATATGTTCTCTATATTTTAAAACATATAAAATATGTAAACATATGTTCATGTTCTGCTTTTTTATATACACAAAAATTGCTTCCAATAGAAGCATACTCATCATTATTTCTGCCTACATAGTGTCATCTAAAGTCATCTAGATAGAGTGAGAAACAGATATATAAACACACATCCATGTATTTATATTAGGAAATATTTAGGGTATATTTAGCACATGGTAGAAGAAGATGCTCACCTCAAAGGAACTGAGTAGAGACAGAAACAGAAGTTAGCAGAGCTCCAAGATTCATGTCACTGGCATTTCTTCACAAGTCTGGATGGCTTCCAATGATGTCTTATATCTTCAAATTTCTGCTGCTTCCCTGTTATGTTACAGACTGAAGACCAAACATTTAACACATAGTTGTAAGGAGTACGGTTTTTCCTCCCACTGCTGGTCTTGTCCCACTGCCGCGCCAGCCCCAATTAACACACAGAGACTATGTATTAGATACAATTCTATTGGCCCATTACTTGTTTCTAATCGGCTAGTTCTGTCTTAAGTATTAACCCATTTCTATGTATTTCCATGTGGTCTTACCGAGAGTGGAGGAATGGCGGTTCTGTTCTCTCCAGGCTCCCCATCTTGACTCTCCTTCCTACTTCTTCTTTCCTCCTTGTCTCCTAGTCCTGCCTATATAGCTATCCTATTGACCAACAGTGCTTTATTCATTAACCAGTATGAGAAACATATATAGAGAATGACATCTCCCATCATCTCCTCTTTTCTGTCTAAAATAAAAAGAAGGGTTTTAACCTTAACATAGCAAAATATATCACATAACAGTTATAAAATAAGAATCACAGTTAACACTATTTAGTCCATTAACATTTAGCAAGATTTGAAGAAAATATTCCATCATCTGTTTTATCTTTGTGAGTCTAAAGTCCTATATGTAACTTTTCTTTAACTAAGGAAAACTATAACCATAATTATCTGTCTTCAACTCCCTCAAAGACCACATGAGGAAAATATATAAACTCTAGAAATGACAGAGACATCTTGCCTGTCAATCACCTGAAGTTCTTCTGTAATCTTCCATCCTCAGCCCATAGGCCATAGTGTGTTTGGCAGACTCTTCAGCAAAGCGGGAAACTTTAAACTGTCTTCTTGTATTGGCAGTTTGTCAATCACTTTTCTTTGTGTCCTGTAGACTGTCTGGCAGACTCTTCCATGAAGCAGGAACTCTGTAGCAATGTCCATCTTGAATCAGTAGTCACTTTTCTGTGTGTCCTGCATGTCCAGTTTATATAGCACAGTCCAGACAAGAGCAGTATCTTGTCCAAATGGCTAGACTTGCCATATTGGAGGCAAACTCCATAACGTGTTTAATAACCATCTTACTTTCTGATGCAGGTGGCATTGCCAGGAGCAGTTATGTCTCACTGTCAAGAAAAAAAACCCTAAACCATTTTAAATGCCATATTCTGTAGTTCTTTGAAAGGATTGAAGAATACCTATCCATCTCAAATACATCTCTGTGTATTTTGAAAAACCTAACTTAACTCTAAGCTTTGACTATCATAGGTAATTATGTATAATCTGTACTACATTATATATTACATTTCTAAATGAGTTATATAAACACAATACCTAAACAAGAGGAGATATATATATATATATCACAAAATTGACCTTAAATTTGTATCAATAAAATGAAAATCCATTCCAAAACAAAGTATTCATATCTATACCATAATCCCCTTTTAACCTTTGAAAACACATTGGTTGTGATCATTAACCATTTATAACCAACCCCATTTAAATGAAAACAAACATGTATAAACAATATTTGGGAATTTGGGCGTCATTCCTTCCAAACTGCTTCCTGCTGGTAGGGGTCGCTGTTATGGGGGATCCTAAGAAGATGCAGAAATCCTGGCTGTAGTCTGCAAGGCTGCCTTGTTCAAGCTGTTTTGAATGTTGGATCACCAGGAATGCTGTTTCAGGGGGTCTGGCTTGATCAAACCACATTAGTCTGGGAAAAATCCACAGATTTTAATTTCTGTGGAAACAAAATTAGAAATTCTTTTCCCAAGTAACTTGTCCTTAGACTTAAATTTTTGAGTCAAAACATTTTTAAAATATAGAACTTGAATTAATCCAGCAGCATTTCCTTTAACAGTTGTTGTTTCCTCAGCAGTCAAACAATACAAAGACAATATAATACTGTACAGTATCCAGATTCTCTCTGAGCTTTCCATCTTTAAGTGGCTTTATTATTACTCTCTTTCTTCTATTTTTTCATTTTTTGAAACAGAGTATCTCTGTGTAAATTTTATCTGTCCTGAATTTACTCTGCAAACAAGGTTTACTATGAAATCACAAGATCTGCTTGCTTCTCAAGTGCTGGGATTAAAGGCGTGTGCCGCCATACCCAGCTGTTCTCTGTCTTTTTAAAACTATTCTTTTTTCAAGCCTACATATTTTTTAAAACACACAGTAAACCTTTAGAGGTTTTTCTTAATATGAATCTGTCTTTACTGTAAATTTTTATTTTTTTTCTGGCCACGAGTCTTTTATCTGGTAAAAAACAACATTGCTGAAATGAAAGTCATATTTGTTCCTGCTGTGGTTTACCAAAGATGGCAGCATGTACTTTTACTGCCCACAGTGAAAGCTGTGGTCACTGCCCTGGTCAATGCTGCCATCCAGCAGGCATGCTGCCAGCTTGGAGATGTGGTCACTGCCATCGCCATCTCTCATACACACCAATAAATTATTAGCAGTGCTTTTTTATAGCCATGCAGTTTTTTGCCGCTTATGCTGAGTCAGGAATCTTCCCTTAAAGGAGCCGTGGAAATTTTTGCTTGTCTCACACAAAACAGAGTGCAACCCAGAAAAATGCTGTTACCAAGAAACCTTGCTTGTCTCTGTTCTTTTGTTTCTAAAACCCTTTTTTTGAGCTTTTGTTAAATTTTAAGTGAAGGTTCTTATTAGCCACGAGGGTGCCATTTTCAAGGAGTAGAATTTTTCCTCCCGCTGCTGGTCTTGTCCCACTGCCATGCCAGCCCAAATTAACACACAGAGACTATGTATTAGATACAATTCTGTTGGCCCGTTACTTGTTTCTTATTGGCTAGCTCTGTCTTAAGGATTAACCCATTTCTATGTATTTCCATGTGGTCTTACCGAGAGTGGAGGAATTGTGGTTCTGTTCTCTCCAGGCTCCCCATCTTGATTCTCCTTCCTACTTCCTCTTTCCTCCTTGTCCCCTAGTCCCGCCTATCTAGCTTTCCTATTGGCCAACAGTGCTTTATTCATTAACCAGTATGAGAAACATATACAGAATGACATCTTCCATCACATAGTCCTTTCTGAGCACTAAACCACAGTGGTCTATGGTTCAGCATTCCTTACAATAGCCTGTGCTTCCTGGTGACTCTTACCTTTTATTTTCTTTATTAATTCTTTTAACTTTTATTAATTCTTTGTGGATTTCACATCAGGCATCCTGGTTCTACTTATCTCCATGGCCCTTGAAATCTAGCCTCTTCCCTTGCAAACATCCTCTGAAAGCAAAACAGAATTTAAAAGAAAAGCCAAAAACCAAATCCAAAAAAAAAAAAAAAAAAAAAAAAAAAAAAAAAAAGGGAGGGGGAAGAGAATCTCATCCTGGAAGCTGTAGTGTGTCCCAATGAGTCAGACAGTTTACCCTTTTGTAAGTGTTCATTGCAATGAGTCATGGCTTTTGGTTTCTGCTATACTATGGATAATGGACTCTCATTGGGGTTCCTCTTGGATATACTGTTGTGGTCCTGTGTGGCATGAATGAGAGAAAGCTCTCTACCCCAACCCTTTTCACCTGCATCAGTTGAGAGAACTACTCTCAGAATCACTAGGGGTGGAGAGGGAGCCCTGACCCTCACCAGATACAACATTCAAGAGAACAGGCACCACACCCAGTTTGGTAGCACACTAGAGTTGACCCTGTTGACCATGATTAAGGTATGCTGGCCTGAGGGCAGGAGAGCAGGAGAGCTGGCCATCCCCTACTCTCTCACACCATATATCCCCTAGGACAATTGGAAGAAAAGGCCCTGCACCTGGCCTGAGCAAAATAGTACAGCTGGTTCTGGTGGTGTGAATATGAGCCAGACTCTAGGGTCTGAGAGTAGGAGAAATGGTCCAACTCTTTGCTTCAGACTTCATTAGCTGAGCTAGCCTAGGCCAGTACTAGAGAGATTACCTGGGAAGTGACAATGAGGGAAAGTTGGCTGTTTGACCCACTCAGCTATCATCCAGACCCTGAACCCAGGCTGTGAGTTAGCCCACCACAGCACCTACCTCATCTATGAAGTGTTGGAGCATGAGAAGGGATGAGCCTTCATATTCAAAGATGCAGAGAGCATTAGGGGCAGTAGGGTAAACCCTCTTGCTCTCAAGCCTTCTAGCTCAACTGAGCCCCTTCCCACATGGTCAGCTGTAAGTATGAAGCCCAGTTGAGCTGCATGCCTGTGGTGAGGGGGCTGAGGCTTTATATAATATTCTAAGACTAAAATTAGATTGTATCCAAGGTATTGAAGTACACATTTTTTTTGATACCTCAGTTTTAGTGTTGAGAACAATGATATAATATTTTTTCAAACTTTTTGAATCTCTAGATGATGTCACAAGTTTTTCTGATTTCCTCCAGAATATGACAAAAGTGTCAGGATTATCCCATTTTCTCTTAAATTTGACTTTCAAATTATTCTATTTGACAGTATTATCTTTTTCTTTTGTTGTGTATTTTATTTTTTTATTTTTATTTAAATCGGAAATAATCTTATTTTACATATTAATCCCAGTTCCCTATCCCACCCTCCTGTGCCCCCCACCAATGAATCCCCTCCTCCCACCCTCCAGGTAGAGTGCTCCCTTCCATGGGGGATCATCAAAATATGTCACATAATTTGGAGCAAGGCCTAGGCTTTCCCCCACATATCTAGGATGAGAGAGTGTCCCTTCGTGGAGGAATAGGCTCCAAAAGTCCATTCTTGCACTAGGAATAAATACCGATTCCACCATCAGTGGTTCCATAGACTACTCAGGACTCCTGTCACCCAAGTACAGGGGGCTTAGTTCGGTCCTATGCTGGTTCCCCAGCTGTCTGCATGGTGTCCATAAGCTCCAACTTGCTCAAGTCAGCTGTTTGTGTGGGTTTCTCCAGCATAGTCTTAACCCCTTTGCTTATCAGTCCAGCCTCTATACACCTGGATTCCAGGTGTTCTTTCAGCTCAGTGCTGAGCTGTGAATCTCTTCTGCTTCCATCAGCTACTAGATGAAGATTCTAGGATGGTATTTAAGGTAGACATCAATTTCATTATCAGGGGAGGTATTTAAGGTAGCATCTCCACTATTGCTTACATTTTTAGTTGGGTTCATCCTTATGGATCCCTGGACATTTACCTAATGCCAGATTTCTTTTTAAACATATAATAGCTCCCTCTACCAAGGTATCTCTTTTCTTGCTCTCCTCTATTCATCCCAAACTCAATTTTTCTGATCCCTTATGTTCTCCTCCCTCATTCTCTTCTCCCCTCCCATGTGCTTCCAATTAGTTTAGGATCTCTTGTCCATTTTCACTTCTCTGAGGAACCATGTATGTCTCTCTTACAGTCCTCTTTGTTTCCTAGCTTTTCTGGAGGTATGGATTGTAGGTTTAGCCATCAGGGAAATGCAAACCACAAAAACTCTGAGATGCCATTGTAATCTTGTAAGAATGGTTAAAATTAAAAACACCAATGAGAGTTTATCCTGGATACTATGTGGAGAAAGGGGAAGGCTTTTCCCTTGATGTTGGGAGTGCAGCTCATATATCTGCTTTTGAAACCTTTATGGTGGTTTCTCAGGAAAATGGAAATCAGTCCACTTCAAGATCCAGCAATTCTACTCTTAGGCATATACCCAAAGGATGCACATACATACAACAAGTACATTGTTCAACTATGTGCATGGCAGCATTATTTGTAAAAAGCCAGAACCTAGATGCAACCTAGATGCACCCTTAACCAAAGAATGGATAAAGAAAATGTGGTACATTTACACAATGGATTATACTCAATGGAAAAAAAAAAGCGAAAATCAAAAAAAGAAAACAACAACAATAACAACACAAAACAAAATGAAACCAAACCAAACAACAACAACAACAACAACAAAAAAAAACAATGATATCTTAAAATTCCCATGCAAATGAATGAAACTAGAAGAAACCATCTTGAGCGAGGTAATGTAGTCAGAGGAAGATAAACATGGTATGTACTCACTCATACTCGGACATAGAGCAAAGGATTACTAGCCATACTATCTTTAACCACAGCCAATATTACACTCTCTCTCTCTCTCTCTCTCTCTCTCTCTCTCTCTCTCTCTCTCACACACACACACACACACTCTCTGTCTCTCTCTCTTTCACACACACACACACAATTGATACATGACCTTATCATACATACCAACACTGAGTCATATCTAATGTGCTCTAGTCAGTTGTACATAATAACATAGTTGAGATCAAATTATCTAGAGAAAATGGACAGTATTAAATGGAATAACTTGCAATAAACTGCTTTGTAATCTCTCAAATGTCAAATGACTTGCACATAACTTCTCAAATTTTATTCACAATAAACACATGAAAAGTTAGATTCATTTCCCAATAGTAAAGTCAATGAAAAAGAAAGTATAATTAGATTGTTTTGTTAGCTCTAAAAAATTCTGATTTATTTCTACGAAAGTGTTAAATTTATTTAACGCAGACTTTAATATATGATCAGGTCATTGACACATGAGAGGGTTAGTAGAAATTAAATTTCCTTGACTGTGCTTAAAACAAAAGAAACAACAGTCAAGAACAGTTGGGACTTGGTCTTCCCTTATCTTAAGATGTTGAAAGAGAAGAGGGTGGTTAGGTTTATTTTAATACTGTAAAATGTTTCAACTCAGAATAAGATGGTTTTCACCACTTTCTCTGGTAGTTGCTCAATTATTATTTTGAAATAGTTTGACATTTTATTCTGTTTTAATTTTTTTATTTAAATTTGAAACAAGCTTGTTTTACATGTCAAACCTAGTTCCAGGCCCCCCTCCCACCAACCCCCATCCCATCACCTTTCTGCTCCCCAGGGAGAGTAAGGTCTTCCATGGGGAGTCTTCAAAGTCTGTCAAAATCCTTTGGAGCAGGGTCCAGGCCCTCTCTTCATGTGTCTAGGCTGAGAGTCTCACTCTATGTGAAATGGGCTCCCAAAGTCCATTAATATTCTAAGGATGAATACGGATCCACTACCAGAGGCCCTATAGACTTTCCAGTCCTCCTAACACCCATGTCCATGGAATCTGGGTTGGTTCTGTGCTTGTTTCCCACCTATCAGACTAGAGTGCATGAGTTCCCCCTTGTTCAGGTCAGAAGTTTCTGTGGGTTTCTCCAGCCTGGTTTTGACCCCTTTGCTCATCACTCCTCCCTGCCTGCAACCGGATTCCAGGAGTTCAGCTTAGTGTTTAGCTGTGGGTTTCTGCTTCTGCTTCCATCAGCTACTAGATGAAGGCTCTAGGATGGCATATAAGGCAGTCATCGATCTCATTATCAGAGAAGGACATTTTTGAAGTAGCCTCTCCAGTGTTGCTTAGATTCTTACTTGGGTTCATCCTTGTAGATCTCTGGACATTTCCCTAGTTCCAGATTCTTCTTAAAACCTATCATGTCTCCATCTATTATGTTACCTGTTTTCTTGTTGTCCTCTATTCTTTCCTTGACTCAATCTTTCTGCTTCTTAATGCCCACCTCTCCCCTCCTCTTCCTCTTAACTTCCGCTCCATTCCCCCCATGCTCCCAATTTCCTTGGAAGATCTTGTCCCTTTTCTCTTCTCCAAGGGGCCATATATGTCTCTTTTAGGGTCTTTCTAGTTTCCCTAGCTTTTCTGACAGTATGGATTGTAGGCTAGTAATCTTCTGCTCTATATCTAAAAACCATTTAAGAGTGAGTACATACTATGTTTGTCTTTTTGTGACTGGGTTACCTCACTCAGGATGGTTCCTTCTAGTTCCATCCATTTGCCTGAATTTCAAGATTCCAGTGTTTTCCCTGCTGAGTAGTACTCCATTGTGTAAATGTACCACATCATTTTCTTTATCCATTTTCCAGTTGACAGGCATTCAAGACCTCAACATAAATCCAGCCACACTGTACATTTTGGAAGAGAAAGTTAGAGGCACCCTTGAATGAATTTGTATAGGAGGCTACTTCCTGAACAGAACACCAGTAGCACAAAAATTGAGATCAGAAATTTAATGGGACCTCCTGAAATTGAAAAACTTTTGTAAGGCAAAGGACACAGCCAACAAGACAACATGGCAGCCCACAGACTGCGGAAAGATCTTCACCAACTCCACATCTTACAGAGGGTTGATCTCCAAAATATACAAAGAACTCAAAAAGCTAGTTTCCAAAATTCCAAGTAATCCAATTAAAAAGTAGACTATAGAACTAAGTAGGGAATTCTCAATAGAAGAATGTAAAATGGCTGAACGACACTTATGAAAATGCTCAAAATCCTTAGCCACCAGGGTAAAGCAAATCAAACAGCTCTGAGATTCCATCTTACTCCTGTCAGAATGGCTAAAATAAAAAACACAAGTTGCAGTTTATGCTGGAGATGATGTGGAGAAAGAGGTACACTCCTCTACTGCTGGTGGGTGTGAAAATCTGTACAGCCACTTTGAAAATCAGGATGGAGTTTCTTCAGGAAAATTGGAATCAGTCAAACACAAGCTCCAGTAATTCCACTCTTACGCATATACCCAAAAGATGCAAATTCACACAAGGACATCTGTTCAACTATGTTTAGAGCAGCATTATTTGTAATAGCCAGACCTAGGAAGCAACTTTAATGCCCCTCACCTAAAAATTGGATGGAGAAAATGTGGTACATTTACACATTAATTTGATTTTTTTTAAAATAAATATTGTATTACAATGATTACATCTGTTTGGATGGGGGTACCTAACACATATCAAAGGAAAAGTTAACATTTTTTCCTTTTGCCTTTATCTGAATTCTGGGACTTAAACTCAGAACTTTAGGCTTACCCTCTACATTTCCAGCTGTGTCATTTTCATTAGTCCTAATTCTAAATTTTTATTCTGTTGAAATATAATGGAAAATTTTTATGCAGATTTAGTGTTATTTTACTTCTTTTAAAAGCAACATATGGATATGTTTTTAATGTAGATAATTTAGCATGAAAGTAAAGAATCTTAAAGTTGAGATTCTCTCATAAACTCCTTCTTAGGCCAGATGTTTCCTATTATTGTAATTTTTAGCCTAATTTTTTATAAAGCCGCTTAAATTTTATGTTACACAAAATCAATTGTTTCTGATCATAACTTATCTTTATAAACATTTCTTCAATATTTTCTTATCAGTTTCACTTGGAAATTTGCAGGTGTGTTTCTCCTTCATATTTACTTATAATAATTTATGAAAGAAATGAAACTACTTTTTAATCAAAAGAAAATCACATATACACATATGTGCGTGCAATAATAATTAGGGAAAAATAGGCCATAAATTTGAGGGTGAACATGGATGGGTATATGGAGGAAAGGGAAGGGAGAAATCCTATAATTATTTCAGAAACTCAAAGGGAAGAAAATGAGAAAAAGGGACATAAAAGAAATCAGTATTCCAGCTGACCCAGTTGCAACAACATAGCACATATAAAGTGACTTGGAAACATGACAAAACATTTTCTGTTATATAATTACCTATTTTTATGTGCAATTGAAAGTTTTTGTTGGAAAATGTAAGTTAATCACCAAGAAATGTACATATATATTTCTTTAGTGACACTACAGGAAATAAATCATGAATATCATCTCAAACATGGTATATTAAGATACATAAATGAACCAAATGTTTTCATGTTTCCTGGCAAATGTGAATGCCATGAACTGAGCATATATTTCATCTTTATCCAAGGCTGTTTTGATGACGGATAACTATGAAGAAATATGATAAATATCTGATCAAAGTGTTGGACAACATTTATTGTTGCACATTACCCTTCTTAGTTGTTAAAAAGTACATTTCTTACATTTTAAATGGGAACTATGATTTGCAAGACCTGAATGGACAAGCTTGTTTTGATACATGGTTTTAATATAAACTAAAATGAATATCATCAAAACAATCATTCTAAATGTAAGAGATAAGAACACCAACTTAAATTTTATATTCTGAAGTTCATGTCTTTCCAGAAAGTCAGAACAACTTTACTACATTATAAATGCTAAGTTTTATCTACCTGAAAAAAATAATATGAGATTATTGAGTGATGGGATATGTCATTCTATAAATGCATTTTCACATTGTTTAGTGAATAAAGCACTGTTGGCCAGTAGGGAAGCAAGATAGGTGAGACAAGGAGACAAGGAAGTTTAGGGCAGAGGTAGGAGAAAATTCAACATGGAGGACAGAGAAAACAGAATGCTGGCCCCTCTCTCCGGTAAGATAAGACCACATGGAAATATTTAGATTAATAGAAATGGGTTAATATTTAGTAACTGGCCAATAACTTTATATCTAATACAATATCTCTGTATGCTATTTGGGGATGGTGTGGCTGAGGGACCAGGCTGGTGGAAAGCATACTCATAACAATTGAGATTGACCATATTTAGATGATTATTTCTTCTGTTATCAGAATTCATCAAGTAATCTTATCATTTACACATTTTATATATAAATTTGTACCACATTCAGTGTTTTGTGTGTGGGTGGAATGTAAAATAACATTAAAAGTGAGAGTATAGAAATACTGCTTATGTAAAAACACATCACTACTCTTATCTATCACGAGCAGTCTGTTTGATATAGATGAGAAAAATTGCACTCAAAGGAGAGTGCAGAGTATTATGTTAATTTCAAATTTATATGAACTCACGATTTTATTTGGAATTATCTTTGCTTAAAGAATTACATAAATAAGTAAAGAAAGGTATTAGCTATGGTAGCTATGACATGTATAATACCAAAACACTGTTCAGCATATCATTTAAACCCATTGCTACTTGCATGATAGAAGAGGGACCTCATGATCAGTAGGGCTATTTTTGTGTACTTTCAATATTCAATTTTAATGTGTAAGAAAAAGATATAACTGAATTTATGAGAAATCCCATTTAACAAAGTTTATTTTTCTTAATTTTTTATAGGTAGCACAATATATTAGCAAGGTGTAAGTCTGTATGATCTATCTCTGGTTTCAAAATGTTTGCATTTCATTGGAAAACATATTTTACCTTTTGACTCTTTGTGTTTCTAATACTTGGAATTATATAGAATAATATGCCTGTAAAGTCATTCAGTGTAGCTATTAGGAACATTTGTCAAAATAAGCTCTGGAGTTTTTAGTACCTGTCTTAACACATGGGATGCACTTGTATGGAATCATGCAGCATGCATATAACAGAGATCCGTACTGCTTCTGGAAAAAAAAAAAGCTCATATAAGTATCTTTTTTGTAAAATTGTATTTTCATTGTGAATAGAAACTTTTTTCTAGATATTTTTGTTAACACCATTTTATTTATGATGTTTCTTCAGGACTTTTCCTCTGGGTTAAAGGGAAGTGCTGTTTTCCAAAATATATGAAGAACTCAGAAAGAACTCAAAAAGCTAGTTACCAAAACACCAGATAATCCAATTTAAAAATGGGGTAGAGAACTGTACAGAGGATTCTCAATGGAGGAATCTAAAATGGCTGAAAGATAGTTAAGAAAGGGGCTGTTATATTTAAGGTAGACATGTTAAATATTTGCAAGAAAATAAATGAAGTACAGTACAAATAACAAACCAAATTAAGAAGTCTTCCAATGCAATAAGAAAACCCTCCATTTCACCCATATATAAAATGCAAAGTGCTATGACTAACTCAGTAGAAGGGAATGTGTCACTTGTATATGTGACTTCTCTACTAATGAATAATATTGAAAAACAGAGTCCTTCATTTTTTTCACTCTGGTTTAAAGTATTCCTTGTTGGGCATGGGTGATATAGGAAAAATAGTCATCAAGCCTGTTTTAATACTTGCCCTAAACTGTGCTGATATTTTCCTTCATGGGCTCAAGATTTCTTAAATTTGAAATGAATCAGAGAAATATTACATAACTAATTTTTAGTTATTTTTTAATAGTAATAGATTCTCAATGATTCTGTAATTCACTGGTTATTTCTCTGGTTCTCAAAAAAAAATAGGTAGACAGGAAAATATTCAAACAAACAAAAAACTTTTATTAGATTTGCCTAACACTTGCAACATAATATTGTCACCTACAAAGTTCATACTCAAGAACCACACAAATGAGTTGCAAAAGAAAAATCATACATTTTAAGTATGTTTAAGATTTTGTAGAGGGCCATGTTCACAGCTAATATGAGATTCTTGCAGCCTCTGGCTGTGTGTTGGACATGCCTACATCAAATAAAGAATATTGCAGAAATTTATCACAGTTCATCAAAGACTTACCTAAATCCATAAAATATTCTGACAGTCACACCTTTATAATTCCTGAAAGGCTCTATGTTACACACATGAGGGTATAACTATTGAAAGGACACATGGCAGATTATGCAAATGAGATGGATGCCTTTCCATAGGAAGAACAACTGCTGTCCCACAAGTATCCTATCCCCAGATATAAGTAAACATATGGTAGGGTGGAAATTCAGTTAGGTCAAGAATGTGTAGGTCAGGACAGGGTCTGAAAGACTACTAAAAGCCTGGGTATAGGAGCTCCTTAGACTTAATGTATCTCATTCTGTTTGGGGCTTTAGTTTCTATACTTTTAAGTAATACAAATGAAGTCTTGGATTATAGAGATTAGCTGAACTCTGTGAGTTGTTATAGGGCATTTTTGAAACACAACAGGTAGTAGCAATCACTGGATTTGCAGTCAGCATGGAGGAAATAAAGATAGCTTGGAGAACCCCAAACTTGTATTTAATATCTGAAGCAACATGTTATAGGACTTTGCCCTCACCATGTAACATGCAGCATATTTTTGAGTAATTCATATGAAAACAAACAAAACAGCAGCAGCAACAACAACAAAAATAAATAAAACCATAAAAACCAAGATGACTGAATTGGTTAAGATGTTTTCTTCCAATTCTGCTGACCTATTTGTTGCCCAGAGCCACATGGTAGAAAGAGTAGAGTAACTCCTCCACCCCAAGTACTATTTGATAGGATTTTGCCTACCCACATTGTACCTGAATCCTGAATCTATCTTTACTGTACATCTTTCTTTTTCTGGCCACGAGTCTTTTATCTGGTAAACAACATTGCTAAAATGAAAGCCACAGCTTTAGTAGCCTCTGTCTATCAAAGATGGTGGTGGGTACCTTTACCGCCAGAACTGAGAGCTCTGTTCACTGCCTTGATCTGCGCAGCCATCTGACAGCATGCTGCTGGCTTGGAAATGTGGTCACTGCCATTGCCAGTTCTCGTACACACCATTCAGTTGTTAGCTGAGCTCTTTAAAAGCCTTGAGGTTTTTTTTGCCACTATGCTGAGTCAGGAAACCTCCCTTAAAGGAACTGTGCAAATTTATGCTTTTCTCTAGCAAAACAGAGTACAACTGAAAAAATCTGTTACCAAGAAACCTAGCTTGTCTCTGTTCTTTTGTTTCTAAAACCCCTTTTTAAGCTTTTCTTAAAGTTTAAGTGGAAATTCTTATTAGCCACATTGAAGGCGCCATTATGTATGAGTAAGGTTTTTCGCCAGCCTGGACCCACAGATGTACTAGCCCTAAATAACACACAGAGAAACTGTATTTGATATAATGCTGTTGGCCAGTTACTAATTTCTTATCAGCTAGCTCTGTCTTAAATATTAACCCATTTCTATTAATCTAAGTACTTCCACATGGTTTTATCTTACGGGAGAGAGGTACTGGTGTTCTCTCTCCATCCTCCATCTTGACTTTCCTCCCTACTACTTCCTTTCTCCACCTCGTCTCCTAGTCCCACTTATCTTTCATTAACCAATAAGAGAAACATATTCACAGAATGACATCTCCCATCGCCTCTGTCCCCACATGAATAAGCAAAAATAATAACTGTTCTAAATCCTTGCATGTCCTGATACTAACTTTAACAGAGAAAACTCAAAAGCAGTGGTAGGTTCTCAACAAGGGGTTTTTATTAAAAAAAAATTAAAATTGAACAAAATTACTTTGAGTTTTGAGAAAATTAAATGGTGTCAGGAATCACATTTTGAAAGACTTTAATTAGATATAAAGAAATGTTTCTCATTTAAAGGAAGTTTTCATAATGAGTTTTCCATGTGTCATTTAAATGTCTCATTCATTTAAACCTTATTGTTCTATATTTGTTGGGGGTTACTGTCTGAAGTATGGATCACATTTCTGTATTTTAACAGGAAAGTGATGAAAAGTCATAGCAAATGTATAAGGAGCTTTCCTAACATTTTAAAGCTGGTAGATAGTGCATGCATCAACACGGAGGAGAAAAGTAAGCTTGGTACTTTAGCTCTAAGAGATGATGACAAAAGAGTATAATCCTAATGATTGCATTGTTAACTGCATTAACAAATAGTGAAGAAACCATAATAGCTTTGCCAGTTTGGTAAAGTGAAGGGTAGTGTGTCAATGTGATGGTCAGTATTTACGACTTCTAAAATAAGCTGGATATTGAAACTTTATAAATGAATGTTTGCATTTCCTCTCCCTTATCATTAAGAAGAAGGTGTCCTAACAGTGGACTGGCAATTAGAACATGTAAAATGGTCTAATTCTAAGAAGACCTTTATAAATCACTATGGTATAATCACCAGTTCCTAAATCCATCCTTTCAGTGGATGTGAATAAATGAGCCCCATATGCTGAGGAGACTTAGTAGATAATTGTGGCAGTAAAGAATTGCTGAGCACAGAGAGGAGCAGCAGAATTAGGAACTTAATTGTAAAGATGAGAATCTGAAATAATAGGAAGAAAAATACATTCTAGGAATGGACTGTACAGTACTATACTGATAGTTAACTACAGGACACTTGCACATACAAATTGGTAGTCGTAGGTTTCATGTTTTGTTCATTCTAAATTGTTTTTCTTTCTTCAAGTATATACTGTGCATCTCAGAGTATTAATTAAGCACATTTTGATTAGTCTCTTATAATTTATAAGGGAAAGGTCATACAGGGAAGGCTTAGTACTTCTCTGGTTTCCAAATTACATTTATACAGTTACTTGTCAGACATGTTCTTTCCCACCTTATTCACAATAGCTGGAGAATGGAAATAAAATGAGTTATTTTTATTTATCTTGTGTATAACACCACGACTATTGTAGGTAGGTTGTTAAATTCTGTGATTATATATAATCAGATTTTTTTCCTAGCTAGAAACAAATGGACTTTAACTTTTTAAACATAACTATATTTCATTTGAAATAGTACTGGATGGCTACTTCCTACTTCCTTGTGTGAATGAATGTCATTTATGCAGGTCCATGGTTACCATCGTACCCAGGGTTGGGATAGATTAGAGATGTTGTTGGTTTGTATGATGTTACAATTTCTTTTTCAAAGTGATTGACAGACAGATGGAAGCTATGCTTCCTCCTTCCTTTTCATAGTTCCATGAATGTACATAATGTAAATATAAGGGAAAAACTCTTGTCCTAGTCACAGTAACACATCCTAAAAGCACCTGCCTTGGTAATTCCATGATTTTTGGCTTGTCTGAGAAGCAAATCATCACCTTTTCTTATTTTGTTTGTTGTTGATGTCTATTAACATATAGAATTTAAATTCCAATTATTCCCCTCCTGAGTTATAAAGATGATTGATATCTGTCATGGAATATGGTACTCCAAACTGAGTCTTAGACCCTAGATGGGACTCATACAGATACTACCTAGACCAGATCTAATTATGCCACCAGTATAAAATATATCAGCATCCTAGGGGAATTTTAAAACTATTTCATCTGATATATCTGATATGGTTTATAAATTATAAAACATAATTTATAAAACATCAGTTTGCATCACACAACACAGTGTGTGACAGATATTGTTTATAATAAGTAGATAAAATATAAATATATTCTTTCTTGAAAGACTTCTTTCTTAAAAATAGTAAGGTAAAATAAATACATAGAATAAATTCCTTTGTTTGTGTTGCGCAAATACATTTCCTGCCTAAGGAATTTTAAGGTATACCAGTTACTTCTAGACTTTCCAATGAGTTCATTTTAATTAAGTACATAATATATATTCAGTAATTGCTAGTTGTTGTTTATATTTATTGACAAAGTGTTATATAAGTGCCACTCATGGGCACGCACATATTTTTGAGGGATGTGTTGAATCCAGAGGTATAAGATTATTTCAAAATAACATTACTCTCATATTAACGGTGGATACCCAAATCAGTTTTGATTTTTCCACTTACAATGGAGCATTATGCAATACCAACACTTTTATTTGCTTGGAAAGTTTTTGTATAAAAGATATATGATATATGAAATATATCATAATTAAAGTGAAAGGTATATGTTTCTGGACTTTGAATAGTACATCAACAATGCTTATCAGGAAACAGATTACTAGTAATAGTGACTACGAAATATGAGAATGAACCTTGTGATTGGATTAGTTTGTCAATAATTTTCTTTCAGTCCTTCAGATAGAACAGTCTCCTTGTTTAAAGCATGTAAACCTCCAACTTGCAATATACTGCTCCCTCAGTCTTTTGAGTTCTATTATAGGAATTTGACACTATACTCATTAGAAGGTGAATTTTGTTAGCAAATTACAAATTTCTATATTTGACAAATATAGGAAATACTGTTACTAAATCAAAATTGATGAAATTGTGAGGATAAATGATCTGTATATCACAATGACTAAGAGTTGTAAAATATTAATTTTGAATAGGAGATTATATACAATTATAGAGTGTCATTAGTGAATCACAAGTCAAGGCCTAGAACGTGCTATTCACTGGGAGGAACCAGGAATCAAACACTTAATTTGAGTGAGCCTTTGAATATGTAAAAGGGAATTATAGACTAAAGCTGAAGGCAAATTCAGATCAAGAAGGAACAGGTAAGATGCTTCTGTTTTCAGGTCTGAATAATACAGGGTGAGGAAGGAGAAGAGCTATAGATGTAAAAAGGCTACAGCAAATTTAAGATTGTGGAGATGGACTCTGAAGAGTTTATCACAAGACCAGAGAGATGGGAGAGGGGCAAATGTGCAGTCCCTGCTTCCTGTTGACCAGTGGTGGTTAGTCCCAAAATGAACATCTCGAAAACCTTATATTCCAGGACCTTATGCTTAAAAGTCAGCAAGACATTTTTAAGATAGGTCAGGGGAAACCAAAGAGAAGTAAGGGCTAAGAAGTTTATCTGTTGTCCAGACATCTGTCCCCACAGTAAGCTGTCAAAAGAAATACCACTTTGGGAGCCAAAATCACCCAAGGGGCTAATCAGCTTAAAGGCAGGACAAAAGTCACAGGCTATTGCAAAGTGCTCACTGTGTTAACTCACTGCCTTGCCTGCCAAGAAGCCATGCAGTCCTCCCAAAATAGGATGGATGCTTCCCTTCGTTGTACTACTGGAATCTTTAGAAACGGCTTTCCTCGGTTCTCAACTAGACAGGAGGAAAAAAGCCCTCCCAATAGGGTAGAAGACACATTCCTGAACATTGGTTGGTATGGAAGCTAAGGAATGGTAGTTAAAAGCAAGTATGTGAGTGTTTTAAGGAACAAAAACTTCTTCAATCACCTTCTGTCAAGCCCAGTTCACCCTGTGTGCTTGCCTTCTTTTCTATTTCTGGCAACTTGAGAAATTCAAATTATGAAAGGATCACTCTTCTTTCTGTCTCCAGATTTCTCTGAGCTTCATGTTAAAATCTCATAAAGGCCTTACGTGACTCCATTTCACTGCCTCATCTCTCTGCATCATATTTTAATGTGAAGCTGCTAAAGAGTGAATGTGAATTCAAACATGAATAACTTATTACTGTGAGCTATTATTCCCCTGTCTCCTTGTCACTTTGTTCATCAGTGTCACCAGTTAAATTTTACTTCATTTCCTCTAGTTCTCAGCTGACAAGAACAATGAAGCCCAGATTCTGTAGTTTTCATTGTTCTGAACATGACATTTTGTGTTGGTAACTTTATTAGTTACTCTATTTCTGGCACTTTACATTTGAGATAATCTTGGTGGTTGTTCTTGTACCTCTTTCCTGATGACAATTTTAGAATGTGCACATATGTATGAAATCTTCTTGTCATTTTTATTTATTTAGCATTACCCTGTATTTATTATCATTTTTGTATATGTTCTCAGATAAACTTCTTACTTATAGTTCAAATGCATGTTTTCCCTATTTGTTGATAAAATAACGTAAATCAGAATATTATCACGGACATTAAGATCTTAGCAGCTTTTCATTTAAACTTCTTTATTTAAGGGTTGATTTAGCACCTAATGCTTATAGTACAATGTTCTAGGCACTAGAAATTTAATATCAAATGAAATAGACATACATAATCTTTTATAGAATGGATCTTCTTACAGAAAGAGATGGGTAATAAATGAAATATGATATGTGAAATGGCTGCAATAGATGCAGGTGTCAAGAAAAGTTAGAGGTGGCTTAGAGACTGTCTCATTGAGAAAATGGTATTTAAGCAAAATCTTCAGAGAGTTGGAAGATCAAGGAAGGGGATCATGAAGATGGAATATCAGGCTGAAAATCCCTGAGCAGAGTGCTCAAGGGACAGCAAGGTGTACAGGGATGCTCTGCAGTGTGTGTATGTGTGGGGGAGGGATGAGGAGAAAGATGGCAAAGAGGTTGAGTTGAGGTGGGGGCAGTAAGAATTGACCACTATAGGACACTTGTGAGGACTTTATGGACCTTTTTCTAAAAAACACATTGGAAGTACTTGAGAGATGAATGGCAAGACTAAGCATATGTGTAGGTAACACTCCAGCAGAGGGCTAGAGAAAACAAAAGGTAGATTGACAGTGAAGAAGGTGAGAACACACCTAGTTGAATATCATTTTTCCCCCTTTAGTGTGATCTTCTGTAACTTACAAAATTATTAGAACTTTAAGTGTTTGGGAAGATTACAAATTGAAAATATGCATTTTAGTAAAAAAAATAACACATTATTTAAGTATTGACACTAGAATCTGAGAATAATGATTATCTCACTTAAAGGCCAAGCAAGGTGGTGCACACCTTTGGTCCCCAGCACTCAGGAGAAAGAGATAGTTGAATGTCTGAGTTCCAGGTAAGCCTGGCAAAAAAAAATCTCACCTAAGAAAGATATTTTACCTTTAGCAAGTAACTTAGTCTCCCTCATTCTGGAAGTTTCTATTTGGAAGACAACAGGGAACCGGCTATCTTCAGAATACATATAGAGAACTCCTGTAAAGTTCTTTGTATAGTTACTGTCAAACAGTGACTATTTATTAAAGTAGGCAACTTTTAATTTCTAGTTTATTTTTACCTCATCATATATGAAAGAATGTTATGGACTGGTTGTACTCAGTCCATCATTGTTAAGTTTTAAAGAATTGTTAGGGAAATCATAAACCCTCATTTCAGCAGTTTTGAATCCAAAAACAGTTAAGTATGAAAGAAAGTTTTAAGGAAAAGGAATCTCATCTTCAAGGTGATTGCCATTCAGTATGTACTTTTGATTTATTTTATTGGTTTATGTTAATTGTACATATTACATGATATCACAGAGACATTATAATTTTATTTTATATTTATTATTCACTAGCAATAGCTCCTCAGGAAGGAGTTGGGCCTAGAGATCATCTGCCTCTCTTTAGCTTTTGATTACTTTTTATCTTGTATTTTCTCTCTCTCTCTCTCTCTCTCTCTCTCTCTCTCTCTCTCTCTCAAACAACAGCTGCTGTGAGTTTAGGATTAAAGTAGCCATGTTATCATCCCTTTTTCATCCTTTGGTTTTTAATTATTTCCATTTTTTCTTCTACACATTTCCCCCACTCCCAAGGGGGTTACTATAGATGTGCTTGTATGTTATATATACATAGTATTTTATTCCCAGTGTCTTTTTCTGACCAGTCAACTCTAAATAGTGGGTACATATCCAATAGAACTTTTAGTATTCTACAAAGACACTTGCACATCTATGCAAAATGCTGGTCCATTCATAATAGCTTGTAAATGGAATCAACCTAGATGACCATCAACAGATGGAATGCTACCTACCTGAAAGAAAAAATGAAATCATGAAATTCACAGTTAAATAGATAGAGCCAGAAAATTGTACTGAGTGAAGGAAGCAACAGTCACAGAAAGATAGACACTGTATTCTTTTCTCTAACATGTGAATCTTAGCTTCAAATCTGTTATTTTGTGTCTTTAATCAGGAACATAAGCAGAAGCCAGAAAACTAGAATGGGGCCTTTTGTTGGCTTTGGGTAGCATATTAAAAGAATGGGGTACAAGTTACAGATAAAAGAAATATTGAGATGTAGAATAATGGTGTTAAAAAGATGTACATGGAAAAGATACCTGTAAGTTTGTAGAACATGTGGTAGAGTGGAGAGCTCACTCAAAGGAAGAATATATGAAACTCCATGAGGAAGCTATCTCACAGCACAATTTAAAAAATTAGTTAGATGGCTAGTAGGATACATGTGACATAAAATAAAAGGGTAAAAATAAAGGGAAAAAAGGTTGGCAGGGGCTAGTGGGTGTGCCAACTTAAACTATATATGAAAAAAATTTCAAAAAATCACACTAGTTAGTAAGTTAATTTCAAATTACAACAGAGAGAGAGAGAGAGAGAGAGAGAGAATTCAAATCACAATTAGCTTGCAAAAGTAGATAATGTAGGAAACAAAAGATATGGGCTATCCTATGAAACTTGCAGCAGATATAACATACCTTCCTTAGAGTTACTGCTCAGAGATGTCTTAGGCTATCACCATTGTCCTTCATAACTTATCATGGCTACCTTGTTGTTGCAGATACCACACCTTGTCTGCAAGGCATAAAGAAAGTAATCTCAAACCAACAGGAAACTTCTCTTGGCTATCTTTCATAGTGCCAGAAGGCTTTATGGAGGCTTCTGGGAGAAAAACATCAATGGTCTTACCTATGTTGAATACTCATGCTACAGTATCAACCTGCCAGGCAATATGTACGTACTGATGCAATAATGTCAAGATGTGGAGTAACTAATCACGTTCTGACTAAAATTCGAGGCATACTCCTGAAGAAGGCAATTTATATATTGTACAATCATGGCCCAAACCCCATGGTTGGAGAAGTCATAGGCCATAATATAGAGCTTGATGGTTAGTGGGTTTTATTTTTGTTTATGTCAACTTGATACAATATAGACTCATTTGGGAACAGAAGTCTTAACTGAGAAGATGTCTCAACTAAATTGTCCTGTAGGCAAATTACGAAGATATTTTCTTGATTAAACACTGTTGTGGAGCATACTAGAACTGCCTATCCATTCAGGACTACCCGTAATTTCCACCTGCCTGGACTCTGCAGACCACTCTGAGTTCCTGCAGGCTGGATCCTTGACTCCCATTACTGGGACACTGCCAAAGAAGCTTCATCTGGAGAGTGCTAGACCCAGGCTACATCTGCCTATAAGCTTAAGGAACAACCTGAGTCCCAGCCTTCAAGATCTTTGACTCCTGTTGCCAGTCTTCTGCTGGAGCCTGATCTTTGACCACCAATGATAGGACCCTGCCTGTGGAGAGACCTCCTAGTGAGCTTGGACCACCCAGAGCTACAGGCATCGAACCTCTGACCCACCTAAGCCAACCGTGGAAGTACCATAGAGAGAGGGAGAGACCCCATCAACACCTACTGGAAGAAGCTATGGGAAGATGGCAATACAAGAAAACACCTAACAACAGAATGATAAGCCTAACAAAACAAGAATCTAGGTAATCTACACTAATTAGATCAGAAAACAACAAAGCAGATGAAGCAGAAGAGAACAACTTAAAATTTATCATCATAAAAATGATAGAGGCCCTCAAAGAAGATGTGAGAAAATCCCTTAAAGAATTGGAAGAAAAAAACAAACAAAAAATTGGAAGAAATGAACAAATTTCTTAAAGAAAATAAAGTACAGAAATTCAAGAAAAACAATTCAACTGCTGAAGGAAATGGTTCAAGACATGAAAACTGATATAGAGACAATAAAGGAAACCCAAACCAAAGGAATGCTGAAAATAGAAAAACGGGGCAAACAACTGGGAATTACAGACACAATATTAACCAACAGAATTCAAGAAATGGAAGAGAGAATCTCAGGCGCTGAAGATAAACTAGAGAAAATAGATTCATTGACCAAAGAAAATCATAAATCCAACAAATCCTTAACACAAAACATCCAGGAAGTGTGGGACATCTTGAAAAGGACAAACCTAAGAATAATAGGCATAGAGGAAGGTGAGGAAGCCCAGCTCAAAGGTGCCGAAAACATATTCAACAAAAATCATTGAAGAAAACTATCCCAATCTGAAGAAGGACATGCCCATGAAAGTACAAGATGCATACCAAACACCAAATAGACTGGACCAAAGGGAAAAAAACCCCTCAACATATAATAATCAAAACACCTAACATACAGAATAAAGAAAGAATATTAAGAGCAGCGAAGGAAAAAGGACAGATAACATATAAAGGCAGACCTATCAAAATTACACCTGACTTCTCCATGGAAACCATCACAGCCAGAAGGTTCTCGATAGACGTTCTATAAGTATTAAGAGTCCACAGATGCCAGCCCAGGCTACTATACCTAGCAAAACTCTCAATCACTATAGATGAAGAAAATGAGATATTAATGACAAAGCCAGATTTTCACACTATGTGTCTACAAATCCAGCCCTACAGAAAGTTTTGGAAGGAAAACTCAAACCCAAGGAAGTTAATTATGCTCACAAAGGCATAGACAACAGTTAATCCCACTTCACCTGAACCCCAGGGCAAAGGAAGACATATTCACAATACCACTGCCAACAACAAACCTAAAACAAACAAGAATTAACAATCAGTGGTCCTTACTCTCCCTCAACATTAATGGTCTTAACTCACCCATAAAAAAAGACACAGGCTAACAGAATGGATAGGAAGACAGAATCCGTCCTTCTACTACATACAAGAAACACAAGAAACACATTTAATCTTCAAAGAGAGACATTACCTCAGGGTAAAGGGCTGGGAAAAGATCTTCCAATCAAATGGACCCAAGAAGCAAGCAGGTATGGATATACTAATATCTGACAAGTTAGACTTCAATCAAATGAGATGAAGACTCATAGGAGAAATCCATCAACACAAAGTATCAATTTGAACACCTATCCCCCAAATACCAAGGCACCCAGATTCATAAAAGAAATGCTACTAAAACTCAAACCTCACATAAAACCTCACATGTATAGTGGGAGAAGTCAGCACACCACTTTCACCACTGGACAGGACTAACAATCAGAAACTCAACAAAGAAACAAAAGAACTAACAGAAGTTATGTCTCAACTGGGTTTAACAGACATCTATAGAACATTCCATACAAACAAAAAAAGAATATACCTTTTTCTCTGCTCCACATGAAACCATAACTAAATACTGAGTCAAACTAGAATCCAGATGCAGAGAGAGAGGACAAGACCAGATTGCAGAAACACATAGAGACAGCTGATCTGAACAAGGAGGAACTAATGGCCCCCCAGGCTAATAGCTGAGAATCCAGCATGGGACTGACTCAGACCCCCTGAATATGGGTCTCAGCTAGAAGGACTGTACAGTCTAAGGAACCTCAGACAATGGACCCAGGATGTATCTCTGTTGCACAAAAGGACCTTGTTAACACATCCCCCATGGAGAGATACTCTCTTAACCTAGAGACAGTAGAGAAGTTCTAGTCCCTACTTCAAACGACTTGACAGAAGTATATGACCCCACCTGGATAGCATAGCTATACATGTGGAATATGCGTAGGGGGATGGGAGTGGTATGTGAGGGGTAGAGAAGGTCAGAGGAAAGAAGAGAAGGAGGGAGGGAGAGGGAACTGGAATTGACATGTAAGAAAAAAAAAATTAAAGGAAAATAAGAAAAGACTGTTGTGGAGGTTCTTTTCATGCCAGGTCTCTGTGCTGTTTTAGTCCTAAATGAACACACAGAGACTTTTATTAATTATTACACCATTGGCCGATTACTAGGGCTTCATATTGGCTAGCTCTGTCTTCATTATTAAGCAATTTTTATTAATCTATATATTTCCACATGGTCTTGGCTTATCGGAGAATGCCAAGTCCTGCTACCTTTGTATATATAGTATCTGTTTCACAGTCTTCCTCTGCCTACCTTTTTCAGAGTTCTCCTTGTCTCATCATCTCACCTATCTTCATGCCTCATTAGCCAAACAGTGATTTATTCTTCAATCTTCATCCCCCATCATCTCCTCTTTTCTGTCTAAATAAAAGATGGGTTTTAACTTTAACATTGTAAAATTATATATTAAAAACAGTTATCAAGTAAGAACTATAGTTAACAATATTTATTCCATTAACATTTGGCAAAAATTAAAGCAAATATTACATCTTGTATCCTACATTTTTGAGTCAAAAGGTTTATATGTAACTTATCTATCATAATCAAGGAAAATCATAACCATAATAGCTGTCTTCAACTCCATCAAAGTTCTCAGAAGGATAATACATATACTCTGACAGGAACATCTCATTTCTGGACAGACACCCAAAGTTCCTCGATGATGTTGGAGCATTAATCATCAGCCCATAGACCATAGTGTGTCTGATACACTTCTTCGTAAAGTAGTAAATTTGAAATTTTCCCACCTGTATGCTCTATAAACAGGCAGGGGAATCAAGACACCCCCCCAAAAAAACCAGCTTACATAATGCTTTACTAACCTTAAACTTTCTTAATACTAGTTAGAAAGGCAAAACAACAACAGAAAGACATTGGGCCATAGAAAAAATGGAGCTAAATCAGCTGGTGTAATTCAAGGGTGTGTTGACCTCAGTATGGAAACCAGGATATGTGTTATATTGGGATAGGCATTTCACCTTTGTTTCTACAGGAGAACAAAAGCTGTGGACACCATCAAAGTTCATTAAGATCTGATTGAACAGGTGAAATATCTTGCTGAGGAGAAGTGACAGGACATCCACCAAGGTAATTCCCACAAGTTGTGGAGACCTCATAAAGGTCTAGGGAGTGTTCTGTTCTTATCTTTACAGGAAAACTGAAAATATCCATCTTCTAGAAGTCAAAAGACATCGGACATGCAAACATCTAAAGAAGAAAGGTTGGCTATCCAGAATCTTCAAACAAAGAAGAATTGACTCATGGTACCAATATCGGTTTCAGGATAAAATCTCCCTACATAAACACCTATAGGGCCCCACCCTTTGGTTGTGATGTTAACTCTCAGAAAATTATCTAAAATAATCAAACTGAGAAATCTATGAAGAACAAGCCAGTAGGCAACTTTCTTCTACAGTCTCTGCTTCTGACCTTGACTGTAGGACCCTTCTCTGAGTTTTTGCCCTGACATCTCTTAATGATAGACCAAACTGTGAGGAGAAATGACTCTTTCCTTCCACATTGCTTTTGGTCACGGTGTTTTATCATAGTAATAGAAACCAAGCTAGGACCAAACCAACCAACCAAATAGTCATGTTGTCATATTCTCATTTAAATATTTATATCTATACACCTAGGATTCTTTCAGTTTCAGTCAGGGGAAGCTTATTTTATTTAGTGAGCAATAGTCACTAGAGAACATATCTTGGTGCTAAAAATTTCTATTTCTACTATTTAAGAAACATAGATACATTTGTTTGTTTAATTTTTTGTTTGTTTTGTTTGTATGGGTGTATACTGTATGGAAAATGTGTGTATGTGAGAGGACAACTTGAGAATTCAGTTTTCTTCTTTACTATGTAGGGCCAAGTGATTGAACTCATGTTGTCAGCCTTGCAAGGTAATTGACATGGTCTGCTGAGCCATCTTGCTGTTCCAAAGACATTTTTGTACACACATATAATGTACTTTGATCATGTTCTTACTCTATATACTCTAGCATTCAGTTTCTCTTCCTCCATCCTTGTAATTAGTCCTCTTTTTTTCCTGTAGAATGTTTCATTTCTACTTTCCAAAAAGTTATGGATACATACATTCATGTATCTATATAGGACCTAGGACCTAGAAACAAGAGAAAACATGCAATGTATATCCAATTTAGCATGACATAATTTGTTTTCTATGATGATCTCTATTTGCATTTTATGCAAATTATATTACTTTTTCTTCTTTATTTATAAGAGCATGGCATTTTATCACTGATCTATAAGAGACTTTATTTATTCCTCTGTTGACAGATACGTATGCTGATCCCATAATCTAGCCATTGTGAACAGTACTGCCATAAATATCAGTATGCAAGTATTTCTTTGATATATTGAATTAATACCTGTTAGATAAATATTCAGAAGTATGTTGGGTTGTATGGTTAATATTTTTTCTCATTTTACTTTTTGGGGCAAACTCCATGCTGAGTTCCATACAGGCTTAACGAGTTACATTCCATAAGCTGTGTATAAATGTTTCCTTCCCCTTGCCTTACCATCATTTATTTTCCTAATGATTTCATTCTGATATAGTTTTTATTTGTTTTTTCCTCACAGATAATAATAGTAAACATTTTTTCATATGTTTGTTGGTAAGTGAATATTGAATCCTTTTTTATCAGACAATTATGTGATATTTAGAATACATGAAGAATAAAGAAATAAAAATCAAAAAAAAAAAAAAAACAAGCAAATAGGCTAATGAAATGAACCAAGTTTTTAAAAGAATAAGTGTGGCCATTTAATGTTTTTAATGATATGATTCTACTTAAAAACAGACTAATTAAACTTTCAAAGCATCTTCTCAGTGATAGATGGATCTTAGCCTTAATCAAATACCACTGAATGTAACTTGACTTTTTTTTTAACAAAATAGAAATAGAGTTAAAGATTTGTTGTTTCAAGTATTGTTTTTTCCTCTCTAGATTAAACTAATAATATTTGTTGCTATTTTCAAGTTCAATAAAGGAGGGTGGCTTCTATCCAAGAACCAGAAAAAAAAGTGAAGATTAAGTTTTAACTTCTAAGACATAGAATTTAGCTGCTAGATTTGTAAGTGGAATTATAAATTAATCTATTGACAAATGAACTTTCAGATAGGATTCCTGGCTCCACTGATACCTTTACTACAGCATTATCTAGAACCATGACGTAGAGCAATGTGCCTCATGGGGATTCATGTCTTCAGAAGTTCATAGACAAATATGCAGTGCTTTAAACTGCTAAATGTGGGATGATTTACTACATAAAACTTGATGATTAACATTGTAAGAGAAAAAATCAGTGAAATGTTGATTTTCAGGCCTCAAATCTTTATATCTAGAAATATCTAAGATCATGTCTGCCTTTTTCAAAAGCCCCCCTTCCCTGAACCATATAGCAAAGTCTATCTAATTGCAAGGATGCTAGGGCATGGGAAAGAAACCACATATTATTTGGAATTAGCTCTTTTCTCTGCAAGTAAGAAACAAGAAAGCATGATACACATGGAATCAAAGATGGAAATATTCATGGTCCTGTATTAAATCCATACCAATTGTTTAAGTAGGACTTGTTCTTCAGTTGGTGATTTATTTTTCCACAGTTTGCAGCAAGTCCATGAAGCTAATGTTTTTTAAGGACCCTTACTGTCTGCATATAGCCAAATGTGTTCATGTCAGTTATTGTGCAGAAATCTTTGAGTTGGATAGTTTTAAAATTTATTTTAAATATTTTGCAAATATTAAACAAGCTTGCCAGAGTTCAAGATACAGGTCGATTAATAAAACTATGGAGTGACAGGATTGGGTTGTAACCTAAGGATTCTTCCTCAAAATCCTGTGTTTACTGGTAGCATATTACTTTGCAAAAGTAACAAGCAGCCAGAAGATTATTTTGAATGGTAGATTATATAGCAACCTCTTCCAAATGGGATGCTTGCCTACCAAAGACAACCATGCTGCTGAATATTAAAGATGCTTACTTGAACATGTAGCAGAAGCTCTAAAATAATAGCTATTATGACAGCAATCTTTTGTCAAAGTGATATTTTAACAATGACAGTGCAGAAATAATACACAATTCAAAGATGTCTCTTTTTAAAAAGGTAAAAAATACATTCCATATAAAGAGAGCTCTTGGATTTTATTCTTGGACCAGACACTGTCTGGCCGTGAGACCTCTGGTTATGCAGTTTATTGACTTAAGCCTCAATCAATACAGATGGATAAAACAAGGGGAAAGCCAAAATTCATGAAAAAGCAGATGCTATATCTGAATTGTGATTTCCTGAGTAAATGAATTACAAAACATTTTTCAACAGTTGTGCATTTGGAGTATCTTAGAAAAACATACTCTTGTCTCATGATAAAGAAAATAACAGGCTGCCAATTCTCTACCAAAGTGATTTGTATTTAATGGTCTAGAACTCATAGAGATTTATACTTTCATCTACTGGATTCTCTAATGACAAAAGTAAGCTTTAATAACTCTTTTTTGGAGACTAGTAACTGTGTTGTGAGAAAATGCCTCTTGTAGAGATATTTTGCATGTTGTGCTCATATATTTAGAACTTCATTTAATGAATTATGTGGTAGAAATCATTGAGGAATAAATTACACAACAAAGGAATAAAGGAAAAAAATCAGAATAAAAATTGTTCTTAGCAACACATAAAAGAATTTTTAATTATTGAGTAAATGGCAAGGACAAACATGGTTCCTGAGTGACTGAGGCACAAAATGTGTCCTACTTTACTTTCTGTTTCTGGGTTGAATACAATGATCAATAGAAATCTGGAGTGGAAAGTGTTTGCTTCCACTTACCAGTTATAGTCTATCATCCAGGGAAGCTAAGGTATAAGCCCAAGGTAAAAATTGAAGCAGAAATCATAAATGAATGTTGCTCACTTAAGTGATCGATCCTTGGCTCATGTTCAGCCCAGTCCTACTTACCTAGGGGTGGTGCTGCCCACAGTGGGATGTGCCCTCCTACATCAATTAGCAGTCAAGAAAATTCCCAAAATCTATTCCCAAAGGTAAATATTATAAAACAACACTTCAGTGGGACTTTCCTCTTCTCAGGCTTTACTAAGTTGATTAATGATTTGCCATCACTAATGGCTAGTGTCAGAAACTCAGTAAGTAATCACACTGGAATGTCCAGTAGATAAAACCAGGAAAGAAAGCAAAATCATGTACACTGGATATTCACATGAATTTCAAGATGCCTTTTGTTTGAGTCATCAAATGTTATCATGCTCCACATGGCAAAAAGCAAGCTACTGTTCTGAATAATACTCTTTTTCCACTTAGCTATCAGCTATGTTGATACAATTGACATGTTTTCTCAAAGTCACAGAACCAGATGGAGACAGAATCTTTACTAGGTCCACAAAGCTCTATGAAGAATGTATAAGTGGTTTGAGCAAATAAATTTTCTATTATTATTATTATTTGCCCAGTAACAGTTTGAGAAGAAAATATGCATTTTTGAATATTACTGATACTTTAATATTTTTAAGCCAACAACTTCCTTTAGTAGCCAAATAACCAGATAAAAATAGCAATTCATCACATTTGTAAAGTGGAGAGAAAAATACATCAAAATAATACAAGCTACTTAAAGATTCCACTACATCTTATTTTGAAATATGGAAAAATAATTTAAAACATCTAATAAGCAAAGTACAAATTTTACCAGCTTACTTTTAACACTATTCTTACCTTTCTCAGTATTTTTTTCCTTAAGACCTGTTATAAATTTCTCTGTATTGAATTCAATAAACATAGTAGTATTCGAGTGACTAATAACTAGATTTTGTCTTTAAAGTATATTATAGTTTTATATGTGAGAAGTAATTAGTTTAAGTCTGTTTGAAGAACTGCAACAACTTAGTAGTCAAAGGCTAAGAACAGCTTTGATAGTAAAACCACAGACTGAACACACTGTTGATAACACTCACAGGTTGAAGCACACAGTTCCAGCTGAGACTGTCTGAGAAAATCTGTCCTCATAGAAATGCCCTCTTTGGGCTGAGTGCCAGTGTAGACCAGCTAAGGCATGCTGAGGAAGTCTTTCCTGACTTCCTAAGAGGTCAGTTGTTGATAGTTTCTTTGTTGAATATAAGAAGATATACATATTCTTAAGCAACCACAACAGTTTCGTTGTTCATTGTTTCAGCACAGTAATAACTACTCTAGTCCATGCTTTAGCTGCTCCGCTGCATCAGTTTTGTTCCTTATCTATATTATACATGAAGATAGGGAGTGTTCAAAGGAGCAGACATTGTTACCCTGCTTCCTATGGGTGCATTTAATCCTATTGTCTTGGAATACAAGTCCTGTGTAGTCTTTCCTTCTGCCTTCATCTCCATCCACAGCTCTGTCTCATCTTTTCCACATTTACTTCTCTTTTTTTCATTCCAAACCCTTTGATTTTGGGTTTTTGATAATTGCCTTCAGTTTTCTCTCCTCAGGATTTTCTTATTGACTGTTTCATTCATAGAAATATTTTACCCTATACCCAATCAACTACTTTTTTTTGAAGACTTGGTTTTCATATCTGGAAATGCTTATAATTGATATGACTTGATCATTTTTGATTAATTTATTTATATGTCCATATGTGTATGCTTGAATATATGTTTGTTTGTACACCACATGTGTATAAGTACCCACAGAGACCTGAAGAGGGTGTTCGATCCCTTAAGGCTGCAATTACATGTGGTTGTAAGACATCTGACTTGGGTGGTGAAAATGAACTTAGGTCCTCAGATGTAGCAGCACATGCTCTTAATCAATGAACCATCTCTTTAGCCACTGACTTATTTGCTTGCATGATAATTTAGTTAATTGAATTATTATCCCTATTCCTTTAGATTCTAGAGTTTAAGAAGGTGATATTGACAATGTACCACCTTCAGGACAGCAACTAATAAATGTATAAGTATATTATTATTATGCCACCTTGTATCTCTATAATGAAAACTTCTGCAATGAATGATTTATTTATTGTCAATACATCAAATAATTTATGAGTAATCAGTGGGTAGTGATGAGTCATGACAACTATAGGAATATAACTTGTTATAAACTAGTAAACATGAAGCATTCTACAACCACTTTAATGTGACTGAAAAAAATTAATAAAATGGAGGAAAATTATTTCACTTAGAGGCAAATTAAATTAGATGATATAATTTACTCTGCTAAATAGATGAAGTTCACTGGCAAAGCAAGATGCCACTATTTAGATAGGATTGGTATATGGAATCCAGCCTGATATCTGGAAAACCAGCATGGGACTGACTCAGACCCCTGAATGTGGGTGTCAATTAGGAGGACTGGGCAATCTATGGGGTCTCTGGTATTTATCTCCAGTGTAAAAGTGGACTTTGGGAACCCATCCCACATAGAGGGATACTCTCTCAGCCTAGGCAAATGGGGGAGGGCCTAGGACCTTCTCCAAATGATATGATAGACATTGAAGAATCCCCAAAGAAGTCCTCACCCTCCCTGGGAATAAAAAGGGGGATAGGATAGGGGGTTTGCAAGGTTCTGGGGAGGAGGGGAGGGAGAGGGAACTGGGATTGACATGTAAAACAAGCTTGTTTCTATTTTAAATAAAAATAGAAAAAAGTATTTAATAACTATATTTAGGCAGCAGTGTCACATACAGTGTCCTTTCTAGATCAGTCATTTTTGTTCATCACTGGTGGTCAACAGAGATACTTTCATTGCTTTTGCAGTCCTAGGTATTGTAGTGTTCTGGGTCAGCCATATCCATAAATGTATAAAGCCAACACAGCTGCTTGTCAAAGATCCAACAGTGTTGAGCCACATGATGGCTGCTATGCTACTTTTGCCTTTGATCTTGACATGCTGCATTATTGGAGGGGCTTTTAATATTGGTACAACTTGGGGATATTTTATATGTAAAAATTTTAATGAATCATTTAAGACTCCCCTTAGGAGTATTGCTCTCAGCTTCCCCAGGAAGGTCCTGAACACACTACCCCTCCCGCTTTTATAAGATACCATCATCTTCTTCCCTTGGAGCTTGCGACACACATAAAGACTCCAGTGATCTCTTTATGAGCCTCTTCTATATTCTTTGAAACATCTACCCCTGCTCCCACTCAGGAACAAAATAATCAAAACAAAGAAAACTTAAAAAGGTCAATAAAATTTGGTGGGCTAGAAATTGCCACAGATGAGATTACAAGCCACTTCCCACTACACACTCACTAATTATGTGGCATATACAGAAATAAAGTTAGATTAGCTGCAGTTACCTTTCCCCTAAACAGAGATTTATATTGGTGGGCAAAGAATAATGTGGAAACATGATTAAGGAATGAAGTATCAGGCACTTCCTTCTTAGAAAATCTAGCTCATGCAATGCCACCGTGATGTCTTAAGACCAAGAGACAAAAGAATGCCAGGATTAGATGTAATAATAAATTCTATGAAGATATAAAATTCAAACACTATATTATGCCAGAATTTAAACTGAATAGTATCTGCTGCAGCTTTGTCCTGGAAATTTTTCCTGGGTACTCTGACCACTAAGAGTTAATACTACACTGCTGTGGACATGGCAATCTTCCCAGGCTGGCTGGAGATTTTCTTTATGTATACAGTCCTTGAAGCAGCAAAAGCTGGCAGCCTGAGAAGTGGCTGTGATATACCTCTAGATCCTTAAAATATGGGTTATGAGGTTGATGAATTAAAACTATTGAAAAGATAACTCAGTCTCTGTTCTGACATGGTTTATCAATGATCACTAAACTTATGACACCAGATGTTCAAGACAAAAGGTGAAACACGTGTCCAGATAACAAAAATCATAATATATCTGCCTTGGAACATGAATGTACCATTGCTTACTGAATTATGTATAAATAAAGAAGCATTCTGACTTCAAGATTCTCAGCACCACCATGGCCTGGCTCAATCCTTCCCTTGCCCACTCCTTGTCTCCTCTCTGGGACCTGCCAATCAACAAGGATGAACCCCAGAAGTTTTCTTTAAGTTTCACCAAGACATATTATTCCTTAAGTGATATGGCACAAGCTAATTGACCTTTTGTGGAAGTCTCCTACCCATAAATATTCTTACTCCTTAATTTCAACTTCATTTTAAAATATCAGAAAATTGTTATTTACCCTTATTTCCTTTCTGTATAACCTCAGAAGATCAATTTTCCTTATGCTATGTCAATAGTTCTATGCAATTTTCCTTTATAGTTCTTAATTTTACATATTCATGTAATCTTATCATACTCTATTTTCTGTTCACTGAACAGAACATGAAGGTAAGGCAGGGTCCCTGCATATTTGGCTCAAGATTCCTGTAATCCATCCTATAGCATTTGAATTAAAGGATACACTACTTCCAAAGTTTAAGCTATGGAATCTGCAAACTATATCTTAGTACATTAGTTCTTTCTAGCTATATGTCATTAGATATTTTAAGTGTAAAATGAACACAGAATAAAGCACAACCATTACACATATCAAACAAAAGCTTTTAGTTCTGCAGTGACCTACACAATGTCTACTGTTGTTTGTGTCTGATTTTATTTTGTATTTTTGTTTGTTTGTTTTTGTGAAATATCAGGGACTTTCTAATAGAGTCAATTTCTAACATTTCCAAGAAGATCATCAGTTCGTAGGTGGAGATCATCTCTCTTTAGCTCTTACTTCTGGTTCTACAGCAATTATGTTGTAGAACCAGGGACAGTATAATATAATAAGACAAAATTCCAAGGAAGGATCCTAGTGGAATGGACAAGAGGTTCAACAACCTAAGGGTATCATGAGGAATAGGATGAGAATGGCTTCTACATTACCTAAGCATAATTTTAAATGATATTTTGTGTGTTGAGTGTTTAGTATATCTACACACTATGAGCATGCTTGATTCTTGTGGAGTCTAGAAGAGAGTGGCAATCCCTTAGAGCTGCAGTTGTAGACACTTGTTGCTACTGGGCATCCACTGCTAAGATAGCAGTGCCCTTGGGTCAGTAAAGGGTGTGGAGGTAAACTACTCAGGTGACAGTTTCATGGAACAGCATCCACTTTATTGCACATTGAGTCACCACTTATATACAGGAAGTCTATCAACTGTGATTCCTGAGTACATTACCTTGGATTTAATAGTGAGTGCTCACACTACCAGGGTTTCTATGTGGAAGAAGCACAGTAAAGGAGACACAGTGAATGCAGACCAGCTATCAGGTACTCATGCTACTTCAAAGTATGGTGTGTCAATGCAGTCATGCCTGCATTTTCTTCTACAGTTTCACCCTTTTTATCATTTTGTTTTCCTGAGATCAAGACTTCTTGAAAAGCAAAGTATGCCAACTAATATATTGCAACTAAAAAGACAATAGCTTAGGTAAATAGATTATAAGGGTTTTGAAAGTAAAGAAGGTTTCTGGGCATGGGGAAAAGTATCATTCCAAATTTTAGAATTATCTCTTTTTTATAGGTCTTATAATAGGAAATAGGATTGGAATCATAAGTAAACATCTAACAGCTTAGTAAAGTGTCCTCTGCCCTACATTCCTGATAACAAGGGAGGAATAAGTATCAATGCCCAATAATTTTAGCATTGGCATTATTTTGACTAGTGTATAAACAAACACAAGAGCAGGGTAGTTGCTTCCTGCCATCTTTTGTATCTGCTTAGTTTCATCTGTTTCATTGCTGGTCTCAACTGTCCAGGATCTGAAGAGCTGGGCCAGGATCCAGATGGGCTACTGCCTCTCCCTATGGTAAGTATTGAGGTTGGTGATTGCCATTTACCTGTTATCACATTTTTCCAGTTCATTAGAGATAACTTTGTAGGCTTTGACAGAGTTGCTATATGTTTATGAGCTGCTGTATTTCCTATATCATCTTTTTACAAAAACATAAATTAAATAATGCCTTATTAATAATTTGTTGAAAGTGAGCTTATTCAGACCTATATTCACCCCTTTGTATTTATCAGTTTGTTCTTTGAGTTGTTTGTGTGATCTCTTCCCTGCAGCTTGATCTCAGAGATTAATGGGAATCACAGTAACATGTTCAATTTTCCATTGGACAGAACATTGTTTTGAGGTAGTTCATAATATTCTTTAGAGAAATGTTTTTGTGCCCTTGAACATATATCGCCTTGAGACAAATTTTGAAAATTAAGAGTAAATAAGAGAAGTGCGAGGATATCCCTTGGTGTTTCCCCTCTTTTAGGTTTTAATAACTGATGTTCAATATTGGAACATTAGACTTTAGGGATGCTGTGAAAGCCTATGCAAAGACAGTGGCAGCATGTCTGAGTCCTTGTTCCTTGACATGCCAGGCTCCAGTCATCCAAAGGGGCATCCTTTATTGAACCTTACCCCCTGTATCTCTATGTGGCTCCATTATAAGCAAGCTGGTGCGTAGTATGTCAGCTGCCTGGGTGTGTTGCACTTTCTGCTCCAAGAAACTGTACTTGGGCCAGAAATTTAGTAAAATACTCAGCTAGTCTTGGTCTTAAATCTTTGAAAGTTGCTGTGTCCTCTGAAGAGAGCATGGCCTACAAAGTTCTTAGGTCAAAATGCTGAGGAGGTTCAGGGGACTTCTCAGTAGGTTATGAGAATGCTCCTTCCTCCTGGAATTCCTCATTTAGTGCTTTTTCTCTTAGCCCGAAGTTCACATTGGTCCTAATAATGTGCCTTCTAAATCAAAAAGTCTTGAGGGCTCATCATACATTCCTGGGCCAGCTGCTTATAATTCTCCAATGTGTTTGCATTCAAATCTATGGACTCTATTAATTGATGTACACATGGAGACAGACACCCTCTATCTAGGCAAGCAGTCCACAACTACTGGATGGTTTAAGGTCATGCTTATATCATGCTAAAATCTTTGCATGGTAGGATTTAAATTCAAGGGTAAAGCAACTTTAAGTTGTTCATTCAGTCAGCAATCATCATGATTACCACAAAGCTATGAAAAGGATCTATATATGGTGGTGGGTAAGATTCTACATGTTCTAAGCTACAGTGCTCAAGGAGGCATCTAAAGAACATAGAACATGCCTTACTGTGACTTCCTCCTCCTTGCCAGAAGAACTTCTATTAGCACCATCATGACTTCCTCCCTGTTCTTTTACACTGTCCTCTCTATCTGCTACTAGAAAAAAAAAACTTGAGGTGCTTCAGCTACACCCATACCACTGTAGACAGCTCATTATAGCCATAATAGTATGGTAAAAAGATTCAGACTAGGAATGTCCAGTTGTAACTTGTCCTTGTGTGCATTATTCAAAGCTCTTGGCCACAGCTCAGGATCAAAGAAAACCAAGGTTTTATCAGCATTTGTCTTATCTCATTTTACATACCAATTACAGTTCCAACATACCCTCCTTTTCCCCTTCTCTTCCCACCTTCCATACCCCAGGCCCCATCCAGAATTCATTTCTTTCTTAGCAGGCGCTTTACCACTTCCCTATGTACTTATGTACCCATGCACTTGTGCTGTGAGACCTGTTTTTTTTTTTTTTTTTTTTTTTTTTTTTTTGTTTGTTTGGTTGGTTTTTTTTTGTTTGTTTTTTTGGATTTTTTTCTTCCATGGGGTTTCTTTACCCTATATATTCATGTGCCCCACATTTGAGTGCTTTGCCAAGACAACAATGCCTGAGGGTCAGTAAATGATGCAGGGGAAACTACTCCAGAGGTGGTTTCAGGGAACAAGCAGCATCTGCTTTAATGTAGTTGAGCAGCCACTTACATAGTGGAACCCTATCAGCTGTGATTGGTAAGCACATTACCTTGGATTGGATAGTGAGGTCTCTAGACCTGCCAGAGTCTTTAGGCAGGTCAAACACCTCTAAGGACACATGGAACATGCTGACTTATCTGCAGCTGCAGGCTACTCATGTTACTTCAGAGTTCATTGTTCTGACTTCTGAGGTGAGGTGTGCCATGCCTCTTATTTAGAGGAGCACAAGGAAAGAGATACCTTAATAGAGGGAGCCGTTATGGGCTTAATCAGAAATCTGCCACTAGGGAAACCTCCAGGGATACAAAAGGATGGCAACAACTGAGAAGTTAAGTAATAGTGGAGAGTCTACATTGATAAGTCATACCTACATTTTCTCCTATAAGCTGTACATCTTGATGTGGATGCAGAAAATTTAACCTTGATTCTCTAATAAAGTACTCTTAACTGCTTATGCATCTCATTCTAGCCCCTGCACATAGGTTTTTGTATTTTTTGTATCATTTGTGCAGTAAAAGCCTGTGTACTCATGTTTTATCTGTTATATGTAATTCTATGTACAACTTCAAAACCGTATGTTTCAGCGCCTCAAATATCCAACCAAAGTTGTAAGCTGTAGGGTAGGTAAATCATGTATTACCCTGGACTATCTGGATTGACTCTGCAATTGGGCCAGTGGCCCCATCTGGTTTTGGTAGGTCTTCTCCATGAAGTGTAGGAGATGGGAAATATGTTTCCAGACTTCCTTTTTTTGCCACCTTATTTTCTTTATAAACTAATTTTGTAAGGCGGCTTGGGCCTCACACTTTCACCATTCTCTGAGGTAGGATTGGCACACCCAGAATGCAGGACATTATATCGGAGAAATGCCAGACCAGACCCCAGAAACACTCAGGAAAGTGCAAACCTGAGCAAGAGGCAGGGTTGCAAACTCAAACTCACAGTTAGAAAGCAAATAGGATTGTTATGAGCATTTTCCTGCCAGCCTGCTTCCAGAGATGCATCAGTCCCAAAATAAAATACAGAGAGTCTCTAAGTTATAAAGCTGTTGGCCATTGACTAGAGCTTCTTATTGGCTAGCTCTGTCATAACTACTAACCTATTTATATTAATCTAAGTGTTTCCACATGGTCTTATCTTACTGGAAAGAGGGTCCGCACTGCTTATTCCTCCCATGGCCTACATCTTGACTCCTGTCTACTACATCTCACAGAATGCCCTTGTCTCCTAGTCCTACCTATCTTGCTTTCCTATTTTCCAACAGTGTTTTATTCATTAGTGAATAAGAGAAACATATTTACAGAATGACATCTTCCATCAGAAGACTACAAAATCAAATGAATCTATCCATTGGAATTAAAGATAGACAGATTTCAGTAAGAGATCTGGACACAGCCAAGAGGAAAAAAGTTAGGCATGTGCAGGTTTGGGATGTTTTAATTTTATAAATTATTATTATATAGTGTATTTTTGAGATTATAGTATAATTATGTCTTCCCCCTTCCCTTTCTTTTCTCCAAACATACCTGAATACCTCTCTTTGTTATTTTTTCAATTCACATCCTCTCTTTTCATTGATTATTGTTATAAGCATATATGTCATTGTTTTTCAACTTGTGGATTGTAACTTCTTAGGAAGTCAAATAAACTTTTTCATAGTGGTCTTCTAATACCACTGTGAATCACAGATATTTACATTACAATTCATAACAGCAGCCAAATTATAGTTATGAAGTAGCAATAATAATTTTATTGTTGTGGCTCACCACAATATGAGGAACTTTTTAAAAGGGTCACAGCATCAGGAAGGTTGAGAACCACTGATATACTTATATATAAAAACATATGTACATATTCCTAAATATAACCTGTTCACCTGTACTAAATTATTTGGATGTTGGTTTTCAAAACTGAATGTTTAGGACTGGATAACCAATTGCAATGCACATTCCTTAGGTGACTATTTCTCTGTATAGGCTAGAGGATTCATGGGCTTACCTACTCACTTTAGCATGTCTATTGTTCTTTTCTTTGTTCATCTTATGTTTGGATATTCATATTGGTGAGGCTTAATGGATGCAGCTTCTGACATTTCTAATAGACATGGTTTCATAGAAAACTCCTGATCTTCTCACTGGTACAATTTTTATGCAATCTTCTCTGAATATTAGATATAGAGGTTATTTTATAGATGTATCCGATGGTTCTGGGCTTCATAACTCGGCATTTGATTGTTTGTGTTTTTCTGTAATGATTTGTACCTATTGCAAAGAGAAGTTTCCTTGATGAATAGTGAGAACTGCATTTATCTGTGGGAAGTGAGTATGAGGACAAATACCTAGCATATAGTTAGGGATTATGCTGGTTTAGTAACATAGTAGTAGTAGTAGTAGTTGTTGTTGTAGATTCTCCTTCAAGATCCATGATTTCATCAGCCCTGAGTAATGTGCCAGATTATCAATACCCTCTAGTAGTGGGTCTTAAGTCAAATTAGAAAGTCATTGGTTATGATAGGTATATATGTAACTACTGTGTCCTTAGGGTTAAGGTGTTACGATAACAGTTAATGTGATTCACACGAATTATATATAGGTAAGGCTGTTGGTAGGATGAAGCTTGCTTGCAGTATCATAAAAGTTAGTATTCAGAGAGAAAGCATTAAGATCATTTCCAGGTCAGGGGCCTCTCTCTGTGTCTTGTGTCTGAAGTATCATGTTCATTGAATTAATGGAAGTCTTAATGGATATCACAACTGTGAGAAACAGACATGCTGAAGAATATAGCAACACAATACGGCAGATTTTCATAATTATATATGACAATGCTTAAAACACAATTCTAATCACAACAGTAATTTCTGAATGATCTGCCTGTTTCCATTTTACATGTTAAAATAAGCTATAAAATGTGAACTCACTATTTTGTAGTCTTAGAACAGGATTTGTGTGTGTGTGTGCATGGATTTATGTGCATATGCCATAAATCTACTCCATAAGTTTTAGGCCAGTGAAAGACCTCATCATAAAATAGATATGTAAATGTGGATCCTGTATGCATGGCAAACACATGATCACATATAAATATATGTACATGTTACCAGAAGAGGAAGGTAACCTTTAGTATATATGTATCTGCACTACATTAGTGGCACAAATGTTTTAGGAGTAACAAAAACACTGTTTGAATTGACTTAAGAACCACTACATGATCTTGAACTTATACTTGACACTGATAAAGTAACCAAGAACCTGAGAGTGGGTAGATCATTGACCTAGGAGAAAACATAAAGTTATTATTTGGCTATAGAAACATAGGTATACAGTGTTACCTAATGATATTTTGCTGCTATGACCATGGATCAGTGCCTCAGTCGACCAACATCAGAGGTGCTTCTTGCTGTAGATGGTAATTAATTAACATGGTGACCAATAATTGGACAATGTGAAGACTGTGAGAAATTTTGGAGCATTCAGTCCTAAGTAGTACATCATCATCAAAACACTCCCATCCAGTCTCAGAAAAGGAGGAGAGATGATTATAATAGCCAGAGGTTATGGATGATTCCAAGGAAACAGTGTCTTATGGACATGACAAGATAAATGCACATATGAACACAAAGTCTGTGACAGTGTTCACAAACCTGTACAGCATTAAGCCAGGCAAGCTTGTGTTTCTTGTTTCTTTAAAAAGAATATAGTTTATAAAAAGAATATACAGTTTGGTGGATATGGAGGTGAGGGGCATCTAAGTAAATTAGAGGAGGAACATAGGAACAAACTATATTTCATGAAAACATTTTTAAAATAAAAACAATGAAAGAAAAAACATATATATATACATATATACATATATACAAATATACATATATACATATATACATATATACATATATACATATATACATATATACATATATACATACATACATACATACATACATACATATATACATATATATATATATATATATATATATATATATATATATCCATGAATTCTGGGGATTGAACTCAGGTCTTCCTTCATAGATGAAAAATACAAAGAATTTTCTGGGTGAACCATTGTCCAAGCCTCTAGAAAAGGAGTCTCAAATTAATTTTAAGTGGGTTTTAAATGTTATAGTAAGCAATAAAAGAGATCAGGTTTAATGGTTGGAACCAGTCATTTCATAAGCTCAATATTCCTCTAAATTATTGCCACAATATAATGGATATTTTAATAAAATGGGATCCTTATATGTTCTCTTAATTATTCAATACTTATCAACATTTGTCATTCTTGCCTCACTTAATATTTGGCATCAAGCTTTGGTATCAGATTTGTGACCAATGCTTAACTGTTCAGGTGAGAAGCACTAAGATTGCACGATTCTCTATTGTGGATGCTCTGGAGGGGTTTACTGGAATGATCTCATCGCCTCCTAGATGAAGGCAAGATTAAGGGATTTTCTTCAAAAGAAATGTCCTCAATATATTAAATCATGTTCTTTGAAATGTGTGGTGCCATGGGGCAAAAACACATGGACATCACTTTGGGGAAATAATATCCTCTCTAAGAAATACCAACGTTATTTTTTTAAAATAATAAAAATATGTAAAGTGAAATAAATAAAAATAAATTAATAAGTAAAAAAATAAAAAAAATGTAAAGTGTTCCTTTTCATTTCTAGAAGCTAAACCCATTATTGCGGTTAAATAAGGATCAGGATAAACAAATAGGCCGAATAGATGTTTATTCAGGGAGAAATAACTTACAACCTAGACAGATGAACACCAGGAAATTCAACCCTATGCTCTCCTGTCCGAGTCACACCAGCAAGAGTGCTTTTCCAGGCTTTCTCTCTGAACTCCTTCCCCAGCTCACTTCTGCCCATGGCTCCACCCCCAAATGGGCGTGGTCAGTGTCACAGACCAACTCACTACAACTCATTTCTGAAATAAGATATATAAACCAAAATAATGCTAGTTGAATGGAGGGAATCTGTCTATCTGTCAATAGGTCTGTCTTCTCTGTATCTTTTATGTATGTATCTTTAAGACTGTAATCTGATATGTCAGTGTGTCCTAGAATAAATTTTATGTTTTTCTCAAACTCATAGTTCCATTTTGTATTGTGCCTAGCAGTGAACACATTGTTTGAAAGATTCCAGGTGTCTTACAAGTGTCTTGTGAATTGTTTTAATTCATTATTTGCCCTAAAATTATACCCTTTCTACATCAGTTCCCTCATACCTTGTAAATTTCTTCTCAATCTCCTTATATTTTATCAAAATAAACTACTGCCATACAGTAAACATTGCTTCCAGTATATAGTAATTATAGATGATAATGATGAAGACATTCTCTACCTCTTCTTTGATCTGGTATATATCAGAATACAGTTTATGGGATGTATCCATGATATGGAACAATTGGACAAATCCTTTCCACTAACACATTGCCTCTGTTGCAGTTCTTGCTGTAACTTGACTACTTTTTAGAAGTATTGATCAGATCTGTCATTGTGAAACTTATTGAAGCTTTGTAGGAAAGGTAAGCATTTTAGTAAAGCCTACTCAACTAACAATATTTTCTTTGGATATATCTGTAGCGGTGACCCTGCCAAAAATGGGTTTTTTAATTCTTGATCTTTTAACAAAGAGAGGGCAAAATATATTATGGGTACTAGAACATCAGACTAAGATCTTTTTCCTTTCTTATCTATCTTTGTAGGAAAGAAAACCTAGTTTGATATTTGGTGAAATAAAAATAAAGTTTCATTTACAGCTAAATACATAGAAAGCCCACAGAGTGCTTAGTTTAAAACCTGAATTTGACTTTTTACTTTCAGTACCAAAAGTAAAGTGCATATGGAAATATTTAAAAATTGATACTCATATGTAGGGATGGAGTGCAGAATGTGTGATGAAACATTTCAAGTAGCTATGAAACAGTGATTGCTTATAATAAATTATAGTTACTGACATTTTAATAATGCAGGTCATTGTTAGAAAGATATTTCTTTTCGGAGTTACAATTAACTGTGCTTGGAAAATTGCTCTTCAGTTAAAATTTTTCATGAAAGAACTTATAGGTGTACCTATAGTTAGGCTCTCTGAGACTCTCAGATTATTTATAAAAGATTCAGTGTAGGAAAAAATGTTTCTAATCTATTTTTAAAGCTGAATTTTTTTAATACACTTTATGTTAAACTTATTTTTACCAAATAAAAAGAGAAATGATTTTTCTTCAATCTTTCTTCATTCTATTCTGTAGATGTCACTGTAGCATAAGGAAAAGAAAAGAAACTTTTATATTGGAGATGTATGACTTCTACATGCAAATGAAAGAAAGTGGTGATTGCATTTATTATGCCAGTGTTGTCATATCAACAATAAGGTTTCTAAGCAACTAGCAGAATAAATTATTTTATAGATTTATTTGCTTAGACTCACAGAATGGACCAAATGGAAGATACTTTTTTTCTATCCATGATTATGTGGTAATTAAAAAAAGTCATTAAGCAGAAATTATGCATTAAATTCACATTACTAAGAAGAGTTCCAAATGAATCATGTGAATATAATCAATGCCAAAGACTTAATGAAGATTTGCTACTTACAAGGAAGCATTGTTGTTTTATGTTTATATGTTTGCAATAATTGGTTTCCAGGGTCTACAATGATGATTTGCATCTAGTTGTTCCAATTTTACTCTTCAAAGATGCTAACATATGCACTTCTCTCTGCGGTGACCTTTAAACTCTCTTCAGAATGACCTCCTTGCAGAGCCATGGAACTCATTCTATTAGACATAGTGGTTAGAATCCTTTACTTATGCAAATGGCTTGTGCTTGTTCTTAAAAAGACTTCCCCAATGTTACTGAACATATTAGAAAATGAAGTATTGATTTTTTTTCATGCAGTTGCCCTCGGGATGTATAAAACTTGTTAGACATTCACAGTCTATATTCCCCAAACAGCCTTGTGCAGCGTGAACATTTCCATTGCTATTTTTGAAGTGATGCCTCTGTCTTTACTTGGGAAGAAGCTGACCTGAATGCAGCAGAGATTACAGTCTCCCAGACCTTTCCATTTGTTAGAACTTTCTCTACAGTTTTGATTTGCACAGATTTCTGGCAATATATTACATGACAAACTTCTCATTTTAGGCCAAAGAAACAAAACTCTGCTAGAAGTCCTTGGAAATGTTGTTTTGTATCCATCCACCACAGACACATGTGCCCGTGAAGAATATTATCACTGCTCACAAAGAACACCTAATTCCCCTTACTTTGTAAAACATGCCTTTTCTTCTCACATTCCTGTATTTCTTCTGAGAATATTTCTTTCTGGGATTTATAGTTTTACACAGACAAAGAATAAGGTAAGGTAACTATTTTAAGTTACCACTGCATATAGCATTTACTGCATTTTTCTATTTCAAATATTTCATAAGCATATTGCTCTGACTTTCTGGTCTATCTTCATGGTCCATTTTCTCTTACTAATGTAAACATATCTTATAACATATCTTATCCATAATTGTCACCATCATGTATAACTTCACAAGCTCTTCAAAGCCATCAAGCAAAGAGAAAATGATTGTTTCTCAAGTCACATTGTCTAGAAGTATTGTTTATAACCACTTACCAAACATCGGTGACTCTATGCCTTAGTTTTACTTAGGCTATGCTTTTTTTTCCTTTTAAGTTATTTTTAAGTCATCATTTAGGGATTTATGACTCTATTAAATTCTCCCAAGGAATACAGAAACCATCCCTTCTCTTTGATGATTGTTTTCTACTTTGGTCTTCTGTTATAGTAAACAAACTTGACAGGATTTCAAATAATAATACTACTGTGTATAATATTTTAATTTCACTTAACTTTATCATTTATGTACATATTTACTATGGTGCATGGAGAATCCTCAAAGTCTGCCACCTCATTTGGGGTAGTGTCTAGCTTACCCCCACAGTGTATCTAGGCTGAGAGAGTATCCTTCCATGGGGAATGGGCTACCAAATTCCATTCATGTACTAGAGATAAATACTGGTTCCACTGACTATGTCATTGTTTTTTGTTTTGTTTTGTTTTTCTCTACTGGGTAAAACTCCATTGTGTAAATGTACTACATTTTCTTTATCAATTCTTTGGTTGAGGTGAGGGTCATCTAGGTTGCTTCCAGTTCTGGCTATTACAAATAATACTCCTTTGAACATAATTGGACATATATCCTTGTTGTATGAATGTACATCTTTGGGTATATGCCTAAGTGGAATTGCTGGATCTTGAAGTAGACTGATTTCCATTTTCCTGAGAAACCACCATACTGATTTCCAAAGTGGTTGTATAAGCTTGTACTCCCACTAGCAATGAAGGAGTATTCTCCTTTCTCCACATCATCTTCAGCATAAACTGCCATTGGTGTCTTTTATTTTAGCCATTCTGAGAGGTGTAAAATGGTGTCTCAGAATTGTTTTGGTTTGCATTTCCCTGATAGCTAAGGATGTTGAGAAATGTCTTTAGTGTCTTTCAGCCATAGAGCTTTTAAGAGAAATAGAACATTAACTTTGGTGAACAGGAAGGTGGAAAGGATCTGAAACAAGTTGTTTGAGGGGAAGAATATGATAAAAATATATTTCAGTAAAATAAATTCTTTTCAGGAGAAAAGATGACACAAAAATCCAATAGCAGCCATGAGTAAACCTCTTATGAACTGTTAGTCAGGGTTGCTGAGATTGGGAAAAATAGTATTCTCCAGGGAAGAGCACAAAATGCTCAGCCATAAAAACATACATGGGAGTAAAATTATACAGATTGAGCCATTTATACTTATGAATATATGTGTATAATAAAATTAAATGAAAATAGGAGGCCATGACATTGAAAAAGAACATAAAGTACGTAGGAAAGTTTGGAGGGAGAAAAGGTAATGAATAAATGGTGTAATTGCAGTGAAATGTCAAATTAAATAAAATAATTTAAGGAGAAAAGGAAAGTAAAAAATTAAATTAAAGCCACACATCCAACATTTCTAAATGTAGGAAATTTTTTAAGTAATATCATTAAAATTACTAAGGATATAAGTTTGTCCTCTGTCCACTCTCCTTTTTTGATAAAGTGTTTAAGCACTGGTTAGAGGAGCATGACAAATGAAAGAGATAAAAAACATACACATAGAAAGCATATCAAAGTGTCCCTGCACATCACATTTAAGAGATCACACACATTCTACCAGCAAACTTCTAGAAATTATAAATATATTCAGTGAATTTGTTTTTATAAACATTTTTCTTTTTTTCAGTTTTATCTTTTTTTAAATTTATTTTATATAACAAAGTCCATTTAAATGGAAACAAACATTTATAGACAATATTTGGAAATTTGGGCATTGTTCTTTCCATATTACTTCCTGCTGGTAAGGGGCGCTGTCATGGGGGATTCGAAGAAAATTCAGAAATCCTGGCTACAGTCTGTAAGGCTGCTTTGTCCAGCTGTTTTGAATGTAGGATCACCTGGTACTCTGTTTCAGGTGGTTTGGCTTGATCAAACCACATTAGTCTGGAAGGAATCCACATCTTTTCATTTCCTGTGGAAACAAAAATAGTAACTTGTCCTTGAACTTAAATTTTGGAGTCAAAGCATTTTTTTTAATTTAATTTAATTTATTCCAGTTCTCTCTCCCTCCTTCCCTTCATCTTTCCCTCCCTTTTACCCTCTCTGCCCTCTCACATGCACTCTAACCACCCTCCCCTTCCATCCCCCCACCCCAATTCCATATGTAGGGGAATGCCATCCAGTTGGGGTCATGTAGATCTGACAGGTCATGTGAAGTAGGGACTAGGGCTTCTCTCCTGTCTTTAGATTATGGAAGTTATCCCTCCATGGGGGATGTGTTCACAAAGTCCTTTTGTGCACCAGGGATACATCCTGGCTTGACTGAGGTCCCTTAGACTGTTCAGTCCTTCTGGCTGAGACCCATATTTGGGGGGGCCTGAGTCAGTCCCATGCTGGCTTCCCAGCTATCAGTCTAGTGGCCATTCGCTCCTCCTTGTTCAGGTAAGCTGTCTGTATGTATTTCTGCCGCATGGTCTTGTCCTTTCCATCTGCATCTGGGTTCTAGTTCGACTCAGTGTTTATGTATGGGTGTTTGATCCTGTTTCCAACAGGCATTAGTTGAGGGCTCCATGGAGAAGTTAGTTGTTGATCTCACTCTCCGGGAAGGGCATTTATGATAGCCTTTCCACGGAAGCTCAAATTGTTAGTTGGCAGCAGTCTTGTAGTTCTCTAGACCTTTCTTTGTGTTCAATTTTATCTTCAAACCAAGATTGGCTCCCTCTTTTATGTTCTCTCTCTCTCTGTCTCTGTCTCTCTCTCTCTCTCTTTCCTGTTTTCCATTCCTAACCAGGCTCAGTTGTCCTGGTCGCACGTTTTCCTTTCCTCCACCTCATTTTCTCCTACTTCTCTCTCCATTTCCTGTCCCCTCCCCACTTCATTAATTGACAACAATCAGTGGCTTGTCCCAATACTAATTACAGGCATACTAAGAGCCAGATGAGGGAAATACTCTCAATCCTAATAGATTCAAAAAAGCTAGGGATAAATATAGGAAAGGTGATTAAAGATGTGAACACTGAAAATTTTAGATCTGTGAAGAGACTGAAGAAAGTAGTAGGAAATGGAAAATCTCTGTCCATGTGAAAATGACAGTCTGTTCAAAAGTAATTTACAAATTCAATTCAATCTCCAATAAAATCTCCATGATATTATATGAGAAATAGAAATAAACTTTTCTAAAATTAATATTTTGAATGAAAATAACCACCAGAGGCTCATAGGAAATGACACTTTTGGGATGTGTGACCTTCTGGAGCAGGTGTGGCTTTGTTGGAGAAAGTGTGTCATTGAGAGTGTGCTTTCAGGTTTCAAGCCTGGCTCTTTTCTTGATGTGTGCTGATTTAGATACAAACATATTAGCTACCTCTCCAGCACTATATCTGCCTGCATGCCATTGTGCTTCCCACCACGACAATAACAAACTAATTATGAACTATAAGCCTATACCAATTAAATGTTTTTCTCTATCAGAGTTTCCATAGTCAAGGTGCTTTCTCACAGTAATAGAAACCCTAAGCAAAATAATATCCAATAGAGGATTAGCATTCAGAAAGTGCCAAAATCTAAAGACTCAGGTAGAAATGAGTTGTGGAGCTGAACAGAGATTTCTTAAAATAAATAAAACAAAAATAGTTAAGCAATACCTCAATATGTGTTACACATATTTAGCACTCAGGGAAATTCAAAGTGAGATTACTTTCAGATCATTATTCTATTGTCAAAATGCCTATACTTAATAAAAGAACAGACAACAAATAATACCAAGGGTATTCTAAAGGGGAGCCTTCCTTCACAGATTAACTTTCAAAATATAGGTTCTGGGCATCAGCCTCTGGTCCTCATGCATGGAAGGAAAACACAGTTCTGAAGTTAGCTCTTCAACTATCTACAATTTACATTTTCATTTATAAATGATAGTAAGAACATGGATTTGAAATTTTTCTTTTTTCTCCCCTTACCTCATGTCTTTTATTAAACTACCACAGAAAATACCATGGGTACTTTTTTTTTTTTATAAACAGACTATTAAGTCAGAAATTACTTTGAAAAAACAGGTGGGAACATTGCAAATTGATTTCTCTTCTGTTCGTCCTTCATTTTCACTCTGAAATTAAGTGTGTATTTCCCTTATGCTATTATGAAACAATCCTGAAGAGGCTTCTGAAATATGAATTTACAAAAAATTTTGGGTTCTGTGAACATGTTGTTTTCTGACACTAGGTTTGGGGTGTGTTTAGTATGTAAAACACTCTGATCATTCTCACCTGTCCTCACATGTTCTGGACAGCATGGCACTATAATATTCTTCACTGAAGAATTCTAGTGCATTAACTGAGGACTCCAAATGTTGTTTGACCGCTTAGTACTTTGCTGAGAATTACCATTTTTCAAAACAAAAAGGGATGTGTATTTTCTTTTAGGGCTTTAAGAGGATAGATGGTGTAATAGGAGTAGTTTTTTTCCTTCTCTGTATAAATGGATTAAGGTTTTTCATCACAAGGAAAATTCTTAAATGCATTTATCAACAACATTGGCATTGAGGAGATTAAAGTATATTGTTTCTGAATCTCAAGCCTATTATTTTCTTTGAATCTCAGAGGCAGAAGTTTAGGCAAAATAAACAAATTAATCTTGGAGTGTTTAAACTATTCAAGCACAGTGGTAGGAATATGTTAACACCAAAATGGTTTGTATATTTTAATATACATTCTTAATTTCATTCTTAATATGTTGTTTTGAAATTTAAAAGACAATAAAGTAGGTGAGTGTCTTAGTTAGGGCTTCTATTTCTGTGATGAAGCACCATGAAGACAGAGCAAGTTGGGGAGCAAAATGTTTATTTGGTTTATCCTTCCACATTGCCATTCACCACTGAAGGAAGTAAGATCAGGAATTCAAACATGGCAGGAACCTAGTGTCAGGAGTTGAGGCAGAGACCAGGGAGGAATGCTGCTTACTGTTTTGCCCCTCATGCATAGCCTATATAGCTTTCTAATACCAGGACAAGTAAGCAAATAACCACTATGTGCTGGACTCTCCCCCCCAACAATCGTTTATTCAAGTGGAGGGGCTAGAATACCAACTCAACCACAAAACCTTTGCTCACAGTTTTCTTGCCTGCAGAGTGTTCTGGAATTAGAATCTAGCAGTATCATCTTCAAAGAGATGAGTGAGACTTCATCCACCAACTGATGGGAGCAGATGCAGTGTCCCATAGGCAAGCATTAGGCAGAACTCTAGAAGTCCTGCAGAGGAGAGAGAGGAAAGATAGGAGGAACCAGAGGAGTAGGAACACCACAGAACATGGCTCACATAATCAATTGACATGGACGCTTTCAGCCTCTAGAGGTCTAACCTAGGTCCATGGCATATATACTATGGCTGAGTAACTTGGTATTCCTGAGTGATTCCTAATACAGAGAGTATCATTATCTCTGCACTTCTGCCGCTTTGTAGGACACTTTTCCTCCTATTGGGTTGAGTCATCCAGCCTGGATGTAATAGTGTGCACCTGCTTTTATTGTCGCTTGTTAAGCTATATTAAATATTCAGACATGAATGTTGTTGTGAGTGTCTGTAGACCTGAAGTGAGGAAAGTTTGATTGGGGTGGTCTCCTTCCTTTTCTGTAGGTTTTTATAGTGGTTTTTTTTTTTTTTTTTTTTTGTCCCTTTTCTATTTGTTTATTTTGGATTGGGCAAAGGACTCCTATTCCTTTGTTATTCAATGTACACCTTAACATATTTTGATTGGTCAATGCACATGATTTCACCAGATAATTAAAAATGTGAAATTTTAGAATGATGTATCCAGAGAAATTTGGTATCTAGCATCTTTCCCTTCATCAGCACAGTCAAGTAATCTTAGTTTTAAAGCATGAAATGTAATAATAGATTTATATTTCTGGCATTCTTCATAGAGAACAAACAGCTTTCTGAAAGAGAGGTGAGGATTTTAACTAGAACATCAGAGAGATCACAAAATGTCCCCAAATTACATTAATAAAATTAATCATCATGTACTATGGTGAAAAAATTAGTTCAAACATATTCTTTTAAAAATTACTTTTATCTATGATCTATATATTTATCTAATCTATCAATCATCTATCTACTTACCTACTTATCATCTACCAACCGCCAATCCATCCCCTTTCTGCTCTGTAGGGAGCACACTTCCATGGGGAGTCTTCAATGTCTGTGATATCATTTGGAGCAGGGATTAGGCCATCCCCCATGTGTCTAGGCTGAGGGAGTATCTCTCTATGTGGAATGGGCTACCAAAGTCCATTCATATAATAGGGATAAATACTGATCCATTACCAGAGGCCCCATAGACTGCCCAGTCTTCCTAAATAACACCCACATTCATGGAGTCTAAGTTGTTCCTTTGCTGGTTTCCACACTATCAGCTATCCTAGAGCCTTCATCTAGTAACTGATGAAAGCATAAACAGACATCCACAGTTAAAAATTATTTCTTTTATCTTAATTATATCCTCCATCCAAACCTTCATTTACCCCTCCTTGCTATCTTTAAAAACCGTAGCTTTTTAAAATTATTATTATACACACACACACACACATATACACATGCATGCACATAAGCCTATATATTCCTAAATACATACAGCAACCTATATAATCTGTATAATATTGCATATCTGTATAATATTGCATATATACATAAATATATATATATGTATATATATATATGCACATTTATTTTCAGAGTTCATCATTTGGTATTGAAAAACCAATGAACTTTTGTGTGAAGATTTCTCTTTGAAAATGTGCAAGTCAGTATTTTAGAAACTGAAGTTGATGATCTACTATCAAGTTCCATGAATATGAGGCATTTGCTTCAGACAAGAGGTTGTTAATTTGTGTAATACTGATGCAGAAACAGGAAAACATAAATTTAGACACAGTTTTAAGAAGATTCATATTTTTTGTTTCATTATAGTTAATTTTCTTTATTTACATGAGCACTTTAATATGAAGAAAATATTTTTGTTCCTTCATTACCACAAGCTCTTTGGGTCAATCTATACAATGGCTTATACTTTTCTTTGACCTGATGTAACTGAAAAAGAACTTCTATTTATTAATTAATTTCTTCACTATCTCCTAAAATAAAAATCCTGCCAGTGTTTCCAAGCCTAATGTTTAGAGAAGAAAGTAAGAATGCAATGAGTAAAGTATATTGCTTCTTTCATGGTACAGTTGTACCTTGTTGGTGGAAAACACTAAATTAACAGCATGTTCCTGAAAGCATATAATTCTTACTTTTGTGTAACTGAAAGCAAGAATAACAGGATTGTCCAGTATAGGCATTCTATGGAGAGGGTAGGCTGTCAGGAGTTATGCTAATGTTTGAATTATGAACGGCATTTATCACCATGGAGTGTGTGTTTTTTTTATTATATTTCCTTCATAAATGACTAACTTTTATTTTCTGAACCTTTAGAGAGAGGACCCAGTTTAACTCTTTTTCTAAGTTATGAGTGATAGATATCTGTCCACGGCCTTTGGTGGAAATGGTACCCAGAAGCTGGCAAACATCACAACGTAAGAGTCAAGTAAGCCTAAGAGATTTTCACGTTAATTTCCTCTTGTCAAAATGAAGTTGTCATTTGTAATTGGACACACAAACATCTAGTTCATTACAGATGCATATTATAAATGTTCTTATAACAAGGGGCTAAAACAGGTCCTTTTGTCCTTATCTTGATTCATTCATTGTTGGCTCAACAACTGCTATTTAAGTATCCATAGAGTTGGGAAATAGAGGAACAAGTGTCTTTTCTACAGATATTAAATAAGTCATAACTGTTGTAAGGCAAGGATATAATACCAAGTTAGGATCTTAGATGTAGGGTTAAATTTGGTTAAATAAGTTTTTCAATTGGACCATTGGGATTAATCAATCTTAAAGAAGAATATGATACTAATATTTTCATTGAGGCATCTCTGAGGTGAAAGGACATAGACTTTTCTAGTAAAAAGATACTTAAAATGATTTGAAAATTTTGTTCAAAATATCAGTATGCTGAGCATATTTTTGTCAAACTTTAAGTTTCCAGGGATGAAACCTAGGACTCTGGATGACATAAATAACTAAATAAATACATACATAAATAAATAAACTGAATGGTTACTCTGTCAGTTGTTTATGGGCTTTATTTTGATCACTTGCTTGCAAATGTCACAATACATATAGCTTTCATTGTGTTTGATGATATTTATCATTACACAAAGTCATCTGCCTCTTGAGTAACTGAGGCAAGTGATAGATGGATGAATTCATACCTCTTCACAAATATGAAGAAAATTTAGTTATGTTAATTGTTATTTCTGTTTAGTTTGTGAATGTTCGTAAAACTTTCAGACAACATGCATTTAATCCTTGTATCAAGCAAAAAAAAAAAACATTCAATTTATTTGGAAAAACTTTAAAAAACAACAGAATTTCAACATGATTAAATACATATGATGAACATTAATGAAAATTGTAATTTCATATGCTTTCAAATGTTTAGGAGGAATGCCTTACACAGGAAGCCTAGTGAAATTCTACTCCATTCACGAAATAGTGAATATTTATAACCTTAGCTAATTGATTAGCGATAACTATTAAGTCTACAATAGTTTTTCTTTTTTCCCTTTCATCCTCATATATTTTCGTAGTGATCTATTTCCTTGATAGCATCTATGGTTTTCTAAAAGACATTAATTTCAGCAGGAAATGAATATGCATCCTTGTAAAGAGGAAGGAAAGTATATTAGCAGGAAATGAATATGCATCCTTGTAAAGAGGAAGGAAAGTATATTAGTGGTAAGTTCAATGGAGCATCTATAGATTCAAGTTGAATAGCATAAATGCAAGGAAGAACTCACTATATATACTCTTTATTTATCCCAGGCAACTCTTTTGCCTTTAAAACTAGTATGCCTTCATAGCCAGTGCTATTTTCCAGCTCCCAGGCCATCTCTTTTTCACCAAAGCATTGACAAATTACACACACACACACACACACACACACACACACACACACACACACACACACACCTCAAATTTGATCTGTCTGCCTGTGCCAAAGACAGAGATTTATAAACTTAACAAAGTCCTTGGGGGACTCATCTAACACAAGTAGAAGGGAAAATGTAGACACTGCAAATTCCAGACTCTTTGAGAATTAAATTCTATTCATTTTTTCACTTGTGAATATCCATATCTATTTCAATATATAGATTAGACAAAATATTTTGTTTGTTTAAACTGTTTATTTTACAGTAACTGTAGACATGTAACCTTATATGAATATGTATGTATACATATACACGTGTTTGTGATATGAAATCACAAGGGATAGATGAGTGAGAAGACAATTGTGAGGGGGTAAAGATATAAAAAAGTAAAATGAAGTTTTAGTTTTGGAAGAGGATGAATAGACTTAAAGTAAATAATATAATTGAAAGAAATTTTCCTCACATAACAAAGTATTATGTTTATATAATGTACATCAATAAAAAATATTTCTCTTGATGTGGTATATGGGCCCCAGATGGTCATTTAAGACAAAGTCAAAATGTAGTTTGAGCTTAAAATTTATGTTATTTCAAACTGGGCTAGAAATTTAAGGAAAGCATAATAGAATATCTATCCAGGAGGTAACTACCTGGCCTACAAAAATTTCTTTCATACAATAGATAAACTGTGTCCATATAAAAGGTAGTCTTTCTTAAATGTCAGTGTCAGGCCTAGGGAAATGACTTCATGGGTAAAGTAGCTACTTCATAATATGAGGACCTCAGTAGATATTCCCTGTGTCCACGTTAAACTTGGGAATGTTGGTACATGTCTGTAACTCTAGTGCTAAAAATGGTGACAGTCAGATAAATCCCTGGGGCTTGCTTGCCAGACACTGTAGATCAAACAGTGAGTTTTATGTTGAATAAGAAGCCTTCTGTCAGAAAATGAGGTGGAGGCCAATAGAACATAATATCAGACATCCTGGCTTCCAAATGCACATATGTTAGAATGTTAATTGTCTTCATATATTAGATTAGTTGTCTTCAATTTGATTGTATTTTGCCATGATATTTTCTTTAGGCTTAGATTACAGCCATGTGACTTGCTTGTCTGCTAATATAAAAGGTTGTTGGGCATTATTTCACTGTTGTTATTGTCCATTGGAAATTGCTATCACACCTAAAGTTCAGATGTGATCTTCAATGCTCCTTGGTGAATACGATTTCGCTCAGAACTTGTCCTGTGATATAGCTAGAAAAGAGAAAGTAGACAGTTATCTGCATTGCATGCACATAGTGAGATTTATGAGACATTCAAATTCTTACACAAAATATTTTAATTGAGTGTATGTGGTCCATGTGCACATGTCTACATGAGTGCAGAAGCTAGAGGTTGGATGTTATTTCCAAATCACTTATCTACCTTTCTTTTCAAATTAGGGTCTCTGACAGAACCTGACATTTCAATGCTATTTAAAATGGCTGGCCAGAAAACCTATTTATGTAGGTTGATAATGACAATCAAATTTTGTTTCTATTCTTTATGCTACAAGCCCTTTACTATCTGAGACATCCGTCCATCCAGGATTATCTAGTATTTTACAATCAATAACCTATTTCAATGATTGTGAAATAAGCAACATTAAAAGGACTTTCATTATGTACTGGATTTATTTTGGACTTTTGACTAAATGAATTTATGGGAATTTAGAATTCAACTGTCACACATTTTCTACTTGAAATCAACAGAACAATTGATGATTTTAAATGACTACTTTATATTTAAACATCCCACTGAGAATTATATATTATAAACATGAATCATAAATACACTCATATTCTTGAAAGTATCAAGCTTACTCTGTCATATTTTCCTGAGCATTAATATATTCAGTGTTTGTACTAAATACTTCCCCAATGTGACAGTATAATAATATTCTAATTACTAATGGCTCCTAGGAAACATATGGGACATTATTGCATACAAAAGTAAGGTGTTAGTTTAAAAAAGTATCTGCTTATATAGAACAATGGAGGATCATTTACTCTCATTAGCAAAATAAATACAGGAAGCCCTTAATTGTTTGCATGGAGAAAGTGAAATGATACCTTAGAACATAACTGTTCTGTCTGTCCGATTTCTAAGTTTCAGTTGTGAGTCTTTACTGATGGGTGAATTTAACCACAAAACTAAGCTCATTTAGATCATTGCCAGCAGACAATCCTTTTAGGGATGGTGAGTACAGACTATGTTTATATCAACATTTCCTCAAGACAAAATATTTTTATACTCAATGATTTAGCTGAAGATTAGAGCAGTACACACACCAAATTATGATATCAGCAGAGTGCAACTGAATTGACTTTTAAGCTCTCTTGAATTCAATAACTTTCTCTTCTTTAGTATAAGACAGCTAACTATGATAATTTAAAACATTCATTCATATCCAAATAATGTATACTCTACAGATATTAATAGGACAAGTTTTTCAATATGTTAGAGTACATGCATACTTTCTGGATATCATATAGTTAATTTTAGGATTGCTCACAAAGCAATTTCTCAATCTTAAAATACAAACAAAAAACCCTAAACAAACAAACAAAAAATAAAGAAAAGAAAAATAAAAGGAAAAAAACCCCTGACATCTGGGATACCAGCATAAGACCCACATAGACTCCTTGAACGTGAGTGTTTGTTAGGAGGGCTGGGCAGTCAATGGGTCCTCTGGTACTGGATCCGTATTTATCCTTAGTATATACCAATGCACTTTGGGAGTCCATTCCACATAAAGGTATACTCACTCAGCCTAGACACATGGGGAAGGACCTGGGCCCTGCTCCAAACCATATGACAGACCTTGAAGACTCCCCATGGAAGTCTGCTCCCTGGAGAACATAAAGGGAATAGGTTGGGATTAGTGAGGGGTAATAGGGGATGGCAGGAGGGTTCAGGAACTGGGATTGACATGTAAAGCTTGTTTCAAATTTAAATTTAAATAACTATAAAAATATAAGATGTCAGAATGTTAAAAAAAAGCCTGAATATTTTCCTGAATAAATCTTTTTTAAACAGAAATTATGGTCTTTTAATAGTTCACTTACACTATATATCCTTAATCATTATGTTGTTTATCATAAGTTATTATGAAAATATATATTTATAAATCATTACTTGATTAAGCAGCATGGGATTTGTTTTAATTTTCATGGTCTTGTCTTATTAAAAATCATCTTTAAATGTTTTTCTTTTTGATAATTTTTTTTTTAAATTTGAAACAAGCTTCTTTTACATGTCCAACCCAGTTCCTGCACCCTTGTTTCCTCCTCTGTCTCTCCCACCAACCCCATCCAATCCCCATTCTGCTGTCCAGGGAGGATAATGTCTTCCATTATTAGTCTTCAAAATCTATCATGTCATTTGAATCAGGGCCCAGGCTCTCCCCCATGTGTCTAAGCTGAGGGAGTGTCCCTCTACGTGGAATGGGCTCCCAAAATCCATTCATATACTAGGGATAAATACTGATCCACTGCCCCATAGACTGTCTAGTCCTCCTAACTAAAACCCACATTCAAGGGGTCTGGGTGGTTCCTTCGCTGGTTTCCACACTATCAGCTATGAAACTGGAGTCCATGAGCTCCTCTTTGTCCTGTTCTTGACGCCTTTGCTCATCATTCCTCCCTTTCTGCAAGTGGATTCCAGGAGTTTGGCCCAATGTTTAAGTGTGGTTGTCTGCTTCTGTTTCCATCAGCTACTAGATGAAGGCTTTAGGATACCATATAAGGTATTCATCAATCTCATTATCGGGGAAATTCATTTAAGGTAGCCTCTCCATTATTGCTTAGATTGTTAGTTGAGTTCATCCTTGTAGAACTTTGGACATTCCCCTAGTGCCAGATTTCTCTTAAAACCTATAATGGCTCCTTTATTATGGTATCTCTTTTCTTGTTCTCCTCTATTCTTTCCCTGAGTCAGTCTTCCTGCTCCTTCATGCTCACCTCTCCCCTCTTCCTCCTCCTCCTAATTCCCTCTCCCCTACCTCCATGCCCCCAATTTGCTTGGGAGATCTTGTTCTCTGGGGGAAATGCATGCCTTTCTTAGAGTCCTCCTTGTTTCCACCTTCTGGAGATGTGAATTGTAAGCTGGTAATCTTTTGTTCTCATCTTTAAATTTAGTGCTTCCCTCAAACTATCTGCTTCTTTGGTATTGAAACGTCTGTCCTGTTTTTTTCTGTCAGGTGACTACAGTTCAGAGAAATTATGACACTCTGTAGGTGATTACTTCATACATGGAGATGAGCAAGTTTAGAATCTTGGCTCCCCATTGTGATGTTCATTTTCTTCCCAACCTGTCTCTTGGAGTGAATAGTTAATTCCCATTGAGAGCTCAATTATATAGTCAATATAAATAGTGATAACAGACCAGAAGTAGTCATAGCATCCTGCATCTAAATGTGTAAGTTACAGACACTGGCTTTAAAGGCAATGTTTTGTTTGAAAGTGATTGTGATCATAGTGTGAAAGAACTCATAATTGTTTGAAGAACAATTAAAACAGGAACTTTATTTTCTGTAACTGAACATGTAATATCAGAAACTATGTAATATAAAGGAAGATTTCCAATAAACTAATCAAACTTAAAATGAGTAAATGCATGTAGTATATACATAATTCAGTTAAAAAGCAATTGTGAATTGATGTATCATTGACATATGAGTAGATGGAAGTTTCTGTCCCAACTGGTCGCATGGCTTTTCAGTCCCAAATAAACACACCCAGGATTATATTCATTATAAATTGTTTGCACTATTGATCAGGCTTGTTACTAACAACCTCTTACAATTTAAAGTAACCCAATATTTTTATCTACATTTAGTCACATGGCTTGATACCTTTTCTTAGTAAGGCATTCACATCTTCCTTCCTCTGTGTCTGGCTAACAACTCTCGGTCCTTCTTCTTCCCAGAATTCTCCTAGTCTGGTCTCCCACCTGTACTTCTTTCATGGCTACTAGCCAATAAACTTTTTATTAACCAATATGAGTGACAAACATCTACAGTATACAAGAGCATTATCCCACAGCATATATATTTATACATTTTCAAGTTATATAATGTAGTCTTTAGCATGAGTATAAATATAGGAAACCACCAGTATAAACAGGGCAGTAAATACAATCTCCAAAAAAGATAAAAATTCTTCATGTCTCTTTAATTCCTTCTTAACACTTCTCTTGGTTGATGGTTTCTTGTCTTCTGTAATGTGCATGTTGTCATTTTCTGTAATAATATGGGTAGTGTACTGAACTTTTCTTGGCTTATTGTTTTTACAAATCATAATTAATTGAGATCACGGATATAAGGTGAACCAACTATGTATTGTTTTGTGAATTACAGAGTCACAGTTACATTTTCAAGTTTTTAAATAAGGTAGTTTCTTCAGCATTCACATGTTGATGAAAATAAGATTCTGTTAATACTTGCTTTGTAAAGAAAACTACTGTGGATGTTGAGGATATGATTTTTATGTGTACTTATTTCTGTTTTCATTAGTAAATAAATAGTGGATGAATGGCTGATTCATTAATTTGCAGGTAAATATATGGAACTGGAAAATATTGCTCTTAGTGAGGTAATCCCTCCCTGAAAGACAAGAGCTACATGTTTTCTATTGTTTGTGGACTCTAGCTCTGAGTTTTTACATGTGAGTATATAACCTGGTGTAACCACAAAAAAACATAAATTTACAAATGTTCTGTGGGGCAGATTTTATCAGCATTTTAAAAACAAGACTTATTTATTTGTTATTTTATTTGTGCTTTGCCTTCATTTGTATGTCTTCATCATGTGGGTTTGTACTGTCTATGGAATTCTCATTCACAAGTCTAGTGGAACCTTTGCAAAGATCTGATATTCTGTTTTTGCATTCAGTTCTCCTGTTTTGGGATATATATCTAGTTCTCTTAGATTCTCCATATTTTCAAATTTTTTAGCTTAGGTTTATTTTAGTCTCCTTTTTGGGATGGCTCTCTTTAATTAGCAAGCTGGGGCAGTTGTGTGGCTAATTTCATTCTGAATCCAGTATTTGGAGATCACTGCCCTTCATAGTGTCTTAAAAATTATGATTTCACATTATTTGACTTTCTTTCTTCATTTAAGTTAGAAAAGTAAATAACATCCTTCTACTCTCTTTTCAGCAGAGGCAAAAGTCAAGGTTTAATTTTATTTGAAAAAAAAAAGATAAATTTTAGAATATGAAACACATGCAGAGAATTATAAACTGTGCAGCCTAAAGAGGTATACCCATATCCACAATCAAGTTCAAAATAAAGTAAATCATCGTTCCCATCCTCCTCCTCCCTCTGTAGAACAAAGTAGAATCAAACAAAACAAATATTGAATTCTTATACCTTTATTTAGTGTATGTAAAAATGCACTCATGTACTGTTTGTCTACTGGTTCTCTTCAGCATTTTTCCTGTGTGTGTGTGTGTGTGTGTGTGTGTGTGTGTGTGTATGTGTGTGTGTGTGTGTGTGTGTGACTTCATATGTTGTTATTTGTTGCTTTCTTTATTACATTTTGTAAATATTGTATTATTTATTTGCATTTTAATTCAAGGGTAGCTAGATTACTGACAGGGCCTGAATATTATGAAAGAGAATATTGCTTATTCAGATGAACACATACTCACATGGCATTTTCATTACTTAGAGATAGGATCATTTGTTTCTATATTTGTAAATATCAATTCTGTCTAAGCAATTTTATAGTGATTTTAAGATTTTACAAATATATGAGATCAAATATTAGGTTGTTCTGTCAGTTTTAACTTTAGTCATTTTGTACACTACAAAACCTTGCAACTATGTTTTTTAAAATTTTATATCTCAGTCCCACTGTCATCTATATAGTAGGGCTACTGATTTTTTTGAGTTTATCTTGATTCCTGCTACTTTGCTGAAGGTGTTTATCAGCTGTAAGAATTCCCTGATAAAGTTTTTTGAGTTGCTTATGTAAATTGTCATATCATCTGCAAATAGAGAAAGTTTGACTTCTTCTTTCCAATTTGTATCCCTTGATCTCTTTGTGTTGCCTTATTGCTTTATATAGAACTTCAAGTACAATATCGAAGAGAGAGGGGAGCCATGTCTTGTTCTTGATTTTTGAAGAATAGACTTAAGCTTCTCTCCATTCAGTTGATGTTGGCTGTTGGGTTGCTGTATATTGCTTTTATTATGTTTAGGTATTGCTTTTATTATGTTTAGGTATGTTCCTGTTATTCCTGTTCTCTCCAAGACCTTTATCATGAAAGGGTGCTGAATTATGTCCAAGGATTTTTCAGCATCTAGTGGGATGATCACATGATTTTTCTTTTTCAGTTTGTTTATAGGGTGGATCACATTGATATATTTTCCTATGTTGAACCATCCCTGCAGCTCAGGGATGAAGCCTACTTGATCATGGCGGATTATTTCTCTGATGTGTTCTTGGATTTGATTTCCCAGTATGTTACTGAGTATTTTGCATCAAACCTCATGAGGGATATTGGTCTGTAGTTTTCTTTCTTAGTTGTGTCTTTGTGTGGCTTAGGTACCAAGGCGATTGTGGCATCCTAAAAAGAGTTTGATAATGGACCTTCTGCTTCTACTGTGTGGAACAATTTGAGGAGTATTGGTATTGGCTCTTCCTTGAATTTCTGGTAGAATTTGTATGGAAGCCATTTGGCCCTGGGATGTTATTGGTTGGGAGGCTTTTGATGACTGCTTCTATTTCACTAGGGGTTATAGGTCGATTTAAATTGCTTATGAGTAACATCACCCTTTACAATAGCCACAAACAACATAAAATATCTTGGGATAACACTTACCATAGAAGTAAAAGACATAAATAGCAAGAACTTGTGCCTTTAAAGAAAGAAATTAAAGAAGACACCTGAAAATGGAAAGATATTCCCAGCTCTTGGATAGGTAGGATAAACATAGTAGTAAAAATGGCAATCTTGCCAAAAGCAATTGACAAATTCAATGCAATCCCCATTAAAATCCCAGCACAATACTTTACTGACCTTGAAATGATAATAATCAAATTTATATTGAAATACAAATAATGGGAGATGTCATTCTGTAAAAATGTTTCTCATACTAGTTAATGAATAAAGCACTATTGGCCAATAGGAAAGCAAGAGAGGAGGGACTAAGAGACAAAAGAGACAAGGAGGAAAGAGGAAGTAGTAGGGAGGAGTCAAGAGTCTGGAGAGAGCAGGATGCCAGCCGGCTCTCCAGAAAGACCACGTGGAAATACGTAGATTAACAGAAATGGGTTAATAATTAAGACAGAGCTAGCTGATAAGAAACTAGTATCTGGCCAACAGAAGTATATCAAATACAGAGTCTCTGAATATTAAATGGGGCTGGCACTGCAGCAGGACAAGACTAGCAGAGGCGGAAAAAACCTAGTCCTTACATATGGCGCCCACGTGACTGGTAGGAACTTCCACTTGAAATTTAACAATCGCTTAAAAAAGGGTTTTGGAAACGAAAGAACAGAGACAAGCAAGGTTTCTTGGTAGCAGCATTTTTCTTGGTTGGACTCTGATTTGTTAGAGACAAGCAGATATTTGCGCAGCTCCTTTAAGGGAAATTTCCTGAATCAGCATAAGCGGCAAAAAAAACCAAAAGGCTTTAGAAAAGCACTGCTAATAATTTATTGGTGTGTATGAAAGCTGGCATTGGCAATGGCCACATCTCCAAGCTGGCACCATGCTGCTGGTTGGTAGCATAAACTAAGACAGTGAGCACAGTTCTCAGTGCTGGAAGTAAAATAGCCACCACCATCTTTGATAAACTGCGGCAGAAACAACTATGCCTTTCATTTTAGCAATGTTGTTGTTTAACAGATAAAGACTCATTGCCAGACAAAGATAAATATTTACAGTAAAGAGAGATTCACATTAAGGAAAATGCTAAATGTTTACAGTGTGTTCTAAAAAATATGTACGCTTGGGAGAGAAAATAAATAAAATGGTTTTAAAATTACAGCAAGGAGCTGGGTGTGGTGGCACACGCTTAATCATAGCAAGCAGATCTCTGTGATTTCAAAGTAAACCTGGTATGTACAGTGAATTCCAGGACAGATAAAAGTTACACAGAGAAACCCTGTCTCAAAAATTAAAAAAACAGAAGTAAAAGAAACAGATTATTTAAAAAGCCACATAAAGATGGAAAGCACAGAAAAATTATGGATGCTATGCTAGTCTCTTGTCTTTAAATTGTTGGATTGCTGAGGAAATAACAACTGGTAATTGAAATGCTGCTGGATTAATTCAATTTATATATTTTAAAAATGCTTTGACTTCAAAATTTAACTCTAAGGACAAGTTACTTGGGAAAAGGATTTCTATTTTTGTTTCCATAGAAAATGAAAAGCTGTGGATTCCTTCCAGACTAATGGGGTTTGATCAAGCCAGGTGCCCTGAAACAGAGTCACAGGTGATCCAACATTTAAAACAGTTGGGACATAGCAGCCTTGCAGACAGCCAAGATATCTGCTTCTTATTGGGATCACCATGACAGCGCCCCTTCCAAGCAGGAAGTAGTTTGGAAAGAAGGAAGCCCAAATTCCCAAATATTGTTATTAAATATTTGTTTTCATTTAAGTGGGCTTGGTTATAAATGGTTAGTGACCACAACCAATCTCTTTTTAAAGGTTAAAAAGGAGATTATGGTATAGATATGAATACTTAGTTTTGGAAGGGATTTTCATTTATTGAAAATTATCAATTTTGTGATGTGTATATTTCTCCTTTTGTTTAGGTATTGTGTTTAAATAGCTCATTTAGAAATGTAATGTATAATGTAGTACAGATTATAAATAATTATCTATGATAGTCAAAGCTTAGAGTTAAGTTATTTAGGTTTTCAAGATACAGAGAGATGTATTTAGATAGATAGGCATTCTTCAAACCTTTCAAAGACCTACAGAATATGGCATTTAAAATAGTTTAGGGATTTTCTTGACAGAGAGACATAACTGCTCCTGGCAACACCACCTGCATCAGAAAGAAAGATGGACCTTTAAGAAAGGAATTATGAAGTTTGCTCCCAATATGGCAAGACTAGCCATTTGACAAGATACTGCTCTTGTCTGGACTATTTGACTTTATGCTGTATAAACTGGACATGCAGGACCCACAGAAAAGTGACTGCTGATTCAAGATGGACATTGCAACAGAGTTCCTGCTTCATGGAAGGGTCTGCCAGACATTCTGCAGGACACAGAGAAAAGTGACTGATAAACTGCCAATAAAAGAAGACACTTTAAAGTTTCCTGCTTTGCTGAAGAGTTTTCCAGACATACTTTGGCCTAAGGGCTGAAGAAGGAAGATTACAGAACTTCAGGTGACTGACCAGGAAGCAAGTTATCTCTGTCATTTCTAGAGTTTATATGTTATCCTTCTGTGGTGTTTGATGGAGTTGAAGACAGACAGTTATGGTTATAGTTTTCCTTAGGATTAAAGATAAGTTACAAAGACTTTAGACTCACAAAGATAGGATAGATGATAGAATGTTTTCCTTAATTCTTACTAAATGTTAATGGACTAAATATTTTTAACTGTGATTCTTACTTGATAAGTGTTGTGTTATATACTTTGCTTTGTTAAAGTTAAAACCCTTCCTTTTATTTTAGACAGAAAAGAGGAGATGATGGGAGATGTCATTCTGTAAAAATGTTTCTCATACTGGTTAAAGCACTGTTTGCCAATAGGAAAACAAGAGAGGAGGGACTAAGAGACAAGGAGGAAAGAGGAAGTAATAGAGAGGAGTCAAGATGGAGAGTCTGGAGAGAGCAGGATGCCAGTTGGCTCTCTGCTAAGACAATGTGGAAATACATAGATTAATAGAAATGTGTTAATAATTAAGACAGAGCTAGCTGATAAGAAACTAGTATCTGGCCAATAGCATTATATCTAATACAGAGTCTCTATGTGTTATTTTGGGCTGGTGCGGTGGTGGGACAACACCAGCGGTGGGCAGAAAAACCTTACTCTTTACATACAAAATACCCAGGATAGCCAAATCATCCCTGTACAATAAAGCAACTTCAGAAAGAATCACCATCCCTGACTTAAACTCTACTACAGAGCTATAGTCTTGAAAACAGCCTGGTATTGACACAAAAATAGACAAGTAGACCATTGGAATCGAATTGAAAATCCTGACATTAACACACACAACTTTAAACACTTGATTTTTGACAAAAAAGCTAAAAGTATACAATGGGAGGAGGAAAGCATCTTCAATAAATGGTGCTGACATAACTGGATGATGGTGTGTCAAAGACTGCAGATAGACCCATGTATATCACCATGCATAAAACTCAAGTCCAAATGGATCTTCGAATCCCCCATGACAGCATCCTTTACCAGCAGGAAGTAGTTTGGAAAGAACAACACCCAAATTCCCAAATATTGTCTATAAATGTTTGTTTTCATTTAAATGGACTTGGTTATATAAAATTAAATAAATAAATAAAAAACAAACAAAAAAAATGGATCAAAGACCTGAACATAAATCCAGCCATGCTGAACCTCTTAGAAGAGAAAGTGGGAGGTACCCTTGAAACAATTGGTACAAGAGACTGATTCCTGAACATAAGCACAGACACTGAGTTTGTTAATAAATGGGATATCCTCAAACTGAGAAGCTTCTGTAAGGAAAAAGACACAGTTGACAAGAGCCAATGGCAGCCGACAGACTGGGAAAAGATTTTTACCAATCCTACATCTGACTGAGGGCTGATCTCCAAAATATACAAAGAACTCGAGAAACTAGTCAACAAAACACCTATTAACACTATTAAAAAATGGGGTACAGAACTCAATAAAGGAAATCAAAAGGGCTAAAAGACACTTAAGAATGTGCTCAACATCCTTAGCTCTCAGGGACATGCAAATCAAAACATCTCTGAGATACCACCTTATTCCAGCCAGAATGGCTAAAAGTAGAAACCCCAATGGTAACTTATGCTGGAGAGGATGTGGAGAAAGGGGAACACTCCTTCAAGGCTGATGGGAGTGCAAACTTGTACAGCCATTTTTGAGATCAGTGAAAATGAGAATCAGTCTACCATAGGACCTAGCAATCACACTCTTAGGCATATACCCAAATGATCCATATCTATGTAACAAAAACATTTGTTTAACTATGTTCATAGCAGCATTATTTGTAATAGCAAGAACCTGGAAGCAACCTAGATGCCCCTCAATTGAAGAATGGTTAATGAAGATGTAGCATATTTACACAATGAAATAATACTCTGAGGGAAAGAAAATGGAATCTTGAAATTCCCAGGCAAATGGATGGAACTTGATTGAGGTAATCCAGTTACAAAAATGGGAACATGATATGTACTCACTCATATATGGATTTTTGACATAGAACAAAGGATCACCAGCCTATAATTCAAACCACCAAAGAAAAAAGGAGGTTTCTAAGAGTTTTGGACAAGGTCCCCACAGAAGGGGAAATGGGCAAGTTATCCTGAACCTATTGGGAGTGGGGGGGGGCAGCTAGGAGAGGAGTGGAGAGGAAGCTAGGAGAAAGTGAAGTTGAGTAGAGGAAAACATGTGTGACTAGGAAGATTAAGTCATGGGAGAAACATGAGAGAAAGAGAGAAAGAGAGAGAGAGAGAGAGAGAGAGAGAGAGAGAGAGAGAGAGACCATAAAAGTGGGAGCCATAATAGATTTGAAGAGAAAACTGACTCAAGAAAAATGCCTAGAGACCTACAAGACTGACCCCAACTAACAATTTGAGAAACAGTGGAAAGGCTACCATAAATTCCCTTCTCTGATAATGAGATTGATTACTAATTTATCCACCATCATAGACCCCTCATCTAGTAGTTGATGGAAACAGAAACAGACACCCACAGCTAAACACTGAGACAAACTGGAATCCATATGCAGAGAGGGAGGACAAGACCAGGCTACAGTAACCCACAGAGACAGCAGACCTCAACAAGGGGGTGCTAATGGTCCCCCAGACTAATAGCTGGGAATCCAGCATTGGAGAGACTCAGAGCCCCTGTAGATGGGCAGTCTAAGGGACCTCTGGCAGTAGAATCAGGATGTATTCCTGGTGCACAAAGGTACCTTGGGAGCACTTTCCCCTGGCGAGGGGTTATTCCCTTAACCTAAAGGAAGGAGGGAGTGCTTAGTCCCTACTCCAAAAGCCTTGACAAATTTAGATAACTCCTCCAGGATGGTATCACCATCCTGATGAGGGGTATGGAATGATGGAATGGCAGGATGTTCGGTGGGGGGGGTGAGGGTGGGAGAGAAGGAGGGAGGGAGGGATAGGGAACTGGGATAAATATGTAAACTACGAAAAGTAAGTAATAAAAAATTTTACATCTCCAGTTGGTTATGGTGAAAAACACTTTTATATGCTTAGCAAGCCATTTAATGATATACTCAATGAAATAGCCTCCCAAGATAGAAGTACAGCCCAGAGTTAGAGTGTTTGCCTTGCAAGTTGTGGTCTGCAATAACAACGTAATAAATAGCTGTGCAAGTCCTACTGTAAGTGGGTAACACAATACAGAATAGTCATACAAGCAATTTAGTGAAACACCATTTAGTGGATTCTCTTGTAATATCATTTAGAAAGAAGAATTTATGAAGTATACATTTAAAAAAATTATATATGTTTTCAGAATTTTTTTCTCCTATGTTTAGATGTATGATCTAACATCTAAACAAGATAGGTTAATTTTTTATAATTATTTTTATACATAAATATAGAAATAACTATGTAAAAATTAGATAATATCACCCTTTGAAAATACCATTTTGTCACTGTCTTTTGAATTAATTATTCTTTGTCATCAATAGTATATCTATATGTGTGTGTGTGTGTGTGTGTGTGTGGGTGTGTGTGTGTGTTTCTCTGTGTGTGTCTATTGCTGTAAAATCTTTTTTACATTCTTGTATATTTATCTACTTTGCAACAATAGCATACATCTATTTTTTAAGCAGGCTGAACACTGGTAGCACAAGCCTCCTCTTTCTTTATAATAGAATGGCTTCTAATCCAATCATTCTTTTCTAAAGAACATCTCATGTATCATTTAGTGCTTGTTTAAGATCAATAATTACTTTTATACACATATTGAAACATCTCTAATATGTTCTTAAAATAACATTCTACACTGCAGAAGGTTGACCTTTTGCTTTCTCATCTAGATTATGTCAATAAAAAAGTCAAGCATTAAAGATTGAAGAGACTGAAGAATGAATTATGAGAAGAATGATCTGCCTCATGTTGCTCATGGCATATTATAATTAATTAATCCTCAACCATTTTTAGCTCTTAAAATTGCTATTAGCATAATTTCTTATTAGAATATTCATAAGAAATATCTATTCAAATATCTCTTGTTTAAAGATCCATTATTTTACAAATAAATGGACTTCAAATTCTTGGCAGTAAGTTATGTATTAGAAAGATAATTACATCTTTTTGATGATTTGTTTAGCTGAACAAACAAGGCCATATGTGAATGGATGTATGCACATTATTATTTGGAAATAGCTTAGGATAGGCATATCTGGTTAAACATATTCCCCGTTATTTCTGTTTCTAGGAAGTTCATAGGAACTCCTAGTGGTAGGAATATCAGTTATCCGAGAAAGCACGCAGGTATGATTGTTTTGACAATTTCATGTTAAAAATAAAAAAAAAAAAGCTCTAGTTACTTCCTGGACATGATAAATTGGGAGTTGGGACATTTCAAGTAAAAGTGCATTTGGCAAGCTCTGAAGTAGAACTGTTAAGGCTGTGAAAAATTGAGGTCTCTATAAAGTAATGAGTCAGAAATTGGAACTGCTATATTCTACTTCTATTTCAGTAGAATAGAAAAAAGTCAAGGATGGTGTGGTCTTGTTTGCATTTATCGGCATTAGCTATGTATTGACTCTTAGAAAGTAGGACTGTCCTAATAATGACTACACTGATCTTTTCAACATGTCCATGCAACAAAGATCATTTCCCAGTAAAGAATCTATGACTTATCATTCCTTCAATCAATACATATGAATTAAATTTAAACTAATGTAGTTTATTCCATTGTGTGCAAATGAATTTAATCACAAAGGAAACATGATTAATTTGTAAAGTATGTAAATTATAAAAGAACAAGTAGATATGCTGTTTTTATTTCTTTGTGCTTAACTAAGATTTTTTTCTTTTATTTAAATAACATTTTTAAAATATAGTTTAGGTCCTCTTCCGCCAGCCATTGGCTAGAGGTGAGTCTGGGCCCAATTGGGCGGCTTCTCCTCTACGACCTCCCCCACCCCCTAACTCCCTGGGTTGGCCACTGATCCTGCTGCTCCTGTGTCCTGTCCCCATTGAGAGCACCCTTGGAGCTCTGATACACCCCCACCCATCCCCACCGCTAGCCTGCCCCCCCTACCCTGTGCTCTACCCTGCCTACTGTCCCTGGGACAGAGGGTGGAGCCAAAAGTCCACCCTACTTTGTGTACTTCTCGGAGAAACTCTGAACAAAGGAGACCTATAGGACCACCTGTAATTTCCACCTTCTTGGTCTCTGACCCCCCACCAACAGTCCTCGGCTGGAGTCCCAGGCCCCTCCCAGAGATCTGCCTATCTCTACGGGTCCACTCGGCAAGATCCTTGACCCCCCCAAAGCAGAACCTCTGCTAAAGAAAGAGGCCTCAGCTGGAGAGTGCCAGTTCCCAGTGAGATCAGACTGTCTGCAGAATCATCTCAAATATCAGCCCAGCCATTGTCCTCTTCTGCCAGCCATTGGATAGAGCCATTGGCTAGAGTCCAACTACTTTGGGGGACTTCTCAGAGTGAATCTGAACATAGGAGATCTGCCTATCCATGCTGGACCACCCGTAATTCCTACCTGCTTAGTCTCTGACCCCCACATCCAGTACTCTACTGGACTCCCGGGCCCCACCCAGAGACCCGCCTATCTCTGCAGGAAAAATCTGAGTTTCTGCAGGCATCTTTTCCTGGATCCTCATCCCTGACCCTATCCCTGGGTCCATATCTGCAGAGAAACCTCCTATAGCTTTGGACCACCCAGAGCTACAGATATTGAAACTCTGACCCACATAAGCCCACCAGGGAAGTACCATAGAGAGAGGGGGAGAACCCTCCAACACCTACTGGATGAAGCCTTGGGAAGACAGCAATACAAGAACACACCTAACAACAGAAAGACAAGTATGACACGACCAGAATCTAGGGAAACTACACCAACTAGAACAGAACACACCAAAGCAGAGGAAGCAGAAGGGAATGAATTAAAAATTACCATCATAAAAATGATGGAGACCTGATGGGAGATGTCATTCTGTATATGTTTCTCATAGTGGTTAATGAATAAAGCACTGCTGGCCAATAGGAAAGGAAGATAGGAGGGGCTAGGAGGCAAGGAGGAAAGAGGAAGTAGAAAGGGAGAGCCAAGATGGAGAGTAGGGAGAAAGTATGCCGGCCGGCTCCCCAGTAAGAGAATTACATAGATCAGCAGAAATGGATTAATAATTAAGGCAGAGGTAGCCGATAAGAAACAAGTCACTGGGCCAACAGAATTATATCTAATACAGAGTCTCAGTGTGTTATTTGGGGCTTGCGCGGCAGTGGGACAAGAGCAGCAGCAGGCAGAAAAACCATACACCTTACAAATGGCACCCACGTGGCTAAAAAGAACTTCCACTTAAAATTTAACAGAAGCTTAAAAAAGGGTTTTAGAAACAAAAGAACAGAGATAAGCAAGGTTTCTTGGTAGCAGCATTTTTCTCGGTTGAACTCTGCTTTGCAAGAGACAAGCAGATATTCGCATGGCTCCTTAAGGGAAGATTCCTGACTCAGCATAAGTGGCAAAAACTGCATGGCTTTGAAAAAACACTGCTAACAATTTATTTATGTGTATGAGAGCTGGCATTGGCAGCTCTCCAAGCCGGCAGCATGCAGACCAAGGCAGTGAGCACAGCTTTCAGTGCTGGCAGTAAAATAGCCACCGCCATTTTTTATAAACCACAGCAGAAACAACAAAGACTTTCATTTTAGCAATGTTGTTGTTTACCAGATAAAAGACTCGTGGCCAGAAAAAAGATAAATATTTACAGTAAAGACAGATTCATATTAAGAAAAACCTCTAAATGTTTACAGTGTGTTTTAAAAAATATGTAGGCTTGAAGAAAAAAAAATGGTTTTAAAAAGACAGAGATCAGCTGGGATTGGTAGTACACACCTTTAATCCCAGCACTCCAGAGACAGAGGCAAGCAGATCTCTGTGATTTTCAAATTAAACCTGGTATGCAGAGTAAATTCCAGGACAGATAAGAGTTACACGGAGAAACCCTGTCTCAAAAAATAGAAAAGAAACAGAATAATAAACAAGTGGTAAAGATGGAGAGAATCTGGATACTGTTTGGTATTATATTGTCTTTGAATTTTTTGACTGCTGAGGAAACAACAACTGTTGAAGGAAATGCTGCTGGATTAATTCAATTTATATATTTTAAAAATGCTTTGACTCCAAAATTTAAGTCTAAGAACAAGTTACTGGGGAAAAGGATTTCTATTTTTGTTTCTACAGAAAATAAAAAGATGTGGGTTCCTTCCAGACTAATGTGGTTTGATCAAGCCAGGCCCCCTGAAACAGAGTCTCTGGTGACCCAACATTCAAAATAGCTTGGACAAAGCAGCCTCGCAGACTACAACCAGGATTTCTTTGTCTTCTTAGGATTCCCCCATGACAGCGCCCTTTACCAGCAGGAAGTAGTTTGGAAAGAACGACACCGAAATTCCCAAATATTGTTTATAAATGTTTGTTTTCATTTATATGGGGTTGGTTATAAATGGTTAATGATCACAACCAATATCTTTTTAAAGGTAAAAAGGGGATTATGGTATAGATATGAATACTTTGTTTTGGAATTGATTTTCATTTATTGATTACTTTGTTTTGGGATGGATTTTCATTTAATGATACAATTTAAAGTCAACTTGGTGATATGTGTATTTCTCCTCTTGTTTAGGTATTGTGTTTATTGAGCTCAGTTAGAAATGTAATGTATAATGTAGTACAGATTATAGATAGTTACCTATAATAGTCAAAACTTATAGCTAGGTGAGTTAGGATTTCTAGATATACAGAGATGTATTTGAGATGGATAGGTATTCTTCAAACCTTTCAAAGACCTAAAGAATATGGCATTTAAAATGGTTTAGGGTTTTCTTGACAGAGAGACATAATTGCTCCTGGCAACACCACCTGCCTCAGAAAGGAAAATGGACCTTGAAGAAACACGTTATAGAGTTTGCTTTCAATATGGCAAGACTAGCCATTTGGACAAGATACTGCTCTTGTCTGGACTATTTGACTTTATGCTGTATAAACTGCACATGCAGGACCCACAGAAAAGTGACTGGTGATTCAAGATGGACATTGCAACAGAGTTCCTGCTTCATGGAAGAGTCTGCAAGACAGTATGCAGGACACAGAGAAAAGTGACTGACAAACTGCCAATACAAGAAGACAGTTTAAACTTTCCTGCTTTGCTGAAGAGTCTGCCAGACACACTATGGTCTATGGGCTGAAGATGGAAGATTACAAAAGAACTTCAGGCGACCAGGCAGTGAGTTGTCTCTGTCATTTCTAGAGTTTATATATTATCCTTCTGTAGTCTTTGATGGAGTTGAAGACAGATAGTTATATTTATAGTTTTCCTTACTTAGGAGTAAAGATAAGTTACATAGATATTAGACATACAAATATAAGATAGATAATAGAATAGTTTTTTAATCTTGCTAAATGCTAATGAACTAAATATTGTTAAATGTGATTCTTACTTGATAACTGTTTTGTAACATATTTTGCTATGTTAAGGTTAAAACCCTTCTTTTTATTTAGACAGAAAAGAGGAGATGATGGGAGATGTCATTCTGTATATGTTTCTCATACTGGTTAATGAATAAAGCACTGCTGGCCAATAGGAAAGGAAGATAGGAGGGGCTAGGAGACAAGGAGGAAAGAGGAAGTAGAAAGGGAGAGCCAAGATAGAGAGTAGGGAGAAAGCAGTATGCCGGCCGGCTCCCCGGTAAGAGAAATACATAGATTAGCAGAAATAGGTTTATAATTAAGGCAGAAGTAGCAGATAAGAAACAAGTAACCGGGCCAACTGAATTATATCTAATACAGAGTCTCAGTGTGTTATTTGAGGCTGGCATGGCTGCGGGACAAGTTCAGGCGGCAGGCGGAAAAACCCATGTTCCTTACAGAGACCATCAAAGAAAATGTGAGAAAATCCCATAAAGAAATGGAAGAAAGAAAAAAGTGGAAGAAATGAACAAATTCCTTAAGGAAAGTAAAGAAAGTACAGAAAGCCAAAAAAAAAAAAAAAAAAAAAATAATCAGGTGAAGGAAACAGTTCAAGACATGAAAACTGAAATAGAGAAAATAAAGGCAACACAAACTGAAGGAATGCTGGAAAAATAAAAACTGGGAAAAAATCAGGACCTACAGAAGCAAGCAAACTGACAGAATTCAAGAGGTAGAAGAGAGAACCTCAGGCACAGAAGATAACTAGAAGATAAACTAGAAGAAATAGATTCATCGACCAAAGAAAATCATAAATCCAACAAATCTATAACACAAAACATCCAGGAAATGTGGGACATGAAAAGGCCAAACCTAAGAATAATAGGCATAGAGGAAGTCGAGGAAGCCCAGCTCAAAGGAGCCGAAAACATATTCAACAAAATCATCGAGGAAAACTTTCCAAATCTGAAGAAGGACATGCCCATGAAAGTACAAGAAGCATACCGAACCTCAAATAGTGTGGACCAAAGAAAAAAGACCCCTCAACATATAATAATCAAAACACCTAGCATACAGATTAAAGAAAGAATATTAAGAGCAGCGAAGGAAAAAGGACAGGTAACATATAAAGACAGATCTATCAAAATTACACCTGACTTCTCCATGGAAATGCTCAAGGCCAGAAGGTCCTGGATAGATGTTCTACAAGTATTAAGAGAACACGGATGCCAGCCTAGGCTACTATACCTAGCAAAACTCTCAATCACTATACATGGAGAGAACAAGATATTTAATGACAAAACCAGATTTTCCCAATACGTATCTACAAATCCAGCCCTACAGAAAGTATTGGAAGGAAAACTCCTACCCAAGGAAGGTAAGTACACCCACAAAAATTTAGGCAACAGATAATCTAACTACACAACAATCCAAGGGTAAAGCAGAACAGATATATTCACAATACCTCTGCCAACAAAAAACCTAAAACAAACAGGCATCAAAAATCAGTGCTCCTTACTCACCTTCAACATTAATGTTCTTAACTCAACTATAAAAACACACAGGCTAACAGAATGGGTACAAAACAGAATCCATCCTTCTGCTGCTTTTAAGAAACACATCTAAGCTTCAAAGATAGACATTACCTCAGGGTAAAGGGTTGGGAAAAGGGTTCCAATATAATGGAACCAAGAGGCAAGCAGGAGTGGCTAACCTAACATCTAACAAGTTAGATTTCAAACCAAAATTGATCAATGAGATGAAGGTGGTCATTTCGTATTCATCGCAGGAGAAATCAACACAGAGTTTCAGTTCTGAACATCTATGCCCCTAATACAAAGGCACCTACATTCGTAAAAGAAATGCTACTACAACTCAAAGCTCATATAAAACCTCACACTTTATAGTGGGAGACTTCAACACACCACTCTCAACACTAGACATGACCACAAATCAGAAACTCAGAAAAGAAATAAAAGAACTAACAGAAGTTATGTCTCAACTTGGGTTAACAGATATCTATAGAACATTCCATCCAAACACAAAAGAATATACCTTCATCTCAGCTCCACATGGTACCTTCTCTAAAATCGACCATATACTAGGTGGCATATAAATCCTCAACAGATACAAGAGAATAGGAATAGTCCCCTGTACAATATCAGACCACCATGCTTTAAAATTGGAATTCAACAAAAACAGAATTCGCAGAAAACCTGCAAACTCATGGAAACTGAACAATGTGCAATTGTACCACTCCTGGGTCAAAGAAGAAATAAAGAAAGAAATTAAGGACTTACTAATATTCAACAAGAATGATTACACACCCTAACCACCCTTATGGGACACCTTGAAAGCAGTGCTACCAGGGAAGTTCATTGCACTAAGTGCCCGTATGAAGAAAACATAGGATAGTCACATAAGAGAATTAAAAGTATAACTGAATTCCTTAGAAAAGAGAGAAGCAAACTCAACCTTTAGGAGTAGATGAAAGAAAATAATCAACTTGAGGGCTGAAATCAATAAAATAGAAACCAGGAAAACAATATAAAAAATTTAATGCAACAAAGAATTGTTTTTTTTTTTTTTTTGAGAAAATCAACAAGATAGACAAATCTTTATCCTAACAAACGAAACAGCAGAGAGAGAACATGCAAATTAACAAATTCAGAAACAAAAAGGGGAACATAACAAAGGACACAAGGGAAATCCAGACAATTTTCAGGTCATACTTTGAAAACCTGTATTCCACAAAATTTGAAAATTCAAAGGTAATGGACAAATTTCTGGAGAACTATCACTTACTAAATTAAATCAGGAACAGACAAACAACTTAAATAGACCTATCACACACAATGAAAGAGAAGCAGTCATCGAAAGCCTTCCAACCAAAAAAATTCCAGGGCCAGATGGATTCAGTACAGAATGCTACCAGACATTCAAGGAAGAACTAATACCACTACTCCTCAAAATGTTCCACAAAAATAGAAACAGAAGGTGCATTGCCAAAATCTTTTTATGAGGCCACAATAACTTTGGTACCCAAGCCTCACAAAGACACAACTAAGAAAGAAAACTACAGACCAATATCCCTGATGAACATCGATGCAAAAATATTCAATATAATACTGGCAAACCAAATTCAAGAATACATCAGAGAAATCATCCACCATAACCAAGTAGGCTTCATCCCTGGAATGCAGGGATGGTTTAACATACAAAAATCTATCAACTTGATCCACCATATAAACAAACACAAAAAGAAAACCATATGATTATCTCCCTAGATGCAGAAAAAGCCTTTGACAAAATTCAACACCCTTTCATGATAAAGGTCTTGGAGAGGTCAGGGATAACAGGAACATACCTAAACATAATAAGAGCAATATACAGCAAACAAACTGCCAACATCAAACTGAATGGAGAGAAACTTAAGCCAATTCCTCTAAAATCAGGAACAAGACAAGGCTGTCCTCTCTCTCCATATCTCTTCAATATCATACTGCAAGTTCTAGCAAAAGCTATAAGACAACAAAAGGAGATCAAGGGGATCCAAAGGAAAGGAAGAAGTCAAACTGTCTCTATTTGCAGATGATATGATAGTTTACAGGAGCGACCCAATAAACTCTACCAGGGAAGCCCTATAGCTGATAAACACCTTCAGCAACTAGTAGGATACAAGATAAACTCAAAAAATCAGTAGCCCTACTTTTTTCAGATGACAAAGAGATAGAGGAAGAAATCAGATAAACATCACCCTTTTTCAATAGCCACAAGCAACATAAAGTATCTTGGTTTAATGCTTACCAAACAAGTAAAAGACCTATTTAATAAGAACTTTGTGGCTCTAAAGAAAGAAATTAAGGATACAATAAAATGGAAAGATTTCCCATGCTCTTGGATAGGTAGCATAAACAGTAAAAATGTTAATCTTGCCAAAAGCAATCTACAAACCCAATGCAATCCCCATAAATCCCATCACAATTCTTCACTGACCTTGAAAGGATAATAATCAACTTTATATGGAAAAACTGAAGACCCAGGATAGCCAAAACAACCCTATTCAATAAAAGTACTTCAGGAGGCATCACCATTTCTAACTTTAAGCTCTACTACAGAGCTATAGTTCTGAAAACAGCCTGGTATTGGCACAAAAATAGAGGTAGACCAATGGAATCGAATGTTAAATCCTGATATTAACCCACACACCTATGAACACCTGATTTTTCAACAAAACAGCTAAAATTATACAATGGGGCAAGGACAGCTTCTTCAACAAATGGTGCTGGCACAATTGAATGATGGTGTATAGAAGACTGCAGATAGACCCATGTCTGTAGCCATGCACAAAATGCAAGTCCAAATGGATCAAAGACCTCAACAACAATCCAGCCACTTTGAACCTCTTAGAAGAGAAAATAGGAGGTGCCCTTGAACAAATTGGCATAGGAGATTGCTTCCTGAACATAACTCCAGGGGCACAGACACTGAGAGCAACAATTAATAAATGGGACCTCTTCAAACTTAGAAGCTTCTGTAAGGCAAAGGACACAGTTGACAAGACCAAATGGCAGCCCAGTGACTGGGAAATATTTTCACCAGTCCTATATCCGACAAAGGGCTGATCTCCAAAATATACAAAGAACTCAAGAAACTAGTCAACAAAACACCAAATAATCCTATTAAAAACTGGGTACAGAACTAAAGAAAGAATTCTCAATAGAGGGAATCAAAAAAGGCTAAAAGACATGTAAGTAAGAAAGTGCTCAACATCCTTAGCTATCAGGGAAATGCAAATCAAAACAACTTTGTGATACCATCTTACTCCTGCCAGAATGGCTAAAATTAGAATCACCAATGATGACTCATGCTGGAGAGGATGTAGAGAAAGGGTAACACTCCTCCACTGCTGGTGGGAATACAAACTCATACAGCCATTTTGGAGACCAGTATGGCAGTTTTCCAGGAAAATGGGAATTAGTTTACCACAGGACCCGGCAATCCCCCTATTAGGCATATACCCAAATGATCCATGCAACATGCATCCATGCAACAATGACATCTGTTCAACTATGTTCATAGCAGCACTATTTGTAATAGCAAGAACCTAGAAGCAACCTAGATGTCCCTCATCTGAAGAATGGATAAAGAAGGTGTGGCACATCTACACAATGGAATACTACTCTGCAGAAAAAAATAATGGTATCTTGAAATTCGCAGGCAAGTGGATGACACTTGAAGAAACCATCCTGAATGAGGTAACCCAGTCACAAAAAGAGGAACACAGTATATACTTACTCATATATGAATTTTAGACCTAGAGCAAAGGATCACCATCCTATAATTCACAGCATAAGAGGAAGTAGTATACAAGGTGTATTCTAAGAGAGTCATATAAAGTCCCTCACAGAACTGGGAAGGGACAAGTCCCCCAGAGCACAGGGGAAGTGGGGGGGGGCAGCGAATGGAGAGACAAGTAGGAGAAAGTGAGGGGGAGGAGACGAAAACATGTGCAACTAGGAAGATTGAGCCCTGTTAGGAGTAGAAGTTAGGAGAGAGAGAGAGAGAGAGAGAGAGAGAGAGAGAGAGAGAGAGAGAGAGAGAGAGAGAGAACATAACAGAGGGAGCCAATATTGGTTTTAAGAAACAATTGAACACAAAGAAAAATGTAGAGAACTACAAGGCTGCTGCCAACTAACAATTTGAGCATCCTTGGAAATGCTACCATAAATGCCCTTCCTGGAGAGTGAGATCAACAACTCACTTATCCATGGCGCCCTCATCGAATACCTGTTGGAAACAGGAGCAAACACCCATACATAAACACTGAGTTGAACTAGAACCCAGATGCAGTTGGAGAGGACAAGACCAAGTGGCAGAAACACATAGAGACAGCTTACCTGAACAAGGAGGAGCTAACGGCCACCAGACTGATAGCTGGGAAGCCAGCATGGGACTGACTCAGGCCCCCCCGAATATGGGTCTCAGCCAGAATGACTGAGCAGTCTAAGGGACCTCAGACAGTGGAGCCAGGATGTATCCCTGGTGCACAAAATTACCTTGAGAACACATCCCCCCATGGAGGGATAACTGCCTTAACCTAGAGACAGGAGAGAAGCCCTAGTCCCTACTTCACAGGACCTGTCAGATCTACATGACCCCAACTGGATGTCATTCCCCTATATACGGAATTGGGGTGCGGGGATGGGAGGGAAGGGTGGTTAGGGTGCATGTGAGAGGGCAGAGAGGGTAAAAGGGAGGGAGGGAGTTTGTGAGGGAGGGAGGGAGAGGGAACTAGGATCAACATGTAAAATAATAAATTAATTTACAAAAAAAAAGTCGAAAGAAAATAAATTGAAGATTGGTAGAATCTCCATTACGGGAAAACTAATCCTTTGTAGTATTAAATAGAAATTGTGAATAAAATAATTTACATACAAAAAAATTTATTTTACATAGTGGGTATAGTTTTGTTCCTTCCAGTCCTCTAGTTCCCCTTCTTGTTCCCTGAATCCCCTTTACCCATCTACCTACACCCTCACCATTCACTCCTCCTGGGACTGCATTCAGAAAGGAGTTGGGCCTTGAGTAAAGCATGGCACATATAGTTGAGGCTTGACCTAGCTGCACCCCCTTTGTCAAGGCTAGGAAACCTAATCCAGCATGGAGAAAATGTTCCCAACAGCCAATGAAGCTTCAGGAGCAGGTCCTGATCTCATTGTTAGGAGCCTTACATAGACGAATATACATTCCCATCTCTTAGCACAATTTTATATTTACCAATTATAATGGTGCTAATGATCTTCCTCCCATATGAAATAACATCTTTGATCTCAAACCCATTTAAGATGTTGAAAATACTGAAAAATTTAGGTGAGTACACAAAGTCTTACAAAATTTTTATATGCTTCCTGATAGGATAATTCAAGTACAGAAAAGTCTCATGAAAAAACATAAGCTAGTAATTTAAGTTCTTTTATGACAAAGTACTATGGATTTAATTAAAATGGATTTATATAAGAACATCCTTAATATTTTTTCTCAAAATGTAAATGGAAACTAAAGAGATCATACAGGCATAAAAAGGAGAAGGGGAAACCTAGGGGTGGTGGCACACGACTTTAATCCCAACTCTTGGGAGGGAGAGGCATGAGGATCTCTGTGAGTTTGAGGCCAACCTGGTATACAGAGCTAGTTCTGGGACAGCAGGGGCTACACAGAGAAACCTTATCTTGGAAGACATTAAAAAAAAAAAAAAAAAAACAAGAAAGGGAGGGATTCTATTATTTCATATTATAACATTGCTAAAATCTAACATGGAAAAGACAGGACAGGTATAATTTCAAACCACAGAACTTTTGTCCAACATTTATACATCTCACTTAGATAAAATGTACAGGGTTTCTCTGGGACTAGCTCTATAGACCAAGCTAGCTTCAAACTCTGCCTCCCAAATGCTGGGATTAAAGGCTTGTACCGCCAGAGCTCGGCTGGTGGTTTTGTTTGTTTGTTTGCTTGCTTGTTTTGCTTTGTTTTTACTTTATCATTAACTTGAACAAGATATGTCCTTATACTATTCTGTAAACATTAACTTTAGAAGGACGGCTGAATATAAAATGTTTTCATATGTTTACAGTTTATGCACAAAACATTTTTCTCTTTTTTTGTAGCACTGAAGGTTATGTGCTTAGTTCACTGTATGTTCAGCATGCAATTACCCTGTTATACTTATTTATTTAATGACAGACATATGCTATGTACTACAAACAAAGGGCATATAAATTTTGAATACCTTTAAAATTATTAAACTATAACTCTATGTTTCTATTTTTAAAGTAGCATGTACTTTGTGCTTCTTATAAGAGCTTTTGGTCAGTGTCATGATATGTTACTTTGATTTTTTTATTACAAGATACTGCTTTTCCTTAAATGTCCAGGGATCCTGGTGAGTTATTATAGTTGTAGTAGAATGCACTGTATGAGAATGAATTGTTCACTGGACTTTTGTACTGAAATTGAAGGTCACTGTGGATTTCTATTAACTAACAGAAAATATCCATAGGTAGGTTTTCTGGAGAAAGGTTGGCTAAAGAGTAGGTTGCTAGGTGGCATCATTAACTTTTTGTTGGTGAATGTACTGGGGTTCTCTTTGGTGTAGTATGTTGACAGAAAGATAATTTATTCTTACCTCATTGCTTTTTAGCTGATAGAATTTCCTATATAACAGAAATTTTAGTATTTTACTTGCCAGGCAAAATAAGTCTTAGAGTGACAGCTAGATGATATAGGTTCACAGAGTACATGACAGCAAAGCTAAGACTAAAAATAAAGAACCCTTAATCTCCATTTTCCCAATATTTTAAACAACTTCAAGTCTCTATGTGTCAAATACTTGAGAGCCCATTTAAAGTGATATAGAGGATTTACTAGGATGCACTCACAAATACACAACAAAGTAAATAGCTGCCATGGTTTTCTGTTCTGCATTGGGGTGAATGGAACCAGCAGTCTGATCTCAGATACCATACCACAGAACTAGTGACTCCCCTTCCGGTCTTTTAAGAGGTCACATTGGCAGGCAAGAACCTCTACCTCTACTTGGCCAGATAGCCCGAAGTCTTGAGCAGAGTGAATATGCACTCCATCTCTAGTTCAATTTCAAAAGTGCATCATGTTGTCATCTATGTCGACCTTTCCTGGCTAGCTTGGCCATGGCAGACCTTTTGCTTTGCTGGTGTTGGGTACAGCACAAAGCTAGTTTATGCAAGGGTTCTTTCTGTTCAAGACAGGGAAAGGCTACGCTTATGTGTTTAGGAACACAAGAGTCTGAATGCCAATCTTACTTATGACCACTTATTATTCAGCCTAAGATGTCTCTTTCTGAATCAGATAGTCAGTGGGTAAAAAGCAAAACATCTATTAAAAGAATACTTTTATGAAAAGTACATGTTTAAAACAGAAAATTAGCTTATATAACCTCCGAGAATCAGCATCTAATATCAACTCTAAGTTGATGGCAGAAGAATTTTTTTACATTCATTGTAAAATGCATTTTCAACATGAAGCCAGGTCATTCCATTTCCAGACAGCCTTATATTTAATGTTTTCCATAAAGAATTTCTCAAAGAACAATAGAATGAACTTTTAACCCCTCCCTCTGTCTTTTTCCTTACAAGTGATACTAATTTTTCAATTTGGTGTGCTGAAGTTAAAATGAGTTTTGGGAATAAGAAAACTTCTTTTGTTTGCTTTTGAAAATGAAACTAATTCTGGAAAGTCCTGTAAATTGTAAAATGATGTTCTTGCTAGACATTGTGAGAAGTTTTTAACACCTTTGATGAATCACTGTTATAACAGAAAAATCTAACACAGATTTTTTTCAAGTCCATTATTTGCTTATGTTTAAGATAAAATTAATTTATTGTAGTGTTCATCATAACTTAACAGGTAAATAGAGTTTGTCTTCAGTTTCTGTCAATTAGAAATGTGCACTGAACATGAAAGAGTCACTATATGTCCTGAAAATGGCTGCTATGCTTATAGCACTGTAATGTCTATTACGCTTAGTTTGGTGGGTTCATTGTACAACAAAATCAGTTCTTGATAGATCAATGTTATCAATTAGATTGTCATTATAATATAGCATATACCCAACCAATACCTGATATTTGCTACACAAATCTCCTTTCCCTGGAAACAATATATTAAGTATCCCATGAATTAGTATTAAGAATGAAAAAGTAGAGATTTCAAGACAGGATGCATGTGAGGGGGCAGAGAGGTTAAGAGGGAAAGGAGGGAAGGAGGGAAGGAGGGAGAGGGAACTGGGATCAACAAGCCAGAGATACCATTTCTAAGGAATGAGCCTCTAAAATAAAATGTTTCTTTAATTAATCATATTTGTAATTTCATCATAATTACATGGGTAATATGAACTAAAAGTGGAATTTATGGGATGATGAGCTGGAAAGTCACAAGAAAACTGACATTATCCAGGATATTCAGGGGGGCCTCAGTCAGTGCCATGCTGGATTCCCAGATATCAGTCTTAGCTCCTCCTTGTTCAGGTCAGCTGTCTCTATGTGTTTCTGTAACCTGATCTTGTCCTCTCCTTCTGCATCTGGATTCTAGTTCGACTCTAGTTATGGGTGCAGGACAAATATATTCACAATATTACTGCCAAGAACAAATCTAAAACAAACAAACATTAACAATCAATGGTCCTTACTCACCCTCAACATTAATGGTCTTAACTCACCTATAAAAAGACACAGGCTAACAGAATGGATATGAAGACAGAATCCGTCTTTCTGCTGCATACAGGAAACACATCTAAGCTTCAAAGATAGACATTACCTCAGGGTAAAGGGTTGAGAAAGGATCTTCCAATCAAATGGAACCAAGAAGTAAGCAGGTGTGGCTATCCTAATATCTAACAAGTTAGACTTCAAATAAAAATTAATCAAAAGAGATGAAGACTGTCAGTTTTTATTCATTGCAGGAGAAATCCATCAACACAAAGTCTCAGTTCTGAACATCTATACCCCCAATACAAAGGCACCCACATTTGTAAAAGAAATGCTACTAAAATGCAAACTTCACATAAAACTTCAAACACTTATAGTGGGAGACTTCAACACACCACTCTCACCACTAGACAGGACCTCTAATCAGAAACTCAACAAAGAAACAAAAGAACTAACAGAAGTTATATCTCTACTGGGTTTAACAGACATATATATAGCATTCCATCTAAACACAAAAGAATATACCATTGTTTCTTTTCTAAGTAATACATTTTGAAATGATGGAACATAAGTTAGTGTTCACTGAATCCCTCCCAGAAAAGTTGAAAATAAACAGAAGAAAATGCAATCCACTTGTAATCTTGTGGTTCTCAACTTTCAGAAAAAGCAATAAATCTTGTGAATTCATGCATGCTGATATGATTACATGCAATCAGTCAACATATAAACTAGCAGTTGTTGTGCCATGTAAGATATCCTTTGACTTAAGCAAGTCAGAAGTGTCAACACAAGGACATAATTACCTATCTGAAATAAATATTTGGTGAATGAAAATGCCAGTTCTTAAAAGCCAGTACCTGCTTGGATAGGGGATAAGTGAGTGTCTGATTAAGTAGGCATGTCTATTATGGCCATATAGTGTCTAATACCCTTTTTAAAAATTGAAAAAATTAGGCAGGCATATGATGCCAGTCTTAATGTCAGCATTCTGCTTGAATAGGCAGGAATGACTGTGCATTTGAGCCCTAACTGTGAACATAGTGAATTGCAGGGCAGCCATAGCAACATAGTGAGACTCTGTCTCAAAAAATAAAATAAAATAATCAGAATGGAATAATGGAGATAGCTTAACTAGTACAGTTTTTTCCAGGCAAGTGTGAAAATTTCAGTTCTTACCACTTAAACCCATATAAAAAAATCCAGGAATGCTGTTACATACTTGTAATCCCAGCATTTAGAATGCAAAAAAAAAAAAAAAAAAAAAACAGGTGATCTTCTAGGATCTCTGGCAAGCCAGCCTATACAAATCAGTTATTTCCAGGGCAATCCCAAAACACAGGTGAACGCTCCCTAAATTTATTTTTGGCTTCCAAATTTAACTGTGTAGCCATGAATACATCTACACATCATTAACATGTACACATAGACATGCAAGTGGAAAGTTTAAATGATATGTAACATTGTGTGACTTTTACTTTCTTCCATGGAATATCCTAGTCCAGTTCATTAATGTGAAATATAGACCACATGTGTCCCTTTTTTTGTGATGAGAAAATTTTATCAATATTCTCATCATTCTTCAAGATTATAATAAACATTTTAAATATTCTTGACCCTGGTTGCTATGTTTTTCAATAGAATTTTTTCCCTAATAAGTCTCTTGACATCGTTTTTCTCATATAAATAGAAAATTTTATACTCTAATTAGTACCTCTCCACCTTTGCCCTCCCATCCCTAATTTTAGTAACTACTATCCAATTATCTTTTCCTATAAGACCAATTCCAATAGATGCAGTATGTGAGTGATATCCTGTGTTATTTTGTGGAGGGAAGGAGCTGTGACATATTTTACTTATTACAGTATCTTGTAGATTTGTTCAGAGCACTGATAATGACTGAATTTTCTTTTTCACCAATGTCTAAGTATCATGATGTGTACCTGTACCACATTTACCTTATCTATTCTTCAGTCAATAAACATTAAGACTAATTCTATGTCTTGTTTAATGTTGCAATAGACATAGGAATGTAAATAACATTTTAATGACTGTTGTCATTATTTTGCATATTACCAATACTCTGATAAGTGGAATACATGTTAGTTTTATTTAACCAAAAAATAAAAAAATAAAAATAAAAAGACTTTAGAACTATCTTAAAATGTTTTGCAAGGATTCTCTTTCTCTACATTCTCACTGATGAATATCCATTATCATTTGCTTTTCATTTCGTAAAAGCTGTTGAAAATGATTCATGTTTAGAATTGCAGAGATATTTGAAGTTACTATTTCAGACTCAGCTGTACTTAGAAAGGTTGTTGAAGAAATACCAGACCTCAAGTGTGAGCTCTCAATAATTTCTCAAAGAACAAAATTTGAAAACAAAATTATGGAAATATCTACAATAACAATTTTATGGGTTACTGGGTTTCATCTATAAAAAGTTATGACCAGTGACTGACACTCAGTGAAACTCTATGATCCTCAGTTATTTGGTTACCATTATTGTTTTTGTTTATATTACTACCAGATGCTTGTTTCCTGAACTTTGAATGAAGTATGGCAGTGACTTTATAAGGTGAAGGTTTTGGGGCCGAGTGCACTTTGGTCTGACGGTCTAGTAATTATGATATTGATGCAATTGTACTTATTTTAAGTTCAGAAAGTATCATATAAAAAATAGGTTACAATGTAACATCTGAGTCTGTAGTTCTTACTTTCTACAATATCAATGTTTCCAAAACATAATCTATCATTAGCTAAGCTATTCATTTTAAGCGACTATAGACTTGAGATGGCCCTAGCTGAGCTGAAGATAGTAGACAGAATATACACTTACACTACGCATTTAGCTTTAGAGAGACTAAGTGTTCAAATAAATGGTGCTTTTGAAGATAGTTTTCTCTAAAAATACTACTGAGATATGCCAAATGTCAGCTGATTGTAAAGCTGTTATTTGTACTTGAAGAAAATGTCCCTGGGTTTCTAGAATGTTGTTCTAATGTTAAAGGTATAACATGTTGTGAACACAATTCCATGTTAGTACTCTTCTATGTTGATTGTGGAGAGGTCATGAAAATATAATCAAATTTAGTTTTGTTTCTCTTTCATTTGACAATAAATATGTTACTTTATATCTGGATAATAAAACTACACTTGATTTACATACTTATCTTTCACAAAATGTCATGAGTTATAAATTTTACATGAAGGTCTCTCAAAAGAAGGCAGAGTAAATTAGAAACTGGAGCCATAAATTTGAATTCAGTCGGAACAATAAATTAGATATAAAATTGAAAATGAATTAAAAATACATAAGAAAACAGCAAAATAATGAAATGGAAATTATTTATCTGGACAGAAAGAAAGTTCTTCTTGTATAATATAAATTGTTAGTAGTTTTTGGGGAAAGCAAAAAAATGCTTAATCTTGACTTCTGTAAAAAAGAGACTTTGAAAGGAGTGTTGTGGTTTGCTGATTTTGCAGTGAAATTGGAGAGAGTATGGCTCTGTGGATCTGATCCTTTAGAACCAGTAATCCAGTCTAAATTCATGTGTGGTGCTTTTCAGTGGAAATGAAGAAAAGTTCAGAGATTTCCTCAATATGGGCACAATGCAAATTAGAATCTGGGTGGTAGACTTCCATGATCTCACTAACTTTGGGTGTAATATTACTTGCAGAGGTAGAAGGAAAGTACTCAGACATATCTCTCAAGAAATTTTGTATGGTAAAGTCCTATTTAGGGAAGCCATGATAATTTTCAGAAAAGGGAAAGGTACAAGATGAACTGACAATAAGGCAAATCGTTTCTGATATCTTTTATATTCTCATTTTATTTGCTAAGAATCTATAATTCTTAAAGTGATTGTTTTCCCTCTTCTGCTCTCTCATTAACTATTTTATTACTGTGAAGAGACATTGTAACTATGATAGTTCTTATCTAAGAAAGTATTTTATTGGGGACTTCCTTAAGAGTTTCCAGGATCTTGGGACAAGAACCATGATGGAACAGTAGCTGAAATAGAGAGAGAGACACAGAGAGAGACAGAGAGAGAGGGACAGAGAGAGAGAGAGAGAGAGAGAGAGAGAGAGAGAGAGAGAGAGAGGGACAGAGAGGATTTTGCATGGATATTTGAAATTTACAGTGGCATTCTTCCTCCAACAAGGCCAGACATTCTAATTCTATTTCCTGGTTACTAAGGTATCAAATGAGCCTATCAGGGCCATTCTTATTCAAATAACTACATTTACTTCTAACTATCATGTTAGGGTAGCTGGTTCTATTTTTGGAACATGGAACATGTGTGACAATAAGAGGAGAAAGAGAATGATTCTATCCATTAAGACGATGTGATTCTCCGAAATACAGTTTGAGTATGTATAACAATAAAAGAGAGCTAAATATTCTGGTTAAACTTTCTAGGTACTATTTAAGTTTAAGAATGATCGGGATAAACAATTAGGCCTAATAGATGTTTATTCAGGGAGAAATAACTTACAACCTAGAAAGATGAACAAGCAAGTTCCACCAGATGCTCTCTTCTCTGTATCCTGCCAGCAAGAGTGCATTCCCCAGCTCCTCCTCAGACCTAGCTCCACAGGTCACTTCCGCCCATGGCTCCACCCCCAATGGTTGTGGTCAGTAAATATCCCACTATAATTCGCCTTTTAGTCTAAAGAAAAGGTTTAGGCTTGATACAAAACTATATACAAAACAGTGAATAACAAGTGTGTTCTAAGAAAAGGAAAATTGAGAACAAAACGACCTTCATATCTAGTCCTAGGATGAAGGCATAACAGAATAGAAAAGTATTGTAATGTGGGTGGAATGACTGTGGGAAGAACAAAAGTGAACGCACAGCATGCCTAATTTAGTATTGGCCCAACATCTAACCAGCAGCTTTTTTTCATGAAGTAGGCTTGTCTACAGATGTTTCTGGTAGCTGGAATACTATGTTCTTGTTCTTCTCTAGTCATTCTTACCCATTGTTCCATTCACTATCATTGATAATTCTCTAAAATCCTTGTCAAAATCATACTTTCACTTTTGATGCTTTAAGAAAACCATGAAAGTGAAGTAGGTAGACAAGGATACTTCACAACAGTAGATTCTGTGATTAGTGATATCGGTTTACAAAATGAAAACACAAGGTATAGCTACTACACATTTAAATGAGCATGAGACATTTATTTCTATGAATGAAAGGATTTCAGTGCAGTTGAAGAGGCCATACCATAGAACTATCCCTGGTGAGAGGAAAAAGAGAAAAGAATTCTTTTTTATGAAAGTGGGTCAATGATGGCAAGTACACTTTGTAGAAAGAAAAATGAAAGACAAGTACTAGGTAAAATTGGACATGTGAAAATTCAGTTCCATATGGAATGATGTTGAGAGAGGGTTTAGGTGAATAGTCTTTTCTGCCTGTCAAAAACTCTTGTTTTTATCATTACCCATCTTCCCACCCCCTCAGACCTTACATTTTTTTTTTTTTTGAAAATCAAATAAACATTTAATAAATTAAAGGAATTTACATGTCAGGCCAGGGAAATCGTGTTCCAACTACGGAGAGTGTAACACTGCTCCAGGTCCATATGTATCCTGATGTGTCAACATCAAGCAGAAGAGACCCATAGGGTCCACAGTACTGAGTCTCTGTGGGAAAGGCTCCCACAGAAAGCTGACAGCTGCCGATCTATGGCGGTCACAATGAGGCAGCAAGTAAGAGTTCTCCCATCTTTTTTACACCAATCAGAGGCACACACAGGCTACCTTTTCACAGTGCACAGGAAATATCCTGTCATTTCAGTCAATTGAAGGCAAAGAATCACTCACTGGGATGAAAATATCACACCAGTGTCTGGACTTCTGGGACAGCTGAAGAGCACCATGGGCACCTGGTGGAAGGAGACTGGAGATCAAGACTCCTGTCTTTGGGGTGTGGAGGCAACAGAATAAGCTAGAAAAGAGGAGACTAATCTGCCTCCCACCCCTTTCCAGCCCCTTCTGTGCTTCTTCCTGGAGGGTGTGGCATCCTCCTGGGACTGACAGGCCAGGGAACATATAAAGGCACATATAACATACTAACACCTGACTCTCATGGAACAATTAAAAGGAAGGAGTTCCTGGTTAGTATGCAGACATTCAAACACCACGAATGCCAGCACAGACTACTTTACTCAGCAAAGATTTCAATAACAATAGATAGATGGAGGAAACAAGCCATTCCATGATACAGCCAAATTTACACAAACCTATCCACAAACCCAGCCCTAAAGAAAGTACACTAGAAGGAAACGGCCAACCCTGGAAAATCACATATTACCTCATGATCTATTTCCTGTCATGGAGAAGCCGAACCACCACAGCAGGATGCTGAGGTCACTGCTAGCATCAGCACATCTACAGACATTAAGGAAAGTGATCCACAGCCCAGTGAGAGAAACATCTTACCATTGACACCATGGACTCTCCCCAATGCGAGAACACTGCATTTGAGAACATTGACGAAATAACAGTTGAAGAATCACCCCCTATCTCAAATACAGACCTTACATTTTTAAACCCTAGAAAATTTTAGATTTTGGATAGAATAAAGTTTAAGCTTGTAGGATAATTGAATCTTTTCAAATAAAATGAGGTGTTTTTTTTTTTTTTTTTTTTTTTTTTTTTTTTTTTTTTTGTTTTGTTTTTTTTTTTTTTTTTTTTTCTCTACTTAGATTACAAGGTGTGTTGTCCTGAATACTGGAAAAGAAAAATCAAGTGTTCTATTTTAATACATTGGAAATACTAACTGGTATTTGAAGTTGTGTTCTCAACAATCCAAACACAATAAATCTTTCAAATAGTTTACTTGACTTGTTAGCTGTTCCACCTTTGTGATTATATATTTTGCTCACATTCCTTATTGCAGAATCTCTTTTAGTAACACACATATTTACTCAATAACTCTAATGATATTCACATCTGAAATTCATGGAAACCAATTGTGGATCTTCTGGTCTTAAACCATCCTACACATCTTAACTTTATCCTGATTTCTGACATGGGCTTTTATGTTGAAAAGGTGACAGGTGTTTAGCTATTGTGTAAAGTCTATTGAAAGATGATATGGATGCTACTGCAGAGTGCTCTCCCATACTCACAGGGAGAGGTACCAAGAAACCATCTCAAAATAACACTGCTGAGGCATACCAAACCAGAGCAGCCTGTGCTTCTGTGTCTCAGGATGAAGGGGCCCTAGTCAGTGGCATGTTTTCCTTCTCATTCTTGTTTCCAGTTTGGAAATTTTGTGGTTTTGGTCATTGACTCATACAGAGAATAAGAATTTGTGGTATATAACATCAAGTCTTTCAGCTTTCCCTTTTTTCCTTCGATGTGTGTGGTATATGCTCTTGTGAAAGTTTATTCTAATCATGAAAGTCACAAGGATCATATTAAAGCCAGAGAAATGAGCTATCTCAGTCTTTTAAAGGAGGGCATGCATTTATAATATTTTTCAAGGCTTAGTTTTGAATTTTCTTCTACTTTATTAATTATAGACATAAAGCATGTCTCTGGTTAATGGATGAAAATTTGAAGTTCCATTGTTATAAGATCTTCCAAAAATTGTGTGTGTGAGACAGTATTTAAGATACATTCATGGTTCTGAACTCAGTAGAGAAGAAACATTAGACTAGTCAAAGACTTAGTTCATTTAGTCCTCAATTTAAGCTATCACTGTAACTTGAATAGGAAAGAGATGTTAACAACAACAACAACACACACACACACACACACACACACACACACACAATAGTTTGATGAAATCAACTGAGACATCAATCTTAGACTGTTCTTTGAGGATTTTTGTTAATAAAGGAACATGAGAAATCATTTCTGGGCCCAGCCAGCCATTCCAGCAATTTTACCTTTCTCTAACTCCAATTTTAATCCTCTAGTATTATGTCCAACTTTCTAGCAGACCACTTGATGTGACCACACTTTGTGCTTTACACATATTTGCCAGTGTTTGTATAGATCATGATGGTCTTCATACTGTCCTATTTCCTTGGGACCCATTCAACCCACTGCCTTCTATTTTATCCCCATTCCTTAGTGTCAGCAACTAATACCTAGAAACAGTTTTACCTGAGATACCCTAATAGTCATATCTTACAGGTACTCAGAAGCACTACCTACCAGACAACTCCATAATTTACTAAGTCAGAGAGGACTGAAAGAAAACAAGGAACATTACTGAAATACAAGGAATAAACACAAGACCAAATAGTAGCACCTGAATTACTATCATCTCAAACAGAGATGACTAGATGCCAGAGAAAATAAAATCACTATATGTCAGGACTATATGTCTTCACTACAGCTCAACAACTGTATCACTGTAGGCTCTGAGAAATGTAATATAGCTGAAGTGTGAGACAAGGGCTTAAAGATAGCTATTATGAATTTGCTCAAGTACCTTAAAGAGGCTATGAATAAAACTATTAATGAAATCTATGGAAACACAAGCAAATAATGGGATAAAGTGAAGAAAACAGTTCAAGACATGAATGTAGAAAAGCAATCACCAGAGAAAACCTAAACTTAGAAAACTCCTACTGGAAAATTCAGGAACTTGAACAGGAACCTCATTGACAAGCCTCAGCAGCGGACTTCTACACCCAGCAAGAATTTCAGTCATCATCAATGAAAAAGAAAGACCTTCCACAATAAAATCAAATACAAATTCTATCTATCTACAAATCTTCCTGTACAGAAGAATCTAGAAAGTAACTTCCATATGAAGAGGTTAATCACCTCACTGCTCATTTATTCCTCTCAAAGATGATAGTCTCAGTGTCCCAGTAAAAAGACGCAGAAAAACAGATTATATTCAAGAAAATATATATCCTTCTGATGTATCCAAACCAACCAACTAACCAACCAACCAACCAGCCAACCAAGAAACAAATTCAAATCCAAAACCAAAGACCAAAAATAAATGAAACAAGCAAAACCACACATGCACACACACTCACATATAACTTACCATCAAGGATGGATATTACCTCAGGGGAAATAAATGGAACAATATTACAAGCAAACAGTTCCAAGAATTAAGTTGATGTAGACATGATAATACCTGAAGACAGACTTCATACCAAAACTAAACAAAAAGAAGTTTAGAGAAAGACAACACATATGTATGAAAGGAAAATCTATAAATAGTTAAATCAGGTTGTAAACAAAATATATCTAATAGATATGTATAAAACATTTCATCAGAACACATAAGAATATATCTATTTCTTAGTCATGGACCTTTCTCCAAAATGACCACAAACTAGGACACAAAGCAAGTCTCAAAATATATATGAAAAATTGAAATAAAGCCATTCATTTTATCAAGCCATTACGAAATAAAACTGGATATCAACAATGACATAATAAACAGGAAGCTTACAAACTAGTGGATATTGAAGAGCTCACTACTAAATGAAAAATTGGTCAAGACAGAAATTAAAAAATAAACAATTTCCAGAATTGAAAGGAAATGAAAACAGCCAAACACAAACATATGGGACAAAAGGAAGGCAGCTCTGAGCTCTGAGAGGCAAGTTCATAGCATTAAGTGCCAACAGAGAGAGAGAGAGAGAGAGAGAGAGAGAGAGAGAGATGTGATAATAGCAATATATAGACAAATGGGAAAACTCTAGAACAAAAAAAAAAAAAAGAAAGAAAGAATGTGCAGAAAGATCAAATGGCAAGAAATAATTAATCTCAGGTCTAAAATCAATGAGGTAGATAAATACAAATAATCATTGACACAAATTGTTGGTTCTTGAGAAAATCAATAAGATTGACTAACCTTTATCTAAAAGAACAGAACAGCAGAAAGAGAAGGTCCCAATTAACAAAATTAGAGACAAAAAATTTTAAATATAACAACAAATACCAAGCACATCAAGAGAATCATAAGGACTTACTTTACAAACGTGTACTCTGCCAAGATTGAAAACCTAAAAAGATAGAAAAATTGTATATATACATATACATACTTCCTACCAAAATTAAGTCAAGAGCAGATAAACAATTAAAATGTATGAACATAGCTACAAAAATTACTGGAAAAGGCCTTGCTAAATGATCAAAGAACACATGGAAAAGATCATCCAGCAGAATCAAGTATGCTTCATCTTATTTGATAAATGTAATCCACCATATAAATGGCTAAAATTAAAAAAAAAATAAAACACTGCTTGAGATGTAGAAAAATCTCTTTACATATAGAAAAACTCTTTAGATGTAGAAAAGACCTTACACAAAATCTGACATCCTGAAATGATCCAGTCCTGAGAGATTAGGGACACAGGGAACACTTCACAATAAATGATGATTTACAGCCAATATCAGTGTAAATAGAGATGAGTTCAAAACATTTCCACTAACATCAGGCATAAGAAAGGATGTCAACTTCCTACATACTTATTCAATATAGTATCAGAAGTCTTAAGTTAGAGCAATAAAAAAAGTAAAGGAGATCAAGGGCATACAAGGAGCAAAGGAAAAAGTAAAAATACCTTTATTTGTAGACGATACGATTGTTTACATATGACCATAATTTTCACCATGAAACTCCTATGGCTGATAAAAATCTTCCAGCAAATACACACACACACACACACACACACACACACACACACACACACACATATATATATATATATATATATATATATTCTTTATAGCAGTGAGTTTTCTAGTCCACAAATGTGGCTTATCTCTTTTGTTTAATTTTTTTTTAATTTTACATATCAATCCCAGTTCCCTCTCCCTCCCTCTCTCCCTCCTCCCTCCCTCTCTCTTTCCCATATACCCTAGCACATTCCCATCCCCTGTCCCCCATTCCACAGGGAGGGTGATGCCTTCCAGGAGAGATCAACAAAATCTGTCAAGTCATTTGGATTAGGTATTAGGCCCTCCCTCCTACCTTTAAAAATTGAATTCTTCCTATGTAAAAATGAAAACTGGACCATGGAAGAAACCAGAGAAATGATGCCTTTCACAATAGCTTTAAAAGTTATCTTAGTGATACTTTAACCAAGGAAATGAAAGACATTTATAATAAAAACATTTTTTTTTTTGGAACAGGTTTCTGTGTGTAACAGCTCTAGCTGTCCTAGAACTAGCTCTATAAACCAGCTGGCCTTCAACTCACAGAGAATTCCTGCCATTGCCTCAATTCCTGTTATTAAAGGCATGAGCAACCAGTGCTTGGCATGAGCTGTAAAGCTAAGAACTATGAGACATGAAGATCTGAAGAAGATATTAGATAATGAAAAGATAGTCCATACTCATGGATTGGTAGGATTAATGTAGTGGCAGTGGCCACCTTCCAAAACCAATGTACATATTTGACATAACCCTCATCAAAATAACTGCACAATTATTCACATCATTTATAAGTACAATTTTCAGTTTCATATGGAAACACAAAAATATCCACAATAACTAAATAATCATAAACTATAATCAAATTAATGGAGATATCACCATCTACTACCTTAAATTTTACAACAGTCCCATAATAATAAAACAACATGATATTAGCAAAAACTAGTAATCAGTGAAATCAACTTGGTAGTCAAATATAACTCTACCAGCCATGGACACCTAATTTTTGATAAAGCCAGAAATAGACAGTTGCAAAAAAGACACTATATTCAACAAACCATACTGTACAAACTAGATGCCTGCATGTTGAAGAATGCAAAAAGACCCACAACTATCATCCTGTATGAAACTCAATTTCAAATAATGCTGCTGTGAACATAGTTAAAAAGATGTCTTTGTTGCATGGATGTGAATCATTTGGGTATATGCCTGAGAGTGGAATTGCTGGGTCCTGTGGCAGACTGATTCCCATTTTCCTGATGAACTGCCACACTTCAAAATGGCCATACAAGTTTGCATTCCCACTAGTAGTGGAGCAGTGTTCCTCTCTCTCCAAATCCTCTCCAACATAAACTGTTACTGGTGTTTCTGATTTTACCTATAATGACAGGAGAAAGATGGTATCTCAGAGTTGCCATCATTTGTATTTTCCTGTTGGCTAAGGATGATGAGCACTTTCTTAAATGTCTTTCAGACATTTTGGATTCCTCTATTGAGAATTCATTATTCGGTTCTGTAGTGAGATATTCACTTTGTTTCCTTCTGTGGCACTGACCACGCCCATTGGGGGGTGGAGCCATGGGCAGAAGTGACCTGTGGAAGGAGGTTTGAGGAAGAGCCAGGGAATGCTCTCTTGCTGACTGGACTTGGACAAGAGAGTATCTGGGGGCTCATTGATGTCTGCCAGATCGTGTGGGGCAGGGCCTAGCCCCTCCTCTGTGTGGTGTGTCTAAGGTGAGAGATTATACATGTGTACTGACCATGCCCGTTGGGGGGTGGAGCCATGGGCAGAAGTGACCTGTGGAAGGAGGTCTGATGAAGAGCCAGAAAAAGCTATCTTTCTGCTGGGCCTCAGACAGGAGAGCATCCAGTGGAACTTGTTGGTATTCATCTGTCTAGGTTGTAAGTTATTTCTCCCTGAATAAGCATCTATTTGGCCTAATTGTTTATCCTGATCCTTATTTAACCACAATATCTGGTGTCAGAAGCGGGATTAGGATGTTGATGGGACCTGGGTTTCACCCAGGCAGCAGACACCGCTCCCCTCCCCCACCATCCTCAATGGGCAGGGTCCCTTGTCTAACCAGGTGGACTCACCACAGCTTTGGGACATTTGCCTCTGCCCTACAACTTCTCTGCCTCCACAGCAGGGCTGAGAAAGCACTCACTGCTTCTCAATTTTTGCCCATTTCTGCACTTTGCATTCCCGCAGAGCCCATATGGTTCTGGCAGGTACTCTAGCACAAGGCAATGATGAAATTGATCATTTATTGATAGGAAGTGTGCTAGAAGCCTCAGAATTTCATAAGAAAAACCACATGAACAGCAAAGGTTTAAAAAAGGATTTTTCTATCATTCGGCAACAAGCCAAGGAAATAGTAAGGAAATGTCCTACTTGCTCATTCTATAACCAAACTCCATTACCACCAGGCAGTAACCCTAAAGGTATAAATAGGAATGAAATATGGCAAATGGTTGTGTTTCATTTTTCAGAATTTGGAAAATTAAAATATGTACATCACACTATAGATACATTTTCAGGGTTTCAATGGGCCACTGCTCAGAGCTCTGAAAAGGCTGATTCTGTTATCACACACCTATTAGAGGTAACGTCAGTTATGGACATACATGCAAATAAAACTGACAATGCTCCAGCATATGTCTCCAGCAAATTGAAACAGTTTTTTGAATATTATAACATAAAGCACATAACTGGTATACCACACAATCCTACAGGACAAGCAGTGGTTGAGAGATCCAATCACACTTTAAAAGAAATGCTCAATAAACAGGCAAGGGGAACCAAGAAACCCAAACACAGATAACATAATGCTTTATTAACATTAAACCTTCTTAATGCTGATGAAAAAGGAAAAACAGCTGCAGAAGTACACTGAACTAAATCAGCCAGTGTACTTCAAGGTTGTATTGACCACAGAATGGAAAGCAGGATATGTTTTACGTTGGGGTAGGGACTTTGCATTTGTATCTACAGGAGAAGAAAAACTATGGATACCATCTAAGTTAATCAAGATCTGAGTTAAACAAGAGAAACACCTTAATGAAGAGAAATGACAATTCATCCAACATATTAGGTCCCAGGAGATGTGCGGAGACTTCTCAAAGGAAGGGAAGTGTTCTGTTGTTCTTACAGGAAAACAGAGGAAACCTATCTTCAAACAGTCAAAAAAAAAAAAAAAAAAAAAAAAAACACTGAACATGTAGGTACCTACAGAAGAGATGACAGCTCTCCAGATACAATCATTTAATGAAGCAGAATCTGATATATGGTAAAAATATTTAATTGTTGTAAACGATTTCTATACAGAAAACTATTTCTCTCTACTATCTAGTATTCCTGAAGTCCCAGTTCATGGAAACCAATGCTAGCTTTGGAGTTGGATTTGGCTTTCCTTCTCTAAATTCAAGCATGTTGTTTAGATTAAATTCATGGTTTCTGCCTTAAATCAAGAAGCCAATTGGTGTAAGGCAGAAGAAAACAAAATCTGGGGACTAATTTCGTATATGCAATTTTCTCTCTGAAATCTAATTTTCTCACATACTTTTAATGCTCATTTTTGACTTTCCCTTATGCATAACTTAAAACTTGAAAATTTTACATTAATATTGATGTTTAAGTTTTCCACAAGGAATAATAACAATTCCTAACAGCAGTCTTTGAACTCTCCAGAAAGAAGAAGGGGCCCCACATCATCGTTTCTACTTGACTCAACCTGATGTATCTGGACTACAAACATCACCCTAAACCCGGTTTGAGACTATTTTGCTCGAGACAACTCATGACTAGCTGCCTGTAATGGTGCACCTTCTCATTACACCCTGGCCAGAGTTTCAAATAGAACTACAGTCAAGCATTTTTTTTTTTTTTTTTTTTTTTTTTTTTTTTGCCACACAGTGACTTGCTACATATGTCACAGCCAGTTGTTGAGAAATTTGGTTGCTACAAATTTTCTTCCTACACGATCCCATGGAGCAATCATCGTCCCTTTTCAGCTGGTAATAACCTTAAGATAACGACACCCCCTTTCCCTACCCTTGGAATTTTGGGATAATAGCCATCTTCTTTAGGATGGTTTTAGTTACTTAGGGTCGGGTATGGAAAGTGATACTTACACTCGGGTTCATCTTTTAGGCAGGAATAGGGTATGGTTGAGAAAGGTATGGTTTAAATGGGATATAGGTAGATTAGCCTATGTTCTTGTGAATTATTGAGTAAGAGTGAGATAATAGTATTTTACAGCTTACATTGTTATATATTCTTATATGTGGTAAGATATGGAAAATTAAGTTTATATTTTTTATATTGTGTGAAAGCTTTCCACTTATGTTTTATGCACATTATTTTTTTACCATATTCTATATATGTATACTTTTATTGTATTCAAGACATTTTGTATATTGATACAATTTGGGATATTTATCATGCTTCCCTTTATACCTCTTGTCTAGACATTTCTACTCTACCTCTATTTTAGGGATTTATATGTATTTATATGTACATAGTTATATTGTTTAGGTATTTGTTTCTGCTTTACTCAGGGATATTTCAATCAGTTTTTTAGCTAAGTTCCTGAATATTACAGATTATCTTCACTCATGTTTCCTTTAACTATGAGATTAGTCAGACATAGATGCTTAATCTTCAATCACTTCATAGACATGCAGAACATGGCATTTAAATGTTTTAATATTAGTACTCCGTTGACATGAGACACTGTTGTTCCTGACTGCACTGTGCATTTTCCTGAAAATATGTCGGTCAATGTTGTTGCTCTTGCTGGTGTTCATTCCCATCTCAGCTAATGGCCTGTTGCACAAAGAACTGCCCCCACCTTGACCACTGATTTGGACATGTAGTCCTATGTGCTTGCAGGAGACAAAGCATGCAGGAGAAGCATGCTGGACCTTGCCAAGTCAGGGTAAGACAGCCATTCTACCTCCCTGCTGTTGTTGTGGTCTGTCAAGTACTCTTGGCCTTAGCCAAAACTGGGTTTACCAACATTGCTGTGAGACCTAGGGTGACTGTCCAGGTAGATTGCTCTTTCTGTCCTGCTGCACCTTTTGGAAGTTGCCCATCCATACTTCCTGTCTACCCTAGTATCATTATTTTCCTTCTCAGGTCTTGATGAGTATGAAGATTAAACTATCACAACTATTATTCTCTCTTGCACCATATTTACATATGACTGAAGTGCCTCCTCGCCATCAAGACATTGGTTTCATTCACTCACCTTCTATCTATCCCCCTCCCTCCTGACTCCATCCCCGCTTGCAGCAATGTATCATGGATATCTCTTCTGTTTTACCTTCCCAGGGAAAACTATGTGTCTTTCTTTGGTTCCTCCCTTTAACTAATCTCTCTGGATCTGTGGATTATAGCATGGTTAGCCTTTACTTTACAAATAATATCCATTTATGTTTGTCGTTCTGTATCTCACTCAGGATGATTTTTTTCTAGTTCTATCCATTTGTCTTGAACTTTCCTGATACCATTGTTGTTAGTAGCTAAGTAATACTCTATTGTATAAATGTACTTAGTTTCTTTATGCATTCTTCAGTTGAGGAACAATATCTAGGTTATTTCCAGGTTCTGGTAATTATAAATAATGCTGTTATGAATATGGTTGAGCAAGTGTCCTTTTGTATTACTGAGTATCTTTTGTGTATATGCTCAAGAGTGGTATTGAGGCAGGTTGATTCTGAATTTTTTTGAGAAAACATCATATCGATTTCCAATGTGCCTGTACAAGTTTGCACTTCCACCAGCAATGGAGAAGTGTTCCCTTTGCTCCACATCCTCTCCACCAGAAGCTGTCACTAGTGTTTTTAATCATATGCATTTTGATAGGTATAAGCTAGAATCTCAGTAATTTTTACTTGCCTTTCCCTGATGGTTGAGGATATTGAACGTTTATTTAAGTGATTCCTGGCCATTTGAGATTTTTATGTTGAGAATTCTCTGTTTAAATCTACACCTCATTTTTCATTGGAGTTTTTGATGTTTAATTTATTGAGTTCCTTTCATATTTTGGAGATCAGTCTTCTGTTGAATGTGGGGTTGGTGAAGATAGTTTTATAGTCTGTAGGTTGCCATTTTTGTCTTATTGACATTGTTCTTTGCCTTGCAGAAGCTTTTCAGTTACATGATGTCCCATTTATTACCATTTATTAGTTGTCATATATTCGTGTTCTCAATATTTGTATTAGAAGCCATAACACAAAGATATATGTATCAGGGTAATATCTTTTGCACTTATCTCATTTTTAAACAGAATTTATTTCTCATTAATGTCAGATCAGGAAAAAGTAATATCATGATAAGGACCGGATGTTGGGAGTTCAAGAGCTCAAACAGAAAGGAATATGCTTCATCCAATTGTCCCTTTAGCATCTGGTAACTCATTCTTCCAATTGCTGGGAGTTTTGACAGCTAATGAATTAAAGATAACTTATTTTCTAATAAATAAGAAATAACTTTCTAAAAGGGAATACCTCTACTCAGATTATATCTCCCCTCCGGGGAGAGCCAATATCTAGTGCCTGGTTAATCTGAGGGTGGCCTACCTTGCTCTTAATTTCTTGTATGTAAAATTTCAAAGGACAATTACAGTTTGAAAACACTGTATAACATAATCATAATCCATGGATATCATATTCCAACTTTACTTCTTCCTCATTCACAGTGTTTTGTCACCCCTTCATGAGTTTGTAACTGTCTCAAAATCTAGTGTATGTGACTGACAGTAAAGAATTGGCATGGCCATATATATCATTTTTTACAATATACATTTGGTAGAAAAAAAAGTAATTTAGAGTTGTTTTTGCCCCTCTAAGCAATGGAGCTTGTGAGTGAAGACAGAACCCTGAACACCACAAAAGCCCTATAAACATCTGCAAGGTAGGGCAGAGCATTTTCATAGACTAAAATAGACTAAAATAATTTTATTGGTTAATGGTAGATTCTTCTCATTTTTATCCATACCTCATTCCCCATTCTTTCTTACATTGTAACACTCAAAAGAACTAATCTGCAAACAGAACAAATAATGATAGGTTAACTGATATTTCTTTTTTTTTTTTTTATTGCTCTTAACCATTGACCATTTTTAAAATTTTTTTTCTTATTTTACATATTGATACAAGGTCCCTCTCTTTCACTTCCTTTCTCCCTCCCTCCCATGTCCCCCAACCACATTCTAATCCCATCAACCCCCACTCCACAGGGAGGGTGATGCCTTCTAAGAGGGGCCAACAAAATCTGTCAAGTCATTTGGGGTAGGGACTAGGCCCTCCCTTCTGCCTCTAGGGTATGGGAGTATCCCTCCATGGAGAATGTGCTCCCAAAGTCCTTTTGTATGCCAGGGATACATCCTGATTCCCCTGTCAGAGTGGTGGTGCACATCTTCAAACCGCCACACTCAGGAGGCATAGACAGGCAGATCACAGTGAGTTCGAGGCCAGCCTTCAAACTTACAAAGAAACATTATCTTGAAAAAAAAAAGAAAGATTAACTTATATTTCAATAAAAATTATTCAGGGTGAAAGGAGTCATTTCAGAAGACAAAGGAAAGACATCTTTGGCTATTATAGTCGACACAAAATGTGTTTGCCTGTGACTATCTTCTTCAGACATATACTATTCATCCTTGAATTTGCCTTATCATTTTCTTCCCTTGCTCCTCCTCTCTCTCCTCTAGACTTTAATGAGCTTTATTTGAAGTATTTGTCAATTTTTTTCCTACAAAATAATTTGTAAAATGGGTACCCAGAAAAGTATCTAGTAGACCTGTTTACTTAGTGATAGGTACAATCACTATACTAATCATTTGATTTACAAATTGAAATTCAGCCTGTTGAAATGCTATTGATAACTCTACTTCAAGTAAAACACTATTTGGAAACAAATTAAAATAACTTGGATTAGTAGCCTTCAATTTGGGTCATAAGACTAGCATTTTAATGTCAATCTAATATTTGCAAAGTATATCTAAATTAATTTCTTATGTATAATATGAGTTTGATTACCAATATTCATACACATACTCTTTCACACACACACACACACACACACACACAGAGAGAGAGAGAGAGAGAGAGAGAGAGAGAAAGAGAGAGAGAGAGAGAAAGAGAGAGATTCCTTTCTTAATTCTATGTAATTTGTAAAATAGTGAATACTGGATTTAAATTTCTCAATAGAGTCTATGAAGTGAACATGATGTGATAGTATGGATTTTTTCTTGAACAAGTTTTACCTTTATAATTGTGTTATAAAAGTATACTTAAAATAACCTTCTTTGTGGATTAATGACATGAACTTAGATTGAATAGAATGATTCCTGTGTGCCCATGAATCTCAGCATAACCCATCACTGACCTAACTTTACTTCACAGCTACCTTGCCATCCCATATAATATTTACTTATTCAGAATTAGAAGTAGCCTGGAAATAACATCAAAAGAACTCTATTATTTCTGACTATACATAATCTTCAACTCTCTTTTATTTCATTATCCTAGAGTATTGTCATAAGACCCATGCATCATGTGTCAAAAAGGGGAGGGATTTTTTTAACCTATGTAACATAGAAGTAACACTATTTTTAGATGAAAACCAGGAGTAATTTTCTCCAAACTTCTTTCAATTTTTTACTTACCACCAGGCCAAACCCATATCAATTTCATTAAAAGTTTTGGGGTTTATTTTTGTATTTCTTTGGAGCAATGTAAAATAAATGTCAGAGTGTAATTAAAAGTGACTTCTCGAGAGTGGGTGCTGAGTGACATCAAAGAAAATGTATTAGAGAAGAATCACTTCATCTCACTGACTCTGGAACTCTAGTTCTGAATAGCTACCTAAAGTCAAGGGAGTTATTATTTTTTGAAAATATATAGCTTAGAGAGATATATGTATAGCTATACAAAACCAATAAAACACTCTTTTCTATTACACTGGGATTTCATATTAGATTCTTAAATGGAGAACCATTTCTTGAATTCAGCTCATAGGAAGTGAGATCAAAATCACAGAACATCTAAAAGGAGTGATATGTGGGTGAATAAGGAATGGTTATAGCATGTGTACTAGAGTAGCTCAGTGAAACTGCACACTTTAAAGCTTTTTATTCATTAACATTAAGGGAATATAAGAGAGTGTTCTTACATTGCTTGGTATTTAAAACACAGAAAGATAGCTATTATGGATAGTTCCAAATGAACATTCACCTCCTTATCAGCTTGAAAGAATGCCTCTCACTTGTAGAAATTAATTGATGAATATGCAGTTTCATTTATGGTTCTACTTTTCTTGCTTTAAAAAGAAATCCAGCATTAGGATATACATTTTTTAATTGGTCTCCCATGAATCAAAGATTTTTAATCTCATTAATTTTAAAAGCTCAAAGAAAACTCTGAAACATCATGGTTTGTATTTTATCTTCTATCCTGCATGGAATATAAGCTTTCTCCCCAAGGGTAGATATGTTCTCTAAATAAAAGCTTATTTTCCAACACACCTGAGGTCTTCTGTAGCTAATGTAATATTATTTACACAGCCGAGTTTCATAAATCTGTGATTCTAGATTCATTTACAATAAGTAAGCCTAAGCTAGGGGATCCTGTACAAAGGATTTCACCAAAAATGATCTTTCTTAGTAAACACCATTGTTCTGTTGACCTAGAAGCCAAATGAATTTCTAATAAGGACATGAGGTTAGATTCCTATCCTTGTTTGTTTCCCCACAAATACATCTTACAGGAAAAATTAATGAATAGACTATAGCTGATTTAAGTTCTTTTTCATATAGTTCCTTTACTTAATGGTATGTTACCATAACAGCTGGTTCAAAGACATGTGCATTTCTTATTTTTCTTGTCACTATTCCTTCATGTACTGTATATCCTTAAGTATTTTCTCTCACTGGGAGTATCACGGAGTATCCAAACCATACTTAAAGACATATCTTATATCCCCCCAAAATGACTACTACACAATGAACTCAGTGGTAATTGAAGAAGCACTTATTGTTTCATAATGCTTTATCTATCTTATCTCATCTTATCGATCAGATATTTATTTATTTATTTATTATTTTTTAAAGGTCTTGGCTTACATATTATGACTTCTGCTTTTCAGTTCTTATTAGATTTCTCTGTAGAAATATATTTTCAGATATTTTTCTTTGACTTTTTTCTATTGTTTGTTTTGTCCTAATTGTTTTATCTTATTTAATTTGTATTATTCCAGTTTGTTTTCTAATGAGATAAAGGGCTTAGATTTGTACCAGGAAGTGGGGGGGCATTCTGGGCTAAATGGGGGAGGAGGAAACTGTTATCAGAATATATTATAAAAATCTATTTTCAATAAAAGACAAATGAGATAAATAGCCACCTCAATTATGAGTAGCAAAAGATTATCATTAAGTGCCTGCCTGCTCTAGATTTTATTCTGAAATGTCCTTTGTGAACATCTTTGAAAACTTTTACTTCCTTAGAATAGTTAATAATAATCTAGGAAGAGCATATAAGGAATCAAACCCTAAAATGCCCTAGTAATGATTTTCTTCCTTAAAGAGAATTGTTTACTCTATCCCTAGACCTTATATGTAATTTGACTGAAGTTATAATGACTTACCTGAATTAACCACTAATTGCCTTGGGTTTTATTTCTTGTATTCTCAATATCAATATTTTTCTTTAGTAGCCAGAAACACATTTTTCAATGATTTTTTTTTTGCTAGATTTTATAATGGAGTGCACCTCTTTGAGGCTGTTTAATTCTTAAAGCATAGTAACCAGCACACATGGCAGTTCGCACATGGGGACCATAATTTTAGCTTTCTCAGAGTCTGGATTTTGTAGTTATCTATTGTTATATCCAATTCTTCTTTATGGAAAGTGGAAAAAGGTTTCATTCCATCTTGGATAACATTTAATCATTATACCATTAACATTCTTAAATATTCATTTTAAAATGTCTTAATTTTTTTCCTCCAGAAAAATTCATTAATGGATCTTCTAATAGTTTATCCCTATTGATATGTATCAAAGACTGTAGTGTGGTCTGGGATGGATGCTAGCAGAACACACAGGACATGTATGTGAGGTACATCAGTCCTTTTATTTTTTTTCCTTCATTAAAAATATAAATTAGAAACAAGATTATTTTACATGTCCATCCCAGTTCCCTCCCCCTGTCCTGTTCCCCTGCCCCCACCAGCTCCCTATCACACTCTTTTCTGTTCCTCGGGTGTCCTTTAAAAAAAAAAACTCACAGTATTAATCATTTTATTAGGATTTTCTAGTTGTAATGCCCTGACTATGTGAGGTGATACACCATATTTAATTATGTGGAGGTTTGAAGTAAAAAAGGAACTTTGTCTTTAAGGAACACAGATGGCTGGTGACAATAGATTTGCCTTTTTTGCTCTTGTAGGTGTTATTTATTATATGAACTGAGCCTCCCTGACTTGCCATTCAGGGAGAAAGTGATATCTATTCTCCAAAGTCATTCACTTTCAAAATTTCAATGAAAACATGGATACACGCTCTGAACAATGCTACTCAGAGGTTCAATTCATAAGACATCGTTTCCCCTGTGGCAATGAAGAAAAGAGAATAAAAGTCAGGAAAAGGTCTCCCAGGGGATTGATTTGATGGGTGTTCTCAAGTTGAACTTTTTGAATTATCGTCTTTATCTAACATTCATACAGGTCATAGGGTCCATTAACTAGAATATAGATTATTATTTAGGAAGATTTTACATTTTGCCAATTAGGTTTTCTTTTTTTTTTTTTTTTTTTTTCAGATTTTTTTTTTTAAAGTAAGACAAGGGGCTTGACTTGCTAAGCAAGTGCTCCAACTCTTTGATTAGTTGAGCAGGTTTGGGAAAGAGGATTCTCTTAAAGAATATTTGACATGATGTTGCTGCTTAACAGAGAATACTTCTTATAGAATTGCTATAAGATATACTTCATTCATGGAGTGCCTGCCTCATTAGCCATAAGCTACCATTGTGCTCAAGTGTTAATTAACTAACCTACTATAATAACACTGCTGAAGTCAACACATTAAATACAGAATTCTAGAGTCACTCTTGTGAAGAAAATTGTACATATAAGGCCTTTTTAAAATCCTTCTGCGTTGTTCAATTACTTGTATTGCTCATTACATATAGATTCATGAAGTCCTGTGTTCTTTTATTGATGTAGAATGATCTTGTTATGAGTCAGACATTGTACTTGTGTACCCATGCTTTTCACTAGTTGGATTGTATTATAACTTTAAAAGGTTTTAGTTAATTACTCACTAGAAATACTGAATATTTTAAAGAAAATACTGGTTCCATTATGAAGTAAAACATTTCATTTAAACTATTGGTGTTTTAGTGTAGCCTACAATATGTGTCTATCTTTTAGTATTTCATTCATTTCCTACTAGTGTCCTTAGCTGGCTGGATTGAGCTCTCAATAGCTGTTATATTTAGGTGTTAGGATTGGTCCTCTGCCAAGTCAGTTTCCCAGCTGTAGATATTTAAACTTCCTAGAGAAATTTTCTAGTGGCCTGCTGGCATTTCTGATTCACAGTCACACATCTAAACTTACTCTTTTTTCTTATATGTTTGCCAGGTCTTCCAAAAATTTGATGATTCTATCATTTCAAAGAATATTTTAGCAGTTCTATGACAACAAGAACTCAAGGTAATAGCTATTTGAAATGTTATCTTTTTTTCCACTACTCCACAATTTATTCTAAGGGCAACAGACAGAATGTTGTATCTTGTAGTCCATTCACTACTCAAATTCATCTTTTGAAGCTTCCTATAAAATAGGAATTATCTTAAGTTATATAGACCATATTTTCGTGCTTAATCCCCACCATGTTGCATTGAAAAACTAGAAATTTAATCTGACTATTTAGAGTTTGACCTTTGGGAGATGGAGGCAATGTACATGATACAGTTCTATCACTGAATAATAATGATAGGATATGAGGACAGAAACCAGAATTGTGGTGTCTCTTTCTATGAGATGCCCTGTACTATCAACACAGGAATTCACCATGTAATATATCACTAGATAAAGGTTATGAACCTTCATACTTCCTAACTAAAGGAACCCATTTTACTTTTAAATTTAAGTAGCTTCAGATATTTCCATATAGAAATACAAACTGAACTGATAAAAAACTCTTAAAGTTGTTACAGTTAAACTTATTTGGAAGTAAAATTATATGAGAGGGTGTTTTCTGTCTAAAACACTGACAAGAAGTGTCTTAAAGGAAAAGGCTTTTATTTGGCTGACAGGATGTACTTCATACTCCAGAGATGGCAAGACAGGAATCTGGAGTCAGGGACTTGGAAGCAGAAAGTGAAGCATAGACCAGGGAGGAATAGTGTTTATTGACTTGCTCCAGCATCAGATCACTTCCTCATTTTATAACACCCATACCAACTACCTGGGATGAAACTGCACACAGTAAGCTAGCAATTAGTATATCATATCAACTAGCAATTAAGAAAATGCCTCAGAAACAAAGCCACAGTAAGCGTGATTAAATTCCCTCTTCCCAACTGACTTTAATTTGTATCAGACCAGCACAGAGTGTGAGACTCTAAACCCAGTATGTCTGAAGCCTTTAGGAGATAATTAAGTAAAGAACATATTTCCTTCAGTCCTGTAAATGACAGCAAAGAAAGGCTATGTGAGAATATGTAACAAAAGTGGCTACAGTGGATAAAATAGCCCAACATCCTACATCCATGAGTTTTCAGTGTTCTACATCTAGAACTCTGGGAAAGGAGTTTCTGTTTCTCATGCAGCCTGTGGTATGCTGTTATATAGAAAGATAAATGGACTGGCATCAAGCCACCACCTATGACAGATTAAATTATGATTTTTTTAACCATAAACTGCTGGAGATTACTCACTATACATTTTTCTTGTGCTGAAAAGAATGTTCTTACATTTTACTAATAAATAAGACATCCAGAGAGCTGAATTTAATTTTTTTTTGTTCTGTGGTCAGAGTTGTCTGCAGTTATTACCAATAAGCCCAGTAAAAGCAACTGAATGTTAAACTAAAAAAATTTCAATTTGATAGGAATATGATAAAATGCTTATTATCACCTGAGCACTGCTTGGAAAACAACAGAATTTCATTTCTTTGAAGGAGCAGAAAAGAAAAGAAATGATTCCTAGCTGTGGAAATCAAGACTATGGTGTGGGCAAGATTATTGACTGAACCTGATGCAAGAACTTTAGTCATGCCATGGCAGCCATGGAGGGAGAGTAAAGTGTCATATATCCCTGTCTCTCAAGTATTTTTAATTACTTGCAATTCAGGCTTTCTTCTTTTCTAGGATTGGTCAATGGATTATTCCTGAACCTTCCTTTATCCCAGGGATAAACATGTGCTTCAGGAATGAAATTCTGTTCTTTACCGTTTGTTAGTATAAGCATTTATGGAAACTCTGAATACCTTTATTTGGATATCAATCATTTAAACTTTGTGCAGGATTTCTACATTCCATGTGTCAGGAGGATCATAATAGATGCAAAAGCTCCAAGTAAAAAGTTTCCTTAGGAAACTCTATTCTACTGCTGGGTAGAAATAAAGGAATTGATAGCCATTGGGGTATTTTAGCCTGGATTTCCTTGGTTTCTGAAATCTGCAATGCCTTGGTAGAGAGATGTTTTTCCTACCAATCTCTTTTCTTCAATGAATTGCAAATTGATTCTCATGTTATGGGAGGAAATCTTACTCCCATTTTCATTAGTCCTTCAGTACTCTCAAAGATTTCTTTAAACCCTTGAGTCACTTTGATAAATAATAGTTTTATCAAATTAGCTTAAGTTATTCCATTTGAGTGACATGTGTTTCCTCTTAGGATCCAGATGATGCATGTATTAGGGTGAACCATCCTTCAGATTGAGTTGAATCTTTCAGAATATTATGAAAAAGACAATTATAATTCTTTAAAAGTATAGATCCTGTGGACATAGGAGCTTGATGTATTTCTTAATATATTTTTAAATAATTAGCTTTAAATGAGTAAAATTCTCCAGTTTGTATGGATTAGAGTCTCACTTCTTTCCTTAATATTATTGTTTCATTTAAAACATGAATTTTCTTCACAGACATAGTTTTAGGGTATGTTATTCTATGTTAAATATTTTATTTTATTGCTTTTCAATAATTTGTATAAAACTATTATAAAACTATTTTAGATAGTACAGTATAATGTTATTTAATGTCTAAATATTCATTACATTTAAACTACATACAACCAAAACATATGCATGTGATGGTATACAGACAGGTTCTGATTCTTGAATTTTTGCTTTTTTTACCCAAAAGTTTCATTGTGTCAATTTTGATAAACATCCACAGGAATCAACACCTTTTTTCAGGCAATAAACTTACTCCCAGAATAAGTTCTTAGCTCTAACTTCTATGCATTTATTTGGTGCAGATTGGGAAGAGTGCTAATGAAAAGACACTGTATAAGCAGTATTATATGGTTTTAAAAATAAAGCCTCATATGGCTAATTATTTTGCCTTTTATGTTTTGCAAACCATTTTATAATTTGCAAACCATTTCAGATACCCATATACATCACATCTGAATTTTGGTCTCCCGGCTTGCAAGGTACTGGTAGTTCAACTCCTTTATTTTAGCAGTAAGAAAACTGAGATTTTAATAGTTTAAGGAAGCCATAGTTATGGATTCAGAAGACAATTTGGGTTCCCAAATTTTACCTAGTCTTGTGGTCGTTTCTTTACATCTAGCTGATGATACATTATTGCATTTTAATGGAAGTACGCATTTTCAAAGCCATTTTGGTGTTCATAGTATATTCAAAACATAAAAATTTACTAATTGTATGTTCATTAACAATTCCATACAAGGGATACATTTAGCACAAAATAATCTTTCAGAGTAGAAACTATAAAAGAGCGGTCAAGAATACTGATGAGCTCCTAATTAGCAGGTTTGGACAGGCCTGAAGGTCTAGAGGGATTTATAAAAGCTTGCAATTAATAGGAAAAATCAGACCATGGGTTCCATTGTAAAGGGGGATTTCAAACACAATGGCTGTCCTTTTCATGGTTTTTTTATCTACATTAACCTGAGTACCATCAAAGCTAGAAACAGTTTTTGTTGAACTTTAAATTCTTTATTCAGGCATTTTCTCTACATTCTTATTTTCAGAGGTGTGGTATAGAAATCAAGTTATAGTAAATTTATAAAATATTTTAAGCAACTTATTTCAAGAGGATGGGTGAGTGGTAAATACATCTTTAACTAAGAGCCCGCATTTCTACTAATACTTATTGTAAATAATATATACCCAGGTAAAAGAAATTGTCATTTCATTGTGAGTCAAAATGTGGCATAAGTGATGCTGAGTAACATTACAGGTACTCATTTTATCATGGCGATATCTTCATTTGTCTCTGCCTCTGTTGGGTTTTTTTTTTTTTTTTTTTTTTTTTTTGTTCTCTCAGTCACATGTATTGCTTTGTTACTTCTCTCCAATTAAAAATCTTTGAAACTGATTATTTTTTAAAACTAAAACTATTACTTTTTTCTTCTGGTGTTTGTTGTCTAAATTCATGTATGGCAAGCATGTGTATATATTAGTATATATTGGAATATTGTGGCAGTTCTTCAACACTTCCGTTAATGACTAAAATTTTGTGTCATGAATAGAAAGTTTGTTCTGAACCTAGATTCATTATGATGAAAGATTAAGAATGAGGCACACAATAGATGCTTTCATTAAACATCCAAGTTTTGATAATTTAGAAATATGTTCAATTTGAAGAAGTATCTACTTCTTTAGATGAGATTCCCAGAATTAAATTAATAAGTTACAAGTAATTAGGCTTAATGATAAAGGCTCAATATAGAATATTTGGATTATTCAGTGTAGAAAAGCATAAAAGTTAGGCAAATTAGCAAAAACTACTATTAGGAAAGAAAGTAGAATAAAGATCACTGCCTAACTCCAGCTTTCCCTTAGACAGGAAAGGAAGGTGGTCAGCATGCTCAGGAAAGAAAGGTACAACTAAATTAGATACAGACAAAAGTTTAGAGAAAACAGAATATTTAAGGATAAAGGGAGTTATGTAAATGTCAGAAGAGTATGATTGTATGAAAGAATTATTCAAAGCTTGTAATTTAGAACATGATGTTACGAGAGAGGTGAGTGTGGGCTTGTCTCCAGTCCTCTTTTGGTATGCCGTCCTTGGAGTCTCATGGTCTAGGAACTGCATGCAGATGGACCGGCTCCAGCAGATCATAATTGCACCTGACTTTTCCATGGAAACTCTGAAAGCCAGAAGGTCCTGGATAGATAATCTACCAATACTTAGAGATCATAGATGCAAGCTCAGACTACTAAAGCCAGCAAAGGTTTCAGTCACTATAGATGGAGAAAACAAGATATCGCATGACAAAACCAGATTTAAATGATACATATTCACTAATCCAGCCCTATAGAAAATACTAGAGGGAAAACTGCAACCCAAGAAAGTTATCTACACTCACAAAAAACATAGGCAACAGATAATCCCATTTTACCAAAATCCAAAAAAAAAAAAAAAAAAAAAAAAAAAAGCAGACAGGGAAATACACACATAATACCATCACCACCAACAAATCCAAATCAAACAAGAATTACCAATCAATGATCATTAATATCCCTCAATTTCAATGGTCTTAACTTGCTTATAACACAGGTTAACAGAATGGATGCAAAGAAAGAATCTACCCTTCTGCTGCATAAAAGAAACATACCTCAATTTCGAAGACAGACATGACCTCGGAGTAAAGGGTTGGGAAAAGATTTTCCAATCAAGGGGACTCAATGAACAAGCTGGTGTTGTAAATCCTAATATCTAACAAAATAAACTTCAAACTAAAATCAATCAAATGTGATGGAAGTCATTTCATATTTGTCACATGAAAAGTCCATAAAGATGAAGTCTCAATTCTGAACATCTATGCACCAAATACAAAGGCACATTCATAAAAGCAGCATTACTAAAACTCAAATCACACATAAAAGTAAACACACTTATAAATGGGAGACTTCAACTCCCCACTCTCACCACTAGACAGGGCCACATGACAGAAACTTAACAAAGGAACTAACAGAAGTTATGACCCAATTAAGTGTAACAGAGATCTATAGAACATCCCATTCAAACACAAAGGAATATACCATCTCAGCTCCACATGAAACCTTCTCTAAAATTGACCACATTCTAGGCCATATAGCAAACATCAACAAATACAAACAAAAAAAAATTTGAAATAACACCCTGTATCTTATCCGATCACCATGGTTTAAAGTGCAAATTCAACAATAACACAAATTGTAGAAACTCTACAATCTCATGGAAATTGAACAATGTGCAATTGTACCATTCCTGGGTCAAGGAAAAAATAAAAGAATTTAAAGTCTTCCTAGGATTCAATGAAAATAAAGAACCAATATACCCCAACTTAGGTGAATTTTTGAAAGCAGTACTAAGAGGAAAGTCCATAGCATTAAGTGCCCACATGAAGACACTGGAGAATAGTCATACTAGAGAATTAACAGCACACCTGAAAGCTGTAGAACAAAAAGAAACACACCCTGTGTAGATGCCAGGAAATAATCAAATTTTGGCCTGAAATCAATAAAGAAGAAACAAAGAAAGCAATAGAAAGAGTCAACAAAACAAAGACTTGGTTCTTCAAGGAAATCAACAAGATAGACAAACCTTTATCTAAACTAACCAAAAGGCAGAGAGAGAGAATATGCAAATTAACATAGTGAGAAACAAAAAGGAGACATAATGACATAACAATGGACATTGCAGAAATCCAGAGATTCATCAGGTCATAATTTGAAAATCTGTACTCTACAGAATTTGAAAGTTTAAGGGAATAAACAATTTTCTGGATAAATATCACTTACCAAAATTAAATCAAGCAATTTAAATAGACCTATAAACCCTAGTGAAACAGAAGCAGTCATCAAAAGTCTCCCATTCAAAAAAATTGAAGAAAAAAATATAACTCAGAAAACTCAGGGCCAGATGGTTTCAGTGTAGAATTCTATCATAAATTCAAACAACAGCTAAGAAACAAAAGGATCATTGTCAAACTCATTTTACTAGCCCAAAATTACCTTTGTGACCAAACCACACAAGACTCATCTATAAAAGAGAAGTACAGACCAATCTCCCTCATGAAAATTGATGCAAGAATACTCAATAAAATACTGGCAAATCTAATCCAACAACTCACCATAAATATCATCTAGCATGATCAAGTAGGCTTCATTTCAGGGATGCAGGGATAGTTTAACATAATGCAAATCCATCAATGTAATCTACCACATAAACAAACTGTAAAAGAGAATCTGCATAATCATCTCACTAGATGCTGAAAAGTCCTTTGACAAAGTCCAACACTCCTTCATGATAAAGGTCTTTATTAAGATGAAAAATTTTCAGTTGACCTAGGTCCCAGAATAGCCTGAGAACATGTACTCCTGACCAGGAGGGGCTCCCAGGGATGGACTTAGAAAACATTTCCTAGAAATACAGATGCAGGTGCCAGATAAAGAGCATAGACCTGTGATGGGAGATGTCATTCTGTATATGTTTCTCATACTGGTTAATAATAAAGCACTGTTGGCCAATAGGAAAGGAAGATAGGAGGGACTAGGAGACAAGGAGGAAATAGGAAGTAGTAAGGAAGAGCCAAGATGGAGAGTCTGGAGAAAACAGTATGCCACCGGCTCCCCGGTAAGAGAAATACATAGATCAGCAGAAATGGGTTAATAATTAAGGCAGAGCTAGCCGATAAGAAACAAGTAACAGAGCCAACAGAATTATATCTAATACCGAGTCTCTGTGTATTATTTGGGGCTGGCGCAGCAGCAGGACAAGACCGGGCGGCGGCAGGCAGAAAAACCCGTACACCTTACAAATGGCGCCCAACGTGGCTAAGAACTTATACTTAAAATTTAACAAAAGCTTAAAAAAAAGGATTTTAGAAACAAAAGAACAGAGACAAGCAAGGTTTCTTGGTATCAGCATTTTTCTCTGTTGGACTCTGCTTTGCAAGAGATAAGCAGATATTTGTGCGGCTCCTTTAAGGGAAGGTTCCTGACTCAGCATAGGAGCAAAAAACCGCATGGCTTTTACAAAGCACAGCTAACAATTTATTGGTGTGTATGAGAGATGGCAATGGCAGTGACCACATCTCCAAGCCGGCAGCATGCAGATCAAGGCAGTGAGCGCAGCTCTCAGTGCTGGTAAAAGTACCCGCCACCATCTTTGGTAAACCGCGGCTGACACAGCTATGACTTTCATTTTAGCAATGTTGTTGTTTACCAGATAAAAGACTTGTGGCTAGACGAAGATAAAGATTTACAGTAAAGACAGATTCATATTAAGAAAAACCTCTAAAGGTTTACAGTGTGTTTTAAAATATACGTAGACATGAAAAAAAAAATGGTTTTAAAGAGACAAAGAGGAACTGGGTGTTGTAGCACACACCTTTAATCCCAGCACTCAAGAGACAGAGGCAAGCAGATCTCTGTGATTTGCAAAGTAAACCTGGTATGCAGAGTGAATTCCAGGACAGATAAGAGTTACACAGAGAAACCCTGTCTCAAAAAATAAAAAGTAAAAGCAACAGAGTAATAATAAAGCCACATAAAGATGAAAAGCTCAGAGAGAATCTGGTTACTGTATGCTATTGTGTTGTCTCTGCATTCATTGACTACTGAGAAAATAACAACAATTGATAAAGGAAATGTTGCTGGATTAATTCAATTTATATATTTTAAAAATGCTTTGACTCAAAAATTTAAGTCTAAGGACAAGTTCCTTGGAAAAAGGATTTCTATTTTTGTTTCCACAGAAATTGAAAAGCTGTGGATTCCTTCCAGACTAATGTGGTTTGAGCAAGCCAGGCCCCCTGAAACAGAGTTCCTGATGATCCAACATTCAAAACTGCTTGAACAAGGCAGCCATGCAGACTACTGCCATCTTCTCAGGATCCCCCCATGACAGCGCCCCCTGTCAGCAGGAAGTAGTTTGGAAAGAACGACGCCCAAATTCCCAAACATTGTTTATAAATGTTTGTTTTCATGTAAATGGACTTGGTTATAAATGGGTAATGATCACAGCCAATTATTTTTAAAGGTAAAAAGGGAATTATGGTATTGATATGATTACTTTGTTTTGGAATCGATTTTCATTTATTGATACAATTTAATGTCAATTTTGTGAGATGTGTATTTCTCCTCTTGTTTAGGTATTGTGTTTATATAGAAATATAATGTAGTACAGATTATAGATAATTACCTATGATAGTCAAAGCTTAGAGTTAAGTTAGTTAGGTTTTTCAAGATACACAGAGATGTATTTGAGATGGATAGGAATTCTTCAAACCTTTCAAAGACCTACAGAATATGGCATTTAAAGTGGTTTAGGGTTTTTGTGACAGAGAGACATAATTGCTCTTGGCAATACCACCTGCACCAGAAAGGAAGATGGACATCGAAGAAATGCATTATGACGTTTGCTTCCAATATGGCAAGACTAGCCATTTGGACAAGATACTGCTCTTGTCTGGACTGTTTGACTTTGTGATGTATAAACTGGACATGCAGGACCCACAGGAAAGTGACTCCTGATTCAAGATGGACATTGCTACAGAGATCCTGCTTCATGGAAGAGTCTTCGAGACAGTATGCAGGACACAGAGAAAAGTGACTGACAAACTGCCAATAAAGAAGACAGTTTAAAGTTTTCTGCTTTACTGGAGAGTCTGTCAGACATACTATGGCCTATGGGCTGAAGATGGAAGATTACAGAAGAACTTCGGGTGACTGAAAAGGCAAGATGTCTCTGTCATTTCTAGAGCTTATATATTATCCTTCTGTGGTCTTTGAAGGAGTTGAAGACAGATAGTTATAGTTATAGTTTTCCTTAGTATTAAAGATAAGTTACTTTAGACACACAAAGATAGGATAGATGATGGAATATTTTCTTCAAATCTTGCTAAATGTTAATGGACTAAATAGTGTTAACTGTGATTATTTGATAACTGTTATGTGATATATTTTGCTATGTTAAGGTTAAAACCCTTCATGTTATTTTAGACAGAAAAGAGGAGATGATGGGAGATGTCATTCTGTATATGTTTCTCATACTGGTTAATAATAAAGCACTGTTGGCCAATAGGAAAGGAAGATAGGAGGGACTAGGAGACAAGGAGGAAATAGGAAGTAGTAAGGAAGAGCCAAGATGGAGAGTCTGGAGAAAACAGTATGCCACCGGCTCCCCGGTAAGAGAAATACATAGATCAGCAGAAATGGGTTAATAATTAAGGCAGAGCTAGCCGATAAGAAACAAGTAACAGAGCCAACAGAATTATATCTAATACCGAGTCTCTGTGTATTATTTGGGGCTGGCGCAGCAGCAGGACAAGACCGGGCGGTGGCAGGCAGAAAAACCGAACTCCTTACAGACCTGGTCACCTGGGCTCAACCAATCAGGAGGTTGCTAGCCCCTAACCCCAGTCCCTCCTCCCCTGCAGGAGGTTTTGTCTTTAGAAGCTCAAGGAAAATTGGGCTGGGGCTCTTTCCTCCTTTTTATGTAGGAGTTGAGCCCCAGGAGGCTGGATTCTGAATAAAGCCTACTGCTGTTTTCCATCCAGTGCCTACTACTTCCTTGGTTTGGGGGTTGATTGCTGCATCCCAGGATTTGAGTGGAGGTTTCCCCAGTGTGGGGACCCAACAGTCTTGGAGAGATAAGGGTTAACAAGAACTTGCCTAAACATAATAAAACCCATATACAGAAAACCAACAGCCAATGTCTAATTAAATGGAGAGAAACTCATGGCAATTCCTCTAAAATCAGAAACAAGATAAGGCTGTGCACTTTGTCCCTATCACTTCAATTTGGTGCTTGTAGTTGTAGCTAGATCAATCAGACAACAAAAGAAGATCAAGGGGATACAAATTGGAAAGGAAGAAATCAAATTTACATTATTTGCAGTTGATATGATAGTTTCAAAAGTGATGTGAAAAATTCTATCATGAAACTCATATAGCTGATAAACACATTCAGCAAAGTGGCAGTATATAAAGATTAACTCAAAAAAAAAAAAAAAAAGTAATAACCCTACTATGTATAGACGATAAATGGGCTGAGAAAAAAACATCATTCTTTATAATAGCCACAAACAACATAAAATGTTTTAGGGTGACTGTTGGGAACCAGCAGTCTGCTGACCCCGCCCCCGATGATGGGTGGGACTCTCATGGCCAAGTCTTCACTCTGTCAGCCTTACCTGGCAGCTCAAGCTTTACCTGGCTGCTCAGGGGACTCAGTTATGCATGCACAAGTCTCCCTTTTAAAGAGAGCACACAAAGCGCCCCTCTCTCTTGCTCTTTCTCTCTTGCCTTCTCTCTGCTCTTTCTCTTTCTTCTCTCTCTCTCTCTCCCCTACTTTCAGTTGGCCACCAGCTACCCCCTTTTCTCTCCCCTCTCTCAATAAACTCCATGTGGGCCCTGAGTCTCGTGTTTGTGTTTCATAGGCTATAGCTGCAGCAAAAGAATAACAGTAACTCTTTTATTTTTGATATTTCAAATACTTTTATTATTTAAAATCTAAAAGAAAAAAATGATGATTTTCTGTACTTAAGCACAGCATGTTGATTACATAAAATTTAAAGCAAAAAAGCAGATTTCTAGTAGTGTATTATTACAAAAATGTTAGTGGATTTTGAAATAACCTTTTTTTATTTAGTATTTTTTTTCTTATTTTACATATCTATCTCAGTTCCCTCTCCCTGGCATCCTCTCATGCCCCAAACTGGCTCTTCTTCCTATCCACCATCCACTTCCCAGGGAGGATGAGGCCTTTGATGAGGGATCATAAAATATGCCAAGTCATTTGGGTTAGGGTCTAGGCCCTCCCCAGTGTCTCTAGGCTAAGGGAGTATCCATCTATGTGGAATAGGCTCCTGAAGTCCATTAGTGCACTAGGGACACATCTTGATTCCATTGCCAGAGCCTGCCCAGGCCTCCTAACTGCGACCCACATTCAGCAGGTCTGGGGTCCTATGATGGTTTTCCAGCTATCAGTCTGGGGTCCATGAGTTCCCCCTTGTTCAGGTCAGCTATTTTTGTGGGTCTATAGCCTGGTTTGACCCCTTTACCCATCACTCCTCTCTCTCTGCAACTGGATTCCAGGAGTTTGGCTCAGTGTTCAACTGTGGGTGTCTCTCAGGGATACCCCTTCAGCCAAGACACACTGGGGAGTGTTTTGGCCTTGTCTGAAATGATGTGTCAGATTTTGATGATTCCCCATGGAAAGCCTCACCCTCCCTGGGGACCAGAAGGGGGATGGGATTGGAAACAGTAGGCAGGGAGGTTGGGAGGGAGAGGGAACTAAAATTGATATGTAAAATAAGATTGTAATTTAAATTAAGAAAAAAATACATGTTGTTAGGACATTTCGACTGTACCGTTATGAATAAATTTGAATAATAAGCTATCACAGTAATTAATGCAGTCTCCTTAGATGTAGGTTATCAATTGATTCATTATGTACAAAAATTTCTTCATGAAAGAGTTATTTTTTATGAATATAAAATAGTAGGAAATAGTAGGCTTTGCCAATTCTATTCTGCACTTATATTTCCAAGATTAATTTTAATACTTATATCATTTAGTAATAATCCACCTCGGCAAATACATGAGAATTAAGGAAGTGGATATTCTCCTGTGATTGTTGAGTAGACTATTTAAAATTGATACTACTTTTCTCAAATATCCACAGAAATCTAGATAAGAATGATCATCAGTATTTTAAATATTTATTTATTATTATTTATTAACTTACTATGAGATGTGTGAGTACCGGCATGATCATTGCAAGACATATATGTGACAGTCAGAGTATTTATTCAGGAACTGATTCTTTCCTGTCAGACTGTGGAACCTAAGAGAACAAAACAACACTGTAAGGCTTTTGTGCAGGTCTTTCTTCCTGTTTGTTTCTGGTCACTATGCCTTATTCTCAGCTGGCACTATATTAAATTGTACATACTAATTTTACTACTTTATTCTTATAGAAATATTGTTTTCATATTTTGATCAAGAAGCAGGACTAATTTAAAAATATATTTGTATAATTACCTTCTACCTGTGAGTAAATATTTCTCCCCAGAAAAATTGTATGAATCAGACTGTGATTTATCAACTATACTTTTGACTTCAAAAGGGAGGTACTAATACATGTGATTTTCAAGCATGTAAATTTCCATGGAATACATAATTTGGGTTTTTTCCAGAATGTCCTTAAGGCCTTAGAAGTGAATTCATGAACCAGCTATACATCTGAGATATATCAAGGACATTATTTTTAAAGGACTTTGTACAGATTATGGATTAGCAGAGACAGGATGGCACAGAAAGTCTGTATTCAGTGATATTTCTCTACAAGATGAGACATCTATGGCACTGTCACCTCAGTAATATTTTCCGTGAAATATTCAGTTTTAAAGGAATAATAGTGAACTCATCACTATCATAGAAACTAGAAATGTAACATCTGTTTCACAATATAACTCATATCCTTTTTTGGAAAGTTCTATTTCTCAATAACATGATATCTCATTCTGATGCCACATTGGGAATAAGTGAAAGACTAAGAATTCGTGTTCTTTAGGAATATCTTCCCATATTTCATTTTCTCATTACTTTATTCCTATTTGTTTCTTCCATATTCATGACAGGTATAGCATGAGGAAGTAGTAAACAGAAATCCTGTTGTCATTGTCATACTGATATATGTAAGGATAATGGTTTTTTTTATCTAATTCACTTTCCTTATGGAAGTGGAGGGGCAGACCTGCCTCCAGGGACAGGAGCATAAGGAGAGAAGGGTGGGAGGGAGGGAGGGAGGGAAGGAGAGAGACCTAGAGAAAATGAGAAAGGGCCAGATAGAAAGAGAGAGAGGGAGAGAGAGGAAGAGAGGAGGATGAGAGGTGGGCAGGGACCTTTTAAGCAAAACAGTGAATATGCATAGGTTGTGCTTTTATTGGCTGCAGCTGAGAACGTATATTGTCTGAACCCCAAGGACAGGTCAGTTTAGTTGCCTGAATATTAGTATGTAGTATATTAAAGAAAACACACACACACACACACACACACACACATACAAGAAAAGAAAAATGAAAGAAAACAGAAAGAAAAAAAAAAGAAAAGTAAAAATACAATGAGTATAAAAAAGTAAACAAAATTTAGGTTCCACCAGATGAAAAAGGAAAATTTACCTTAGGCATGTCAAGCTATTACTTAATAATAGACCACATTACAAGAAAAAATTATTATGTGGAATTTTATTAATTATAATTTATTAAAATTTCCATGAAGATTCAGAAAGCAAATTCAGAGACAAACTATAGATGTCAGTCAGTGGTGGCGTACAACTTTAATCCCAGGACTCAGCAAGAAGAGGTAGACAGCTTACAAAAAAGGTGATATCAGCACTTAGAATCATGTGCCTTTAATGCCAGTACTACAGAAATAGAGACAGGATCTACATGGCTAGTCAGAAAAAGATTAAAAGGAGCAGACAGAAATTTAGAGCCTTTTGCCTCTGAAGATTTTGTGGAGACAAGATTGCCATTTTAGCTATGTAGAGGTAAGATCCACTGGCTTGGCTGCTTTGATTTTTTGATCTTTAGCTTGAAGCTGGAACCTCAATATCTCTCTCTGGGTCCTTTATTTAACATGTTACATAGAACTGTACAATTAACTACATAGATTTACATAGAACTCATTCCATATTGACAATGTTAAAGCATTATATTGATAGTTAATGAGATAAAAAAACATTTTGGATGTTGCTCTAGACAGTGTGATTTTTATTGTAAAGTGACAATTAGGATTTGGATGATCCAGTAGAAGACAGAGAACCAGTGATGAGTTTCAGGATGTGAATATTATGAACAGATTTTCACTTTAGGAACAAATAAGTTTGGTATTTTGTGGTGATTGAAAGAAATGCTTGGAAACTGTTTTTAGGAATGAAGAATGATGAGAACACTAACAATATAGGGGATGTATATATTTACTTTAAACTTTTACATTGTCTTTTTATTGACATATATTCCTAGCACATGGAAGAGCTTCATTAGAACATTTTCACATATATGTAGAAGCATACTTGGTGAGCTGACCAAACTCTTACCACACACTCCAATCTTGCACCCTATTAGATTTTATGATTCCTTTTGCTAGAGTTTGACTTTCATACTCTATAGATATACAAATGATGGTATGACTGTATATGGAATTTAGGATTTATACATCAGCAATATTATTTAATATTTGTGTGAATCTGATTTTGTTTATTTAACATTATATAATATATACATATTTTTATAAGCAAAATTTATGTGGGAGGTCCTTCTATATGATGTATATATATATTGCTTTTATTGGGTGATATATGTTGATATATTGAAAGACTTCAAGAGTTTGGAATCTGTCAGGGGAGAGGCCCTTGCCCTAAGAGACGAGACCAGACCACTGGATGCCAGTGCAAGAGGCTGTTTATTGCTCACACAGGTACCTGTAGATGCTTCAGTCTTTCGGGAGACTGAGTGTGCAGAGGTTAAAACTCGGGCAGTTTATATAGGGTTGGGGTGGCAAGAAGTAGGCTTACAGAAGCAGAAGCATGGTTACAGGGATTTCATTGTTCCATCTAAATAAAGCGATTGTTGTTAACCAAGGACAGAGTTGTTTATTCGGGTTGGGCACAAAGAATACAAAGAATTCAGTTATGATTATCTAATCATTCTGGTGGTCTCGATAGAATGTTCCCAGGCCTTCTGTTCCTGGATATCATCCTGCTGACCTTGCTTTGGTCCAAGCTGCAGACCACAGATATCTGGTTGAGGTCAGATGAGAGCAACACTTGGTTTCCTCTTGTACTTTCCCATAACTTGACCTTGGCAAGTTGGCAAGAGCAGCTCAAACAGGCAATATGCATAGTGGGGGTCTTTCAATATAAAGCTGTTTCTGCCAATGGACTGGCAGAATTTAGCAAGGTGGGAAATCTGAACAAAGGGACAGAGAGAAGGAAGACAGATTCAAGGAGATGCCACGTCATTGCCAAGGAGGCTAGATGAAAGGGAATCACCGGTAAGCTATAGCCATGTGGTGACACACAGATTAGTAGAAATGGGTTTATTTATAAGAGGGAGAGCTGGCCAGTAATGAGTCTAAGCCATTAAACAAACACCTATAAATATGTATTAAGTCACTGACTAGTTATCTTATTGGTGGTGTGGGGTACCTGGTGGGCAGAGAGAAATCTAAGTGTGACCAGCTGTATGGAGAAATTTCTCTTTCTACACAACATAAGGTTTTTCTTCATGATTGAGTAAAATTCCTTTGCATATCTATTCCACATTATATTATCTATTTCTATGTTGATAGACACCTATATATCTAGGCTCACTCTACAACTTAGTCATGGTGAATTTCATTGTAGCATAAGAAATACAAAAGAAATACAACCTTCATTTTACATATCTTAGTTGAAATTATATGTATTATGTTATAATCTTAATCTTTAACTACTAACATCTAATTTATTCATTTAATAAATAAAGTAAACAATATGGTGATTCTTTATAAGAAAGAGAGAGAGTCATTATGGTTTTCTTTAATAGTCTCTATGCAAAAAGAAGTTTCCTTGAATTATGGTTTTCTTTAATAGTCTGTATGCAAAAAGAAGTTTCCTTGATGTATGAGGACTACACTTATTTGTAGGTAAAAGAATAAATATTTAGAATGTAGTTAGGGATTGTACTGGTTTAGTAAAGTAATAGTTGTAGGTCCTCCTCCATGATACATGACTTCACTAGCCATGGTCAATTATAAAGCTTTCCTTCTTGTTGATTAGGTCTTAAGTCTAATGAAAGAGCCAATCATTACCAGTCAAGATATACATGCCATGACTGCACCCTTCCTATTATCATGCCATGCTGGTGAATGTTATGGTTTATAAGTATCATGACTGGGAATTCCTTTCAGTTTGGGAAGCTTATATTACAACTTCTGGTAAATGAAATGCAGAGGTTAATTTCCCAGTCCCATGAGGTACAACTGCAATATAACTCTCACCTAAGGCTCAGGAACCATTGTGGAAAATGGCAGAAAGTTTGTAAGAACTAGTGGAAGACATAGTCTGCTGTGAGAGTATATCTCCTAGTAACCACAGAAACTACACCCATAAACAGCACAATAGATGTGTTAATGTGGAAAACAAAGGAGGCCTAGGTCTTATTAAAAAAAAAAAAAAAAAAAAAAACCAGGCTTCTCTCAGCAATGGGAAGCAAGACAGAAAAAGAAAAATGGAGGAGCTGCATCCCTGCTGTGCTTTTAATTCCCTATCAGTTTCTGTCTTAGTTAGGTTTCTATTGGTGCAAAAAAAAACCCACTATGACCAAAAAGCAAGTTGAAGAGGAAAGGATTTATTTCACTTACAGTTCCAATTAAAAGTTTATCATCAAAATCAGCATAAGAATTTGAACAGGATGACAACCTGAAGGCAGCAGCTGTAGTAAAGGCCACAGAGGGTGCATATTCCTGGCTTGCTCATCCTGGCTTGATCATCCTGTTCTCTTATTGAACAAGCACCAACATCTCAGAAGTGGCACTGACCACAGTGCACAGGGCCTCTCCCACCACATGAATCACTAATTAAGACGATGCTCCATAGGCTGTATACAGTTTGATCATATAAAGACATTTATTTTTCAATTGAGGCTCTGTCCTCTCTAATGACACTATCTTGATACAAGTTAATATAAAACTAACCAATACAGTTTCTAGGCATATTCATTATCCATTTGATAGAATTCTAAAAAACATACTGCAGGAAATATATCAGCATGCATCACCTCAATTCTTGGTTCTGAAGTTTCCAAGTAGAAACACTGTATAGAGCCATCAAAGTCAGCTTACTTAGCTCTCTGAAAGTACTATTGTGTAAAGACAGCCCAGAGACATGTACACATAATAAAAAAACAAAAACAAAAACAAGGGATCAGATATGGCTGAAGAAATAAAGCTTTTAAGATGATGAATACAGATGACCTGAGCTGGTGTATATTCTGCAGTATTTTATGTGATCTATCTCCAGTGATTCACAAAAAGATGAGGCAACAGAACACAGGTATTAATAACTTACTTTCCCCATGAGATTGGATGGTAAAAGGCTTTGTTATGTATTAGCATATTTGCATCTCATATTTTCCTGTGATGTAGGCAGAATTCTTTTTTCAAAGAAGAAAACCCATCTCCCTAAATTTTCAAAGATTGCTTGAATTTGTGCAGCTGTCAGAAGACAAAGCTGGTATTTGAATCAAAGATCTCAGCCCTTCATCTAATGCTTTACATATTAATTGTCTCCATGTACAAATCTGACCAATTTTTTTTTTGCTAGGCATTGCAAAATATAAAATATGTGGATTCTGTACTTTATTAGCAGAAATATGTTAAATATATAAATTAATGTATATAATTATTTTGCAAATCGTGTTCCCTTTTTAAAACTTATAAAATTGTTCATCTTGCATTGGGTGTTTTATATATTGGCCATGAAGCCATTTCCTGCTGCATGCACATACTAGGGAGACATAAGTGAGTAGGAACATATGAATTATCTAGGAAATCATATTTTAGGTATAAAAATACATTCCACATATTTATATAGATGATTCAAAATATCAAATGATACATTTGACTTCATTTTCCTAATAGGATAATGCTCTCAATTATATTTTTGACTCTTGAGGTTTGAGCAATATTGGTAGTTGTTTCAATTACAATTTGTATTTTCTTTTCTTAAAATTTTAGGACGACATTCAGAATGGTGATCTTGGAATTCTGTCAGTGTGTGGGTATGGTATATCAAGTGTGGCATTCATTCTGAATATTTAATTATGCAGTAGTCAACTTGGTAGTACATGGGCTGTGATACAATACTACGAGTGACCTTGTGGCTTGTGGCTCCTGTGTGAAATAAGCAATTCAGGGATATACAAAAAAGTTTACTTAAAGCATCCCAAAACAACTGGCTTGTAAACCTTCAAAACATTAGAAGAGTTCTGGGAACTGATGTAGGTATTTTCATAGAGTGTTTAAAGCCAGACATAAATATTTTAGTAAACTGAGATGCTCCGTCATCTGAAGTTTATGACTTGATTCAAAATCATTAATCTAGTCCGGAGGGAGTCCCAAACTATAGTTTAATAATTCTGTTATACAACTGCAGCAACAAAAGATTAGCAATTTTTAGTTTGAATAGCTAAAATCATGTTGCAACTATTAAAGGTGATTAATGAATTGAATATAAACATGGTTGTTTTTGCAATACAATAATCAATTATAATTTAACATTATTAGAATTATAAGCTTTTCAATATTTCTGCCATGAAAATTAGGACCATCACTGAAACCTCATGAAACAAAGAAGGAAGTTCATACATGTTAACAGAGCTCTTTGCAGGAACAGTAGCTAAATTTATGCTCTCAATAATAACAGGTGCACTCTCCAAATTGCTAGCAAGGAGAAGTCTGTGTTTATTGCTATTTACAATTCCACAGTGCTGCTCCAGGTTTTACGTAGGAAATTATAGCTTAAAATCACTGGAATGTATGTAGAGATTTCTTTAGTTTCTGACTTGTTGGTTATTTAAATGATTCCTTTATTTTGGAAATTTCAAGAATATGCAGCTAGCTCTTTTGGCCTATAGCAATATAAAAGTGAATATACACTGAAAAATGAAGGTTTGACTAAGATGCTAGACAATAATGTGCTATCAATGCAGACACTATACTACTGAAGCAGTGGGGAGTTCTAGCAAATGAAGTCATCTTCTTTGATCAAGACAGGAGTTAAATGGACTTTTATTGAAAGAGACTTCTCAGGGGAAAGGCTTAGTATTTTTCTATGCTATATACCCAGTACCCAAAGCTGGGTAAACAAATTGCTCAAGGAAAACTTTTAAGAGAATTCATTGTCATGAATGTACTCTAATTTATGTTTACATCATATTGTCTTAGTTACTTCTCTACTACTGTGATAAGACACCATGACCAAAAAACTTATAAAGAATTTTATTGGCTTTTGGTTTTACTCTAAGACAGTCATGGAGGGAGGCAGGGCATCAGGGATGCAGACATTAGGAGTAAATGAGATCTTACATCCTGAGACAGCAACCACAAGACTGGGTGGGTGATAGTGAGGCAAAATGCAATGGTTATTTAGTATTGTAAAACCTTTAAGCCCATACCCACTGACATACTTCCTCTGACAAGAGCACACCTACCCAAGTAGTTTCAACAACTGGGATATAAGTGTTCAAATATATGAACCTTTGGAACCATCCTCACTCAATCCACTGAACATGTAAAAATTTAGGCCTATATATTTGCTTCACAATTCACAAGATGTTGTGACAGCACACTAAGCAAAATACACTGATGACCAAACTCATCTTTATTATTGTTAATTCTTATGAATATTGTAATGAATTGTTATGACTCTGTGAGTAGAAACTTGACAATATTATACTTGTTGACATCAGTTTTGACTTTTAAAAATCCCATGCTAAATATATATATATATATATGTGTGTGTGTGTGTGTGCGTGTGTGTGTGTGTGTGTGTGTGTGTAGCTTACATTGTTCTGCTGCTGTTTTGCTTGTTTTATGTAGAATTTGTTATTCTAACAAGTTCAATAAGGTCTTATGTTTTCACCTTATTTTCAGTTTCTATTTAAATTGGCAATCACCCTGAAATTGAAAACATTTTCAGTTCTATTGATTTAGATTGGGTTGTGACAGAATATGATGTAACAAAGAAACAAAACAAGAAATTAAACAAGTTGCTATTTGTTAAATATATGAGAATCTAGAAGTAGTATACCTTGGGACTGTGTTGTATTGCCATGCCTACATAGAAGTAAATATCTTTTAGATTGCTGTACTGTCTCTCAGGTGTAATATTATGATTTGGTATTACCATTAGAGCCATGTCCTGCATTACCACTTTCAAGTCAACAGGAAAAACAAACAAAGAAACAAACAAAAAACCAAAGAGAAGATGACTTTACATTGTGGAAAATGTTTTGCATGAACCATAGTATAGTCCTTATGCTCACATAACTAGCTTGAATAAAGCAATATAGTCACATCAGACTGCACAGAAAGCTTTAAATGAAACATGCCCCAGATAAAGATGCTGTGATGCTATTTTGCATTTGCTATAAAAATTACATTACAGATGGTATTCAACCATCACAATGGACACAGTTTAGGTGATATTGATTTTCTAGTGTTCAGTAGATGATTTTCTTGGATCTTGGAATGGTTAATTAATGACTGCATGTCTACAGTCAATACCTGTTGCTTCCTCCTTTTGTCTTGTCTTACAGTATTATGCTGCTCCTTTTAGGAGGAAACAAGAACTTAAGTTTTATAAAAATTAATCAAATTTATAATTAAAGAATTAAATAAAGAGTTAATACAAAACACTTACCACACCAGAGCCTCTTAGTTGTAGTCAAGTATCAAGAAAAACCTAGTCAGAATAGTTATCATTTTACTTAAGCTTTATTGTTAAAAGAGTAACACAATTAAGATAGCACATTTGTAACTACAAATTAAAGAGTTAAATGACATAATAGATGGAAATGAAAAAAATAATTAATGGTTTAAAATTTTTGATTTAGTAATTCCAACAAAGATGCTATTTGTCAAGCTGTGTATTTATGCTTTTATGAAAGAAGGAGTTGCTGACAGATAAGATATGCAAATATGACTACAGCCATCAAAATTAAAGAGAGATTAACTGAGAAAATATCCCTGAACAGATATTGTAGTTTAGATATGCCACTTACCTGGAATAACCAGAGGGATGTCATTCCTATTTGACTACTGCTGACAGAAAACTTGGAAGAAAAGGTTTTCACTTTTTGAAAAAGTATATTGGCTGATTTTATGCTTTTAAGTATTTTCTCTTTTTTTTGCAATACATTTTGTGTCAACTAGCCACAGTGTAGATCAGTGGTTCTTAACCTGTGAGTTCTTACCACTTTTGGCAATCAAGTGACTCTTTTATAAGGGACTTCCAAAACCATCAGAAAACGCAGATTTTATATTAGGATTCCTAACAGTAGCATTATAGTTATGAAGGAGAAACAAATGTAATTTTATGGTTGGCTGTCACCACACTATGAGGAACTGTATTAATGGGTTGCAGCATTAGGAATGTTGACAAAAACTGGTCTATAATAACCTGAGAAGAGAAACTCAAGTGAATGATTCTCAGATCAAATTGGCCTGTTGGTATATCTATTCATGATTGTCTTGCTTGCTATGTAGGACATCCCAGACCCCTTTGTGTGGTATCATTCACTCAAAAGTGATTCTACACTATATAAAACATATTACCAGAGTGTGAGCCAAGGAGCAAGCCAATAACCATCTTCCTCTTTGATTTGTGCTCCAAGTTTCTGCCCCAGTCTCTTAATGATGGAGTGTGACCTGTATGAGTAACACAAATAAATCCTTCTCCACTGAGATGCTTTGGTCAGAGTGTCCTTTCATAGCCACAAAAAGACCTAGTACATGTGGTTTCCTCTGAATTTGCAGATCCTCATCCAAGAGCTTTTCACATAAAATCTCTTCTTAGTCATGATTCAGGTGCTGCTTAGTGCACCTTGCTCATCTAGAGAAAGTGTATTATCTCCTTCTCTAAGTGACTCACACTACTTGGTCAGAAGGAAAGATGCATTACCAATATACAGCCACATTTTTATATTCATATGAAGAGGTATGCAAATGTCAACACTTAAGGACACAGATAATTAAACAGTATGGTTGAATATGCAAGGTAGTTAATCTACTAGAAATCATTAATGATTTAAAAGTATATTTTAAAATAACAAAATTACAGAGTAATTATTTTCAGTATTTTTGTGATTATCTATTCCCCATGTGTATTCAACTTTATATTTAATTTTATATTTAATTATAATTGTTCTTTTTAGTCTAATAGCTGATTAATATTTGGAAATTTCATTAATTAACATTTTCTCTTATTTTTATCACTGGAGAAACAGTTCTATATTAGCTTACAACTCATGCTTCCATTTTAGGTGGATTTGGAAAATAATTATGATAAATCTGGCTAAGTTCTGTAAATAAGTAGGTATTTGCAAGGTACTTTGATAAAGTGCTAATGGACACTACATGACGAATAGTCTTGCTTTGATAGTTCTTAAACATATTCATCAAAGAGAAAAAAATTTGAATTGATGTCAAGATGTCAAGAGTGAGTGATTTATTTTTTTTAGATTCAAGATTTTGTATTGGTCGTCTATTCAGAGTGCTTCAGGAGAGTTCACAATACATTATCTCTTAGAAAGAGGTAAAATCACAGAGCCCTCCTCTAGTAGTTAATGGAAACAGAAGGAGACACCTACAGCTACATACTGAGCCAACTGTAATCCAGATGCAGAGAGAGAGGATTGATAAGAAAATGTGGACGAGACCAGGTACAAAAACCCACAAAGACAGCTGACCTGAACAATGGGGAGCTAATGGACCTCCAAGACTGACAGCTGGGAAACCAGCATTGGACTGACTCAGGCCCCCTGAACATGTTCCTCAGTTAGAAGGCCTGGGAAGTCTAAGGGACCTCTGATGGTGGAACCAGGATGTATCCCTGGTACAAAAAGGATTTTGGGAGAACATTCCCCATGACAGGAGGGAGGGCCTAGTCCCTACTCCAAATGACTTGAGAGAATTTGTTGATTACTCCTAGAAGGCATCGCCCTCCCTGTGGATTTGGGGGATGAATGGGATGGGAGGGTGGTCTGGGCATGGGAGTGAGGGAGGGAGAAAAGGAGAAGGAACTGGAATTGATAAGAAAAAAAATACAAGAAAAGAAAAATCCAATGAAAAAGACAAAAAAAAAAAAAATAAAGAAAAGAAAGAAAGAAAGATAATAGAAACAAAGAGGTCCAATATGGTTAAAATGATAAAAATTTATAAAAGAATAAATTCATTGGTAATTTTTTGACAACTCGCTATAGGGAATATATATCAAACCAAGCAACTAAACAAAAAATTCCTATCTCTCTCTCTCTCTCTCTCTCTCTATATATATATATATATATATGTATATATATATATATATATATTTGTGTGTGTGTGTGTTTGTGTGAACAATCAATGAGAGGAATAAGAGTATGCAAATTTCAGAAATTCATAAATAGCTGTCACTCTATCATCCTGTGATGACACATATCTCCAATGAGGTTATTGTGACTATTACACAGCCAATGTTGTTTTTTAGTACTATACCTGAAAGGTTACCAATGTTACTGTGACTATTGTCAAATTTGCCCTTGCCCAAGGAACTGAACTCAGGTTTGAAATTAGGTTTACTTTCTTGAGGTCTTGTAGTCAATCATAAGTTATGGCCTTTACATAGCTAGAGAAAACCATTACAAATTAAGTGAATTATTTCTACTTTACCATCTTTTACAAATGAACACTAATTTGTTATATAAAGGGCTGAAAAATATTAAGATAACAATGCTCATTTAAATTATCTCAAATAGGTGTCCTAAAGAAAGCATATATATTTTTAACTTCAAGTGTACTTTTTACATTTCCACCTTCTGTTCTTACAGGATCCAATGGTAAAATCTTTGCTTTTTCCCAAACATGTTACATACATTTGCTATTTTTGAGATAAATTTTATGTAAAATCAATATAGAGCTACAACTGACTTATAAAAAGCTGTGTATATTTCATATTGTTTTCATAAAACTTAGAGACATAAATATACTATTAAAATTTATCATCAACATCAAGACCATAATTTTCTGCATCCCTCTATTTTATATCAGTAAAAGATGCTTTATTCTGACAACTTCTTTTACTTGTGTGACAACATCTTCTAGGAATATCCAATACTCTTTCTTTTTGTTCTAATATCCTCTTTCTTGGGAGACAGAATAGAATAGAACTTTGCAATTGCTGGAAACTGGACTTCCAACTTCATTTTAAAATATTCTTTCTTATTTGGAAGCTATTTAATCTCTTTATGCTTAGTTTCTGCACATGTAAAGCACAAACAGACTCTATTACTCCAGTTTCTTCATGTACAAAATTTTAGCGCAATCCAGCCATCAATACACATTCAGCATATAGCCTCTCTGCATAAAAACAATTGGATTTTTAAATCCAAATTTTACCTGGTTTAAAACTTTACTCCAGTCAGAGTCTGCCAGACACACTATGGCCTATAGGCTGAAAATAGAACATTGCAAAAGAACATTGGGTGACTGACCAGGCAGTGAGTTGTCCCTGACATTTCTAGAGTCTATAGATTATCCTTCTGTGGTCTTTGAGGGAGTTGGAGATAAATAATTGTGGCTATAGTTTTCTTAGTTAGGATTAAATATAAGTTATATAGACTTTATACACACAAAGACAGGATAGATGATGAAATATTTTCCTCAAAACTTGCTAAATGTTAATGGGCTAAATATTATTAACAGTGATTCTTACTTGGTAAGTGTTGTGTTATATATTTTGCTTTGGTAAGGTTAAAACCCTTCTTTTTATTTAGAAAGAAAAGAAGAGATGATGGGAGATGTCATTCTGTAAATATGTTTCTCATACTGGTTAATGAATAAAGACAATATTGGCCAATTGGCCAATGTTGGAAAAAAAAAAAGTTTACTCCAGTCAGAAAATTTTGAACTTATAATCGTTAACAAAGTTTTTCTTTTCTGTCTGCTAGAGTTATAATAGGAAAATAGAAGAAATGTTATGAGTTTCAACAATAACATGCCTTCCTTAGGAATATAGATGTATGCAGGTATGAAAGAGTAAAAGTGTAATAAAACCAATGCATAGCTATTATTTCTAGGAAAAAGTCTGCATTTATGGTAACCTGGAATCCTAAGGGAAGAGTTGAATACGACTGAAACCGATTTCTTTGAAGATAGTTGTCGGCTACTGCTGCTGTTACTTCTGTGTGTGTGAAATGATACCGGTTCTTAGGATATTGGAATGAATGGAGAGTTGCTATTATATCCAGTTACTGTCCTTCATATCTCCCTCTAGTGCCCTTCCCTGTCAGAACTTAAGAGACAGCTATGAGGCCAAATGGAAATATAGTTGGCAGAGGGCCAGATCCAGTATCACAAAGTACAGTGTTAGACAGCCTGTTCAAAGTTGACAGGTAATAGGTTAATGAGAAGCAAAACTCAATGTCAGGCTACTAAGCATCAATAAAAACACTTCTGTGGATTTTTGAACTTCTGTATAACAAGAATGACAGCATGATGCTCCCCCACTTTTTTTTTTATGAGATATGGCTATAATGTCGCTTATTATCTTTCCCTATAAAAGGAAGTTACAAAAATGTCATTGAATTGCAAATGGTAATTTCTAAAAGATGATATACAGAATTAAACATCAGTAGGCAAATTTTAAACTACATTGAAGGAGTCTAGAAGTCCTAAAACAGAAATTTGAAGGGAAAATATTAGGAGTAAAAGTACTCCAATATTTTGTCTCCCTTCCCCTACTTATATGTGGTCCTCACCCCTCATCAATGAGACTTCTTTTCGTAACAGATGGAGATCATTACAGAAAACTACAAACCAATCTAAATGGGAGGAGTGTAAAGCTCTGTACCAGTGAATACATCTGGAAAACATTTCTCCTCTCCAAGGGCTCTGAAGAAAAAGGGGAAAAGAATTGTATGAAACAAAGGATCAGGGATTTTGCTTTGCTTTTTCTGTCTCATCCCAATATCAGAAGCTATACCCATGAAGTCTCACCAACATGACTATGTAAACATGAACTGAACAGGAGACATGTCATAATGGAGGAAAGAAAGAACCTGAGACCTGACTGTATACAAAGAACTTTAGGCAACTAAGTAATGAAGGATTGGGAAAAATGGTCTTCCTCAGGGAAGAGCACACCATTTCGATATTAAACACCAAGTATAACTCTGAAAACATACATACCACTAAAATTACAAGAACCAAGGAAGTTGTATTTAGTAACACATATATATGAAAATAAGAGACCATGAAATTGAAAGAGGCCAATAAGGGGTATTTGGGTGGGCTTGAATGGTGGCTATGTGAGGATGAAGAAATTATGTGAATTATGATATTATAAATAGAAAGAAAAAAAAAAGAGTTGGCACACAACTGAGACAACGGAAACCCAAGTAGAAAATGTTTCTTCAGGAATTTCCAGTTCAGGTCTCTGTTCTGTTACTGCCCATGTAGAATTTGTGGAAAATCTTATCAAATATACTTGTATTTGGAGGTTGTGTGCCTTTATCTTGTAGGTTGTTTGGACTAGACCTCTAATGTTAGCTGAGAGAGACAGGGGATAGATGATACAAGGAGTCCACATCTTACTCCACTGGTCCCAATAACAATAAATCTTTTTACGAATTTTTAAGGGCTAAAATAGGGAAAGGACTCTTCATCTTCATTAAAACTATTGAAAAAGAAACAAAAATAAATGTGTGCAAAGGAAAACAAAAGTTTCAAAAAGTGAAAAGAGTAGCAATTGTTCATACATACAGCGATTTGTAATGATTATGAAATAAATACTGTGATTCTGTTTTATTATTTTTCTTTTTTAAAATTTGCACATATACTGTGCAAAACTGAATCAGTGGTTCTTTCTCCATTATTGTATATGGGGAGTTAAAGAAAAGATCTCTTGCCCTGAACTCCCTGGGTTGGCCCCTGATCCTGCTGCTCCTGTCTCCTGACCCATCGAGAGCACCCTTGGAGCTCTGATACACCCCCATCCATCCCCACCGAGAGCCTGCCCCCCCACCCTGTAACCTACCCTGCCCACGGTCGTGCTGCTCTGGTTGAGCACTGGGACAGAGGGTGGAGCCAACAGTCCACCCTACTTTGGAGACCTCACAGAGCAACTCTGCACAAAGGAGACCTTCCTATCCACGAGGGACCACCCATAATTTCCACCTGCTTGGTCTAGGACCCCCATCTCCAATACTAAATAAAATACTCAATAAAATACTTGCAAACCAAATTCAAGAATACATCAGAGAAATCATCCACCATGACCAAGTAGTCTTCATCCCTGGAATGCAAGGATGGTTTAACATACAAAAATCTATCAACAAGATCCACCATATAAACAAACAGAAAAAGAAAAACCATATGATTATCTCCCTAGATGCTCAAAAAGCCTTCAACAAAATTCAACACACTTTCATGATAAAGGTCTTGGAGAGGTCAGGGATAACAGGAACATCCCTAAACATAATAAGAGCAATATACAGTAAACCAACTGCCAACATCAAACTGAATGGACAGAAACTTAATCCAATTCCTCTAAAATCAGGAACAAGACAAGGCTGCCCTCTCTCTCCATATCTCTTCAATATCGTAATGGAAGTTCTACTTGACGCTATAAAACAACAAAAGAAAATCAAGGGGATCCAAATTGGAACGGAAGAAGTCAAACTGTCTCTCTTTGGAGATGATATGATAGTTTACATGAGCGACCCAATAAACTTTACCAGGGAACTCCTACAGCTGATAAACAGCTTCAGCAATATAACAGGATACAGGATAAACTCAGAAAATTCAGTAGCCCTACTTTTTTCAGATGACAAAGAGACAGAGAAAGAAATCAGAGAAACATCACCCTTTACAATAGCCACAAGCAACATAAAGTATCTTGGGGTAATGCTTACCAAACAAGTAAAAGACCTATATAACAAGAACTTTGTGGCTCTAAAGAATGAAATTAAAGAAGATATCAGAAAATGGAAAGATCTCCCATGCTCTTGGATAGGTAGGATAAACATAGTAAAAATGGCAATCTTGCCAAAAGCAATCTACAGATTCAATGCAATCCCCATTAAAATCCCACCACAATTCTTCACCGACATTGAAAGGATAATAATCAACTTTATATGGAAAATCAAAAGACCCAGGATAGCCAAAACAACCCTATACAATAAAAGAACTTCAGGAGGCATCACCATTCCTGACTTTAAGCTCTACTACAGAGCTATAGTTCTGAAAACAGCCTGGTATTGGCATCAAAATAGACAGGTAGACCAATAGAATCGGATTGAAAATCCTGATAGTAACCCACACACCTATGAACACCTGATTTTTGACACAACAGCTACAATTATACAATGGGGCAAGAACAGCATCTTCAACAAATGGTGCTGGCACAATTGGATGAGGGTGTGTAGAAGACTGCAGATAGACCCATGTCTGTCGCCATGCACAAAACTCAAGTCCAAATGAATCAAAGACCTCAACAACAATCCAGCCACATTGAACCTCATAGAACAGAAAGTAGGAGGTACCCTTGAACAAAATGGTATAGGAGACTGCTTCTTGAATATAACTCCAGGGGCACAGACTCTGAGAGAAACAATTAATAAATAGGACCTCTTCAAATTTAGAAGCTTCTGTAAGCCAAAGGACACAGTGGACAAGACCAAATGGCAGCCCACAGACTGGGAAAAGATTTTCACCAATCCTATATCCGACAAAGTGCTGATCTCCAAAATACACAAAGAACTCAAGAAACTAGTCAACAAAACACCCAATAACCCTATTTAAAAAATGGGGTACAGAACTGAAGAAAGAATTCTCAATAGAGGAATTCAAAAAGGCTGAAAGACACTTAAGAAGATGCTCCACATAATTAGCTATCAGGGAAATGCAAATCAAAACAACTATGAGATACCATTTTACCCCTGCCAGAATGGCTAAAATTAGAAACACCAGTGATGACTCATGTTGGAGAGGATGTGGAGAAAAGGGAACACACGTCCACTGCTGGTGGGAGTGCAAACTCATACAGCCATTTTGGAGATTAGTATGGCGGTTTCTCAGGAAAATGGGAATTAGTTTACCACAGGACCCGGCAATCCCCCTCTTAAGCATATACCCAAAGGATTCACATCCATGCAACAAAGACATCTATTCAACTATGTTCATAGCATCACTATTTGTAATAGCAAGAACCTGGAAGCAACCTAGATGCCCCTTAATTGAAGAATGGATAATGAAGATGTGGCACAGCTACACAATGGAATACTACTCTGCAGAAAAAAAAATAATGCTATCTTGAAATTCGTATTCAAGTGGATGTCACTTGAAGAAACCATCCTGAATGAGGTAACCCAGTCGCAAAAAGAGGAACATGGTATGTACTCAATCATATATGGATTTTAGAGGTAGAGCAAAGGATCACCAGCCTGTAATTCACACCACCTGAGGAACTCGCATACAAGGTGTATTCAAAGAGATTCATATAAAGTCCCTCACAGAACCGGGAAGGGACATATCCACCAGAGCACAGGGAAAGTGGGGGGGCAGTGAATGGAGACAGAAGTAGGAGTAAATGAGGGGGTGGAAAGGAAAACACGTACTACCAGGAAGATTGAGCCTGGTTACAAATAGAAGACAGGAAAGAGATAGAGACAGAGAGAGAGTGAGAGAGAGAGAAAGAACATGAAATAGGGAGCCAATATTGGTTTGAAGATAAAATTGAACACAAAGAAAGGTCTAGAGAACTACAAGTCTACTGCCAACTAACAATTTGAGCTTCCATGGAAAGGCTACCTTAAATGCCCTTCCTGGAGAGTGAGATCAACAACTAGCTTATCTATGGACCCCTCAAATAATGCCTGTTGGAAACAAGAGCAAACACCCATACATAAATACTGAGTCGAAGTAGAATGCAGATGCAGATGGAGAGGACATGACCAGGTGGCAGAAACACATAGAGATTGCTTACATGAACATGGAGGAGCTATATGGCCACCAGACTGATAGCTGGGAAGCCATCATGGGACTGACTCAGGACCCCCTGAATATGGGTCTCAGCCAGAAGAACTGAGCAGTCTAAGGGACCTCAGACAGTGGAGCTAGGGTGTATCCCTGGTGCACAAAAGGACATTGTGAACACATCCCCCATGGAGGGATAACTGCCTTAATCTAGAGACAGGGGAGAAGTCCTAGTCCCTACTTCACATCACCTGTCAGACCTACATGACCCCAACTGGATTGCTTTCCCCTACATATGGAATTATTTTGGGGGTTGGGAGAGCACGGGGGTTAGACTGCATGTGAGAGGGCAGAGAGGGTAAAAGGGAGGGAAGGAGGGAAGGAGAGAAGGAGGAATGGAGGGAGAGCGAACTGGGATCGACATGTAAAATAATAAATTAAATTTAAAAAATGCTTTGACTCAAAAATTTAAGTTCAAGGATAAGTTACTGGGGAAAAGGATTTCTATTTTTGTTTCCACAGAAAATGTAAAGATGTGGATTCCTTCCAGACTAATGTGGTTTGATCAAGCCAGACAACCTGAAACAGAGTACCAGGTGATCCTACATTCAAAAAAACTGGAATAAGCAGCCTTACTGACCACAGCCAGGATTTCTGAATCTTCTTCAAATCCCCCATGACAGTGCCCCTTACCATCAGGAAGTAGTTTGGAAAGAACGAAGCCCAAATTCCCAAATATTGTCTATAAATGTTTGTTTTCATTTAAATCGACTTGGTTATATAAAATAAATAAATAAAATTTGAAATTTAAAAAAAAAAAAGAAAAAGAAAAATCTCTTGTGTTGTTTAATGAGCTAATATCTTAGGGAAGTAATAAGAGAGTTAAAATAAGCTCCCATGAAGCATGTTATTTTATTCTGATATTTAATATAGAAAAATGAGTTTCATTTTTAAACTTAGATATTTCACTATTCTATGTTTTTACTACATGTTTGTCTGTGCACCATTAATGTGCCTGTTGCCTCAGCGGCCAGAAGAGGGCATCAGATCTAGAACTGGAGTTACAGATGGTTGTGTCCTGCCATGTTGGTGCTGGCAGATAACCTGAGTTCTTTTAAAAAACAAATGCTGTTCAATCGTGAGTCACCTCTCCATCCCAGGAAATGAAATTTAGAAAGAGAAAACTCAAATTTAACAATCATCTGGATATTTGAAGTCAGGGTTCCTAATGTTTGAGGTAGTTTTCAAAGAAGTGAATATTTCAACTTGAGAACCAACACTTGATAACAGAGGAGATAGGGCTCTGGTTTAAGTCCTGAACAGAAACAGAAATTAATGTCTCAGTGAGAACTTGGTGAGGGACCATGTTGGTCTAATAAAGGAGAGCCCTGGGACTTAAACTCAAACCCAGGGAACACAAAGATTTTGAATGAAACTTAATGAAGTTGAGATATATAATGTGTTTAAAAATATATAAATAAGTTCAACGAAAACAACACTTGCACTTCATGGTTGGGATGTAGAAGAGGAGATCCCTGTGAAAATTTTTGATGTGTTCCTATGGGTAAAATTTATCATCAAAACAAGGGCTGAAAGCAAATGCTGGTTTTAGTAACAAGGAGAATTTGGGGAACTTTATTGAAAGTTAGCCTTTCAAATAATCTGTAACATTCAGATTCAATCCTAAATACCATTTCCCTTCACTGTTAAAACTTTGCCTTCTTACCTTCTATTTTGAGAGGTTGTGGGATATTTAGAGAATGGGCATAGCTGGAGGAAGTGGATCTCTGGTTGTGACAGTTGAAGGTTATATCCCTGGTACCCCTCAGGCCCTCTGTTCCCCAGTTCACTTAGCAAAAAAGAGTCCCAGTGCTTAGACTCTGTACTCTACCATGCCTTACCTGCACAATGGGCTGGATCCCTTAAACCCTGAAACAATAAAACCCAACCTCTTTTTAAGTTAATTTTTGTCAGGTATTTGGTCACTAATATGACAGTACAGCAATTACCATTTAATGTATTTCTTACATTAGTAAAGTGTGTGAAGATATATTGTTTATGATCTAGTAAAGCCACCTTGGATCAGAATGCAAAACCAGCCACAGCCATAGAGCCAGGCAGTGGTGGTACACGCTTTTAATCCCAGGACTCTGAAGACAAAAGTAGAGAGATTTCTGCTATTCAAGGAAACACTGTGTTACAAGACATTGATTCAGCTCACAATAAGGTGATCTCAGCACTTGGACTCACACACGTTTAATCACAGCACTAGGGAGGTAGAGATAGGAGTGATATTGGTTGTTGTTGCAAGGAATATAAGTTGGGAGAAGACAGGAACTCAAGGAATTGCAGTCTGAGGCTTGGTGGAGAACAGTACAGTCTGCATTACACTCTGAGTATTTGTGGAGCCAGTATCACACATTTCAGTCTTAAGTAGAGGTAAGAGATAGTGGTTGCCTGTTTTGCTTTTCTAATCTTCAGCTTGAAACTCTGTATCTCTATATTTCTCTCTGGGTTTAAATTACTTGTGTTTCAAAAGTGATGACCAGAGACTTAATCAGTTGCCTTTAGTAAAGCTAGTATTAAAGGGCCAAGGGCCAAGGGCCAAGTCAAGGTTAGATTTCTGTTTTAATATGAAAGGTAAAAACTTTACTTGTAAGTGGTTATATAGGGATTTTTGTTTTCTTATTTATGCCAGTGTGTATGTGTTTGCACACATATGTGCAAGTGGTCATGGACAACAAATGGCAGTCTCTGTTCTGTTTCTAGAGAACTGAGTTACAGGAAGTTGAGCAGTCAAATATGGGTGCATGCTACAAATCCAGATTTTTTTTTTTCTTTTAGAGTAGTTTGTATTTCCATTGAAACTTTATTGGAGAAAACCAATTTTTCACTTAAAAGTGTTAATAAATGGACATAACTTTTGGCTTATGAAGGGGGACTGGGTTTTAATCTCAGGACTGGATCGGCAAAGACAGGAGGACCCCCAAAACTCACTAATTGATGAATTTCAGGACAGTGGGAGACAACTACATCAAAGTCAATGGACAGTATTTCTGTAGGAAATACTACGATTATCCTCTGTCCCACACATGAATATGACACACCTGTCCATGCACCTGTAGAAACATGAGCACACGTTTGCACAGTACACTAGTACTCTAAAGAATTGAATCACCTCTCCATCCCCTAAATGGTCACCTTTGGATAACTGTATCAGGTCTTATTAAATATCCCATTTTCCCTCTTTCTAACCTCAAAAATCTAAAGTATTTAAATGATTATTTAAAGGAAAAGTTTGCAGAACTCTGGGTAACACTTTACAAAGGGAAATTAAAATAAAAAATGAGTTGAATGTCTTCTAACTGACCATTAAGGTAACTTAATTTAACCAGTAGAGAAATAGCAACAATAAAAGAAACAGAATAACCTACTTCTTTTGTGACAGAGAAGACTGTTTAAGCCCTGGGAATGAGTTACATGTTGAAGCACGGAGTTATGATATATCAAAAGAAATGTGAGCTCAGCCTGATGAGAGAAATGTAGAAGTCCCCTGAGAATTATCATCTGGAGTTAGTCTTTCACAATTTTACAAAATCTAAGAATCAGTAAAATGCCTTAAATCAAATAAATTATCTCAATGACATGTTTCTGACTTTAACATTATTTTAAATGACTTACAGGCATGTGAGTGGGGAAATGAAGATTTTGATACATTTTTTTATAATTTAAAAGCAAAATAGTTTCTATATTTAGAAACAAGCGAGCATAGAGTTTTTCTTTCAATTCAAGAATGAATTACCTTAAGATTTTGATAAAATTAAATACATATAATGAGAATTATAGTTCATATATTAGTTTTATTGGTCAGTTTTTAATCAGTGATACATAAAATTAATACCTAATTTTGTGTAAAATAAATACTAACAAACCAATCCTCTCTCTTCATCTCCACAATAGCAGAATGTGGAGATGGAAATTCACAGTCCTGAGGAGATAAACATTATTGTTAATTCCTGTTATAATAGTTGTGTGTTCATCAACAACTTCGGTCTTAATAGTTTAATTTGGTGGAGTTAGAGAGGCAAAGGGAAGTATTGCTTGGTAAATTGTTCCTCTTTGTATGTTTATTATTAATAGCAAATAAAATAGTATGAATAAAATTATTTTAAATATTATATAAATTCTAATACATATGCACTAAATACATATAAATAAATGTTTATTAAACATATACATGTATATATTTAAGAGGGAAGGCTGTTTCATAAACCACCTAGACAATAATCTACTGAATCTACTTAATTATTTTCTCAAGTTAATTTTTTTCCTAGTGTATAGAAAACTATTTTTTCTTTATAATATATTTTAAAAATCAAAAGCTACATAAAGGAAATAGAAAAGCATGTTTTGAGCTAGTGTTTAGACATGCATACAAAGTATTCCCCAAATGCTATGTTATGTTATGTAAGGCTGGTTTACCAGTCTCCACTATTCATAAGTTGAGCTTTAAAGAAGTGGTTTGACAGCAATGTCTTGGATTTATCAGTGGAGACATTTCTTCATGAATTAATACTATGGTGGCATTTTTATAAAGAGGCAGTAAAAAAAATCTACTTATTTCAAGCTAGATATGATCATGCATTTGTGTACTCAGAACATTTAGGAGATGAAGATTGGAGGATTGATTGTTACAGCTTTGAGACTACCCTGGGCATTAAAGATTTTTCAAGAATATATAAACTATAACTATGGGCTCTTTCCTTCCTTTGATAATAGAATTTTCTTTAAGAGGTCTCTGTAGTAAGGATGCTTTGTTTTTGACGAAATACAGGGTAAAGTTTGGGTTGTTCAGGTTTGTTTATTTGATTATTTTTATCTTTTAGCCTTTTGTAATACTTATGCATAAAGAATTTCTTCCTTTTATTATATTACTAATTCACTGCATAGAAAACTGAAAACCAAGAAGTTTCAAAAGAAAAAAGAAAAAGAGTAAACCAAAAAGTCTACAAAGGTTTATTATGTGAAATGAAATCATTTCTATAATTTAAAAGTGCTACATACTAACAATAATAGCTGTATTGTCTAAATAGTAAATACTTGCAGGAAATTTTAGTCTTTCAATAGAATCTTACAGAATAATGAATTTATTTTTAATACCTTCTTTTAATCTGTCCTTGTGTTAATATCTTATCTTTAGAATAATTTTACAAGGCAAGAAATTAACCTTGGCATTATTGTTAACTGAAGTGCAAATTTTTTCATACTTCATTTTGTTTTTAATCACTAAAGCCCTGTTTCTTTTCCTAAATTGGGATCAACAAGGCACATTCAGTTCTATGCTGCTTTTCAATGTCTGAGTTTCTCAGGATGTTACTATCTATTTTTTATTATTATTTTACTTTATTATTATTTTTTTTATTTTACATGTCGATCCCAGTTCCCCTTCCCTCCCTTCTGCCCTCTTACATTCTCTCTCCCCTCACATGCACCCTGACCACCCTCCCCTCCCATCTCCCCACCCCCATTCCACATGTATGGCTATACCATCCAAATGGGGTCATGTAATCCTGTCAATTCATTTGAAGTAGGGACTAGGACTTCTCTCCTGTCTCTAGGTTAAGGTAGTGTCCCTCCATGGGGGATGTGTCCCCAAGGTCCTTTTGTGCACAACATTACCATTTTTTAAATACATTGTTCAGGTATTTTATAGAATGTTTTTGTGTGATTTGTGCTGATTAGGTTGATTATGTTCTGCTCAAAAGAATACATAAATGTAAGGTCCCATTCTTAGAAGGGAGATTTATTCTATCAACTAATTTGAATTTATAATTCCTTTCAACCAATGAGATTCATTGCTTGAGAGCTTTATTTCTGTTTCCTATAAATATATGAGGAAAACATTGAACTTATGTAGGCTATAGTAGGAATTATCACAAAGAAATACAAAATAATCTGAGGGAAAATGAAATCAATATTTGTATGAAGAAAACTACTTGAATCTAGATGTCAGGACAGGAGAAGTCATATTTGCAGAATTGAGGGTAAATCATTCAAAAGTGTTTGGAGTGTGTTCTAAAACATCCTTGATATTCTATAGAATTGAACTTCCTGTAAATATTGCAGAAATGTTTATAATACCAGAGGGACATAGACATAATAAACTTAAAGATAATGGGTTACTGTTATTAGAATTTGATCGATATTGTAATGATTTAAACACAGTCTGTTCATGATGGAGAAGTCATTATTTTCTGTGTTTGTAAGAGTGTAACTTACTCTTGTAACTGTGTTTTGGATCTTTGACACAGAGGCTTGTGGTAGGATGGATGACATTAAAGGTTGAATATTTGTAGATGAAACTTTAAGATGGAAAATAGAAAGCTTTGAATGACTATTAAAAATTATCTAAAGAATACAAAAATTCAGATTCAGTCAGATAAGGTTGGACATATGAGTATACTCATAAAAACTGTTTGATGCTCACATAAAGAATATATGTGTTTATATCATTTTTTGTATGTTCTGTGACTTTGCCACACTTCAATTGGTATAGTTCTGAATTGTGGCTTAGGTAATTAATGAAAAAATACTTCAAAAACTCTGTGGTTTTTGAAAAACTCAAAGGTTCAGGGATTTTTCTCTATTTTTAATTTATAAATAACTTTGCTCAATTTAATCCCCAAAGAAGACTATTTTCCTTCTATAAGTTTCATAGAAACATAGAAAATCATAGAAGATGATTTTCCTTCTATAAGTTTATTCTAAATTAAAATATTTTAACTATCTAGCATTACTTCAAGGTGGCACTTTGTATTAATCTTCAAATTTATTTAATCTTTCCTAAAATGAAGTGTGTCAGATATTACTACAAAGTGTAGGATGGGTGATAATTTTTAATAAATTCTTTGACTTATGTTTTGATTTTATCTTGTAAACCATCAAACTTAATTTATGATTTAGATGTGGTCCTTTGCAAATTTCACACATAAATTATTTTCAAATTGTATGAAGTCATTCAAATTAATGTCCCTGTGTTGAAGGTTATCTCTATCTTTCTCACTGTTGAGAACAGGAGTAGGGAACTGGGGATAGAGACACTGAGGAGGGACAGCTTGGCAGAAGTAGGTCACTATATGACTGCCTGTCGTGGTTACAATCCATTTCTCTTCAACACTTTTGTGTTTTATCATGATATAATAAGTTTTGTTCTGCTGCATGTTTTCCACCATGAGTTACAGACTTATTTCAGGCCCAAGGTGATGGGATAAAGCAACAAGACTTAAAACACTTAAAATTGTGGGTCACCAAATGATCTTTCCCTCTTTTTGAATTGGTTTTCTCAGCTATTTTGACATTGTGGTAGAGAGCTTCCCTGAGAGTACCATGTGAGAAGATGCATGTCATCCAATTGTGTTCCAGAGCTTCTCTATTGATTCTCAATAATAAGGTTACACTTTAGTGAAAATATCCCTAATAGGAAGTTATTAGGAAATGGTGAATAAAAGGTATGTAGGTTTTTACTATGTAAACTTGATTCACAGTTAACCCCAAAATATCTAAATCTTTGTCCATATTACCTAAATATTTTTAATTTTATTGAGAATTTATATCTCAAATAACCTAACAATTAATGCTATGAATATATGGGGACTATTTAAGATAATTAATTGTAAACTGTTGTTTGTAAGCATAAACTAGGGAAACTAAGAAATGCCAGATTACCAGATCTGTTTCAGGAAGTCACTAAGAATTACTCCTGTCATGGACAACATAGGCACAATTCAGAGTGATTACTTCTGGAAAGCATTTTTCTTCAGCTGCCATAAATTACCCATATGAACCATCAGGCCCTTGGGGTCTTGTAGTAACCGTACAAGGCAATTTGCCCTAACTTGAGGAATTGTACAGAAAGGGAAAGCATGTGAACATAGGTTCAAGGGAATTACAAATGGGATGCTTGAGGATGTATTTTTTTCAATGCTTGACAATTACCTTACAATTTCATATGCCTTTCTACCCTGTGTGCATACATTTTGATGATACAGTGTGATTTTACAAAGCATCAATGATACCCTGGTGTATTCAAGCCGCCTGCAGTCATATTTAGTGAATCATTATTTTCTTTTCAGAAAGGTGAATCGAATCAAACCTGAAGCCAAAGTCTCAGTCTTCTGTTTTACTTCAAGGTTTCATAAATTTGGCATCTCATTAATGATTAACAAGTAAGTACCATTTCAGAACATGCCGAGTAAGCTAGTTTCCTTTCTCTGCTCTTATCTAGCCTTGCTTTAGTTTTTTAAGTGCACACATTTCTGCATTTTCCATGCCTATAATGGTATCTGTCTATGGATTAATAGTTGTATCATTTAACTGTGATCATATAAGAGGATTTTATTATTTAACTTTATTCTCTATCTATCATATCTATCTATCTATCTATCATCTATCTTTCTATCTATCTTTCTATCTATGTATCATCTACCTATCTTTCTATTTAGTTTTGTAATAGTGATTAAGGCTGTGGAGAAGGGATTGGTTTCATGCCAGCTTTATTATTTCAAGGGCAATAGCTGCCCCAAAGCACCTGGCTTGACAGGTGTCTAAAACACTCTTTAGAGGCTCTAAGGAGCTTACATTACCCAGCAGCTGTGAAAGCTGATATAAACCATTATGCAGTGAAAATCCAGCATCCTCACAGGCAAACTGCATCTTTCCCTTGTTATCTGGCATGAGTGTACTGGTGCATCCCACTAAGCCAGAAGGGAAGAATTGAGAGATGCAGTCACATCAAAATTAGTGCTTGCAATATAGTGTCTGATCATTATTTTAATTATAATAATGTGCAAGTGTAGAACAGAAATCCCAAAGATCAACAGAAATGTCATTGCATGGAGACTAGCATTTATTGAATTGTGGTACATGGATTTGTTTATTAATAGTAGTATTATTTTTTTTCAACTTGGGAACTATGGATCAAAAATCTATAAAGTTATTCATTGCAGCATTATTTAAGTAACCAATTTACTATCAGAAGGAGGTACCAGGAATATTAAATAATAATTTTTACCTTAATGATATACAAGAGTAGTGATATCTAGTAGAAATACAAAATCTGAAATGAAATCTGTTAGTATTTAAGAAATTTTTAAATCAGCTTAGTTATTTACCAGAGTTTTCTGGCTTATGGTGAAGTAATGAGTTACCTTCTAACATACACACATGTAGGTCACTTTGATTTAAATGTAGCATAGCAAATCACTTTTAAATACTATCTAGTATCTATTATTTTTGCAGAATATATTACACACTTTGAAATTTTCAGAATAATTTTAAAAACACCATGTATTTACATGTTTAACAACCTAATATATTGGTCTGATGATCATTATGATTGCAGGGTCTTCAAACCCTGAGAAACACTCTCTAAAATAGGAATGAATTGGTAACATGGATTAAAAAAAATTTTTTTTCTTTAACTAACCTTATTTTCACTAAAATAAGCAACAATACATAAAATGTTATTTTCTCATGGAATATTATTATCAGTTGAAAAAGAGTCATTCAATGTATGAGCTGATGCTGTTGCAGAAGATGACTTTGGAGACATTTAAATGATGAGGAGTATTCTTTGCGCAGTGTGATTGACAGAACTTTCTTTACAAAGACAGAGCTCAGTCTTCAAGGACAGGCAGGGTTTTCTTCATAATCCATGAAGGAAATTGCAAACAAAAGGGATATTTTGAAACAACTCATAAGATAAAAGTTCAAAAATATCTGAAAAGCAACTAAAATTGTAACTGTATTAAAAAGAAAGTGTTTTGAAGATAGAGGGAGCATGAAGGAGGCTCTGAGAGGCAATTACAAGTATCCAGAGGTGAATTTTTATTGGCTTTTCTGTTTTGAGATTTTAAAATAATTACATCATTACCTACTTCCATCTTCTCATTTTCTTGCTCCAAATTTCCCTATAAAAGCCTTGTTGTTCTCTTTCTAATTCATGTCCTCTGTTCTGAATTGCTCTTGCATTCACACATGAATATGCATATAAATACACATTCTTATGTATATCAAAATAATCTTCTCCATTCATATTATGTTTGTAGTATATGTTTTCAGAGCTGAGCATTTGGTATTGGTAACTAATTGGTGTGCTCTTCTCTGGGATAAACTATTAAACTCTGACCATTCTTTAGTTGCCTGTAGTTCTTTGTATAGGGCTGAAGCCCTATGGTCCTTCCTCTATCCATTTTAATATAGCTACTGCTATTGTCCTTGTTCAACTCAAGTTTAGGCAAGCAAGTTGGTGAGACTTTATGGATTTTAGGTCCTGCTATTACTAGGAGACACAATCTCACAGAAATTTCATTGTGCAAGTTGTTTTGTAGATGTGATCTCTTTTGTAATGCTTGCTATGTTTGCTTCCTAATTTTCAAATGGATCTTGGCTTGCCTGATGAGAATATTCTTTGCTATTTCATTTTGTTTTCAAATAACAATTTGCAGGAAATCCAAAGAAGAGAGGACAGAAATAGTGTAAAAGTTAGAAAGGGTGCAAGACACCAAGCAAAAAAGGTCCTCCAAACAAGACAGAGATCGTATAAATTCACAGAGATTGAGAGAGCATGCACAGGGCCTCCAAAGGTCTGTACCACGTCCTCTGCATATCTATTATGACTTCCAGTAGAGTGTTTTTATAGGATTCCAAAGTGTGTGAGCAAGTAGGTCTCTGTTTCTTATTCCTTCTCTTGAGGTCTTCTTCATTTTGTTTGATTTGTCAATCTCTGATGTGTTACTTTTTATTTATCTTATTTTTTATTACTATTACATTATATATTTTATTATTATTATTATTCCTCAGAGGCCCATTGGTATTATAGTGAAAGGTAGAAAGCGAATGTGTCTGGATGGAAGGAGAGGAGTGTAGAAATTAAAAAAAAAACTAGAAAAAAGAGAAACCATATTCAGGATATATTATTTGAGAAAAATATTTTCAATACACGGAGAAAAATAGAGAAAAAGAGTCCATTGATGTGTGAGTTGGGAGAGGAAAAAAGGGGTTGAATGGAATGGAATTGGGAGGATCTTAGAGGAGGAAAGAGAAAGGAGTCAATAATACAATTTTATTTCCTTTAATACAATATTTAACATCAGATCACAGTTAATTGTTCTAAGTTCAGTTTCATTGTAACAAAAGAATGACATCCATTTATAATTTTTAAAGGTATACTTTATTGCTTTATTTTTTTCAAATATAAATTTGGCAACAGTCAAAAGACTACTGATAAAATATTCCATATATGTAATTTAAATAAAGACAAATATTAAATAGTTATTTAATAGTTATTTCATTACATATGGAAGTAAACATTTTGTAGTAGTTTGTAGATATAAACAATAAATCTCATGAGGACATATATAACAGGGTTAAAAATTTACATTTCAGGAAAGTATGTTGTCATGGAGATATAATGTAAGAAGGCAAACATGTTTTCTTAGGTCAGTAAAGGTCAGGAAATTCATGACATTACCTCTCATAATTTGGTCCTATTAAAGAGTGTAGTGTGTAAAACTACATTTAATATTCACCATTATCTGTCAGGTAATTTGTCATAAGAACTAGGACTTCTCTCCTGTCTCTAGGTTAAGGGAGTATCCCTCCATGGGGGATGTGTTCCCAAGGTCTTTTGTGCACCAGGGATATATACTGGTTCCACTGTCTGAGGTCCCTTAGACTGCTCAGTTCTTCTGGCTGAGACCCATATTCAGGGAGGCCTGAAGCAGTCCCATGCTGGATTCCCAGCTATCAGTCTGGAGGCCCATCAGCTCCTCCTTGTTCAGGTCATCTGTCTCTATGTGTTTCCCCAACCTGGTCTTGTCCTCTCTGTCTGCATCTGGATTCTAGTTCGACTCTGTGTTTAGGTATGGATGTGTAAAGAGTACGGTTTTTCCTCCCGCCAGTGGTCTTGTCCCGCCACCGCCGCCGCCGTGCCAGCCCCAAATAACACACAGAGACTCTGTATTTGATATAATTCTGTTGGCCCGTTACTAGTTTCTTATCGGCTAGCTCTGTCTTAAATATTAACCCATTTCTATGTATTTCCACATGGTCTTACCGAGAGCGGAGGAATAGCCGTTCTATTCTCTCCAGCCTCTCCATCTTGACCCCCCTTACTCCTTCCTATTTCCTCCTTGTCTCCTAGTCCTTCCTATCTTCCTTTCCTATTGGCCAACAGTGCTTTATTAGAAACATATACAGAATGACATCTCCCATCGTGGATGTTTCCTTCTGTGTCCAACAGGTACTAGATGAGGGCTCCATGGATAAGCTAGTTGTTGATCTTACTATCCAGGAAGGGCATTTATGGTAGCCTTTCCATGGTTGCTCAAATTGTTAGGTGGAGGCAGTCTTGTAGGTCTTTAGACCTTTCTTTGGTTTCAATTTTCTCTTCAAACTAATATTTTTTATGTTCTCCTCCCCATCTCTTCTGTCTTCTATTCCTATCCTGACTCAATTTTCCTAGTCACACTTGCTTTTCTCTCCTCCCTCTCTCTTTCTTCTATGTCTCTCTCCATTCACTGCCCCCCTCACTTTCCCTGTGCTCCAGGGTAGTTGTCCCTTCCCCCTTCTGTGAGATACTTTATATAAATCTCTTAGAATAAATCTTGTATCCCAGTTCTTCTGGTGGTGTGAATTATAGGCTGATGATCCTTTGCTCTAGGGCTAAAATCCATATATGAGTGAGTACATACCATGTTCCTCTTTTGCTGACTGGGTCATCTATTCAGGATGGTTTCTTCAAGTGCCTTCCCCTTGCTTGCGGAATTCAAGATTCCCTTATTTTTTTTTCTGCAGAGTAGTATTCCATTGTGTAGATGTGCTACATCTTCTTTATCCATTCTTCAGTTGAGGGGCATCTAGGTTGCTTTCAGGTTTTTGCTATTGCAAATAATGCTGCTATGAACATAATTGAGCATATTTCTTCGTTGCATGGATGTGGATCATTTGGGTATAAGCCTAAGAGGGGGATTGCCAGGTCCTGTGGTAAACTAATTCCCATTTTCCTGAGGAACCGCCATACTGATCTACAAAATAGCTGTACGAGTTTGCACTCACACCAACAGTGGAGGAGTGTTCCCCTTTCTCCACATTCTTTCCAGCATGAGTTGTCATTGGTGTTTCTAATTTTAGCCATTCTGGCAGGAGTAAGATGGTATCTCAAAGTTTTGCATTGAGTATTGCATTTCCCTGATAGCTAAGGATGTTGAGCACTTTCTTAAGTGTCTTTCAGCTTTTCTGAATTCCTCTATTGAGAATTCTTTCTTCAGTTCTGTACACCATTTTTAAATAGGGTTGTTTGGTGTTTTGTTGACTTGTTTATGGAGTTCTTTTTATATTTTGGAGAACAGCCCTTTGTCAGATGTAGGATTGGTAAAAATCTTTTCCCAGTCTGTGGGCTGCCATTTGGTCTTGTCAACTGTGCCCTTTGCTTACAGAAGCATCTAAGTTTGAAGAGGTCCCATTTATTAATTGGCTTGACAGATCTACATGAGCCCACCTGGATGTTATTGCCCTACATGTGGAATTGGGACGGGGGATGGGAGGGGAGTGTGGTCAGGATGCATGAGAGGGGGCAGAGAAGGGTAAAAGGTAGGGAGAGAGGGAAGGAGTGAGGGAGGGAGGTAGGGTGGGAGAGGGTACTGGGATTGACATGTAAAATAATAAATTAAATAAAAAAATACTAAATTTAAAAAATTCACAAAAAAGATTCACCTTTAATTTTTAAAAAAGTGTTTTTAGCAACTTTCAAACTTAGTCATATTTAATATTTAAAATTTACTTCTTTTGTGCCTAAATCTATTGTTAATCAAATAGCATATCTGATTTCTGATGTTACAACAGAAATAATAAATTAACTGTATGTCTTTTGTTAAAACTACTTATTGACAGTATCATAGAGGAAGCAGAATCACATTCCATTGCCCAATTGAAAGCAAACCTCTACAGATCCAAATCTTCTAAAACTGAAAGAATTTTAAATAATACTGTTTAGGGAGAATAAAATTGTAAATTTATTTCTCAAAATAAAAGTTTCACCATGTAAACTCATACATTATTAAAAAATGTTTATAGTCAGTTCCCCATTGTCCAATGGATGGTTAATTAGTCGTGATTTATAAATATTCATACAATATATGAAATATTTGATCTGTCTCTAAAATTCCTTTCCTGATTTTTAACAAATATATCCAATATGTTATGTTTGAGTGTTGTTGATATTGGGAGAATGAGGCAGAGCCCTGTTATTGGAAATTTGTCTATTTCTTACAGTAGTATAAAAGGAAAACAAAAGGAAAGGAGTATATATTATGATGATATGTAATTATTTCAAGAAGTTAATTTGAAAATGCTGCTTTTGGAGGTCATAACCAAGAGAAGACAGTAAAGTAGATGATTAAGTTCCTCGGAGTTGATATAAAGACTGTACTATAGTAACTAGTATCAAACATTTAGATTTGAAACTTTTTTTTTAATTTCATTTATTCATAATTCATTTTAGAAGCACAGAATATAAATGGAACAGGTTCTACTGCTTTAATGACTTGAGTTTAAAACAAGAAACTAAAAGCACCAATTTCAAGTACATCTCTCTCTCTTCTCTCATTCCTACCTAAAGTAAGATGAAATTACCGCCTTATCTGAAGTTCTTTGATTCTTGCCTAGGGAGGGTGCAAATCCTTCTGAATTCTATCTCAACCACCTTATTCCTCTAAAATTCCTGCTTCACAATTTCCCATCTATGGAATATAAAAACTTATCATTGTGATCTTTCTCTCAATCTAGTGTTGTTTTGTGATAATAGACAAACTACAGTTACTTTTCTCTCTTTTTCTTTACTGTGATATGCACTGCAAAACCTAAAAATTTTGTTGGTTGCAAAATAATGTAAATAATGCAAATTTATCAGAAATCTGTTAACAAGCCTGATGCTGAAGACTCTATCATTGATTTTCTTTTGAGCTAAACTTACATGATACATCACTGACTACCCTGCAACTCACTATGCAGACCAGACTGGCTTTGAAATTGCAAGGATTCACCTGATTCTGCCTTCCAAGGGTTTATATTAACAGCATTAGCAAACCCATTCCATAATCATATGATTAATTTGACTTTATAAAAACTGAAAATCTATAGGTAAAGGCACCCCAACTTCTGTATTATTACCTCATTGCTAACTTTGGCAAATATTTTTCTTTCATAATATTTATAGAGATATGGCAAGCAAATATCATTTTCCATACAGGCAATTGAACAGACCTGGTGTTGTCAGCCTATTATTAAAGGAAAGTACCATAATTATTGCCTTGTATCATAAATGTTGATTTGAACTAAACTGTTGCCAATGTTAACTAAAATACAACTAAGCCAATAGAAGAGTCTAACTTCATGATCATACTTTCTATCTGTATTTCCGACTATATTCATTTGAAGTAGATGGAATTACTGGAAGATTTTTGCAGCCTCACTTTTTCTTGTGAATTTTTGGTGACAACTAAGTGTTTTGATTTTGATGAGTTACATTTCTTTTGAAATGTGATCCAAATGATTTTAATGATATTGAAAGCTGTGAAAACTTGGTATGTTTGGTACCTTTATATGTGCCTTTTGAAATTTTGACTGCCAGGCATGTTGGTTAACTGATCAACAGTTGATCTTCTTGCTTCATATTTCTTTTCTTACTATTTAAAATGGTCAGTTGGGGATTAATGGGATAAATGTACCTAAATGGACTGAAGTAATTACTTCACTCAAAAAAGGAAATTAATGTCTCAGTATTACCAAGTTGATCTAAATAAGCACCTGTAAACTTAACCTATTTTGTTTTGTGAATATTATGAGTTACTGGATTAGTTTTGGTTAAGTGAATGAAATAATGAAAATGGTGAGAGATGACAATTTTCCATTTCTAAAGATTATTTTGTACGGGTCAATGTGTATATGTATGCATGTATGTGACTGTATGAGTATGGAGGCCATAGAGGACACAAGGCATCTTGGACCTGGAGTTATGTACAGATCTTTATGTTTGAATGCTTGTGTATGTTGTGTATGAGTGAGGCTCTAATGATTGAGCATCAACTGCTCTTAATCTCAGACCTATTTCCTATCCACGAGCTTTAATGATCACAAATAATTATAGGGAATAAAATGTGATATTTTGCTACACATGTATATAATGGAATTCTCAAACCAGAATAATTAGCCTATCCATTGCCTAAGTCAGTTATCATTTCTTTGGTAAAGACATCAAACCCTCTAATTTTGAAATTGACAATCAATCATTTCACTGAAGATCAGTAGCCCTAGATTCCCCCAAATTTCTACTTTCAGACTCTTGCAGTATATGATATAAGAAATTAAGTCTGCTATTTTCTGTAGGGAAATGAATGAGCAGTGGATGTGGGGAAAAGGAGAGGTGAGTAGGTAACTGGGAAGAGTGTAGAGTAGGGAGGATGTGTTCAGGATGTATTGTATGAGAGAAGAATAAAAAATTAGATTTTAAGTTAAATTTTAAAATTAACTTGGTTCTCCTAGTTTATATATAATCAGAGTGTAAAGTAGTCCTTTAGAACATGGTAGGTGTACTTGCTTCTAACTTCTAGGGGGTAGAATATGTGAGTATATTATTATGCTGTACTTGACACTGAAGTTTTTTACTGGGATTGTAGAAAATTTAGTTTCATATGAAAGGGCAGAGGCTGAGAGCCAGTAGTGGACCAAATAATTTCTTTTAGTAAAAGTTTTGTATCGTAAGAGACTAATTTGTTTATCATATGCAGATGCAACCTGTCAAGCATGGTATACAGACATCCTGCTATATATGTATCCAAACATATATGTGTATGTTAATAAACATGTATTGTATGAAATGAATCTATTCTTATACTCACTATCCTCCTACCTTTATCAATGCAGTGAAGAATTTTCCCCATGTAATGGCCTAAAGCTTTTGGCATTGGCATGGTGGGTTGGACCATGCTGCACTGTAATCATGTAGTGAACAAACAGCTGGCAGTGTGGGGGATGTCTTTACTTATATCTGGCTATAATTCCTGTCCCGAGGCACTACTAAAGCACTGGGTAATGGTTGCTGAATGTCAATTCATCCAATGGAACACATAATATGTGAATCTGCCTGGGGACACAACCAGCGAAAATGACACAACCAGCTAAAATTGTTTGGAGTCATGTAATATGCATTGAGCCTGGCCAAGAGGGGAAGCTGGTCATGAACTCAGGCAGAGTATAATTGGCTTAGGACAAAAGAATTTATGAGACTAGGTCACGGTAAAGGTTCTGGATAATATACCCAACTCAGTTAATGTTTTTATTCAATCTAAGCTAGCATACAACATCATGCAGAACTTCATTTGTTGCTACCATATAGAGATTCTGGAGATATAACAAGGTGATGTTATAATAAAAATAACTTAGAAAGAAAAAATGCAATGAATAGAGCAAGAAAGAACTTCAGGTGCCAAGAATTTCATTTTCTCAGCATGCATTTTAATGTAAGCACCAGGGTGCATCATGACCCCCCAGTGGCAGAGAGCTGAGATGTCTGAGTTAGCTGACAAAATATGAGAACTTCCAGACACTTTAATTAGAGTCAGAAGCAAAATTTACAGCCAGAAATTTATGAAAATTGGGTAGTCAAAGTCTCTTAATTTTCTTTTTTCTTTTTTGGCTTTCTCTTTCAAATCCGTTTAGCAAGAACAGAAAGTATTAGGAAAAAAGGTCCTATTTCCATGAATTCATGATCTATGAAGATGAATATAGTTCTACAGTACATGATGAATACCTAATAAGTACATATTCCTAGTAGGTAGTAAGTGAAGCAGGTTAAATTATTAGGTCTGTGAGGAAAGTGTCCAGAAAGCACATTGTCATTTGTAAATAAAAACTCAGTGAATCCAATGATAAGAAATGTGGAAGGAAGCTGTTGGGAGGCAAATTTTGCTTTCAGAGTTGGTTCTGAAGCTGCCCTATTGTTTTAGATCTACCGGCAGATTGTATGAGCATAATTAAACCACCTTGAGTTATAGTGTGACAGACACAGGGTTTAATACTTGGTTTACATTTTGTCAAGATGACTGAGGAGGATGGACATTCACATCTCAAAATCGTACCTTCTAAGTTCTTCACTTGAACCTGTTGATAATTTTTTTCAAGACAGTGTTTCTCTGTGTATTTTTGTAGATCAAGCTGGCTTCGAACTCACAGATATCCTCTTGCCTCTGCCTCCTAAGTGCTGGGATTAAAGGCATGCACCACCTCACCCACTTTAAGATTCCTAACCTGGCTGTCTATGCTCATGATTTTAATACATGTTATCATTATTTATATCAGAGATTATTTCCCATGTGGTGTGGGGATCATCTGCTTCTTGGGACTGACAAATTCACCCCCTAGGAGATGCAATGACATCTCTAAGAAATTATTCTGAATTTTATTCTGTTTTCATCCATGTTTATCATTCTGTGTGATTTTAATAACACCTTAATCTAGTATTCATTTCAACAAAGCAAGAAAGCGAATGGGAAAAAAACCTGATAATATATGCTAAAAAAAGAAAATGTCCGTCTATCTGTGGTTTAGGTTTATCATCTTCAAAATCATATCAGGCCTGGGAAGATGACTTGGTGAGCATAGAATTGCTGCACATATAAGGTGACCTGAATTTGTATCCTCAGACCTCATATGAAAACTTAGGTGGTACCAAATGTCTTTATCCTATTGGTTCTAAGGAGGGATATGGGGTAGATATAAGAGAACATCTGGAAAGGTGAGGACCAGTTAGTTTGCTGTTCATAGCATTAAACAAGTTATTCTGTCTCAAGCAAGATGGAGGTGAGGATCTACACTATTTTTATAGATATTAACACATTTATTATTGCCCACATAAGTCATGGCACACATAAGCCTGCATTTATACACCTGCCTACACATAGAGCACGCACACACACACACACACACACACACACACACACACACACACACACATACACACACACACAGAGAGAGAGAGAATGAGAGAGAGAGTGAGATAGAGATAGAGAGAGAGGAAGAGAGAGAGAGAGAAACAAGTATCAAGTTAGAGTCTACTGTCGGTTCCTTTACTCTTTTAGATAGCACATCTCCTAATTTCTAAGGTTGGGAAGTTTTACATAAGAGACAGATCAAATTTTAATATATCCAGAGGATCAGTCAAAATCCAAAAGGTTCATATATCAGAGCTGTTTGCATGCTTTTAAGAAGAGTCTTTCTGAAATTAGATATTAACATTTGACAGAAAAGAGAATACACAACTTCTACACAGGAAAGAAGCCAAGAAAGGCGATGATTACTTTAATACTTTGCATGTTTCCCTTGATGTCATTCCATGATATGTTACAGCCACTTGCTTATACAACTGGCTTTTAATTGGTCTGTGAGCAAGGGGTCTCTGTTTCATATTGCTTTTATGTTTCAGGAGCTCAACACAGAAACATAGGGCAGATATTTATAATATCTATTGAATAATGAGGGGAGAAAAAGATTTGGCCTATTGGTCTCCTATAAGAAAAAGTAATGTTTTCTTTCAGCATAAGCTCAATGACCCAAATCATGGGCTGAGATAGCAGAGAGTACCTTAGCTCACAGCTTTTCCAGCTACAGTGAAAGTAAGCTTTTGCTAGCTGGCTTATCTTGCTCAATAAGTTAGAACACCTGGATAGTTACATGATTGACTTTTTGTCTAAAGAGGATGCTCATCTGGGAATGAAACTGAAACTGGTTCTACGTGATCCCCTTACCACTCAGGCATATATATTGTAATCACTGTCACAGACACTGACTCTTTTGTTGAACGCTTTGCCCTGATAGCATATATGTTGTTATAAGCACTTATACTCTTCTCATAGCAAAAAAAAAAAAAAAAAAAAAAAAAAAAAAAAAAATCCTTGTGTATAGGGCCTAATTAGATATACAATCAAATATCACTTCCTTACTGTTTGCTTAAGGACAAGAGTATTTCAGTTTCAAAGAGGAACACATTTTGTTCTAAAATGAAACCGATATGAAATCATGTAAGATGCAATTTAAGGAAAACCGGCTCAATAATATAACAGAATTTTCTTATCACACTTTCTCCAGATGTTACAGCTGTCACTTAGGCCATGCCAATGTCTGCTGTCATGCCAGTTAGATGCAAGTTGGTTCCACTTGTCACCCTTTCAATTTCCCAGATGGCCTCAATTTTAAAGGGCATATTAGCATTATCATAGCAATCTTGAATATGTGTCTTGGCTTGGCTTTAAGCTCATTTTGTTTCTAAGTCACAAAGCATAATGAAATACCACTGAGATAAAAAAAAAATATTGTCTGTATATGACATCAAATGCTCTAATCTCTACCCAAAGTAATTGATAGTTCAAAAGAAGGTTGTTCTACGAGGCACACTTTAGTGTAGCATCAAAAAGACTGAGAGGTGCTTTTTAACATAGTGGACTGAATGACAGGTTCTTTCTTTTGCTCATTTAAAAAACATATGCCTGTTGTGTATACAGAAATAGTTTGAATGGTTATCTTTGAAAAAGTGAAGATCTGTGTGACAAAATAGAAACACTTGAAAATAAAATCTTAGACCCTGCTACAAATGATATTACAGACTTTGAAGACTCCCCATAGAAGGCCTCACACTCCCTGAGGAGCAGAAAGGGGACTGCTGGGGTTGGTTGGGGGTGATAGAAAAGGATGGGAGGGTGAGGGAACTGGAATTGATATGTAAAACAACCTTGTTTCAAATTTAAATTTAAAAAGGTGAAAAAAATTATATTCTAAATCAAATTATTAACCAATAAAATTACTTTGTCAGTTATTAGTGGTCCCACTGATATCAGTAAGCTTGCTCCATATATGAGTTTGCCTCAGCAGTTTTAGATAGCTTGTACTTGTATGTTATAGTATTGCTTAGTATCACTTGGGTTTTATAATAAGGATGTCGTTTTTAAAGGATCATCTCCAAAGAACATTTGCTTATAAGAACACTATATGGTTACCTTAGTAATCTCTAAGAAATTTGACCATCTTTATAGATAAAGATTAGATACATTTGGGGATGGAATTTGAGGTAGCCTTTCACTCTCTAGCCAAGTTGGGTCTCCAACTTGTGATTTCTTGGTCATCTCTTAATTATTGTGATTACAAATATATTCCATGTTGCCTGCCTATGAACAATTTTTAATCCTTTTGCATGTATCAATTTGATCATCTGCTATCTTAGAAACTTAGAGTTTTACTTTTCTTTCAGAAAATAGGATAGTGATTCTTAATTCATTGGGTTTCTGTGAACTCAAATAATAATACTAATAATACTAATATTAATACTACCACTAATATTAAGGCCACAATACAATAGAGCCCTGTGACAGTTGAATATGGTAAAGGCAATGCAAAATTGGACCATTTTGTGAAAGGTATTTTGTACATATTGAATAGTTATGAAGGGAATCTTGGACATGCTTTTTCACAGTTGAGTACATTGATTTAAATTTTAGAAGGATGGTTTCTTGAGCTCCAACACCATTGCCCTGAAGAAAGTTAAACTAGTACAAAGAGAATTTTAAAAATATAGAGATGGGAAGAGAAGGAGAATAAAAAAACAATATAGGACAACTTGTGAGGCTGTTTATGCCATAGACTGTACAGAACGATGCTACACAATGACATTTAGAGGCCTTTCTCTGAAGCCGAGTTTCGAATGCTATTTGCATTTTTGTCATATTTGGAAATGTTTGAAAGTTACTTATCTTTTGACAGTGCTGATTCTTCATGTATAAAACATTCATAGATATATAATAGTATTTTCATAACTAATGATGTTATATACATCATTTTTGGACTCATGCCTCAGATAGACCTAATTTACTATTTATGTAACTCATTTTCAAACCTTGCCAGTTGAACAAGGTAATTTTCATTGTTTGTTTGTTTCCCATCTTTATGACTTTTGGCACAATTATTACTTCATTTCTGAAATCTCTGTTGTGATAATGGTGTGGAGAATTTTCCCAAGTCAAAAGTCTGAAAATAATTTTTCATATTGGTTCTTCTGCCTCACATAATTTGTTTTAGAGTTTTGCAGCGATGTATACATATATGTGGCCCAAAAAGATAATTGTTTAAGCTGGTGTGAATGTGGGTGTGGTTTTGCCTGTTTTTTTTTTTCATGAGTATCTGCATAGACGTGGAATATATAATAAAATTTATGCATATATAAACAAGTTGCATGTGTGGAATGGAGCTGGTAATTTCATACATGTTCCCTGCCTCATGCCTACAGACTTGTTTTGAAACTGGTTATGTATGCTATGATTGCTTGGATTATTCAGAAATCTCACTGGTCCATCTATAATATTGTATTTTGTTTCTTGAACCTATTCAGTTATAAAAACATAAACAGCAATCTATATAATGAATGCAAAATGATTTCTACCAGAATACACTGATCATCATTCTAAGCTGTTGTTGGCTTGATTTTTTATTGATATAGATTGATTTGATTATATCTAATATTTTAATATAGCATTTTCATCTAAAATTTTTCAAATTTTAATTTGAAAATAAAATGTAGTTCTTCTTAAATTATTCATCATACATGCACCTTCTATTTTTAAATTATAATTACATTTAGGACTCTTTTTGAGTAATATATTGACAAGTTTTTAATCATCAAACAGTAGTTTCACTGGAGAATCAAGAGGTGTAGTTAAAACATGTCTTTGTAAAAACCATTTTATCTTTTTAAAATCCATTAATTGTCTCCTTTATTTACTTTTCTTGGTGTTCATCTTCATCTGGCTTTCCACAAGCTAAACTTATTTGATGTTATCACTTAAATTTATTGTACCTGTAATCTGAAGTCAATGACATCACCAGAAAGCCCACAGAATTAACATTTTGGGGATTATTAGGACTACTAGAGATAGAACCAATAACCTAGAAACCTGTATGAAACTAACCTAGGGTGTCTGCTCACAAGTGACAGTTGATTTTATTCTGGGACTTGTTACAGTGAAATTAATCATAACTGTGTCTCTTTTGCTGGCTTTTGGGACTGCACTGCCTTTTCAATAGCCTGTCAGTAACAATGAGTTCAATCATGCACATGCAAACTTGAAGGAGCCAAACATATTTATTACAGATGCAATATAGGATATGTATTTGACAATGATTATGATGGAAGTATTCTTTTAAGTCTTTGGAGTATTTCCAAACTCCTAACCAGAGCTGATGCCACAATAAAGCTCTTTCTACTGAATTAGTTTTTATTTTCTATTTTGGCTTAATTGCTGCCATACTCCAGACAACTTATAACTCTATGGGTCTCTTAAACATAAATCTTGATTATGTGTATATAGTTATTTGTATATAACTGTATTAAAAATTCATAAAATCTACCTGGTAAAAACAATCAACTTGGGGCTGGAAAGTTGACACAGGAGTTAAGAGCAATAATTGCTCCATGTTCAATTCCAAGCACCCACGTGGCAGCTCACAACTGTGTGTTGCTCAAGTTCTAGGGGATCTGACACCTTCACATCAAGAAACTAAAATAAAATTAAATAAATTATTTTTAAAATCAAGTTATATTTGTATATTACATGATGCTGTAGAGCTGTAAATATAAAATGACACGGCTTTTGGATAGCTAGAAATAACATTTTGATAAGAAGCAGTAATCCACTTTTAGAAATCATTTTACAAAAAAAATGACATTTTAAAATATAAGTCCTAAGTTTTGTTTTTTATATCATAAATTTGTATAACTAAGAAAATATTTTAAATCAAGAAGAATGAATGCTCTGTTTCCAAAGATTAATGTAATCTTTTCAATATGTTAAATGAAATTGCACAGAGTTTTTCAATAATATTATGGAGTGAGGTAGAATAGTTCATACTTGAGCTTTCCAAATTCCTTAACTTTATAGAATTTTCATTTATGGGGGATATCCTTCTGTATATTTTTCTCTTAATGGTTGTAAAATAAAACACCAATTGCCTGATAGACAGGCAGGAAAATAGGCTGAGTGAGAAGATGAGGAGAATACTAGGAAAGGTAGGCAGAAGGAATCCACCACAGAGTTGCCATGTTACCAAAGGAGTAGCAACATGCCAGGGCATTACAAGATAAACCACAGAGTCATGGCAATAAATAAATTGATAGAAATTGGTTAATAATTAAGACAGAGCTAGCCAATAAGAAGCCCTAGCAACTGGCAAACAGTTTACTAATTAATATAAATCTTTGTATGTTCATTTGGGGCTGGAAGTAGCTATAGAATGTGGTGGGAAAAGAACTTTAGCAACATTTTCTTTTGTTATATACTTATGCCACTTAAAAGGGTTTGCTATAGAAAACTAATATGTGTATTTATTTTTCTTATATTACATATAGATCCCAGTTCCCTCTCCCTCCCTCTCGCGCAACCTCCCATGCCCCCTGACCACCCTCCCATCCCATCCATCCCCACTCCACAGGTAGGTTGATGCCTTACTGGAGAAGTCATTTAAATCTGTCAAGTCATTTGGAGTAGGGACTAGGCCCTCCCTCCTGCCTATAGGTTAAGGGAGGATCCCTCCAAGAAGAACATACTCCCAAAGTCATTTAGTGCACCAGGAATACATCCTGGTTACACTGTCAGAGCTGGGAATCCAGCATTGGACCAACTAAGACCCCCTGAAGGCCTGGGCAGTCTAAGGAAGATAATATATTTGTAATATTTTATTTTGAATTTCAAATATACTGTTCTATCTACTAGTCAAAGATGCTCAAATGATATTCCTAGAGTGTTGGTTTTATGAATAATAGTATTTATTGAGATTATTATATAATTACAAAATTTCCTCTTACTTTTCCTCTCCTTGAGACTTTTCAAGTACCCCTGTGATCTCTTTCAATATTTACAATATCACTCTAATAATTAAATTTGATATGTACAAATACAATATATATATATATATATATATGTGTGTGTATACACATATATAATGAAAATGGCTTTATGCAACATAGCTTTATAAAATATAAAAATGTGTATTTTACTAAACTTGAAAATGTAAAAGAAATACAGCAATATCTAGATGTATTGTTATTTATCAAAGTTAAAAGTTAAGTCAAGATAAAGTAGAATAATTTGAACATATCCATACCAACCAATGAAATACAAGTACTTTGAACCATTCCAAATAAAAATGCCTGAAGACAGATGGATTAAGGATAGGATTCTAGCAGGCCTTCAAAGAACTAAAATCAGTACCTTCTGAACTATTCCATAAACTATGAAAGAATGGTATCTTTCAAATTATTTATATGTAGCCAGTATTGTAAAGATAGCAAAGTAAGACAAGCATCTTCTAAAAAGAGAATTACAGGCCAATCTCTATGGTTAATGTACATGCAGAAATTCTGCAAACAAAATTTAAAAATCATATCAAAACCATCACCCCAAATAAATCCTGCTTTATCCAAGAGATATAGGAAGGATTTAATATCCAAGAATTACTACATATAAAATACTACATAAATTTTAAAAAGGACAAAAGTCCTAGTAGATAAAGAAATGGATTGACAAAATCCAAAGTCTCATGATAAAAATCGTTTGGGTTATAGGGTTGCAGGAGACATGGATGTAACTTTAGAAAGCCCACAGCCAATATTATGATAAATGGAGGAGATTTAAGAGCATTCAAACTAAATATGAGAATAAAACAAGAATGTGAAATTTTCTACAATTGTCAACAATGTGCTTGCAGTCTTAGAAGTAAAAATGAAAGATGATACCTATTGGAAAGAATGAGGTTAAAGTATCTTATTTCCCAGATGATATGATTTTATGTATAAAGGGTTACAAATAATCTACCAGAAATCCCCTAAAGATGATAACTACATTCAGCAGAAATACCTAAAAATAAGTATTCAAAAATGAATATGATTTCTATACAGCCAGACAAACCACACAGAAAAGAATCTGGGGGAAATTCCAATTCACTCTAACTTCAAATACTACTAAGATACTTTATGTTGTTTGTGGCTATTGTAAATAGTGATGTTTCTCTGATTTCTTTATCAGCCCCTTTATTGTCTATGTATTGTAGGGCTACTGATTGTTTTTCTTGAGTTAAACTTGTATCCTTCTAATTTGATGAATGTGGTTATTAGCTATAGGAGTTCCCTGGTAGAGTTTTTTGGGTCACTTATGTAATCTATCAATCATCTGAAAATAGTAACAGTTTGACTTCTTCCTTTCCAATTTGTATCCCCTTGATCTTCTTTTGTTGGCTTATTTCTTTAGCTAGAAATTCAAGTAAAATATTGAAGAGATATGGAGAGATTGGGCAGCCTTGTCTTGTTCATAATTTTAGAGAAATAGCCTTAAGTTTCTCTCCATTCAGTTTGATGTTGGCTGTTGGTTTACTGTATATTGCTTTTATTATGTTTAGGTATGTTCTTGTTATCCCTGATCTCCAAGACTTTTATCATAAATGGGGGTTGGATTTTGTCAAAGTATTTTTCAGCATCTAGTGGGATGATCATGTGGTTTTTCTTTTTCAGTTGTTTCACATGGTAGATCAAATTGATAGATTTTCATATGTTGAGCCATCCCTGCAACCCAGGGAAGAAAGCTACTTGGTGGATGATTTCTCTGACATGTTTTTGGATTATATTTGCCAGTATTTTATTGAGTATTTTTGCATCAATGTTCATGAAGGATATTGGTGTTAGTTTTCTTTCTTAGTTGTGTCTTTTTGTGGCTTGGTACCAAGGAGATTGTGGCCTCATAAAAAGATTTTGGTAATGAACCCTCTATTTCTATTGTTTGGAACAATTTGAGGAATATTGGTAGTAGCTCTCCTCTCTTTGATTTTCTGCTAGAATTCTGCACTGAAGCCATCTGCCCTGGGTTTTTTTTTTTCTTAATTGCGAGACTTTTGATGACTGCTTCCAGTTCATTAAGGGTTACATGTCTATTTAAGTTTTTTATCTGTCCTTGGTTTAATTTTGTTAGGTGATAGTTATCCAGTATCCAGAAATTTGTCCATTTCCTTTGAATTTTTGAATTTTGTGGAGTTCAGGTTTTCAAAGTATGGCCTGAAAATTATGTCCCACTTTTGATATCTGATATTATTGTTTTGCTTGTTGGTTAGTTTGTCTATCTTGTTGATTTTCTCAAAAACCCAAGTGAAATAGAGACAAAAATCAATCAATGCTTAAACAGGACAACTGGGTAAATGATCCAAAATTAAAAATGCAAGCATAACCAACAGAATACAAGACATTGAAGAGAGAATCTCAGGTGCTGAAGATAAACTAGAAGAAATAGGATTACCAACCAAAGAAAATATTAAATCTAACAAATTAACACAAAACATCCAGGATATGTGGGACACCTTGAAAAGACCAAATCTAAGAATAGGCATAGAAGGTGAAGAAGCCCAGTTCAAAGGGGCAGAAAAAATATACAAAGAACTCAAGAATCTAGTTACCAAAACACCAAATAATCCAATTAAAATGTGGGGTATGGAACTAAATAAAGAATTCTCCATGGAGATTTCTAAAAGGGTAGAAAGACACTTAAGAAAGTGTTAAACATTCTTAGCCATCAGGGAAATGAAAATCAAAACAATTCTGAGATACCATCTTACTCCTGTCAGAATGGCTAAAATCACAAACACCAATGACAGTTTATGCTAGAGAGGGTAGGAGAAGAGTAACACTCCTTCACTGCTGGTGGGAGTGCAAACTTCTACATTTGTTTTGGTGATCAGTATGGCAATTCCTCAGGAAAATGGGAATCAGTCTAACACAGGACCTGGAAATCCCCCTCTTAGGCATATAACCCAAATATTCCACATCCATGCAACAAAGACATCTGTTCATCTATGTTCATGGGAGCATTATTTGTAATACCAAGAACCTAGAAGCAACCTAGATGGTTCTCAACTGAAGAATGGATAAAGAAGATGTGGCACATTTACAAAATGGAATACTTCTCTGAAGAAAAAAAATAAATGGAATCTTGAAATTTGCAGGCAGGCAAATGGTAAGAACTTGAAGAAATCTTCCTGAGTTTGGTAACCCAGTCAAAAAGAAAAAAAAAAAGAGGAACATGGTGAGTCCTCACACATATATGGATTTAGACATAGAGTAAAGTATCATCATCTTATAATTCACACCGAGAGGAACTAGGATACAAGGAGGAACCTAAGAGATTCATACAAGTTTCCTCACAAGAGGGGAAAGGAACAAGATATCTTGAGCATATTGGGACTGTGTGGGTGCAGTCAGTGGAGAGGGAGTTAGGAGAAAGAGAAGGGAAGGAGAGGAGCACATGTGGGATCAGGAAGATTGAGTTGGGGGACAAATAGTCAAACGTAAAAAAAAAGGGGGGGGGGAAGCCATTATAGGTTTTGAAGATAAAACTGACTCTAGACAAATGTGCACAAGGATGACCCCAACTAACAATCTGAGCATCATTGGAAAGGCTACTTTATATGCCCTTCCCTGATAATAAGATTGATAACTAACTTATATATCATCATAGAGCCTTCTCTAGTAGCTGATGGAAACAGAAGCAGACACCCACAGATAAACACTGAGCTGAACTCCTGGAATCCATTTGTAGAGTGGGAGTAGAAATACAAAAATGGGTCAAGACCAGGCTAAAGAAACCCATAGAGGTAGCTATCCTTAATAAAGATGAGCTCATAGACCCCCAGAATCAGGTTTGGGAAACCAGCATTGGTTCGACTCAGACCCCCTGAAAATGGGTCTTAGTTAGAAGGCCTGGGCAGTGTAAGTGACCTCTGGCAGTGGAATTAGGATATAACCCTGATGCATGAATGGAATTTGGGAGCACATTCCCCATGTAGGGATACTTTCTTAACTTAGAGGCAGGGTGTAGGGCCTAGACCCTACTCCAAATGACTTGACAGAATATGATGATCTCCCCTGGAAGGCATCACCCTCCCTGTGTAGTGGAGGGGAATGGAATTGGAGGGGGTCTGTGGAATGGGAGGGAATTAGGGAGATGGAACTGGGATTGATATGTAATAAGAAAAAATAAAAAATATACAATAATCCCAAGAAATCTAAGTAAGTAAATGAAAAACTTTTACTATGAAAACATTATGAGCTCCTACTTCTAACTAAAGAGCTAATAAACAATGGGTAGCTTCCAGAAGAGGGCTAGATAATCTAACTTAAGTGTGTTTCTCATGAGAGTTTAACCATAGTACATGCATGACCCACCCCAGAAATACAAAGAAAGTATAAATTTGAGGCAATGAGTTATTAATTTAAAGAAGATACATTATGTTGGGGTTATGGCTAGGGAGGTAAAGGTGTATCTGAGAGGAGTTAATGGGTGAAATAGGGGGTAAATATAAACCAAATACATTGTAAAATGTAAATAAAGAATTAGTCAGGAATATTTACTTTAAAAACTTACTTAATTGCTTACACAAATAAGTTTGAATTAAAATAAAAGATAAAATTTCAGACTTGTAAACTTGGGTGAGTAGGTTGAGTGCATATATTGGGACCCTTAAAGAATCTTCAAGGAACAGTTGGATTCTACATTTTAAGTGACAGTCTATAATTTCTTTAACAGTTGTGGTAAATATCTTGACAAAAGTAACATGAGTGAAAGGGTTTAGTTGGACTCACAGTTCCAAACTATTCTATATCATACTGAGAAATCACAGCAGCAGGAAATTGAGGGATCTGATTATCTCACATCTTTGCTGATGAACAGAAAGCAACAAATGCATGCATTTTCATAGTAAGTATGGTGGTTTGAGTAAAAATGGTGCCGATGGACTTAGTTCTTAGTTACCAAGCTGGGAACCTATTTGAGGAGGAATAATGGGTATGGTCTTTGAGTTGGTGTAGCCTCATTCAAGGAAGTTTGTCGCTGACTTTGATGTTACAAAAGTATATGCTATGATCCTAATCTAAATAACACTCGATATATGCCCAGAAGCTCATCTTCTAGTCTCCCTCCCTCCACCTCCCTTACTCCTTCTTGCTCTCTCACTGCCTCCTTCCCCTCACCCTTTTCCCTCACTCCCCATCTATTTTTCTTTTTCTTTCTTTCTCTCTTTCTCTATGCCTGCACATCAAGTTGTACCTCTCACCTACATTTACAGACCCCTGCCTGTGTGCCAATACGCCCTGCTCCTTGATGATAATGGATTAAACCTCCCAAACTGTAAGAAAACCACAAATTAAATGCTTTCTCTGATAACAGTTGCCTAGGTCATGATGTCTATTCACAGCAATAGAGCAGTGTGCCTAAGATTCTAAGATTGCTTTGTCCATTTATTTAGTATCATTTGCTTGGGAAATAGTCCCAACCACAATTAAGATAAATCTTCCACATCAATGAACCTAATCAAAATAACCCCCTATGCATATTCAGAAGCTCATCTTCCTGGTCATTCTAGATTCTATCAGTTGACAATGGTCATTAGACATCAATATATGACATTCTACAAAACTCAAGGATGAAGGGGGCATGTATGTGTGTGTGTTTGTGTGTATCTTCATCTCTGTGTGTGTCATACCTGTGCTACTTTCTGATCTATAATTTTCTTATGGTTCCAGTGAAAAATTTAATATTTTAATCTATATAAATGAATAATATACAATACTAAGAAGTTTATGTAATTTTCATAAAGCCATATTTTGTTAGAAGTGGTTAGGTTAAAAAGTTCTCCCAGAACCATATCTGATGATAATTTTAAACATAACATACTCATGATGTTATGGCTAGCAGAGACCTACAAATGTCAGACTTGCCAAATATGATTTTGTGTACAGGAAGTGAGTGTTTCTTTGATTCAAATTACTGCTGCAATGGTTCTAAAAATATTTTCTACAGTGATTATAGATAGTCTATAATAGTGTTTAAAAACTATCTCGATCATTATAATGATCTAAAAAGATATTTTAAGAATACACATTCTAGCCATCATGAGCATAAAATATTCTGAGTCATTTCAGATGGAAAATGAGGACTAAGGATAATATAACAGTATTTTAATTCCTTATCACATAGCCAGAATTATCCACTAGAAACATATTCTAATGTAAACTCAGCTATAATTATTTTTCAAATCATCTTCATTTTCTAATATATTTTTACTACACTTATTTTTATATACATTATCTATATATGGTTTCCTATTCATTTTGAAAATAAATTATGAGAATCTATATTCCTTTCAAAGATTCCTCCCATAAAATTTTTTTCTCACTTGTGTGTTGAATTTAGTCTCTGCAAAATAGATACACTGAATATCTGACATCCTGATGGTCAGAAGGTTACCATTCTTGGAGGCAGGGTTTTAAAGAGTTGATAACATGAAATCAATATCAGTATGACTCACTGTTCATCATAGTCTCTAATGTCCTGCGGGAAAGAAGAAATTTGGGTATATCCTGTGTAACTAAATGGCCACATGAAGGTACAAGGATGAGATGGAGAAATACAGACCAATAGGGAAGCCTGGGCAAGAACTTTCATTTTTATCCCTGAGAGGAAGCAAACATTTTGAGATACTATTTGCCACACATATAGGAACATATGATAGTGATGCTGAGTGCAGTATGTCTTCAGTATTTTATTGTGAATGAGTTTCAAATATATATATATATTTACTAAGATATCCATTTAAATGAAATGGTTACAGTGTTAAGCTCTGCAAGCTCTTCTGTTCTCTTATCAATAATATATTTGTCTGGTTTCTAAATGACTAAGGATATTCTTTGTCAATTAAAGTCACTGAACCTCATTGAACAAGGAAGAACATGACAGTGGCACACCATCAAGTATGCAGATATATGGCTTAAAATGTTACAGCAGAGCAGAAGGTCTGTGGAGGTGCCAAACTCAATTCAAAAAGGCTACCTTTTATCGTGGTATCACAGAAAGAAATGGTATTGACATAATAGATAAGCTGAAAAGATAACTTCAAATTTATATTGTACATGAAGAACATTTATATTTTGAGGAATTTTAAGTTTGCATGAATAAGAATTACTACTTACTCTTTTCTACTAGGTTGGACAGATTCAACAAGGATTAGAAGAAAAATATAGACCAGCTATACCTGGTCATTGCTACTATAATATGGAAACAGGAATTTGGCAAAGGCTTGTATGTGGGTAGGAAAAATATGCTGCACATTATGTTCTTGAAAGGCAACCAGCTACATTTTATCTGGGTATTTAGGTGAACTATGCTGTGAGAATTCAATCATTATCATTTTATATCATGTAGGATGTTTTCATTTCCAATGTTCCAGGCACAGACTGTTCCCTTTGAACTGGATGTATGTCAAAAGAACTTTGTAGTTAAATATAGCATTAGAATTTCATGACTAAAGACTCTCTGTTAGAAAAAAAAATTGTTTTTAAAGACTTATAATAATACTCCTTTTAGGCTGAAAATACCAATCTGTTACCAGTTGGGAATCCTCTCCCTCTCTTGTTAATTTTATAACACATTAGCTATCCAGTATTTTGCACTTCATACTTTGCTAGCACAGTAATGAACTTGGGGAATTAATTGAACCAATACTTCAAAAACTTGTTATTGAAATGGGCTCAGAAACTTGTTACAGGAAGATAAAATTGATATTAGTAGGAAGTTGTTGCTCTGGTTGCCCTCAAGCAGCACATTACACATTTAGGAATGAGTTCTTACATCATTCTGCCACCAAATGATGAAAATGTGTCAATAATACTACGATATTGTGAAAAGTTGAGAAAAAAACATATTGAAATAAGTAAATTCTGATTACTGGATGACATTTAAAATAAAAACAAGAACACAGTAAGCTGAAATTTCCATATAGTGCCATAAACATTTGTTCAAAACCATTCTGACCACATCTTTCAATTCAAGCAATATAATGCCTTTTGTTGACAATCACTCTTGAGCCACTTGATGAATGTAAATTAAGTGTCATGTACATAAGATGCCTAAATTTTTCATTGGAAAATATTTTTATGTAGTATTTGACTTCACATGGTTTATTTATATGAAGAATATAACTTATATTGACAAAACTCACCTTTTTATTTGCTCTGACGTTTAAAAGTGTAAATAATATTCTAATTTTTTAAGACATCATATTTGTTTTTTTTTGTATGTTCAACATTACCTCCCTTATATGTGGGGTTTTAACAAGGTATTGTAAATTGCATGCAAAATATTGAGAGTGTGGCAAGGAAAGAGTAAGAGCTTGTAAAACCCTAGCTAGTCAACACTGCTATGTGTATAGTGTTTCTATAGTTTATTTCTGTTGGTATAGACCTGTCATTTGCTTTTATGTTAAAAGGTGTTTTTTTATTTATTTAATTTATTTTATATAACAAAGTCCATTTAAATGAAAACAAACATTTATAGACAATATTTGGGTATTTGTTCTTTCCAAACTACTTCCTACTGGTAAGGGGCGCTGTCATGGGGGATTCGAAGAAGATTCAGAAATCCTGGCTGTAGTCTGTAAGGCTGCTTTGTCCAGCTGTTTTGAATGTAGGATCACCTGGTACTCTGTTTCAGGCAGTCTGGCTTGATCAAACCACATTAGTCTGGAAGGAATCCACATTACGAAGATCATTTGCATCTGTTCTTCTCAATATATATTTATGATTGTGTGTCTGAAGGACAGATAATGTTTTTCTATGGGCATGGTTTTTAATCTCCTATAATACATTTTTACCTGTTTACATCTCTATGAAAATATGTGAGGGATGACACATAATTTCTTTGCCCCTTTTTGTTGCTGTTGTTGTTATAGTTAACCACTAACTCCAAGTATGGAAAATAAAGCACATAAATGTTATATAATATGATTTATAACATTTGTTTGAGGTTCAAGTTTTAGGGGGACAGAAAGGCAATATTTCAAAAGCAGTAACCATAAGGTTAACTTGAACCATCTTAAAAATGCAATGTAGTTGTCAAAGCAATGTTTTTAGTAAATAATTTAATGCTCTACCAAATGATAATTGTAATCTCTGAGCTCAAACAACTTGTTTGTTTCTCTCGTGCCACTGTTTGAAGTAACTACAAAGTAAAATTTTCTAATTATTTGTTGAAGAAATTAACATATACATGATATACCTCCTTCCTCTTGTGATGGTTGACTGTGGGCATAATTTGTTTGAATGCTTAAAACAGATTTATCTAAAGATGTGGCTATGAATCTCACAAATCTTTGAAATATTTTGGCTACAGTTTTTATTAATTCCCCTGAAAGGTTCTGTTCAGGGGCCCTCTCTGCATCTCTGTCTCCTCTCCTCTCCTCTTCTCTCCTCTCCTCTCCTCTCCTCTCCTCTCCTCTCCTCTCCTCTCCTCTTCTCTTCTCTTCTTTTCTCTTCTCCTCTCCTCTTCCCTTCCCTTATCTTAGCTTACCTTCCCCTTCTCTCCCCTCCCCTCCTCTCTCTTCTCTCTCTTCTCCTTTCTTTTCCTCTCTTCTCTTCTCTTCTTTCTCCTCTCTTCTCTCCTGTCTTCTCTTCTCCTCTCCTCCCCTTCCCTCCTCTTTTCCTCCTCTGCTCTCCTCTCCTCTCCTCCACTCCTCTGCCTCCTCTTCCTCTTCCTTCTCTTCCCTTCTCTCCTCTTTTCCCTCCCTTCCCTCATTATCTTCCTTCCCTTCCCTTCCCTTCCCTTCTCTTCTCTTCTTTTCTCTTCTCTTCTCATTCCCATTACTTGTTAATTAAACCTGCTTTGTGGTGAGTGGTACCTCAGCCAAAGATGCTGATGTCCAGTGTACTTCTTCACAATGCAATTGTAGAAAGATTTGGTCCATGAGAAACACCCATCACTCTGGGTGTTTGAATTCTGTATGTTCTTTGAATTTCCAAAGTATTGTCTAACTAGTCCTAAAACACACAATGGTACAAACAGGTTAAAACAGACTTTAATTTTAACCTAAGGATGTTAAGAAGTAGAACTTCAGTGGGTTACCCAGCCTGGGTAAAACAGTACAGCTGGCTGTGGTGGTATGTGTGTGGGTAAGCTCAATCTGAAGAATGGAGAACAGGAGAACTGGCTCCAACCTTTGCTGCAGGCTGCTTTGAGTGAGCTAGCAAAGGCATGGCTGGAGGAACTCCCTGTGTAGAGAAGACCAGGGAAATCTGGCAAGCGACCAACCCAGCTAACATCCAGACCCAGAAACAAGCTATGGATTAGCTCACACTAACATCCACTGCATCTGTGAATTGTTGGAGAATGAGAAGGGACAAGCATACAGATCCCAAAGTTTAGGATCTCCATGACACAGTAGCAGTGAACTTACAATTAAAGGGAAAACTGTGTTAATTCTAAGGCCACACTACATCATTCACAATGGAACTCTTCTCTCCTTCCCTTTTTCTATTTTTTTTTTTTTTGTTGTTGTTTGCTTTAATTTTTTGTTGTTGTTTTGCAGAGGGGGGATGGGAGTTGCATAGGCAGAGTGTAGAAGATAGGGGATGGGGAGAAGAGTGGGATCAGGATCCATGATGTGAAATCCAAGTTAAAAAAATCAAACAAAAAATAAAACAAAACAATTCTTGTCTATTCCTCCCCTGAATCAATCTTCCTAGTCCCACATGCTTTCCTCTCCTCACCTTCTCTTTCTCCTAGCTCCCTCTCTACTCATTGCTGCCCCCCAACTCCCAATATACTCAGGAGATCTTAACCCCAACTAACAATTTGAGCAACAGTGGAAAGGTTACAATAAATGCCCTTCCCTGATAATGAGATTTATGACTAACTTATCCACCACCATAGAGCCCTCATCTAGTAGCTGATGGAAACAGAAGCAGACACTCACAGCTAAATACTGAGCTGAACTGGAATCCAGATGCAAAGAGGGAGGACAAGACCAGGTTACAGAAACACACAGAGAGCTGACCTGAACAAGGGCCTAGCATCTTATTGTCTAATTACTGCATTTAGGCTTTATTTATTTCTAGTCATGCACAAAGGTACATCCAAAAAGCATCTCAGTGTATTTTTGTTCATTACCTTATTAAGAAACCTTTGTAGACATGTGAATTGGTTTTTATGTATTGAAAAACATGGTCAAATTGACATAAAAGATGCATTCACAGCATAAATATTAAATACCAAGGTCTGTATTTACAGAGATTCTTCTTCACTTATTGTGGTGGTTTATCTCCACTAATTATGGTTAGGTTAAAATTATTCTAAGTTAAAATATGTTTGAGAAATTGGGCAGTGGTGGCACACACCTTTAATTCTAGCACTTGGGAGGCAGATGCAAGTGAATCACAGTTTGAAGCTAACCTTGTCTACAGAACAAGTTGCAAATTAGTCAGGACTGTTCTTCAAAGTAATGCTGCCTTGAAAAAACAAATCAAACCAAACCAAACCAAACAAACAAACACAAAAGAAAATATGTGTAAGGATTAGACTGAGGATTAAGCTTGTCTAGGTGGTAAAAAAGCTTACTTACTATGGGTAAAGTCTTGAGTTTAAAAAATAATGTAAAGTAAAATCATTTGATTCAGTTAGCTGAACAATGCTCAGCAACTCAGTATACTGTGACATATGAGTAATTCATCCACTTAATAGTAGTCCTAACCAAAAGTAGAGGATCACTGTTGATGCTCCACATTGCAAGAAAACATTGTTGCCTTTGGAGAAGGTCAAATCCTAAAGTATGGTTTCTTATAAGTGCAAATAGTTTTGACAGCCATATAAATTTGAAAAAGTATCATGAATAAGTAGCACTCTGTGTGTATCTTCATTTGTAGAATGATGATAGCCAAGTTTCCACTTTGTGGTATTATAAAATTTAACAAAATTGCTCAGAGAATTATGATTGGAAATAATTTGTAAATATCAATAAAATTGCAGGAATTAAAAAAACTATCTTAATTATGTTCAGTTATTACTAGTTTTATTTGTTAATGAAAACTCTGTAATGTCATAAATATTTATATGTTCAATTGATGTGCACTTAATAATTAAAAACATTTACTTTATGGAGTAGGCTATTATTGCAATGAGTTGGCAGCAAAAGATTTTACCTTTAGAGCATGTAACCGGAAGAAAAGTTTATTTAAATAAATTACAAAAAATGACAGTTTGGGCATAAGCAAGAATACTACTCCAGCATACATACTGAGTTTTTGTTTTTTGTTTTTTTTTTTTTTTTTTGTTTTTGAGCACTATTTGTTTTATTAGCGATTCAGTTTATGTGAAGATTTCCAGCATATAACTTGTGCCATGTAAAGGAAGGGGGTATCGCTTGGTCAGCCTTAGACTTTGTAAATAACTTCTAGTTAATTCAGTGTCCTATGAGCAAAAATAAGTCATGTAAAGGCTGAATTAATTGAACATTTTGTTCCTAGTGGCAGAGACTCACTGTATAGGACAGCAGAAATCTATAGTCTTGAGCTACAAGACTCTGCTAATTCAGCCAAAAGTGATGTTTTCTGTCTGGCATTCTGAATCAAGCCTATGAAAATCCCCTGTTGAGGACCTCTTAACTTTTCAAGTTTCTGTATAATGGCTTTCCACTGAAAGCTATGGTGTACAACTTTAATCCCAGCAGATTGTCAGTAGAAGCAATCAGGTTTCTGTACCAGATTAATCTTATCTATACAGCTAATTTTTGACCAGCTGAGGCTACACAGTGAGACGCTTTATCAGAAAAACAAAAACCAAAAACAACAAAAGTAAGATAATGGGTTTTCTTTGGTTTTCTTTGTCTTGACTAGTTAACAGTCTTGGTCAGATTTTAATTTTTATTTTTTCCTGTGCAGCTTAATGGTTCTGTATAAAACACATTTCCAGACAATATTTATATCAAAGTTAGAAGTAAAAATAAACAATTCTCTACATAATGGCTACCATATTCTCTCTTTTTTTAAATTTATTTTTTATTTTACATGTTGATCCCAGTTCCCTCTCCCTCCCTCTCTTCCTCCTTCCATTTTCCCCTCCCTCTCTCCCTCTTATCCTCTCTGCCCCCTCACATGCACCCTGACCACCCTCCCCTCCCAACCCCCCACCCCAATTCCACATGTAGGGCAATGCCATCCAGGTGGGCTCATGTAAAACTGTCAAGTCTTTTGAAATAGGGACTAGGACTTCTCTCCTGTCTCTAGATTAAGGGGATGTGTCCACAAGGTCATTTTGTGCACCAGGAATACATCTTGGTTCAACTGTCTGAGGTCCCTTAGACTGCTCAGTCCTTCTGGCTGAGACCCATATTCAGGGGGGCCTGAGTAAGTCCCATGCTGGATTCCCAGCTATCAGTCTGGGGGCCCATTAGCTCCTCCTTGTTCAGGTCAGTTCTCTCTGTGTGTTTCTGCAATCTGGTCTTGTCCTCTCCATTTGCATGTGGATTCTAGTTCGACTCAGTGTTTAGGTAAAGGTGTTTGCTTCTGTTCCCAAAAGGTACTAGATAAGGGCTCCATAATGGTAGATAACTTAGTTTTTGATCTCACTATCCTGGAAGGGCATTTATGGTAGCCATTCCACGATTGCTCAAAATGTTAGTTGGTGACAGTCTTGTAAGTCTCTAGACCTTTCTTGAGGTTCAGTATTCTCTTCAAACCAATAATGGCTCCCTCTTTTATGTTTGCTCTCTCTCTCTCTTTCTCTCTCTCATTCTCTCTGTCTTCCTCTGAATCAATCTTCCTAATCACACGTTCTTTCCTCTCCTCACCTTTAAGCCCTTTCATAATACCATTTGGTCCTGAATACAATGATGCATGATAAAAATTAGAAGGCAAACAATTTATAAGATAAAAGATAACTTTCATGCATACATCTTGCTAAATATTAAAAACAAATCCTCCCTTTATTCAGTCTTAAAGCTTTTTGATTGAAAAAACTCTGCTTTTTGTAACACATAAGAAAATGCACTGTGCATTATCCTATCACTGATTTTCAACTATAAATGTATGTAGGATCAGCTTGTACTCTGTTTCAGGCAGTCTGGCGTGATCAAACCACATTAATCTGGAAGGAATCCACATCTTTTCATTTTCTGTGGAAACAAAAATAGAAATCCTTTTCCCCAGTAACTTGTCCTTCAACTTAAGTTCTGGAGTCAATGCATTTTTTAAATTTAATTTATTATTTTACATGTCGATCCCAGTTCCCTCTCCCTCACTTCCTCCCTCCCTCCCTCCCAACCCCCCTCACTCCCTCCCTTCCTCCCTCACTCCTTCACTCCTTTTACCCTCTCTTTTACCCTCTCTGCCCTCTCACATGCACTTTAACACCATCCCATCCCCCCATCCTAATTCCATATGTAGGGGAATGCCATCCAGTTGGGGTCATGTAGGTCTGACAGGTCATGTGAACTAGGGACTAGGGCTTCTCTCCTGTCTCTAGATTAAGGCAGTTATCCCTCCATGGGGGATGTGTTCGCAAAGTCCTTTTGTGCTCCAGGGATACATCCTGACTCCACTGTCTGAGGTCCCTTAGACTGCTCAGTCCTTCTGGCTGAGACCCATATTCAGTGGGGCCTGAGTCAGTCCCATGTTGGCTTCCCAGCTATCAGTCTGGTGGCCTGTTAGCTCCCCCTTGTTCAGGTAAGCTGTCTCTATGTGTTTCTGTCGCCCGGTCTTGTCCTCTCCATCTGCATCTGAGTTCTACTTCGACTTAATGTTTATCTAAGGGTGTAATTCTATGTATGTTTTTATGCATGTTTTGTGCTCAATCTTATCCAGTGCCTTAGCAGTCAATGACAGGGTGTCAGATTCCTTAGAACTGAAGTTACAGACACTAGCGAGCCACTGTGTGGGTTCGAGAAATTCAGCCTAGATCTGTGAGAATAACAGCCACTGCTTTAATCACTGAGTCATTGCTACCATCTGTACTTGAACTTCAATTCAAAAGGGAAACTAGAGATATATTTTCCATTTGCATGTGTACACATATGTATATTTTGATATATTATTGGAAACAAAATATGAAGATAATATGATGAGATCAAAATTTGTTTCTACTTAAAAACAAAAGAGTAAATAGTTAAAAAGTAAAATTAAATGAAAACATTGTATTTTTTTGTTGTTATGAAGAGAAAAAATATGAGACTTCAACTTGTTTCTTTAGTAACAGAAGTAACAAGCCAATAGGGGGCATGAGAGCACTGCTGTGACCATGATGCTGGCCAGCTTGATTAGCAATACTTTTTATCTGATGTTCATAAAATACTTAAAGTATCACAATAGCTGGCCTTGGCACTTGCAGTTTCTTCACAGGAACTAGTTGCTGAAAGTTGGCATATAAATAAAATGCTGTAATTCTTTGTAAGGTTAATGAATCATATATTCTGATTAGCAAGGCCTGTACAGAAGAGAGATGAAGTCTGGGTATTCAAATGAAAGTAATTCAAATGAACACAGAGCAGAAAATAAAACTGTGACACACACACACACACACACACACACACACACACACACACACACACACACACAAATGACTCTATTACCAAAAGATAACATGTGCTGTTAAGGTATTTTCCCTGTAACCGAGGGATCACTAGTTAATTGTCTGACTCCTTGCTTTTACATTTGCCACTGTAAAGACTTGTGTCTCTTCCCCTGAGACAAGAAAATGTCTAAGGAAAGTCTAAAACAAAATGAGGCTGAATCCCTGGGCTTTACCATCTTTCAAGATAAATCTAATGCTATTACAACTTGTTTTTATTTATATGCCATCATTTGGATAATTATCTGTACTGGAATTTCCAATAAAATATTATTAACAGGTGTTTCAAGAAGGACAAAAGAAATAAAGAGGAGCATTGTAATCGAACTATTGTTCCCTGTATCCTAAATAAACTCTAAAGTACCCAGAACCTTAAGGCAAGATTCAGAGCTGAATAGAACTCCTGCTATGAGACTAACTTGGAATTGTCCAGAAAGTTCTTGCTTCTGTTGATGGGGAGGCTGAATTGACATGAATTGTTTGTGGAGAAAATAGATCAAAATGAAGCAAGTGGTCAGAATTTCATGCACAGAGGGACAATGGTCCATTTCCATCCTTGGGATGGATTTTTGGTTATTAAAAAATCAGCTCATTCTCATAGAAGTCATTCATTTACTGGTTTGAGTCCATATTTCTGTTTCACTGGGGTATAATGAAGATTTACTACTAAGCTCCACTTTTTTCCCTTTCCCTTTGTATTTCTCTGAAAAATGAATTTGAATTATCAAATAGGAATTTACACAATACATCCTGTTATACTAAGGTTTGAAGTAACTATTGTGGACCCATTGATAGACATCTCAGCATAGGAAAGAGAATACATTAGTTTATGATCTGTGAGGGTTTAGTAAATCATAATAAAGATGGAATGGAAAAGTAGAACAGCTTACCTTGACTGCCAATAAACGGAGTGGAGCAACAAGAGGGAATGCATAGTGTCATATCTCTGGGTGACCTATGTCCTTCAGCCAGCCCCACTTTCTTAAGATCCTGTACCATCTTTTCAAATTTTAGATCTATCAATGAACCAAACTATTAATAAAGTCAGATGTCTATCTCTATAAAGGACCCCACAGATACATATGCAGAGCTATGTTTTTACTGATAACCTAGGCATTTGTCAATCCAATCATGTTGACAATCAAATGTGACCATCACATCTATCCCATATAAACGATTTCTTGAGTATTGTGAGGGATGAATCATCTTAAGACTTTGGTATATGTTGGAGATGCTTGAAAATTTTCCCTTAAAATAAGGCACCTATGTAACAGTTTCTTTTATAGTTCTATAGTTGACATGAGCAAGAGATTATTCATATCTTTCATGCTATTATTTAAAATGGATCCCAAATCTATGAGAGCTTTAACCAAATTGTAAGGAGACAAGAAGATCAGGATTGACTGAGAAAATAAAGAAGCAACTGCCTACGCTTTACCACTGCAATTCTCTCACCCATTTTCTTCTCCTTCTTCCACCTTTTTGTTGTTGGCAGTGGTATTGTGAATATATTAGTTCTGCTTCATCCTTGGTTTCTTGTGTAGTTGGATTATCTGTTGCCTACATTTTTGTGGACATACTTACCTTCCTTGGGTTGGAGTTTTCCTTCCAATACTTTCTGTAGGGCTGGATTTGTAGATACATATTGGGAAAATCTGGTTTTGTCATTAAATATCTTGTTCTCTCCATCTATATTGATTGAGAGTTTTGCTGGATATAGTAGCCTAGGCTGGCATCCATGTTCTCTTAATACTTGTAGAGCATCTATCCAGGACCTTCTGGCCTGGAATGTTTCCATGGAGAAGTCAGGTGTAATTTTGATAGGTGTGCCTGTATATGTTACCTGTCCTTTTTCCTTCGCTGCTCTTAATATTCTTTCTTTATTCTGTATGCTAGGTGTTTTGATTATTATATGTCGAGGGGTCTTTTTTCCTTGGTCCAGCCTATTTGGGGTTCGGTATGGTTCTTGTACTTTCATGGTCATGTCCTTCTTCAGATTTGGGAAGTTTCCTCGATGATTTTGTTGAATATGTTTTCGGCTCCTTGAACTGGGCTTCCTCACCTTCGTGTATGCCTATTATTCTTAGGTTTGGCCTTTTCATGGTGTCCCATATTTCCTGGATGTTTTGTGTTAAGGATTTGTTGGATTTATGATTTTCTTTGGTCGATAAATCTATTTCTTCTAGTTTATCTTCTGCGCCTGAGATTCTCTCTTCTGTCTCTTGAATTCTATTGGTTTTGCTTGTGTCCGTAGTTGCCGATTTTTTGCCCAGCTTTTCAATTTCCAGCATTCCTTCCGTTTGTGTTGCCTTTATTTTCTCAATTTCAGTTTTCAAGTCTTGAACCTTTTCCTTCACCTGGTTAATTGTTTTTCCTTGGCTTTCTGTACTTTCTTTACTTAAGAAATTTGTTCATTTCTTCCACTGTTTTGTTTGTTTTTTCCTCCATTTCTTTAAGGGATTTTCTCACATCTTCTTTGAGAGCCTCTATTATTTTTATGATTATAACTTTTAAGTCGTTCCCTTCTGCTTCCTCTGCTTTGTTGTTGTGTTCCATTCTAGTTGGTGTAGATTCCCTAGATTCTGGTGGTGTCATGCTTGTCTTTCTGTTGTTAGGTGTTCTCTTGTATTGCCTTCTTCCCATAGCTTCTTCTAGTAGGTGTTGGTGGTGTATCCACCCTCTCCCTATGGTACTTCCCCGATGGGCTTATGTGGGTCTGAGATTCAATATCTGTAGCTCTGTGTGGTCCAAGCTCTCTAGGAGGTTGCTCCGCAGTCAGAGATCCAGGGATGGGTCAAGGATGAGGATCCAGAAGATGTAAGCAGGTACTCACAGTGGTCCTCTGGCCAATAGCTCTGGCCAATAGCTGGTGGAAGAGGGCAATGACTGAGCTGGAACTTGAGAAGGTTTTGCAGGATAGTGGGATCTCAGTGGAAACTGGCACTCTCCAGCTGAGAACTCCTTTTTTGGCAGAGGCCAGGATTTGGGGGTCAAGGATCTTGCCCTCAGGAACTCTGAGTGGACCCACAGAGATAGGCAGATCTCTGGGAGGGGCCCGGGACTCCAGCAGACGACTGGAGGCGGGGTCAGAGACCAAGCCGGTGGCGGGTGGTCCTGAGCGGATAGTTAGGTCTCCTTTGTTCAGAGTTACTCCGAGAAGTCTCCAAAGTAGCATGGACTGTTGGCTCCACCCTCTGTCCCTGTGCTCAACCAGAGCAGCAGGACCATGGGTGGGGTAGGGCACAGGGTATGGGGGGTAGGCTGGCAGTGGGGATGGGCGGGGGTGTATTAGAGCTCCAAGGGTGCTCTTGATGGGGACTGGAGACAGGAGCAGCAGGATCAGGGGCCAACCCAGGGATTTCAGGTGGGGGAGGGGGGAAAAGAGGTTGTAGGGGACAGGCAGCCCTGATTGGGCCCAGACTCACCTCTGGCCAATAGCCGGCAGAAGAGGACAAGGGCTAAGCTGGAACTTGAGAAGGTTTTGCAGGAAAGTGGGATCTCATTGGAAACTGGCGCTCTCCAGCTGAGACCTAGTTCTTTGGCAGAGGCCAGGATTTCGGGGTCAAGGATCTAGCCCTCAGGAACTCCGAGTGGATCTGCAAAGATCGAGGTTTTTCTTTTGTTGCTTTTTTTTTTTTTTTTTTTTTTTTTTTTTTTTTTGGCATGTGTACTTATTTGTGTGTTTTGTGCTCATTCTAAAATCAATATGTGGAGGTCAAAGAAAAGTTTTTTGGACTTGCTTATTTTCTTCCCTAGTGAATTTCAAACTTTTGGTTGTCAGACCTGATGATATGTCTCTATACCTGCCTAGCTATTTTAGACATCCTCCTTCAAGATTCTTAACAAATTTTTGATTATTTGTTCAATGACCAATAAGGCCTGGGGTTCAAGATTACTTTACAATTTTAAGGTGAGGAAGGTAATAATGGAGCAACATTTATTTTTTTTTATTTTAACGATGATATAGGTGGAAGAATTGTTTGTTATAAACAAGCCACATTATGAATCTGTTTAATCATGCAAGAGAAGTAATGTTTTGTTTTGAGTTTTTAATGTGAGGGTTGTAAGCCAAGGCTTTGTTCGTGCTTGCTCTCTGCTGTGCCACTTAGTTACATTCTCAGGCCAGAGATAGTTTTAATAATTAAATTAGATCCACTTAATGATATACTTATCTCGTTTGATGACTATGATCTTCCTTTTACTGCTTGTAGACAGCAATGCAGGCCAAAAAATAAAATAAATAATTAACACACACACACACACACACACAATAAAATACATATTAAGAACAGAATTTTAAAACCAACTAAACAATAACAACAACAAAAATAGAGGTCTGTGGACATGTACCTTGCATGCCCCAAAGGCCCACATGCTTATTAAGTTTGGGTTGACTGTACAGGCGTACTAAACCAAATCAAGCACTAAGTATTGATTGACACCAACATCTGCAAGCTGTTGTAATGCATGGAGAAGTCAATAAGAGAACAAGTTTTTTTATGCAAGCAAAGATAAAAAACTTGATGCATGGCTGTGAACAATGATGGTAGTTTCCCTAGTGTCTTCAAACAACTAAAGATGGTTAGGTACTATGGGAAGATTTTTTTCTTAATGTAGACTCACAAAGTTTCAAGTAAAGATGGGTGAATGCAAACGAGAATGGCAGATCTACAGACATGTGACAAAGTGTATGTGAACACTGTGGGTGGACAGCCACGAGTGACAAAGAACATGGATGGAATTTAATGACTTTATTTGGTCCATGACTCTGAGGCTGACCTGCAGCATGGACCTACTGCTACTGCTCTCACCATGAGGGAAGAATGAGCTGCAAGTACAAAATCCATTCATGCCCAGGGGGCCTCTGAGAGTAAGGCATTGACATTGGTGAGGTGTGTGGAAGTCTGAAACCTGTGTGGATTCCACCCATGCCCCCTGCGCTGCCTAGCCACAAGATGACTCTGACTCTGAGCAACAGATATGTGATGATCCAGTACTTATGGTTCTTCAGAAAGCTGAAACCTTGAAACAGACCAATGATTTCTTGTGATAAGTATTTGCATGTTTGGGCAACACACACACACACACACACACACACACACACACACATATTATGTGGCACATTGCAGCTTGCAATGCTACTTCAGTGAACAAACATCCAAAGGAGACATGGGAAAGATGGAAGAACAGAGTTGCACATGCATGTTGGAAGGAGGTAAAACTACAGGCACCAGGACAGTGACAGCTGTGGGAGAAGGATATGATAATATGGGAGCATATTATTGCTGATCAGGCCAGTATGGCATGTGCATCAGTCTGGAGCTAGCACAGGTTATGACCCTGAACACATTGTGTAGCTGCAAGATTTCCCTAGCTCAGAGCAGCAACAGGATGTCCAAGATGAAGAATTGTCTAGTTTCTGCATTAGGCCTCCTTAAAAGGCCAGGTGCCCATGGAGGACATGCTGATATCTGATCCATACTACACTTCATGGACATGCTGGAATCCATGGTCCCGGCCTTGTTATTATGGGCCTTGTTATTAAGTGATTGCTGTTGCCACATAAGCCTATGGTGATGTCCAAGGTACTCCTTCAGTAGGGGCCATGTTAAGGTCAATGGCCCCTGTTCCCAACCAATGACATTTGGATGGATATTTGTTATCTTTCTGAAGCTATGCTGGTGTCTGTACTCTGCTGCCACCTGAATCCAGTTGATATCTATGGCCCATGCAATATGTAGACAGAAATCATGAGGAAATTTATGATTCGTGCTGCTGCTTACTAAGGGTAAGAAAGCTCCTGGAAAGTGGAGTTGGGTTGCATTATGTGAAACTTCCAAATAATCAATAAAAAGTACTATTTTTAAAGAAAAAAAAACTAAGCTAATCACAGAAATCCCAACTTAACACTCAGTGTTCCCCTGCTCTACAGGTCTTACTTCAAGACAATAACAATGGTTTTGGAACATAAATGTTTCTATTCAAATTCTAGGAAACTTGATTCGGACCAGGTATTAGTCACAAGTTCTTCTAATCTTCCTTCTCATTTACTCCCTAGAAGACACCAAATCTATATCTAAATTTTACCTTTGCATTTATCTCAGCCCATAATGCAGTTTCATGGTAAACTGACAATGTTCCATCACATTCAAATTTCCATACTGTAGCTGAGAGCTTGACTCTGATAAACTTTGCCTATCCCTGGTGCCTAAAGAATCCCTCCTTTTTAAAATTTTATATTCTTATCCATGTATTTGGCCCTGCATTCTTTTAATGAGTTACAAATTTTAGACAAATGTCAGCCCTAAGTATTTCTTCCCTGTCTCTGTTTATCACCACTATCCAATCTTAAATCATTTATATTGGTGAAGTTATCGTTCATTTACTGAGAGTAACTTTTGCCAAGTAATTATATCATAGTTAATAGTTAATTGATTCATTTATATTAATTGAACAGTTATTTGTTCATAAGTAGAAGAAATTGCAGGGAGGATATTTTCCACTAATTTTCAAGTTTGTATTTGTGTCAAGTGCCTTCATTTTGATTGCTTGAGCATTGCAAGAGTCACTAGTGTGTAACTCAACAGGACTTTTCCCTGTTTTGTTTTGTCGTTTGGAATAGGTGAGAATTGAAGAAAGAATTGCTTGCTTTCATTTTTAGATATAAATGGTCCATGAAAACAGAGAGAACATTAACCTTGATTTGGTTTTATTTAAAATTGATAATATTCATGAAAATGCTGTGTGGATTCATATATTGAAGTACATTCTCATTAACGGGTGTCTCATTTTGCTTGGATAGAGAGTAACTGGCTATTCATGAACGAGAAGGTACTGCCAGCCCAAAGAAATACATTCACTCTTATGAATACAAATTCATCTTTGTGAGCCTTAGTGAAGCAGTAAGTTCATTCACTCATGGTAACAAATTAGAGACATCTGTATACTGGAATTTATACTGTGTAAATTATGGACTGATTTGCCACTGAGAAATTCTGTCCCAGTCCCTTATCTATCTCATAAATAGGGGCAGAATTCAGAGAGGGCAGGGAAGGTGTGCATCTCCCCATCCTTAAAAACATCTCTAGGTCTAGATCTTGAGAACCTCTATTCTCCCTTCAATAAAGAATAGTTATAAACAAAGCCTCAGAATGGCCGCATTGTGGGGCAACATTGCTGTTATGTTTTGACACCATGGTCAAATGCTGCATTATGTTTGTGCTGGTTTCCAGCTTTACTTAGTATATAAACTTCAGTAATTCTTTATCCATATATATTTGAATGTTTCCTCTGTTTCTGATATGTTCGTGTATTGGAAATATTGGCTATAAATATACTTGCAAAAGTTCAGAGAGCAAAAGAAACAGCAAATAATAAGCAACATACAAAACAAATGAGAACCCAATTTGAAAGGGTGCAATTACACTAAGAACCAAATTGGCCTGGCAAAGTATGGAATAAAAAAACTGTTTAAAATGTGAGAAAAATATCTTTGATGAGGTGAAACTTAGCTCAATAGCAAAAGACTTGGAAGGAATCAGTAGACCTGTGTTCATTAGAAATGAGGGAAGCCGTGAATACTATTTCTACCCTTGTTTCCTTATTTCTGTAGAATAACATTTCTATGGAATAACATGCCAGACACTGTTTTTAAAACAGCTTCACAGACTGTGGTTTTCTCCTGCAGTGGATATTCCTCACTCATGACTTTTGTTCAGTATATAACACCAAGTAAAGTGGTTATTTGTTTCCAGCAGCCTGTCATATAAGTCACATTCTCAAAACTAGAATCAATTGTAAATCTGACAGCATAGTGACAGTAAAGCTCACTTAGCTTTAAACTGCCTTTGAGAGAACACAATGGAGTTGTGAATAACATTCTCACTTTTCCTAGATGGCTCCTGTGATTTGTTAATTATTTGAGGAAGTTCATGGTCAAAAGGAAGAAAATGTAGAATTCTTCAGCATGAGCATGTAAGATGAGAGTTTGGATTTGCTTTTTTTCTATTCATTATTGTAGCTTCCAGCTGGCTATAAATGTTTAATTGAATGTTTCCTTGGATCTCTAAATAGTCTTCGTATTCACCTGCATAAACAAAGATATATTTACAGACTTAATAATGCTCCAGAGAAAAGCTCAGTAACGAATACATTAAAGTACCTTAAAGGTTAAAGGTGTTCACATAAGTAACTTATGGCTTAAGAATGACATGATTCTGAAGATTTCGTTCAGATATAAGTAAGATGCATATAGTAAGTACTGTGTTTCATACTAAGAATACTATTACTGCAAATGTAAACAAATACATACACTCAAATATTCATAAGATGTGTGTATATATCTATAGGGTATAGTCCTACCCTTTATCTATGTACAGTATATTTATCTATGTCTCAATGTCTTTACTAATGTCTGTATTTTTGTATGTGTTATTTTAAAAGTTTGATGCACAAAGCTAAAATGCCAAGTATGCAGTAATCCTTCTAGAAAGGCTATTTGTCTGTGAAATGTAATGGAATATTAATTTAAGATGTGTTACATTTGTTTATGCTATGGAACATTTGTTTAATGATGCAAAAATGTGTGCTATCCTTTTATGTTGCATTTGTATAACTCTGTAAAGCTGTGTTTCTTTGCCTGTCTAAAACACCTAATTGGTCTAATAAAGAGCAGCATAGTCAATAGCTAGGCAGAAGAGAGAAATAGTTGGGGCTGGCAGGTAGAAAAAATAAATAAAAGATTGAAGAGAAAGGTAAGATGCCCGGGGCCAGCCACCCAGCAACACAGCCAGCTATGGAATTAAAAAAAGGAAAGAATGATATGTAGACTAAAGAAAGGTAAAAGCCCAGAGGCAAAAGGTAGATTGGGTAATTTAAGTCAGCAATGCAGGCTAGAAACAAGCCAACAAGCCAAGCTAAGGTCAGATGTTCACAAGTAAGAAAAAATATGTATATATGTGTGACATATACGCATGTGGCATAATGTGACATATACATATATACTTATATATTTATATATAAAATAGTGAGAGGAAAGGAGAAAAAACAGAGACTGTTTCTTTTTCCCTTTGACTTATTTGTGACTGAAATTAGGAAATCTATGTAATAATATATTTTCAATAGAAGGCAGAAATTATTCACACCTGCTTCAAGACTTCATATCCATAGAATCATCTCATAAGCCTCTTTTGTGTTTCTGCTCAAACTGACCCTGTGTGTCAGTGATGTGGTTGAGCCCATTATCCAGTTCTTCACTTGTTTTACTTTCTAGTTTCATTTATATGTAATTTTTATTTAAATTTGAAACAAGCTTGTTTTATATAACAATCCCAATTCCTGAACCCACCCCTGTATCTCCTCCACCAACTACCATTCAATCCTCTTTCTGCTCCCCAAGGAGGGTGAGGCCTCCCATGGGGAATCTTCAAATATTGTCCTATCATTTGGAGCAAGGCCGGGGCACTCCCCCATATCTAGGCTGAGGGATTATCCCTTTATGTGGAATGGGATCCCAAAGTCTATTCCTATTAATAGGGATAAATACTGATCCACTACCAGATGCCCCATAGACTGCCCAGGCCTCCCAACTTACACTACATTCTAGGAATATGGGTTAGTCCTATGCTGATTTCCCTGCTATCAGACTGGAGTCCATGAGTCCCCCCTTGTTCAGGTTCAGGTCAGCAGTCTATGGTTTTCTCTAACCTAGTCTTTACCCCTTTCCTCATAACTCCTCCCTGTCTGCAACTGAATTCTAAGAGTTCCACTGAACATTTAGCTGAAGGTGTCTCCTGCTTCTATCACCTACTAGATGAAAGTTCTAGGATGGCATGTAAGTTTGTTATACTTGTCATTATCAGGGAAGGGCATTTAAGGTAGCCTATCCACTATTGCTTACATTATTAGCTGGGGTCATCCTTGTAGGTTTCTGGACATTTCTCTGGTGTCAGTTTTCTCTTCAAAACTATAATGGCTCCCTCTATTATGGTATCTCTTTTCTTGCTCTCATCCTTTCATCCCCCAACTCAATCTTCCTGGTACCACATGTTTTCCTCTCCTCCCCTTCTCTTGTTTTCTAACTCCCACTCCACTTACTACCCCCTCCACACTCCCAACATTCTCAGAGGGTATTGTCTCTCTCTCCTTCTGTGGGGAACCTTGTATGAATCCTAGAGGACATTTTTAGTAATCTAGATTAATCATTCATTTATGAAGGCTTTTTTTAAAAGTATTGATGTTGTTTTTGTCCTTTAATATTTTTCTATTAAATGTTATTTATTTATTAATTTGGGGTATGTGTGTTTACATATCTTAGTGTATATATAAGTTAGAAGACTATATGATCAATTTGATTCTCTCCTTTCATTATGTAGGTTTCAATATTCAACTCCTTTCAAAAGGATTTGTGGTAAATTTCTTTCACAATGAGCTGTTTCAGTAGTCTGGATTATTTATTATTTTGACATTAATTTGAAATAAAATTATAGTAATTTTCAGTGACCTTCATCTTTGAAATTTTTTACTTGAAGATTAACTGTAATTAGAACCATACATTTCTGAAGATGCGTCAAAAAGTGAGAATGAATGACATGATAGAATAATGGATATTTTTCTGTTATTCTTTTTCTTTCTTTTTTTCTTTTTACTTTTTTCCTTTAACATTGCCAAAGAGAGGATATCTACTATATTCAGTAATGGAACAAAAACAAGATGAAGTTGCTTCTCTGTGAAGGTATTCTCTGGAAAGTATTGAAGGCAGGAGAGATATTTTCAGAACTCATTGAAGCATACCTTCAAACAACATAACTACTTGGGACCTGCTGTGAAACAAGGTCTCAGACAAACAAGCCTGGCAGGTGGTACTGAGGTGCCAAATAGCTGTTTCTGATTGTTATCTTCAAGAAGAATGCAAAAGTAGGTTTGGAATGTCAAACAATAATATACTCTTCAGCAAAAAGCCATGGAGACTCTCCCTAAAGACACAAAGGATATGGAATGCAGCTTGTCTATTTTCTGTTGAACATAATACCATGTCAAAACACTCATTCACAGACTGGTGTATATGCTTAACTGTCATCTTACTATAGTGAACAGTGGTGGGAGAAGAAGGAATTCTCTAAGACATTAAGTCAAAAATCAAAATAGACTGCAAGGTACACTTAGAAATTTAAAGGATATATATATATATACACACACACACACACCTCTGGAAGGTATTCTTAGTTCTCTCTGCTAGTGTGAACTTGCTCTGATTTACAACTCTACAGGACCTGTAATGATGGAACTCCTCATGCATTCTTTAGGTAATGCTCTACATATTTGACAGATTAACAGTAGTCTTTTATATTTCCTTGACAACTTACCAAATGTTAGAATAAATGCGGAACTATAGAAAATATTTTCTAGCTAAGCCTTCAAAGACATCTGAAAGTAACTGCGAGCAAAGGTTAAAACTTCTCAAATAAACATTTCTACTGGTGTCTAGTTGGAGGTGTCATAAAATGATTTATTAACCATTTTCAGATATTTAGGTTGGGGTTAACTCTTAGTTAACGCTGAGTCATGAGTTATTGACTTAAAACCCAGGTACAATAAAAGATAATAAAATGAATCAATTAATATATACATAATTTCAAATATTTGGTACAGTTGACAATTCTCCAATTGTTTATAATTGTGCCTTAAGTATCTCCAAGTTCTTTACAGTAGAAATCAGTTTCTCAAACATACTCTGTTTTGCCATATTTAGGATGTTTGATTAATTGCCACTTAAGCAGAGCATATTTCAAAATGAAAGTGGCCACTGTTATAATAACTAATTAACAAAGAAAGTAAATATTAGAAATGTCATGGCAAATGAATAACTCAATTTCTACCATACTGATTTTCTTGAAATAAAAAAAAAATATACCTCACTGTGATCTGTCTCAATAGAGAGTAAAATGAATAGCCTTTATTTCCACTTAAATTTAGACATGTGAATAAAAACCAAACTTACATAATTCATTTATTTATTCATAATTCACAGTGATTGTTTCATTAATGCAATCTTATAGATAATAATTTATTAATTTCTCTCTATCTTGTTCTCTACTTACCAGTTTGAATTCTTTGACACAAGAGGATATATATGTATGTATGTATATATCTATTATGTAAGATATGTGTCACATATATATATATATGTGTGTGTGTGTGTGTGTGTGTGTGTGTGTGTGTATGAGCATGATCAAAATAAAAGAAAGATAATTGAACAGAGCATGTATTTTCTTATAAACTCACTTCTGTAATTGATTGTCAGTTTCTTCATGATTACTATCTTCCAATAGACCAGATTCATTTTGCTAATTCATGTCATGTTTAATGATACTGCAATCAAAATACTCTATCATTCTTTAGGAGGAAGAATTTTCTTATTAAGTCAACAAGGACATATGATTGGGTTACATTTATTTTTCTTCCTAGTATAACTGTCAATGGATTATAGGCCAAGATCTTATCTTCTTATAGTATATGAAATCTTATACAAAGTAATTATTCTCTTATCTTTTCAACTGGGTATTTTCTCATCTTCTCCTGTTCAGTGCTCATTTTTACACATAAAACCAAAGTGGGTTACTGAATCCATTATTTACACTGATGGCCTGAGAGTAAAGACAATAAAAACAATTTTTTTGGGGGGGTAATTCTCAATTAGATAGGCACAATAAAAATCAGGAAAACTAATTGTATCACTACATTGAATTTAGTACTCTCAATTGTGTTTAGCTTTATAAATGGATGATAAATCCTCAGATTGTTTTCTCAAATTTTCTTATTTGAAGGAAAGTCATTTCTTCCCTTACATATCTGTGAAATTTTACCTTGTTGTTCTAAGTATGCCAATTATTAATTATAGATATGATTCACAAGAAAGTTTTAAAGATTCATCAAATCTTTAAAATGCCCTTCAAGAACACTCCTTAAATAGTACTGGGTAAACAATTACTGATTTATTTTATTCAAAATAAATTTCACAATCACTGAGCACAATATTTGAATTAAATAAAGCAGTAGTATATTATAATGCTTTACTACATTTGGGTGTATTTTCTAGAGCTATTTCCAGTCATATGAAGAGGTGAATCAATGGGATATTATACCATTTCTGTCATTGAAATTGCTCTAACAGAATGACAGAACATTCTATGAATACAGAGACATCGGGCTTTAGAAATACTGTCTACTTTTAGATTTTAAGGGACTAGCCATGAAAAAGTTTATCTTCTTATTGCAAACACCAAGTAGAAAATTGAATTATTGCCTAATGGATATAGAATAAATACATGTTGTTGGAAATATCAAGATATAATCATGACAGTACTGAGAAACATATCAGAAACAACTCCCATTGTTGATTTTTTTTCCTATTTTATTGTTTAAATTTAAAACAATCTTACTTCACATACCAATCTCTGTTCCCTCTCCTTCCTGTCTTCTCATGTCTAGTACAAAGCCCCCACCTCAACCTTTATCCACTCCCTAAGGAGGTTAAGGCCTCCACTGGGGTTCATCAAAGTCTGCCATATCCTTTGGGGTAGGGACTAGGTGCTTCCCTATGTATCTAGGCTGAGAAAGTATTCCTAGTGCACTAGGAATATATTCTGGTTCCATTGTCAGATGCCCCATAGATTGCCATGGCCTCCCAACTGACACATTCAGGGGGCCTGGTTTGGTCCTATGCTGGTTCCCCAGCTATCAGACTGTGGTCCACCTGCTCCCACTTACTCAGATTGTTTATGTTTAATTAGGAACATTTTCATGATTGTGAAAATCTTAACATAAAATTGCTTGAAAACAAAGGTCCTCAATGTCAATTATAAGCTTGTTTCCTTTTTTATACTCCACCAAAAACATTATTTTCCTTATAGCCATCTTTTGCTATTTTAGTCAAATAAGCCTTCCTGACTTTAAGAACACACACAAGAATTTTCATTCAAATGTAGAACTACTTTGATGGACAATTTAAGTGTCACAGGGTCATTTCTAATATAATATAAGTTGTAAAACTTACTTCTCTTAAGAAACTTGTTCTTGGAGTTTGAGAGGTCACTAAGAGCTTTGTAGAACTTGCTGTTCTCCCACTGAACCTAGGTTTGATTCACAGAATCCAGATGGCAGTTCATTGCTGTCTGTAACTCAAATTCTAGCAGATTTGATGCCTTCACCTGACCTCTATGGAATATTTAATGCCTTCATCTGACATCTATGGAGACTAGTCACACATACTGTACACATGCATAAATGCAGGCAAGCATTTTAAAAAACTTTAATAATCCTTCAGTATTGTTCTTAAATGAATTATATTACTTGATTACAATTATATCATATTGGTAGCTTTATAAAGAAATACATAAAGCAAGATAAATCCACTCAAAGCAATGCAATTTTATAGAACCTATGTAAAATGTTCTCCTTGATATATAATTATTACTAATGTTATTATAAATTTGATAAGATTAATATAACACAATTCGTTAAAGACATCTAAACAATAAAACATTGCAATTTTTTTTCCTTCCAAGTTTCCTTAAGTTTCAGTACATCAAAAGCTATCACATTAGTCTTCTTTTCTACACAGTTTAAATTATATGTGTGGGCATACAAATGAGAAAAGACTTTGAAACATAGGAGATGTTTTTTTGTGATACAACATGAAATGGCAAATAGCAGCCTGAATAAAATACTAAAGTAAATGAATATAATACTCTTACATAAAGTTCCAGAAAGCACATTTCCTGCCATGCTTAGTTAGGGAAAAACTTTAAAAAAAAAAAAACTTATTATCTTATAAGTAATACTAAATGAATTGAATTATTGGCAACAATGCTGATTTATAAAGAAATTTTAAGTAACATTCTTTAGAAACCAATACATTGTAGATCCCATTATGTGCGTGTTATGCATATTCTTCATTATACAAGGAACACATGTAATTCAAATATTTAACTCTGTTATTGCTTACACAGGGTGACTAATGCATGAATATCTCTTCTAGTCTTAACCACATTCTACTACTAATAGTTATGAAGTTACTAGATGTAAACATGTTGCTTAAGTTCTCTATGCCTCATTTTCTATGTATAAAATATGGAAGGAAGGTTACTTATCACAAATTTCTTATGATAGAATAAAGGTTCATAACATCTGATACAAATTTGCCTACTATACAACATAAACTCATTATAAATATCTTAATTATAATCCACATAAATGATTTCATTTAAATACCATTCTTATTTTAGGACATAAGGATTAATTTAATATTGCCTCTAAGAAAGCAATTAAATTTGATGAATTATAGTCCCAGTAAAGATTTTATCTTAACCCAGTTTGATCAGAATATAAAACACATCATTTTTCCTCATAGAAAATATTGTTTCCCAATTAATGTATTACTGTTGAAATCTTATGAGTTAATATTTATGTATACAAAAATGTGACTAGGTTTGAAAATAATATCATATTTTTCTTTTTAAAGACAGATCTAGAAAAGAGGGTTGTGAGGAAATTAATTTATACAATTAGTTCAACCATATCAACTGAAAAAGTCTAATTCTCCTGTCCTTCTTTACAACACTGTCAAAAAAAAATCTACAGCATATGTGTCAATAAATTTCTGCATTTCTCTATTGTCTTTAAATTTATAATTTTGTAGTGCTTGAGATTGTGGTATATGTGGAAAGTGTGTTAGATCTGAGTCACAATCCAGCCTCAATTGTTTTATTTTTATATGAATTTATAATTTGATATCAACAAAATCAACAGATTGAGTCCTCAGATGCATGCCACATTCTATATAAATATCCTATAAGTATTTAGTTAAACTTTTCCATATGTATATTTCTATACCCATATAAAAATATATACAGACTCTTACACATGTATATGTTCAAAGTAAAGTTTTATTTTATGTTTTGTAGAATTATGAGCCCTTGTTTGTCATTAACTTCCTTAAGGTTTGACAGAATTATTTTATACAAAATTACAATTTTTGGAGATGGTATAAACAAACCAAATAAACACAGTTCTGATATTTTCTTCTCAAGTTGTATGCCTTCTGCATAATTATCATGCTTAAGATGTTTGATATATGGAAATTTTATATTGACATGCATCTTCAAGTTATACTATAAGATGCCTATTTCCTACTGTATAGCATTTATGAAGAATTACTTTTCTTTGAAATATTATAAATTACAGTTAATAAGTACTATTGTGTGTATGGGTCCATAAGAATAACAAACAAAAACTCTGGGTCTGAACCAAAAATAACTTACTAAATAAAATTCAACAACCACAACAATACCTCACTAATGTTCCCGGGGTATACACTCCTACCGAAGTATATAGTCACTCAGTGAAATGGTAAGGACACATGCAATGTATTGCATAAAGAAAGAAAAATGCTGATACTTATAAATCCATTTTGTTTCATTCATTGACCTCTATATAATTGCTTTGGACTGCTTTGATACAGAGAATAGTACTAGATAGCTTATACAAAACAGAAACTGCATATATTCATGGAGACTAAAGGGTTCATGCTCCAGGCTTGACATATGTTATTTGATGAAGCCTCAGTGTCTATTTCAAGTGATTCTTTTGAAGTCCAAGTCCAATAGACCAAAAAGTAGGTCCCTGAGTCTTATTTTTCAAGAATACAGCCCTTCCCTCATAAATAATCACTTCTTAAAAACATTACTGCTTACCTATTTCCAAGTCATGTTTATGTTTTGAATTTCTAATACAGACATGAAAATGAAGTGTGAAATACCATATATATTTCAAGAAATGAGCTTTATCTCACTAAATCAGTCATAACACAGATAAAACAAAGGACTTAGGCAAGAAGGTGGTGTAGATAATTCTTTAAAGATATTAGAAGTAGGACTCTGAGGAGGTCATGACTTCCTCATCAAACACTCTATCAGAGCACAAATGGTGTAGCAATAGAAGGAATTCTGACTCCTCCCTCAGAAGATACATACACTTTTTATCTATTTTCAGATTTAGAAAAAGGAAACCCCTGCATGAATAGACTACACAGGGTGTTGCCTGAACTTATTCCCACACCAGGTATAATAAAAATGTTGTGCCAACATTATCAGGGAAGGGATGATGATAAAATTTCTATGAGCCAGAAGTGGGTCACTGAAAAACAAATATATGTAACCCTCAAGCTATTCATATACATGCTGAAGAGAATGACTAACCAATGCAAAGATGTCCACAAGATACAAAGAAGAAAAGCAAGAGATAGGCAGAACTCAAAGGGACTTCTGATGCAGAGTGCACTAATTATGCACAGGAATTAGAATTCAAATGCTGTAATTATCTATTGCAAACATCACAACAGACTTCATGTCACTACCTCTGCCTGCCAGCAGCACATTCCACATCTGCCTTGCATCCCTCAAGCTAAGCAGTGGGGATACAAAGAAGAGAGTGGCACAATGTCCATCAGCACAAGAAAAAAGCAGAATAAATCTTACACTATACATGGACTAATTTTTGAATCATAGATCTGAAGAGAAAACTGATTTTAGAAAAATGTCCAGAGACGGACAAGACTGACCCCAACTAATAATTTGAGCAACAGTGGAAAGAGTACCATAAATGTTCTTCACTGATATTGAGATTGATGACTAACTTATCCGCCATCATAGAGGCCTCATCTAGTAGCTGATGGAAACAGAAGCAGACACCCACAACTAAATACTGAGCAAAACTGGAATCCAGATACAGAGAGGGAGAACAAGACTAGGCTACATAAACCTACAGAGACAGTTGACCTGAACAACTAGGTGCTAACGGACCCTCAGACTGATAGCCGGGAAACCAACATTGGACCAACTCAGACCCCTCTGAACATGGGAACATGTAAGGGACCTCTGGCAGTGGAACCATGATGTATCCCTCATACAAGAAATGACTTTGGGAGCACATTCCTCATGGAGGGATACTCCCTTAACTTAGAGGAGGGAGGGCCTAATCCCTACTCCAAATGACTTGACAGATTTTATTGAACCCACCTGGAAGGCATCACCCTCCCTGTGGAGTGGTGGGGGGATGAGAGGGTGTTGGGGGACATGGGAGGGAGAGGTAACTAGGATCAATATGTAAAATAATAACAATAATTTAAAAGAAGATATTCAAGCCAAAAAAAAAAAAAAAACCAAGACAGAATTAGACAGAAATAGACAATAATATTATAATGAACTGAGCAAATATAGGAAAGTGTTAAGATTCCTCTTAATATTTCATTGAAAAGAACCATGAACAGGAGAAAAAATAGTATATTTCCTTAATAACTATGAAAAGGAAAAATGGTTCTGATGTATGTTTTGATTTTTAAATGAATGTTATTTACTAAGATACTTATCAAAGACAATAGCCACAGTATAATTTATCTTTTAAAAATGAAAAATTCAGTTCAATACATAAAAAGAATTTTGTCTAAGAATTAAGAAACCATGGCAAGTCATGAAGAATTTTATGTTTTCCAAGTGTAAAACAGTTTTTACATAGTTTTACTGTTTGTAAAACAGATTAAATCACAAAGTCCACTAACTTCTGCCATAATTAGTTTTCTATTTCAGAATTAAACTTAATATATTACATTGATGTATTGTTTTTCTTTCTTTTGCAACAATAAGACAGTTCATCAATTTTGAATTTATTTAACATCTTTGAAATTTTACAGACTTATTAGTTTACTTTTATATCCAAAAGTTGATCACTTTTTTCTTTTAATTTTTCTACTGTGAGCTTTCTATGTGGAAATGGAAAACATTAAACTAGAATTTTTATTGTAAAATTTACAAGTTGCTACTATTTAAGACTAAATATACATCAATATTTTCAAGAAGATAAAAGTATTAGCACAAAGTATTATTTAGCTATTCTTTCCTCTCTATGCAGGTGAAAGCTGCTTTTGTATTCTGAATAAACACTATCCAGAGACATCTTAAGCAGAACAAGGCCATGGCTTAAGACTCAGTCCATAATTGTTTGGTAATGTGTTTCTGACACATTGCCAGCTGACAAAGAATATGTAAGTATGAATGGGTTATTGCAAAAGGAGGATCTTCATCTCATGACAGAAAAAAAGCAAGGAGAATGAAAAGTCAAAGAGGCATAAGGAGATACATCCATCGATTGAACAACTTTCTGCAAACAGTGTCCCTGTGGTGTACCATAGACACTCAGTGATCTATTCAAATTTTACACCTGACAGTGCATTACTACTTCTCTGCAAAATGTAGATTTTTTTTTTTAATGATACAATCATGTTCCATTCTGGTGCATTAGGTGACAAACAAATACCACAGATGAGGTTACTTAAAGTTTTTCATGTGCAAACTGTTACTATACTTCACATTTTCCATTTTTTTTTTAATACTAGCTTTTCAACCTTGGTGTCACAATTTGACATCATAAAGAATATGCTGATGAGGGCTCTGTGATGGTAGATAAATTAATCATCAATCTTATTATCAGGGAAGGTCATTTAAGGCAGCCTTTCCAGTATTGCTCAAATTGTTAGTTATTCAAATGACTTAAGAGATTTTGTTGATCTCTCCTGGAAAGCATCTCCTCCTGTGGAGTGGGAGGGGGGATGGGATGGGAGGGTGGTCAGGGGGCATGGGAGAGAGAGGGAACGGGGGTGGGGATCAAGATGTAAACTAAGAAAATAATAATAATAATAATGATAATAATAATAATAAAGTATATAACCTTAGTATTTAGTGTGTTTATTGACAGAACGCTAAGTATCACCATTTTTAATTTCTTTTGCAGTCTGCAGCTTGCTTACATCCCTCCCTGTCCTCATTTTGAAGCAGGCTCTACTTGACACCTGTAAGAAGGACATGAGCTACTCAAAGACCCCAAGACAAAGACTTATTCTGAAAGGATGTAAAGTAGTTATCTAAAAGTATTCCAATTTATTCTATCCAGAACTGCAGCTAAGTACTTAACAGGATAAAAGCAGTACTAACATAGAAGATAAAGACAAAGCAATCTGACTCAATAAAGTCAGTCTCATACTTAAAAGTGGTGTCTATGTATAAAATTATATATCCACATAGATATATACATAATTATGTCTATATGTAAGATTTTGAATGTCTGTGTGTAAGAATCATGTCTAGGAGAAAAAAAAAGAAGATACTGTATTAGGCATAGATAATGCTGTTTTTTTTTAAATCTGATTTTTATGAGTGTTTGGTTATTGCTGTTGTTGTAGTAGATAATTATCACAAATCCTTTTCAACTCCATTACACTTGTATTGTGATAATTTTAAATTTTTTGTGGTCCTGCTGATACCTTGGTCATACTATCTGTAGTTGTCTTCTGTTCATGATTCTTTTCTCTATATTTTCTACCTCTTTCCTATCTTTGTCCTCTGTAGTTTGACATATCTAGGTAATAAACTTCAGCTTTCTGCTCCCAAAGATGTTCACAGATACACAGATGAACAGTAAAAAAGAGCCAACTTGATAGGCTTACACAATAAATTCCTCATGGGTAAATATTTGTTTTTATTTTTGTGTGGTTTGATTGTTAAGTGGGGAGGAAAATTTAAAGTTTTCTTCTAGACATCATGAGTTTTGGATCAACTGAGAATTTTGAGATTCATATATTTTAATTTTCATTATTTAAAATATTACCAAGTAAACCTACACCTGCTCTTCTTTTAATGGTTCAAGCTATTTTTCATAGTTCAAGCTATTTTATATCTCTAAATGCAGTTCACTGTCCCATTAAATGTGTCGAGTTGTGATTTTATGCAGAATTTTGGGGTGTTATCCTAATGAAGGAAGGGAACACAATGAAGGACAGGCAAATCTAAGAACCATTTGAGAGACTGTTTAGAAATCTTTTGTAGGCAGAGGCAGGAGGTCTCAGTGAGTTCGAGGCCACCCAGGTCTAAAGCTAGTTCCAGGATAGTGAGGACTGTTAAGACAGAGAAACCCTGTCTCAGAAAAAACAAAACAAAACAAACAAAAAACTTCCTAAAAATAGGTACATACATAAAATAAATATATGTAGAATCATCAAATAATGGTGAAGACAAAGTCACTCCTATACATCTTTCCACACAAAAGGAGACCTCCAGGTAAGGAGTGAATTGTATAAAGCTGGGATGGTAGACTAAAGGGCCCCAATGAAAACCTCCCACTTGTTCAGGCTATGGCCAAGACAATTAATTGCTAATTACAACATGATTTCAGTACTCTATTGCTGTAGAAAATACCTCATTAAAGACAGAAAAGTTTATCTGGAGCATACCTAGATTGTTCATGACTACTAACTAGTGTTCATAGTACTAGCAGGTACTTGTATGTTTCCAGAAAAGGAAGGTAAATACCAACCAAGCTACAATCTTTTCATGTACAATGGTGAGATATACTGTTCCTATAGTGGCACAAAATTGTGGAAGTAACCAAACACTAATTGGTTGGGTATAAGGCTGATTCCATGATTTGGAGCCCTTGTGAAGGCTATGGACTTAGAACCACATACTACTTCACTTGTAAAGTAAAAATACCACAGTGCAATGACTTTAACAACATTCTACTTTAGTAATTAATATATTGATCTGCCATCATCAGAGAAACTTCTTCCTGAGGGAGATGGGTATATATAGAGGGACAACAACTGCACAAAATACAGAGAGTGGGAGGCCTTGCAGAACTCAGGGATAAATGAGATTTTCCATCAAATCCTTGCCCCCAATGCCCAGAGAACTCTAAGTGAGAGGATCCTAAAATACATAAGAGCCAGTGGATCAGGAAGACACCAAGAAAACAAAGTCTTCAAGACACAAAAAAGATAATGCACATATGAACTCAGAGAAATTATAGTAGAATGCACAGGGCTTGTACTGTGCCCTGTGGGTTCCAAGCCAGATGGGTTCCAAGTAATGAGAATGAAAGTAGTACTACAGGCAGCACAAAGAGTTAAATTTAGGAAGTATAGTTGATTGTATAAGTTATGAATTCAGAACATGGCTGGTCATTGTGGTGCATCCCTTCAATCCCAGCACTTAGGAGGTAGAGGCAGTAGGAATTGCTGTGATTTCCAGGACAACCTGGTCCACAAACTAGGAAACCCCATCTCATAAAACAAAACAAAAATATCCTAAAAATAAAATAAAAAAGTGATCAGAAGGCAAAATTTCTATTTCAGAGAAATGTAGATTTAAAGCTACATTCCTTTCATGTTTCATAATAATTCAAAGACATAATTAAAATATGTCTTTGAAAATAATCTCTATATTAAGCCTCAAATCTCTGGAGAAGTTTTGAACACTGGAATGTAAAACTGATATGCAAATAGTCCAAAATAAATAGAAGAGAGAGTCATGAGATTCAATCATTATTTACATTGCTAGTCTATTAATGTTTTTGGAGAAGAGGGAGCCATGTTTCTAAAGGGCTATTCGCATCGGCACTGTTAACTCCTCCTTATACATATAAATAAACTTCCTCTGTGGCCATGCAGGCAACCATAATTAAACAATATCACACACACATGAGAGAGAGAGAGAGAGACAGAGACAGAGACAGAGACAGAGGGAAGGAGAGAGAGAAGGAGAGAGATAGAAGAAAACAAGATGAACATTTTACATTTTGAGGAAAAAAGAATTCAAATGAATTTAAGGCGAGATAAGATAAAATAATGAAAAATGAAAGATCAATGTGATCAATGATCAATATGGGTAGTATACCCATACACACACACACACACACACACACACACACACACACACACACACACACAAAGAGAGTGAGTGAGCGAGAGAGAGAGAGAGAGAGAGACAGAGAGACAGAGAGACAGAGAGAGAGAGAGGGATCCGTCCATCCATCCATCCGGGTTGTAGTGAGAAAGTGTAAAATTAATAACATTTTAAAAGTAACAAATGGAATTGTACGCCATGTTTATCTTCAAGAATACACAAGTGAAGTGTTCAGATAAGAATCAGACACATATACACATATCTGAAGATAAATATTTTCTGTTTCCCTTTCAGCTGGTAGTAATAAACATGAGGAAAACATTTTATAAGTGGATAGGGCTGAAGGCATGCTGCCTGGGAGAAAGTCCAACCAGCCCTATAGATGTGTCAAGTGCTTGCAGGAGGCACATGAATTAATTCTGAGTGCAATAGTCTACAATGCTGCCAAATTTTTGTCTTGTTTTGGCACTCTGTAGCAAGAGTGCTAGCAGATGGTCAAGCCAATGTGGTACAGCCCTAATCTTTGACTGTGTCCCGGTGATTAACCAGCAAATATCTACTTTCCCCAGTTATCACAGTGTTGTTTTCTTCAGATCTTATTCTCTGGAAACTCTTTTATTTCTGCAGTAAAATTTATATTTATAAAGGAATATTTAATGTGCTATGTCCCACTGTAGCACATTTTCACTAATATTTCCTGCACTTGAAATCCCTTTATTTCTCATTTTTTGCTTGAATACTTCTGATTTATAGCTAATGTTACTTGAAAAGATAACACTATTAGTCATGTTAACATGAATTTAGTTGGATATGATATCCCCAATAATATACCCCCATCATTCACTGCCTTTATTTTCTTTTTTATCACAATTATTGATCTTCATATCATCTTCTGTATTTAACTTTTTGAACAAAATGCCTATGTGGCAAAGACATCTCTAGTCCTACCCTTAGTAGGAGACTCAATATTTAATAACGAATTAATTTATATTTTGTTATGTAAATGGTTTGCTCAAATATTATTGTAAAGCTTTCCTGTAATAAAAATTGAGCTTGGATCAAAACATACTTTAGTCTACATTAAACTGTGCTATAAGCTACACCAATCACTAATTGTGCTTATTCTGAGGGAGCCTGGTGTAAATGGCTAATTATAGATCAGAAGAGCTAAAAATCAATTCAAGATAGGCACTATTCCATGTAGTTTTTCTACTAAAATGAATGCACTAAATTGTTGTGTATTTTGTCTCTGCCATTTCATTATGAAGTTTTTTTTTTTTTTTTTAATAAGTCTGTGGTCAAATTTGCATAGCCTTCAGAAGTACTTTTCCATTTTCCTGCATAGTTTGGAACTTTCTAACCTCATTTACATTGGCTTGATAATTTTACTCAAAAAACTGATGTATTTATATAAAAGAAAAAACTGGCCCCTTTGTATGTTTCTCTTCTTATTAAATAAACACACACACATATATTATACATATACATATGTATTTTAATCAAATCAGTATTAGATAAATAATAGAACAGATGATTATTATAGTATTATTATAGTATCACTACAAGATATACATAAGCACCTCTCCAAATATTTTAATTCCCTTTAATTAACATATAAATATAAATTAATTTTTGTAAACAGTAGCAATTTAAAGCCAGGCTTCAGAATATAATACAGAGCAACAATTTTAAAACCTTCTCATTTTATCCACATTTAATTTTGTGATTGAGTAAAATACATTGGGCTTATGAAAAATTCATTGCTTGGTCTCTAGCTTTATTTTGTTTTGTTGCATATATTACTTTTATTGAAAAATTACTAGTTCATTATTGGAACAAGGTCCAAGGATGAAGTCATGTGAGGAGAATTCTGAGTGCTTGTGACAAAACTTCAAGAAAGCAATACAAGAGTCTCACGAGCTCAGATTATTCAGAACATGGAATTGTTCTTTGAATGTGTAATTATGCTCCTCTCGGGTGTAGCAGACTGTAGTGGGTTTACTTCAGATTACAAATTATTGCTTGCTGGTGTTGTTTAAATATGTGCCTATGGAAAAACATGTTTTCTGCATGTGAGCTTTTACCTGTGATTGCATATGAACTCATGAAACCTTTACTCATGTGATATTCTTAACCCTCAGAGTATAAACTGAGGTTCTGAGTGAAGTTTGCTGTTGCATGAAATTTTAGTCTTAGTCACTGTTATATTGCTGTTAAGAGAAACTGTGACCCAAGTAACTATAATATCAGAAAACATTCAATTGGGGCTCACACACAGTTTCATAGGTTTAGTTCATTTTCAATATGGTAGAAAGCATAGCAGCAGGCAAGATGTTATAGTGCTGGATAAGTAGTAGGGATGTATATTCTAATATTCAGACAGGCAATTTACATTGGACTTGGCATGGACTTTTAAAATCAGAAAGCCCAACTCCTTTTATACTATCCCTATGAGGCCATACCTCATAATCCTTATAATCTTTGCAAATAGTGCCACTCCCTCATGTCTAAGCATTCAAATATATAACTATATGGAGTTCATTTTTATTCAAAATGCCTTATTCCATTCACAACTCCTTATTGGCTTATAGCCATATAATAATGCAAAAATTGTGTTCAGTACAACTTCAAACATTCTAATATGTATATCATGTCTCAACATATTTTGAAAGTCCAAAAAGTCTCTTCTGGCAATCTTTTAACTATAACCATATGCAAAATAAAAGAGCAGATCACATACTTATAAAATGTAATAGTGCATTACCTCTCTAAAAAAAAGAGGAAAGAGAGAACAGGAAAATATTGGATCAAACCAAAGCCTGAATCCAGCAGAGCCAAGTCTAAACTCTGTGTCTCTATCAGATGTCAACATGTTCTTCAGATCTACAACTCCTTCTACTTTTGTTGACTATGATACACTCATTTCTCTTGAGCTGGGTCCACATCCAATGAACAGTTCCTTGGCAGATATTCCATGACTCTGACAACTTTAATATCTTGGAGATTCAAACATTATCAAGGCTTAACCTTCACAGCTCTATCTATGCAATGGCCTCTCTGGGCCTCTATGAAGGGACACTCATGACACATACCTGACCTCAACAGTTTTCTTACTGTGGAAAGCGATTACACTGCCCCTTTCTTATAACCCAAACTTTAATGACAGAACCATTTGTTTGATGCTGCCAAGCTCTATGGGAAGTGGAACATGGTCCCCCCCTTCAGCTGCATATGAATGAACTTTTGGTTGTTGGGGGATTACTTCACTTCGTAAGCTTTACTTTAATTCATTTTCATTAACTGGAAGGTTGGGTAAGGTATTGTCCTGAGATTACTACTTCCTTTATTACACTTAGCATTATTTCATTAAAGCCCTAAATTTGCTCCAATTTTCTTCTCGGTGCTCCTTTTCTCTTCAAACTGTGCATGACCAATTTCTCTTTATGTAACTTTCTTCTTTACAGATCTCTCTAACAGTGATAACTTCTATATTCCTACAACAAACAGAATGGTCAGACCTGTCTTGCAGGACCCTATTTCCTGGTATCAACTTCTATGTTGGTCACTGTTCTATTGCTATGAAGAGAAGCCATGACTGAAGCAGGTATAATAAATAAATGTATAGATAGCGTGTAAGCTTCACTAATAGTCATTGTTGTAATATGTCAAATATTTTAATATCTAACTAGATCTGAGACAATTTTGATTAAGTGAATATTCTCCTCATCACTGCTTTAACTCTACACTTTTTCATGTAATTTTTAATTTTTAAAAATAATACCAAGCATTAAAAGTTACATTTATTGAGATGTGTATCTAAGGCATTTAACTTACTTGGTACATCTTTAGTCCATTTAGATTTTCACTCATGAATTATTGGGTTATAGCAGGGCAAGCCTTATTGTAGAGCTGTTTATAATTATAGGAAAAACATCATTTTTTAAACTATGCCCAGTTTGTTATAAATTACATAGTACTTCTTATCTGTCCAAAAGGAACACATTTTCACATTCGTTGGGTAATGTTTCCTGTGCTTCTCCCAAATGGTTGTTTTACAGCTTTTGAGAATTCTCTTCCTTTGCAGACAGATGAACTGGAGACTTGTATATAGTCCTGTGTCATTTTGATATGTTGCTTCCCTCCAATATAAACTAAGGTTTTCCTTCTCTGATAGTTTTGTTTTTGTTGCTTTGGAAATGAAACACCTTGACCATGCAATTTAGGATAGAAGACTATTTAATGTAAGACTTTCAGGTTGTAATCTACCATTCCAGGTATATCACTGAACAGGAGCTCAAGAGTACTGTTTATTTCACATCTTTGGTCATGAAGTACAAGAAAAGTATTAAGGCATGCATGATATTACTCTACTAGCTTTCCTAACCATAGATAGTTAAATATCAGTTCTGCTTATGGAATGGTATCACCAACAATGGGTGAGACTTCCCATTACAATTAACAAACAAACATAATCCCCTAAAACCATTCTCAAAATCTAAGCTGATCTACATAATGCCTCAATGAGATTTTCTTCCCATGGGATTCTACACCTTCCCTCAGTTTGAAAATTAAAACAAATCATCACACGTCAATTTCCCAAATACCTTGCAGCACATTGAATATATTTAGAAAGTAAAATGTCTCCTTCATGGTTTAGAGTTTGCTGTACTTTTAAATGTGGAGTATTGGAAATCTGTTTTATAGTATATATCTAATGTGAGAAAAATATTGTATATTATTTTTAAGTAGGGATATTTCTGATGGGAGCTGGAATGCCTTTTCTTTCTGGAAGTAATGTGACATAGAGAAGAAAAAACTATTTAACTTTAAGAAAAAATAAGAGCTAAGGTTTTATCTCAGTATTACAGCACCTGCCTAGCATACTCAAGGTCCTGGTGTTGGCCTTAAGCATAATAAATATTTAGATAAATAATTAAATAGGTACTGTGGTATGCAGTTAAAATTTTAGCACAGGAATATGAGGAAGGACCTCTTTAGTGTAATAGTTTAAGGTCAAGGAAACATAATGCGATACTGTCACAACCCATATATCAAAACTTAACTCTAGTGGGGTTATGAAACTATAAGAATCAATTAGATGAGTTGTAGTGAGTGGGCAAGATAGCCAAGTGATACACAGTTGCCCATTATCTCTCAGTTCCTTTTCTATATGAGACATGAGGCATATGTGTACAAGGAAAAAGAAAGCAAGCATGAGCAGTGCCCTCAGAGAAAGACAGCTATGTTAGGAGAATGCAAAAGTCAAAAGTCATCCTTGGAAAATCAATTGAGAATCTACAGATGTTTTACTGATAATGGACAGAAAATGTCCAAAGGCACAGAGGGCAGATTTTTGTTGTGGAAAGGGCTGAACAAAGGAAACAAAGTATGTAATGTGCAAAGCATCTAGAAATGATCAAAACAGAATATTGATCTTTAGTTAACCCCATAGTCATTGTCTCTCCAGCAAGTAAATCTCCTCCTTTACAAAAACACAAAAACAGTTGTTGAATTGTTGCCACTCCCTAGTGGAGACAAGTGACAAGCTCAGAATACCAAGTGACTAGATTTTCTCCTTTACTTTTGAAGTAAAATTTTAGTTTTTAATTTTGTGTGTGTGTGTGTGTGTGTGTGTGTGTGTGTGTGTGTGTGTGTGTGTGTGTGTGTGTGTGTGTGTGTGTGTATGTATGTATGTATGTGCCATAGGAGAGCATCACATCCCTAGGAGGGGGTAGCTATGATCCAATAATATAGGTGCTAGAAATCAAATTTGGGTTCTTTGCCAGGGACATGTATAGTTTTAGCCAGACTCTTATGTTTCCAGTCTCTAAAGAAACTGTTTCTTGAGCAAGTAAGTTACTATTTAATATTTTAACACACTTTTTGAGTATTTCATATATAAATGTTGCATTTAGATACCTACCTCCTATTTTCTCCAAATGCTTCCACGGCCCTCCCACTCCTTCTCTAATTCATGGCCAAATTTAATTAAAATTGTATACATTTATATATGTATAAGTGAAATCATAAATGCAACCTACAAAACCATTTAGTGTTGCTTATATTTACGGCTGACTTCTTGGGAAATGATAAACTACTGGGAGTTAAGTGACTGGTCAGCCTTAGAAAAAACTGATTTCTTCGCTCTCATTTGACTCACATAAGAATATGTATATGTATACCCACTTACAACCAGCTCAGTGTATGAAAATACTATAAAACCTCCATTGGAATAACCTATATACCAGAAAGATATTTCTCAGGCACTGTCTTCTTTAATGGCCTATGAGCAAAATGTGATGGAAGGAAAAGATGAAGCTTATCCAGCACCACTCCCTAGGCCAAACTCCTGCATGTACTGGGTACTAATAATATCATCATCAATGATTAAGATTGTGGACTCCAAGCTGACTGATTGAGATGATTCTATCATGAAGGTTAGAGGAAATACCTTTTCTAAAATTGTTTTGATTTTTTTGCCTTACCCTGCAAATCATTTCGATTGTCTTAGTACTTTTAAAGTGATTGGTTGTTTTGTACATGTTAAGAGTAGTTTTCCCTGCTGGTCTGGTCCCACCACTGAGCCAGCCCCAAATAACAAACTGAGACACTGTATTAGATATAATTCTCTTGGCCTGTTACTATCATTGCTTATTGGCTAGCTTTGTCTTAAATATTAACCCATTTCTATTAATCTAAGTATTTCCACATGGTCATATCTTACCTGAGACAGTGGTTGGTGTTCTGCTCTCTCTGTCCTCCATCTTGGATACCTCCCTACTACTTCCTTTCTCCTCCTAGTCTCCTAGTCCCATCTATTGGCCCAAAGTGCTTTATTCATCAACCAATTAGAGAAACATATTTACAGAATGACATTTCCCATCATGTACATCTTCATAAGGTAGCAACTCTTCAGGGTAAGGAAACAAATAAATTCCACAGCAAATTACCTCAAATTTACTTTTGCATCAACACATTCAACTTTTTTTTTTTTGGCTTATGTCATAAATCAAGTTAGGTTGTGTAATAGTTATAATTCTGTTATGAAGAATATCTAACTTACCCTCATAAAAACACAGCTGATAATTTTCTGTGTATTTGGAAAAAGAAAAAAAAAATGAATACCCCAAAGTACTACTAGGACAGTTTTAGAAGTGATATGGGTTATTTCCCTATTTTGTTTTATACACTATAATATAAGTCAATGAAATATTAAAAAAGAACACAGAAAAATACTTTGCCTATGACAAAAAATTAGGAAACAATTGCTTAAATAAAGTATTTTATAGGTGATAATTCCTTTCTCTATAAAATAAAAATCAACATATATGTTTAACATTAGTAGTATTAAAGAACAATTCTATTTCTGTGCATTTTTATTTACTATCTGAAATATTCATTAAAGGTAAATTTTACTTTATACTGTAAAAGCTGCAAAATATGAGGAAAAGATGAATAAATTTAAGTAGACATGAGGGATGCATTTCTAATACTCTTAATTGTATGTGGCATTGCAAGGACAGGGGGAAGAAAGAAATCAGTCTGACATTATCAGAAAATGCTTTCTTTCAAACAACAAAGGGCAGAAGCATAGAGGGTTGGCAGGGGATGTGGTTCAGAGGTAGGGTATGTGAGAGAAGAGGGAACAGGATACTTGGAGTTAATGTATAGGTTTTAGAGAATGTGAAGTTAAAGGTAGCTGTGGAATGCTGTTGTCTCCACTTTCTGATGTTTTGTTCAGACAAAGCCATTTTATCTTTATGAACTGCCTTGTGACTATCAGGAAGAAAATGATGGACTGTGACTGAGTTAGGCAGTGGCAGTGAAGAGGAAGGGAGTTTCAACCTTAGGGATTTCAGCAAGCTTTAGGGCAACAGACTTACTCATTCAGAGAGTGCAGAGTGTCTTCATAGTTTATCTCAATGAATACAACTTATTTTGAATCTTCAGTAACCCATGAGGTCTTCTTTCAGTTATATCATTTGAAGAAGGATGAATAAATTTTCAGGTCTGCAAAGTTTAATTATTATTTTTTATGTCCAGATAAACCAATCTTTGGAAATGAAAGTGTATGAAGAGGAGCATCCAAATGACTAATTACCTAGCTAAGTTTTATTAATTTTCAAAGTTTTATTAGTTTTTGGATTAAGTGATCTCAGTCTCTGTCATGTTTAGACAATATTTGTCGATGTGAGCTTCAGAGGTATAGAGTTTGCTTTCTAATCATAACCTTTTAAAAGAATAATACTAATTTTTCATAGTCATTGTTGCACCACTTCCCAAGATTTCCAAGCTTTCAACATGGAGATGACACAATTGGAAATATTCTGTATCATTATGTCTTTAACTCTTATATGTAAGCAAGCAATAATGGTGGGATGAAATATTTCTACCGAAAATGCTGAATCCTAATATCTGTATCTGAGTTTCTATTATACACTTTACATATTGCACCCATAGAGATGTGAGTTTGATCTCCACAATTTGTATAAAAATGATAGACATGATTGTTCTTTGTAATCCCAATACTAGGCAAGCAATGTTAGGCAATTCCTAGGACTTGATTATCAGCTGTGTGAACTGAATTAATAAGCTCCATATTTATATAAAGACTACTTCAGAAAACTAGTTTATGAACAATTGAATTTGATATCCAGTGTTTACTTGTAGTCACCAAAAAAAGGTCCTCCAAAACTTAGAAGTGTATACACACACAATTCTAGAACATGATGCCATATTCTAGAATAGTATACAGAAATAAAATCAAAAAAGTGACACTTGACTTTTGACAATGTGTGTGAGATTTGAACTCAAATCTTAGTTTCACAGAAGCAAATATAATTGAATAACTGAACATTCAGAAATATTTTGAGATTCATTTGAGAGATGAAGCCAAAGAGAAAACAGCAACTCTAGAAACATGAGAAGATGAAAATATTATAGCAAATAGAGCTGAGACACAATAACTTCTATGCACAACAGGACAGGACAGAAAAATCGGTAGTATAATTGACATGATGTTAAAATTACAAATATTACAAATGCATATATATATATATATATATATATATATATATATATAATTTCAATGTATATAATTTCAAAACTGTAGTGTTTCTAGTTTCAAAGGGATTAAAAAATATCCTCTCCTTTTGATGGTAGAAATGTCATATAAAAGACAGAGAAGACACCTAACATGCTCATGTCTGATGATTGGGGTCAGTAATCATTTTAAAACAGACTCAAGTATTTTATTCTCAACAACCTTTCTTCTTGATAATCTATCTTACCAGAGTGTAAAAATGTAGGAGTAAAATGACATACAGAGTCCTTGCTCTACTTATTTTTTAATATATATGTCAGAGAAGGCCAATAACTGACCCATAGTTATTTATTTTATTTAAATTAGAAATAATCTTATTTTATATATCAATCCTGATGGGAGATGTCATTCTGTAAATATGTTTCTCATACTGGTTTAGGAATAAAGCACCGTTGGCCAGTAGGAAAGCAAGAGAGGAGGGACTAGGAGACAAGGAGGAAAGACAAAGGAGTAAGGAGGTGTCAAGATGGAGAGTCTTGAGAGAATAGGATGCCAGCCAGCTCTCCGGTAAGAGCACGTGGAAATATTAGATTAACAGAAATGGGTTAATAATTAGGACAGAGCTAGCCAATAAGAAACTAGTTCCTGGCTAACAGCATTATATCAAATACAGAGTCTCTGTGTGTGTGTTAATTGGGGCTGGCCCTGTGGCAGGAACAGAGCAGCGGCAGGAGGAAAAACTTAACTCCTTACACAATCGGAGTTCCCTCTCCCATGCTCCCCTCAAACTCTCATCCCATCCCTTTTCTGCTCCACAGAAAGGTTGAGGCCTTCCTTTTAAGGGTCATCAAACTCTCTCAAATCATTTGGAATAGGGCCTAGGCCCTCCCCCCATGTGTCTAGCCTTAAAGAGTATCCCTCTATAGGGAGTGGGCACCATTGTCAATTCATACACTATGTATAAATGCTGTTCCATCACCAGGGGCACCAAAGACTGTCCTGGCCTCCTATGTCTCCTAATTCACCCCCGTGCAGGAGGCTTGGTTTTAGTCCTACACTTGATTCCAAGCTGTCATGCTGGGGTCCATAAGCTCCCCCCTTGTGTGGTCAGCTGTTTCTGTGGGTTTCCCTAGCATGGTGTTAACCCGTTTGCTCCCCTCTCCTCCCACTCTACAACTGGTTTCCAGGAATTCAGCTAAGTGTTTAGCTGTTCGTCTCTGTCTCTGTTCACATCAGCTACTGGATGAAGGCTTTAGGATGGCATATGAAGTAGCTATCAATCTCATTATAGGGGAAGGGCATTTAAGGTAGCCTCTTACCTATTTCTTAGATTCTTAGTTGGGGTTATTCTAGTATATCTCTTGACATTCTCCAACTACCTGATTTCTCTTTAAACCTATAATGGCTCCCTCTAATAAGGTATCTCTTTTCTAGCTCTCCTCTATTCTTCCCCCAACTCAATCTTCCTGGTCCCTCATATCTTCCTTTGCACTCCTCTTTTCTGCTTCTCTTTCTCCTAACTCTCTCTTCCCTCCCTCTGTGCCCCCAATTTGTTCAAGAGATTTGTGGTGCTGGCAATAAACTTTAATCCCAGCAGTAGGGAGGCAGAGGCAGTTGGATATCTGTGAGTTTGAGTCCAGCCTGACCCATAATTTGAAGATCATTATCCATGAGTACAGGCTCACTTAGTTGCCTCATGGTATAGTATACATTTAACCCCTCCCCTGCTTTCACATCTAACCATAACATTAAGTATGAACATAAGTAAATAATAAAGGAGATTGAAGAAATGCTAACAGAACCTTTAATATGGTTACAAAATTAATTATAAATGACAGAATATCTAAGAATTGTGAAATAGGTACAGAAATTACAGACATGTGTAAAAACAATCCTGGGATTAGATAAAGGAAAGGAAAGCAAAATGTTAGAAGTGATAAAGAAGGGTTTTCAAAGATAAATAATGGAACCAATGCCAGAAAGTGCAGAGAAGGAAGCAGTAGGCAAATGTCAATGAAGCTGCACTCAGAAAAGTTGCATACTAATAAAAGAAAGTCTATGTAACTTCAGAGAAGCCAGAGGGAGAAAAAAAATAAACACTCTATCAACTGTAGAATTAAAGTAACAATTGCTGATCCAGTAGATATTTCACTGGGAAAAACAGGTGCTATACCAGTTCAATAACCTGAGTTTAGATTCTCAGAATCCTTGCAAAACAGTCTGTTTTAGAACACTCACAAAATCCTAGCTCTTCTATGGCTACATAGGACACAAAGAGAGAATAGCCCAGATTCTCAAAAGCTAAAAGTCTTAGAATACACATCAGATACCTTAAAACAAGCTGGAAATAAAAAGAACAGTGAGTTAGAATATACATTTATCATAACTTCAGAGGCACCAATGTGCACAAGGGTTACATTTAGCAATAAAAATACAACTCTTCCCCTTGGAATAACTTGACCAAGAAGAAGCCAACATTTGAATTCTCTAGTCTCTCCCTGTCTTTGTGGTTCCTGACTTGTCAAGTGTCTGTTGTATTTATCATATTTGTCCCTATCGACTGTCTGATGTGGATCTGTGAATCTGACTGTCTCTAACAGAGGGATTCATTCGTATTTATTGAACAGGTCAGAAAATATCACATGGAAAATATGACACATATTTTACAGAAGTCTTTAAATGGAGTTATACAGGGAATTAAAAATGTAAAAGAAGTTAATAATAACTTTTTTATTTTGGCACATTTAGCTATCAGAGGAATGAATATTAAAATGTTTTGAGACACCATTCTACACCATTCTACATGGCTAAAACACTATATATATATATATATATATATATATATATATATATATATATTGTGTGTGTGTGTGTGAGTGTGTGTGATATGTAAACTTGTATGTAAATGGGTAAAGAGAAAGTCTTATTCGTAGGTTGTGGGACTACCAACTGGTATAACCACTAGAAAATCAATGTGAAGGTCCTTTATGAGTCTAAAAATAGGTCTACCATATGTTCCAATATTTCCTAGGTACCCTAAAGGCCCCTTAGACTAATATAAAAGTTTCTAATCTGTAAGTTGCCATGACTTTGGAGGTAAAATGATTCTTTTACTGTGGTCACCTAAGAACATTGGAAAACATGCATATTTACATTATGATTAACAAAGGTAGCAAAATTACATTTATAATGTTGCAATGAAAGTAATTTTATGTCCAAGTTTCACCACAAGACCAGAAACTACATGGGTTACAGCATTAGGAGTTTGGAAGTTTGAGAATCACTGGTTTAATATAAAGATACCTGCTCATTTGTGTTTATTCCTATGGTACTCATGATAGCCAGGAGATGAAAACAATATCTGTGCTGGTTTGAATGGGATGTTCTTCCACAGTCTTGGGTATTCACTTATTTGTCACCTGTTGGTAGATGACATTGTTTGAATAGGTTTAGGATATCTGGACTGGCTTGAAGAAGTATGTCACTGAGGACAAGCTTTGAGATTAGAAACTTTTCATCATTCACAATTTGCTCTTTTTGTTTCCTATTTGTCATTGAAACAGTTTCTCAGCTTTCTCTCCAGCTTCCATGTCTTCCTGCTGCCACTTTCTCACTAAGAGGGGTTTGAACTCTCTTCCTCTGAGATTATGCTACCAAATAATTCTGTTCTTCTAACAGTTGTCTTGGTCATGATCATTTATCATAGCACTAGAAGAGAATTAATACAATTTCAGTTAACTGGCAATTTTGGAAATGTAGTATCTTTACATAAGAAGATACTATTCCACTATTAAGAAATAGAATATGTTGTTAGGAGTAGATAAGCAAATACTAGAGCAGGAAAATTAAAAATGGAAAAGATTAATGGTAAGCAAGAAAATATGGAAAGAAACAATTAATTTTAAGGGCCTCTTGAGCCATATAGAAACCTAGTGAACTAGAAGTATCTTAAATTGTATAAATATATGAATTAAATGTAAATGGTATTATCAATAGTTGGGAAGACAATGCCACAACCATTTATTTTTCTCCACAAAGAGAAACCTAATTGCTGGGAATGAGTACATTTCCCTAAGTAGTTGGCCAAAGGAACTGGGTACTCCACATCTCTCAGATTATTGTCAAGGTTACTAGTTACTATACACAGAATAGTGGTGTGATTCTATTGCTGAAGACAACATTTACATATCTCACTGAACTTGTAGAAATTGAATTGGTGTCTAATGAGAGTTCTCACACCTATTGAGTGGTGTCTACAGTACTAAGGTACTTTGCCACCAGAGAAGAAAGATATACAAGAATATCAGCTCCAAGTCCTGAAATCTACAGCAGTGATCTGCCTCCTTGGTATGCTGATATAACAATGGCACAAAGTTGTGGGAGTAACCAACAACCATCTGATCGTGCTTAAGTCCTACTCCATGAGGTAGAACTAATGACTGATACTGCTTGTGTGGTTAAATTTGAGACTAGTGTAGCCATGGGCCTAGGACAAAAGCAAGGATTTTGCTAAAGGAAAATAAGAACGTAATGAATCAGAATGACATTTTGCTGTATTCATAGATTAGTGCCTCACTCAGCAATCATCAGAGAGGCTTATTCTTGCAATATATGAGAACAAATGCAAACCCACAAGCCTACAAATATGAAGAGAACAACAAAGTTTGTAGCATTCTTAAATATGATGTCTTTATAACCCCCCTCCTTTTCCATGGCTCAGAGAGCTATTAGGAAGAAAAAGTAGAAAGATTATAAGAGCCAGAGGTGAATAATGACATCAAGGGCATTGTCTTCCAGTTACTACAGGCCTAAAGCACATTTGAATCTACAGAAAGACTGTGCCAACATGCACAGGGTCTATACAAGTTCCAGTCAAATAGGGTTTCAAAGAAGAAAGGAGAAAGTGGACTGGAGATGATATACTCAACTAAGAACTTATCTCCAAATAACACCTGCTTACATATCAAAACCATACTTTTATCCAACAGAGTTTCACTGAGTATATTAACAATGATCATGTGTACATGCTATGCCCATCAGTAGATGGACAACACAATATTTTTTGCATTTCACTTTCTTAGGCATTATTATTTTGATTTGTCTAAGTGGTCTTCTGCTTGAATATTACGGTTTCAAAATTTTTTAGTTAATGTTCAAACAATCTTATTTTACATTTCAATCCCAGTTCCCTCTCCTTCCAATTTTCACATCCCCCTCTGAATCCCAATCCCACCCTCCATCCTCTACCAGGGACGTCCAGGTCTTTCATGGGGGATCATCAAAGTCTATCATATTATTTGCTGGAGGGCCTGGGCCCTTCTCTGTGTATCTAGGCTATGAGAGTATCCCTCTAAGGTGAATGGGCTCCCAAGTCTATTTGTGCACTAGGGATAAATACTGGTTCTACTGTCAAAGGTCCCATAGACTTTCCAGGTCTCCTAACTAACATCCACACTCAGAAGACTTGGTTCAGTCCAATTCTGCGTCTCCATTTTTACCACTGGGTTCTGTGTGCTCCCACTTGTTCAGGTCAATTGTTTCTGTGGTTTTCTCAAGCACAATCTTAAACCCTATTGCTTATCCATCCTCCCTCACTACAACTGGATTCAGGAAGTTCGGCTCAGTGCTTAGCTGTGTCTTCTGCTTCCATCAGGCACTGAATGAAGGCTCTAAGATGACATTTAAGGTAGTCATCAATTTCATTATAGGGGAAGGGCATTTAAGGTTGGCCCTCCATTATTGCTTATATTCTTAGTTGGGATGATCCTTGTGGATCTCTGGACTTTTCCCTAGTGCCAGATTTTTCTTTAAACATATAGTAGCTCCCTCTATTAAGGTGTCTCTTTTCTTGCACTCTTCCCCCCAACTCATATTTCCTGATCCCTCATGTTCTACTCCCCCTTACCCCTATCTCTTTCTTCTACCTCTCTCTCCCATACCCTGGTGCTCCAAATTTTCTCAGGAGCTCATGTCACTTTCTCCTTCTCCAGGGGACCATGTATGACTGTCTTAGGGTCCTCCTTTTTCTAGCTTCTCTGTCGGTGTGGATTGTAGGCTGGAAGTCCTTTGTTCTATGTCTAATATCCATATATGAGTGAGTCAATTCCATATTCATATTTTTGTGACTAGGTTATGCCACTCAGAATGGTCTCTTCTAGTTCCATCTATTTACCTTGGAATTTCAAGATTTCATTGTTTGGAAATCAGTATGGTGGTTTCACAGGAAAATGGGAATCAGTATACCTCCAGATCCAACACTACTACTATTAGGCATCTATCAAGGACATCTCTTCAACTATGTTCATTGCAATGTTATTTGTGCCAGAATCTGGGAGCAATCTCTATGCCCATCAACTGAAGAACATATAAAGAAAATGTGGTACAATTATACAATGAAGTACTACTCAATGCAAAATTATTGTTTTTATGGGGTATATTTCTCTGTATGTATATTTCTTGTTTTTTCCCTGTGTTATATTTTACTCTAGTTTGATTGACTATTTATTACTAAAGAAAGACAGAAAAAAGCATAGATTACACTTTTTGTAGAGACAAGGAGGATGAGGGAGTAATTGGAGAAGGGGCAACTGTTATCAGAAAATATTGAATTATCAATATTTATTTTTCAATAAAAAAATGAACTTGAAGGTAGATGAATGTTCCTGGAAACAATCATTCTGAAAGAGATAATATAGACTCTGAAATATTAACATCTCATGTATTTTCTAACTTCTAGATTTTAACTTCAAGTATAAAAGAAATACATATTTCATTTGGAATATATAGGTTATTTTATTACTATGTTCCATATAGAGGGGCTTTCAAGAGAGTGGAGATAAAACATGCTGTTATGAAAATTTTTAATGAAAGTGGAAGAGAAAAGGTTAAACTATGGAGGAGGAAACTACTCTTAATAAGAAAACTGGTAATAATAAAATAAAATAAAATAGGTTTCAATCTTATAGTAACTCAAAGATGATGACAATAATTAACTTCCATACAATGTAATAATGAGCAAAGAATAATCATGGTAACAAAGACTAAAATATATGATATAAAACTCTTCCCTCTGAGAAAGGAGAAAAGAACTCCTTAGCATCTCAACTCTTGACAAGAAAGATAAAAACGAAGTTAAGCAGAAATTGAATGGAGAAAGAAGACAATTTAGTGTTCCTATTACAGACTTCAACACCTCCTGACAGTTATTGACAGAGTTAGAAGATAGAAAGTCAGCAAAGGTGAGTAAAATTGTAGATGACATTATCAATCAACTGGGTAAACTTGACATCTTCACCCAGAAAGACAGAATATATAACCCCATTTGATTCTCCAAATTATTCAGCAACAAATCCTAATGTGAGCATCCTGATTCTCCTTAACACATTGAAATATACAAGTCTAAAGAGCTATGTTTTCATCTCTTGGGGAATTACACAAGAAATCTTGAGCGAAATATGTGAAGGGGACATAGAATTTAGAGAATTAGCCACAAAACTCAAATAAATACAATAAAAATTAAAGACATACTTTAAATACTACTGATTATTTTAATATGAAATGACAAGTTGTTCAATTAACTCAGTCTTGAGAAATTGTAACAAGAAATGTATCTTAAATAAAGAGAAATAGCTGAGACCAATATTCTGTGGGTTTAGTTTAGCTAGATGAAAATAATAATCTGAAAGAGACTCAGTGTAAAAGTAAGAATATAAATTATAAAAGTTGCATTAAAAATCACTAAGTATATTAGCTAGACGTAGAGTTCAGGCAAGGAAGGCTTGAGAGCCTGCATTTTAGCTGAATACAAGAAGCAAGTAGCATGAACCAGAAAGGGAAAGTGGGGAGCATTTAAAGACAACCCAACACTGATGAGTTTCCTCTATCAAGAATGAATATCATAATCATTTCATTGTGTCCCTAAGCAGTACCCAAAACCATAGAGTAAGTGTTACGCTTCTAACCTAAACCATTTACACAGAAACAATGAAAAAATAATGCTATCTGGGTAGATGTAGCATATTTCATTTAAGATGAATACAATTCAGTATTTTTCACTAGAAAAATAATATTTATGTTTTAAAAAATTTCCAGTATTTTGGTTTAAAAACTACTTTTGGCTTATATGTATATATTTCTTGTTCTGTTTAGAAATATAGAAAGATAATTTATATTCACTTTGAAATTTGATATGTGTCCTAGGATGAAATGTTAATCATTTTGCAGATACAATAGTACACAATTTTCATTTAAATGTCAACAATATTTCTGCAAAATTATGATTAGTATTAAATCATTTTAATGAAAAAAAGTAGTTATAAGCACAAAAATGTGTAATTTTTAGTGATCAATACTATGTGCTTCGTATATATGGAGATAGTTTAAGTTTGAACAGTATTTGATGTTAATGTTTGTATATATTTTCATGATTTAAGAATTCACAGATAAATTTAACAGTTAGAACTTCACATGTAAAAATTGCATCTTTAGTTGTCTATAATGGAATGCAGCTTAACCTGCCATGCTGTACTTGGCAGAAATGGGAAGTATAAACAAAAGCAGAAAGCTCAGACTTGGTAAATGGAGATAATTTTCAGTCAGTTCAAGACTTGAGCTGAGACAAATTCATGGTTCCTCTTCTCTAGTAATTTTCTCAATTTTCTGTGTGAGTGGGAGCAGATGGGAACTATTAATCACATTTTCACCAGGGCAGTGATTTCTGGGCTTGAAGTAAATATATATTCTCAGACCCAGTCTATAATATTACATCATTTCCACTGGATTTGCTGCAATTTACTGTGCAGAATGACCTGTGATCAATGTCCTGTGGCTACTTGTTAAAACTCAGAATATACCCTGAAAGCCCTCAGCACCATCCTTTAAAATGATGGTTTTCTGTCACATTGTTGTTACCTTCCATGGACATAATCTTTTACATCAGAAAGGTACATTGTTTTCTGTCTCCCAACACTTAGCAATGTTTATATGGCACCATTGGAGACAAGGATGAGCCATTGTACAGCCTCAATGAAGGGGTCATAGTAAGATGTTATGGGAGACTCCATACGTGTACAAGCTGAATCTGATCCCATAGCTTTTATATGCTTAGGATGGCATGGGAACCTCCCATCTTCTAAAGGTATACTACTTCATTTTTCTCTCTAATCTCACTAATCTCTGTCGTTAACTTATCATCATCAACAATAGTAGTAGCAACAGCAGCAGTGAAAAATATTTAAGGGTATGTTAGAATGATTCTTATTTATTTAAAAAACATACATTTGACAGTCAAAAAGCCTATATTTGAAAATAAATACTTTAGTTAAACAACTTCTAAAGTAAAACTGAACTGTAAAGTTTTAAACTTCCTTTAGGCAAAGATTGGGAAGTATGAAACAATTAAAAGAGATAAATACAGTTGGGAACTAACTTAGAGTGGTAAATATTTGAAGACTCTTTTCCACTGTGACCTGAGCAATCAAAGAACAGTAGAGTTCTTTCTGTGCAACATGATTTTGATGTAAGTTCTCTAATATGCAGGACAAGTTTGTAGTTTATATCATCTTGCTCAATCATTTTTGCATTCAGGTTTGAATTTAAAAGATACCCATGGGCTTACATCTTTTAGCACTTGGTTCCTACTCAGGGAGCTGTTGACGTTTGTTGAACCATTGAAATATGTGGCTAATCAGTAAGTGAGTTGTTGGGGGCCATCCTTGTGATAATATCTGATTAAACAATCTGCTTCTTGTTGTGCTAAGATAGAAAAGATGACAGCCAGAATCTCCCAGTTCCACAAGTCAAACTCCTCCACTGGAGTGGCTTCTTTTTCTTTTCTTTTCTTTTCTTTTCTTTTCTTTCTTTCTTTCTTTCTTTCTTTCTTTCTCCTCCTCCTCCCTTCTTCTCCTTCTTTTCCTTATCCTCTTCCTTCTTCTATAGAAAAAGGAGATAAAAATGATTTCCTCTCTTAATTAGCTTTTTCAGATATTTGTCACGATGATTTTTAAAATACGTGACTGACACTATTTAATAATGTTATGATATATGGTAGTTTCTAAGAACAGTATTAATTGGGTTCTGTCTATCATCTAGCAGTGTAAATTCTGTGTGAGATAATTACAACTGTTTTACTTCAGACTTTTGTTCAAACAAGAGAACATGAATGCTTTTATGAGTATTCACTATGCATCAAGTAAAAGAATTGGGACTTGTGGATATAACACTGTAATAGAGTAAGTGTCTAGAATGATTAAAACTCTGGTTTCAGTCATCAGCACTGAAAAAAATTAATGAAATACTTGCTAAAAGTAGCTGTGACTAGCACTATTCATTACCGAGGCATTGAAGTTTAAAAGATCACATGAATACTCTCATGCATGGGTATTTATGTATCAAGATGTTTGAAAACCTTTATTTTAATTTTGTAGTCACATTCATTGTTACAAATACTGAGTAGATATTCATTGTATATACATGGTTTCTAAAGACACAGAAAAAAGAAAGAAAGAAAGAAAGAAAGAACAGCATAATACATAACAGAAAAAAGTTTAGAGGACAATAATAAAAGGAACATTTCCACTTTCAAAAAATATGAGACATTTTAAGTATCGATAGTTTGAAAATTCAGAAAAAGAGAACACATTTTGTTTTATTAACAAATCTATACAGCTTCTAAATTTTGTTACTTGTCACAACAACATTTGTTTAAATAACTTCAAAAATTGTTTTAACTAAAATATTACAATGTCTGTATTATGTGTTTGGAATTTGTACAGCAATATGATTTATTATTTTAACTTAAGTTTAATTCTGATTTTATATTGTACACTTCACAATAACTTGCAAGTTCTTTTAACTTAGTATCCAAAACACAAATTTTCTGCAAATATGACTGGCATCTATTAGTAGCTTTTGAATATTTATATATTATCTTTTCTCCCCATCTATAAAGTAAATTCTCAGCTTCTTCTTAGTGATTTATTGATGGAGGACACTTTGAAGAAGTTTCTTCTTGGATGATTTTAATGGACCTCTGAAATTATAAGCAATAATTATGACTTGTCATGCTTTCATCCATTTTGCCACCCTCTGACTCTGACACATACATGTTCTTCTATTTATTTGTTTGGGTTATTATGTACTGAATATCCCAGAAGGAATTACTATATTATTAAACTGCTTTTTTAAATAATGAAATCTATCTCAGTTGTTCACTCTTCTGAGCAAGATATATTTATTTTCATAATTATTCAAACATTTTCTAAGTCATTATTTATTCTGACTCCTTATCAATTGTTTTATTTTAATCTATTCCCTTGAAATTTAATTTTACGTAGGTCCCATGTAATTTTAAGCTATCAATTTGTTTAATTTAACTCTTAGGAATTATAATACATTTTTATAGAATAAATATTTTTGTTATTTTATGTATTTTCATCAGTGTGGACATAATAAGTAAAATATAGAAATTTGTGGTATTTTCCAGTCTGTTTTTCTGCAAATCTAAATGCCCTTATTATTTGGTTGTATTACTGAAAGCATACACAATTTATTGTTTGTTATCCAAGATGATCCAAAGTTTCAAACTATTCATTAGCTTTTAAACTAAATGAAAACAATTCCTGTTAAAATTAAATTTCTCCTGGAAGAGAGCAGATGGATATTTGCATATGATTTAAATACAAATAATTTGCAAGTTCCCATGACAACAGTTTCAATATAAAATTTGAAAGTTCAAAAGTTGCATAGCTTACCATGAAATTAAATTGTATATATAGTATTTTAAAATATTCAAATAAAAACCTGAAATCATAATAGCATCTATCTAAAAAAGTAAACCCATATAAAATTTGTGTTCCATTGCATAAAAAATAACATTAATATTGCCATACAGATAATATTAGACAAAAAGATATATTTAAATAGCAATGTATTTATACATACTGTTTAAGTATGCAAATGATACTAAAATATAATTATGATTTTAGCAAAAAATCTTAATGACATTACACTTAAATTAGAAAGTAAAACAAAGAAAACTATGCTATAAATGTCAGTTTAAAAAATAAATAAAACCGCCAGCAAGTTCTTATGTTCTATCATTGAAGGTCTAGGATGAGACAGGTCAAAACAGTTACCACAAACAAGATGGCAACTATTATAAATTAAACTTTGTAACCTGAAATGATGGACAATGTGTTACATGAAATACATATAATCAGAAATTACCTTAACACTGATAAGGCAAGAACTGACTTCAAGTCCAGTAGAAATACTCAAGGGACTTTTCAGGAAAGGAAAGGTGGCGATGATGATAAAACTGATGATTATGATAAGGGGGTGGGGCAAGAGCAGGTGATAAAGGAGGTGATAAAACCCAAGCACTCGTCTTATTGAAATAAATCATTTATCTGTGCTGGCATGTGCAAGGTTGTTTTTCTTCCCCTCCATCTTCCCAGCTTTTTTGTTCACTGTTTTCATGGTAAAAGCTATTCAAATGGGAAACTATGGAATTAAAAATAAGTGATTTTTGTAAAATAAATTTTTTAATTAAAATTGAGACAACCTTGATTTATATATCAATCCCAGTTCTCGCACCCTCCCTTACTCCCCTGTTTACCCCACCAAACCCTATCTCATCCTCTTTCTGCAACCCAGGTAGGGTGTGGCCTTTCATGCAGGATCTTCAAAGTCTGTCATATCATTTGGAGCAGGGCCAAACCCCTCCCCAATGTGTCAAGGCTCAAGGAGTATCCCTCTATGTGGAATGGGCTCCCAAAGTCTATTCATATACTAGGGATAAATACTGATCCACTACCAGAGGCCCCACAGACTACTCAAATGAAAAGAATGATGAGCAATTTTTTGAAGGTATTTATTAACTACTTGTTATTCTTCTTCTCAGAATAGTTTATTCTTGTCATTTACCCATGAATTCTTTGGAGCCAGGGATATCAGTTTCCCAACATCCACCACCAATTGTATAATCTGGTGTAACATATGAAGGGGAGGAATCTAAAGATGCAAACAGACAGGATCTTCAAGACACAGGACAACAACATGTAATTCAAGGGGATCCCAGGTGAAAACTCATCCATCATCCGTGGTATTGCAGAAACCAGAGACATTGAACTAGACCAGTGACAAGTGGCAATGAACCCTTGTAAGTAAAGATGAATTGATTAAAAGGTAAACTGTGTGATTCACAGGCCAACACTACAGCCTCCAGGACAATATTTTCTTTTCCCCCTTTCCTCCCTCCTTCTTCTCCTTTTCTGTCATTTCTTTTTGGTTTTATTTTGGGAGTGGATGTTAAAAGGGCAGAGGGTAGATGTGAGTGATGTGAAATGACAAAAAAGTCAATAAGATGTTAAAGAAAAGAATACTTGAAATCCAAATCTATGAACATATCAAAAAGATTATCAACCAGAATCAAGTAGGCTTCTTTCTAGAGATGCCTAGATAGTACAACAATTGTAACTCAATAAACATAATCCAACATATAAACAAAACATGAAAGACAAAACTACATGTTCATCTTAAGAGATTAGACATTGTCTATAGACAAAACCTAACAAACTTAATGATAAAATTCCTGGACATATTAGTGGCACAAGGGACATGTTTCAACATAATCGAGTAAGCTCATAGCAAATATCAACTTAAAAATAAATTCAAAGCAATTCTACTAAAATTGGGAACATTTCTAGGCTGTTCATTCTCTATATGCCTATTCAATATAATACTGTCCCTTGTCTTATATTGTTTTGACTTGTTTGGTTGTTGAGTCTTGGTGGCCTGCTTTTTTCTGACAAAAGAAAAAAAAATCACAGAGAGAGGTGAGAAAGTAGAAGCTTGGAGGTGTGTAAAGGGAGGGAAAACTCTGGTAGTTATTAATATACATAGAAAATGCAAATCCATCTATACTTATCACTCTATCGAGAACGCAACTCCAACTGGGTCAAATGTCTCAACATAAAACCAGATACACTGAACCAAATAGAAGAGAAAGCATGGAATACCATTTAACTTGGTGACAAATGTAAAGACTTTCTGAACAGAATACTGGTAGCATAGTCCTAAAGAACAATTAATAAAAGGGACCTCAAGAAACTGAAAAATTTTGTCATGGAAAAAACACCTTTCATGCAAAATAGGTACAGAATGGGAAAATATTTTTACCAGCTTCACATCCTATTGAAGGATATCTAAAATACATGAAGTACTCATATAGCACAGTTATTTGAAAAATAGTTTTAACCCAAACTATCTTTGAATGTTGTTATGCATCTTAATCACAAAACAGAAAAACATCAGGAAAGTCATAAATCCAAAATTATAGTTATAGTTTCTCCTGATTATGAATAGTTTCTCCATAATTTTAAAATGTAAAAATCATCTATAATGGTTGCCTAAACAATACAATCTGTATAAAAAGGTATTAACAATTCCTTTCTCCAAAGGCTTTCCCATTAGGGAAATAAAAGTTATCTAGGAGGACAACAATGTTGTCACACTTGGCATTTGATCTGTAGCAAGAACACTTGACCTGGATCACTCACTCCCACACTAGGCACAGATCAGACCCTGCAGAACAAGTGTTTTGAAGAGAATATGAGCTTGAATATCAGTGAAATATAGATGGTTTCTGTTTCTATTGCCATAAAAAACTTCCTGCGTTAATCAGAACCTAGTGGTAGATTTGAATACTAAAGCTGCAGAAGAGTATGCCTGCTCCTCAAATCCTGCCAGTCAAGAATATGGTATATTGATGTAAACAACAACAATGAGGATGATGATAATGATGATGATGATGATAGCAAAAATAAATCATGGTTTGTTTATGGTGATAATGCTTTCTTTTTCTTTTTAAGTCCATTCTAATTTGTGCCTAAATTTTAATACTCAGACAACATACAACAATTATTGCTTCTTAATTTTATTTTGTTGCCATTGAATATGAAACTGAACTATTCAATGTAGAGTTTTGTTTTCTGGCTGTGGGAACATGTTTCTTTGGTGCTTGTATATGATTGGACACAGCTTTAAAGTCCAGAGAAATGGGCTGATATTCTTATTTTTGCTCTGTAATTTTTCCTTCATACTCCTTTTAAAAAGGGATTCCTACTCACTTTGGAGTTAGGATAGTGGCCATTAAGACCTTGTACTTCTCATGTCTCTGTCTTCCACAGAATTGATGTTACAGTCACACATACAGCACCTCATACTTGGACAACACTATCTTTAACCATTGACACATTTCTGTATTCTAATGTTTATTTTATATAAGAATTAGTTACCCTGGCTAGGCATATAATGCAGTTGTATAATACTAACTTAGCATACATGAAAACTGGATTTTGTCACAAATACTAAAGTATAAACAACAGAAAGCAGGGTTTCAACATAGGTTAGTGGTATAATCCATGCCTGAGTGTGTGTGTGTGTGTGTGTGTGTGTGTATACATGTGCGCATGCATGTGTGTGTGTATCTACAAGGCCCTAAGTTCAATTTATATCCTTTCCAAAGCTTAGAACTGATCACAGTTCATAACTTTAAAACAATCCTTACAAATGGCACCCTATGCAATTCTCAACCCTTTGTTTTCTTATAGAAGACATGATACAACTGATCATTCACTCTCTCCAAATACTGTCAGTACAAGATAAACAAATTGCTTTTTTCTTAAAGTGTACTCTCTGACTTTGTGTGCTCAAGCTTTTCAGGTTGTCAAAGTCTAGTTTCTATCTCATTTCAGGTCTCATCTCTTGATGAACATATCAAGCACTCAATTTGTCCTTATTTATAGCTAGAGCTCTAGTTCCTCTCTTGAAACCTAGGCACATATTCTTCTCCTTCTTTTCTATGGTTAAAGCACTTCATATGTCTAAAATGTTCAAAAATGCATTTATTTCTACCATCCCCTAATCCTGTACATCTTACAGACCTTTGCATTCAGGAAGTGACAAGTTCACTGCAGTCCAATTTCAAGGCTGATAACCTTGAAGTTTCTCACTCTTTTATGTTTGGCATTCATAGATTTATCTGTCATATATATGTCAAATAAAAACACTTCACACCACATTCTGACTAGCTCTTTGTTAGGTGCCTTCATACCTCATCTGGAATGGCCTTCTGATGGGTTTATTGTCATCCTTCACATCCACTAGAGAAATCACACAGTACCATGACACAGTAGTCTCACCACATTATGGTTAAAAATGTCTCTAAAGTAAAATGTGTTAAAAATGAGAGTTGCACTAAATCCTTCCGAATACAACCACAAGTTTGTCTTCTTGTGCATCCAAGGGTGAGAAATTCACATACTGTCATGGATAGAAAGGAGAAAGAAATCATGTTTTATTGCAGCAAGAGAGAAAGAAAAAGCAATTGTAATTTCAGTCCCTGGAATAGATAGAACATAACAGGATTAAAGTGCTGCCTTTTGTATGTGGAGTACTCCACTCCTGCCCTTAACAAGACCATCCACCCACCACTTCTGTATAGGGTGGTCTTCTTAATAGAATGAAAGGATGGTGTCTTTCACAGAATAAGTGAATGTTTTCTCAGAAGCTTACTGGCATGTCAGTCAGTTACATATTTAGCTTTAGACCGACTCAGACCCCCTAAAAGTGGGTCTCAGTTAGAAGGCCTGAGACATCTAAGGGATCTCTGACAGTGAAGTCAGGATGTATCCCTGGAGCATGAAAGGACTTTGCAAGCACATTCCTCATTTAGGGATATTCTCTTAGCCTAGAGGCAGGAGAGAAGGCCTAGTCCCTATTCCAAACAACTTGATAGGAATACACATAAAATTGAGATGTTTTCCTGGATAGAGTACAGTGGCTCCTTGTGAATGTATGGTCAGAAGGGCAGTCTGGGAACCTAAAAGAGGTTGCTGAGACTGAGTTTGTGTCTTTCAAGGTCTTCCTTTTATCTGTCTTTTTGATAATGTCATGTATAGTTATAATTCTTTTTTTATGTTCCTTAGTGTTTGAACCTGAACTCAGTTTATTTTTATGCCATGCCACAAACCAAGTTTTATGATTTCATATTCTATCCTACTAAAATTATTTTATCACAGTTACTAATTTTTAATATTTGAAAGTGTAAATTCATAAATATATATTATGAAATATTTCATTATTAGAGAATATGTACTTGTATAATGATTGTCCAAGTTTATGAGTTAAGAAATTGTCAATGTTGTAGCATCTGTTTGTACATTATTGTCCCATCTTTCCTCCTTAATCTCCCCTATTATTTGTATCTGTGTTTGTTTTCAGTTATTTCAACAATTAAGTCTTTTGATTTTATTCTGCAAATACTCATAAGATGCTATCATAGCATTTAAGATTTTGGATTTGATAATTTACTCTATACTAAGTTCCATCCATGTTGCTTTATATAAAACTTAATCATTCATTATTATTTCTAAATAATAATCTATATGTCATAAGGCATTTTTTATTTTTTTGTGTTTGAATACTTCAGTTACTTTGTCACACTTTTGTTACTATAAACAATGTACAGATTATGGCTATCTGTATATGTTCATCCATACTGGTGAAATACTCTTAAAAATTTCTTTGGGATATATACCTAAAAACAGAATTAGTGAGATTTACAGTATATAGTTATTCAAGTTCAAAGTTAACAGTAATATCCTATCTAACTAGGATTCTTTGCACTCTCAGCATGTTATCTACTAATCTGAAAATTCACATGAATATAAGGTTTGGTCATGACATTATTCCACCTAAATAAAACAAGAATATTGGAAATGTCTCCCTATCTCTTTCCCATCTACTTAATACCCAAATGACATTGGTCGCCTATTCTCAGAACATTTTCAATTCTCCACCCTGGTAGCCCTATGGGAATAAATGCTATGAAAATATTAAATGATGGGGAATAGGAAATGATATAATTGTATTTTAATTAAATTAAAATAAATAAGTGCTTTTTCAGTAAAATACATATTAAATTTATAGCTAATTTGGAAATAATAGGTATATGCTCATACCTTGTGTTCAATGAACATGATGTGTCTTATTACCATTTTTCCAAGATACATATATATATATACACACACATATATATGAAAATATATATGAAAAGTGTGTATATTTATACCTTTACTTAAATTAAGTTTTATATTTTATTTTATTAAGTTTTCTTATTTAATTACTTAAATTTGCTTTCAAGTGATATAGTACAGACAGGAATGAGAACAAGAAAGAGCAAAGCAATGGCAAAATATTGAACATTTCTGGGGCTGGAAGGTGGGTATTGTTCTATCTTCTTTTGTGTATGTTTGGTATTTTGACATTTTATTCTCAAGTAATTTATGCTTTTTATGATTTTAAGAAAAGTAATCTTCTGATTTTCTCTAGAGAGAAAGAGAAATAATAGGAGGGAGACAGAGAGAGGGAGAGAGGAAGAGAGAGAGAGAGAGACAGAGAGAGAGACAGAGAGAGAGAGAACACAATGTTGATGTTAGGCTTATTTCATTAGATCTGTCCAGGAGGCCATTTTGAACCAGGTGGCCAACACTGTCTTGATATATCCTGTGTTGAATCACCTATCATGTGCTGATCACATGATCAGCACATTACAGTACAGTTATACCTTTTCTTCCAGGGATTTTGGTGTTTTTTTCTGCTAAAAGGCTACAGTTTGAATTCAAGGATTCTATGTCCCCCTTTCACCATTCTACTATGAATACCAAGGTAGTTGTACAACATATTGAAATTTCTTAATAAGAAAATACTACTTCCTACTCCAAATGACTTCACAGATTTTGATTATCACTCCTGGAAGGCATCACCCTACTTGTGGAATGGGGTGGGGTGGCGTGGGAGAGGGTTTGGGGGAGAGAAGAAGGGAGGGAGAGGGAACTCAGATAGATATGTAAAATAAGAAAAATAAATAAATAGAAAAATAAAATTCAGGATGGAATAATGGTAACATGAATACTACTTCTTTATATTCAAATAGTGGCTATTTTTTTGACACAACTGAAACCATGTCAATATGTACACAAAAGTAAAACAAACAATAGCCAACTTTTCAAAACATTGAACTGATGAACCATGAAAACTACTGAGTAGACAAATTCTCACTGGTCATACATACTATTCTTCAGGCAATGACCAGTGCCCAGCAATATTAGATGGCTAACATAAAATGTTCTCAAAACTATTATTTGAGTTTCTTTGTCTCGTACTGTTTGTCGAGCCAACACGTTTATTTTTATTATTTTTGTGATGGTTTTTGTTTTTTGTTGCTTGTAAACTTAAAGAACCTTTGCATATATTATGGCTTCTGGTTTTGTTTTTATGGGATTTCTGTGTATATGAAATTTTGTCTCCATGTCTATATATGGTTTGTGTGATTTTCTTTGGCTCTTTTTCTTCTTTTTGTTGGTTTGTTTTGTTCTGTTGTGGTACATTGGCTTTTGTTTTGTCTTATTTTGCTGGATTATTATTCTTTATATCCCTCATATTTCCTAACAAGAGAAAGGGTAAGGATTCACATGGGAGACATGGTGAGGTGTATTTCACAAGAGTTGGGGAAAGGAAAAATATAATCAGAATATTAGGTATAAAAAATAAAGCTATTTTCAATAAAAGACAACTTTAAAAAAGAGAAACAAACAAACTCAAGATCACTTGGAACTACTGATCCTCATGTATCTATCTTGTAAATGCTGAGGTTATAATTTTCAGTTGGCTCAAGCTTCTTGAAATATTTGAATAATAAACTTACAATTTTGATCTTAAAAATTTAACAAATACAGAAATAAACATTCTTCCATTGTGGTGGTTAGAACATAATTGGCTTTCACAAATCTTTGGAAATGGCACTAATTGGAGATGTAGCTTTCCTGGAAGTATGTCACCGTGCAGTTTGTTTTTGAAGTTTACTCTACTCACAATACTGCCTAGTATCTGAATTTGCTGCCTTTTGTCTGGAACATGTAGGAATCTCAGCTACTAATCCAATACCACATCTGTTTGTATGCACCACATCTATCTTTTTGCTACCATGCTCCCCATCATGATAATGTACTGACCCCTGAAACTGTAAGTGTACCACCCCAATTAAGTGTTTTTCTTATAAGAGTTACTATGGTCGTGGTGTCTCTTCATAGCAGTTAGCAGCCCTAAGAAATCCATAAACATTAATAATCACATAAAGTTAAATATTGCTAATATGGCATCTCAATAATTTTGTCACCTATGTTCTTAATATATATATATATATATATATATATATATATATATATATATCTCAAAAAGTGAGAAACATATATTTTTCTGCATGTACATCATACTTTATGACACTTAATATTTCATCATTATGCATAATAATTGTACTTATTTTCTTAATTACATATATAAATATTTCCAAATGCTGTCCAAATCATTGATTGAAGCAAACATTATTCCCCAATAATACAAAAGACAATCAATATATTTAAATGATTTGGAGGAAAGGTACATAGTTATGAAACATTAGGTGATTTTATTCTTCAATGTCTGGTTATTTATTCATCATTCAATGTATGCATTCAAACTATTCGAGAATCCACCAATTGCCATTTTTTTCTTTCTTTTTCACTCTCCTTCTCTCCTTCCCTCCCATGCTCTCTGACCCCCTTTCCATCCCATCCTCCCACACACACTCCACAGGGAGGGTGATGTCTTCCAGGAGGAATCAACAAAATCTGTGAAGTCATTTGAAGGAGCATCAAAGTTCTCCCTCCTTCCTCCATGGGGAATGTGCTCCCAAAGTCCTGTCTAAGGGACCACCAATTACAATTTACTTGCAGTAAGATGAATAGACAGATATTTATAATTTTACTCATTTGCTTTGGGTTAAAAATATCTTGGGAGATATGTGTGCCTCCATGTTCTTTTGCTTTCAGCTACTTATAAATAAACAACATTGATGTTTTCCACTTTCTATTTGATGTTTAAATGAGAGGGAAAAAACACATGTCCCTGATAGCTATAGCTCTGGAAAAAATAAAACTTTATTAAGTATAAAGTCATAGTAAATTCATTATCTCAAAAAGCAAATCTGTGAACTTACTATCAACAGCCTAAAATACCTAGCTTCTTTTATTCTCACCAAAGTTCAGGACAATTTCAAACTCCTTAAAAATAAACATGGTGTTCTCTAAATAGTTATAAGGATGAAATTCATTCAGGCTTCTTGAAAAAAGATTGTGTTAATCATATACACCTGAACATAAAAATGTATAAGTTTATACATGTCCTAAAAAGTTTAATATCCAAATGAAAAAAAAATTAATGTAATCACATGAAAGAGGAATGTGATTATTTCAGACTGTAATAGTCTAAGGACTTACTATTGCTGTGATGAACCATTATGACAAAAGTAACTTGGGGAAGAAAGGGCTTATTTGGCTTAAGTTTCCATGTCACTGCTCATCACTGAAGATAGAACAACAGAAACTTAAACCAGCCAGGAACCTGTTGGTTGGATCAGCTTACTGGCTTACTCCTCGTTGCTTCATTAGCCTGCTTTCTTATAGAACTCAGGACTAGTCCACAGGGGTAGTACCAATCAAACTAGGCTGAGAACACTCTACTTGATCACTGATTAAGAAAGTGTGTTATGGGCTTGTCTGCTTACTGCTCATTCTGAAGGCATTTCCTCAGTTGAGATTGCTTCTATTCAGATGACTACATGTCATGTCAAGTTGACATAAAACTAACAAGCACATGGACTGCTAATTGAACCTGCTTGAGGGCACTAATTTAAAGTAATTGGATATCTTCCTTTTTCGAGGATTTATATATTTTCAGAAGAAAATAATTCAATGGCTATTTATGTGTCCATAATTGCAAGAGTTATCAAAATTAAGCAACAGAAACAATAATTATAGCTACAAAATAAAAGACAATGTATTCAGACTGTGAAAAGAAGATGAATTGGTTATTCAAAAATAAGTCTAATTGTGAAAATGTGCTGGGTTGTTTTTCCTTGAGGAAGAGTTTATATGATACAACATATTCTACATATTTTATTGTACTCTTTTAAAATAAATGAAGACTTTAGTGGATGCAGGGAACTTTTCTTTTTCATATCACAATATTCAAATGCAGTAGAAACTAGAAATTTCATTCAATTCATATGAATAAAGTTAAGGTAATAATGAATACATAAATAAAATGTATGTTGTGGGTTGAATGCTTTAACAACTATCTGGTGCCACTGTTTGGGAAGGGCAAAAGGATTTCAAACAACTAGGAAACTTGAAAATTGGGCAAGAGTTGATTTATGTTACACTCTGGAAAAGCTTATTGCATTATTTCCAAGTATTAAAAACAGAGGTTCAAACTAAGTGGTTTGGTGAAGAAAACACTAACAAAGCATAAACTTCAGGCAATGGTATACTTACTGCTTACTGTTTTTAGCAAGATTTATGTTGAGAAAGAACACAGAGTACAGCAATAAATGTGAGGAAGGTGAAGTTCCACACTCAGATATTTAGTGAATGTAGATGGCTATCACTAAATATATCAGAATAATCCATGAGAATACTTGCATATGCAGTGAGACAAAAGGAAAAGTATCAAAAGAAAACATCTTCTATCCAATAGTTCAGTGGAGAAAAAGTATAAGTTCTTTAGATGTGCTTTTAGAGAAAATGCCACAGAACATATTCTCTCTTTCAAAACAACACCCAAGTGGCTCCCCAGCCTTATTTATTCAGAATCTAGAAGATGTTACAACTCATCTCTAATGACCTCAGGCTACATCTTGTGCTCAAAAAGGAATATGCTACCCTATTTTTTTTTTTTTGATGTTGGGTAGTAGGTGCCACAGTAGAGAGAGAGAAGCTCACCAAAACGCTAAGCGTTCATTTTTTTAAGGAGCAGAGGGGTAAGACCTTCTCAAAAACGACTGGATGTATTTAGTTCACTCAAGTTACTTTATTTAAAAAATCACAAGGTTAATTGAGTTTGGGAAAGGTTTTAATAAACAAACTCATCTTATTCTTGCTGCCCATGAGAGCAGACAACCTATACAAATCTCAGACCTTTTTGATTATGTCAAAAGTAAGAACTCGAGATCAGCCAGAAACTGTCTCAAGACCAAGGACTCTCAGCTGCAAGCTCACACATATCACCACACTATAGAGAAAAACTCTTAAAAGGTTAAGCAGTCTCACAACAGTTTGTCATCCTTTTCTGATTATTCCAAACAAAGCAATGTAATAATAACTCAGTCAAAGTAATGACAACACTCTCTATCTATGTGTGTGCCCATCTACTATAGAAGGAATCATCTCCAATGATGGCTGAGCAAGACATGATCCATGAGTATATAGCAGAATGTCCTTAGTAGTCATATTATTTCTATGTTCAGTTAAAATAAGAGTAGTGCTCGATTTTCTCTAGGTTTATGGCCTATCTAGTCTCAGATTTATGTTCACCAGAACATTGTCAGACTTTGGTTCCATCTCATGGAGTGTGTCTTAAATCCAAGCAGATAGTTGATGACTCCCACAATGTTTGTGCCTCTATTTCACCAATGTACCATGCATACAGGTCAGCTTTGCAGAACAGAAGGTTTGTAGTTGGGTTGGTGTCTATCTTTGTCCTCAGGTAGTATGCAAAGTATTGTAAAGTACCATGAACACTGTTTATCAGTAGGGATGAAGGCTCTAGGGTAGTCACCAGCTTTAATATTCTGTATTCAAAGATTTGTATAAATGTTGTCTTCAGAAATAGAGCTTGCAATAACTTTGTTGCAAGCAATCTTTAGTCTTGGCAGTAGCCTTGCTTGTTTAGGGTCTAGGCACTCCCTCCTGTCTCTAGGCTAAGGGAGTAACTCTCCATGGGGAATGTGCTCCCCAACTCACTTCATGCACCAGGGATGTATCATTGTTCCACTGTCAGAGGTCCCTTAGACTGCCCAGGCCTTCTAACTGAAACCCAATTTCAAGGGATCTAAGTCTGTCCAATGCTGGTTTCCCAGCTATCAGCCTAGGGGTCCATGAGCTCCCCCTTGTTCAGGTCAGCTGTCTTTGTAGTTTTCTGTAACCTGGACTTGTGTCCTTTTCTTATCACTCCTCACTCTCTGCAATTGGCTTCCAGGAGGTCAGCTAAGCTCAGTGTTTACCTGTGGGTGTCTTCTGTTTCCCACAGCTACTACATGAAGGTTATAGAATGGTATATAAGTTAGTGATCAATCTCATTATCAGGAAAGGGCATCTAAGGTAGCCTCTCCACTGTTGCTCAGGTTGTTAGTGGGGTCATCCTTGTATGTCTCTGGACATTTCTCTAGAGTAAATTTTCTCTTCAAATCTACAATGTCTCCCTCTTTTATGATATCTCTTTTTCTTGCTTTCATCTATTTATCCCCTGAATTAACCTTCCTTGTCCCACATGTTCTTCCCTTCCTAATTGCCTCTCAACTCACTCACCCACCCTTTGCTTCCAATGTGCTCAGGATATCTTGTCCATTTCCCATTCTGTAAGGGACCTTGTATGAATCTCTTAAGGTCCTCCTTGTATCCTAGTTTCTCAGGTGGTGTGAATTGTAGGCTGGAGATATTTTGCTTTATGTCTAAATTCCATGGATGAGTGAGCACATGCCATGTTCCTTTTTTTGTGACTAGATTACCTCACTCATAATGGTTTCTTCAAGTGTTATTCATTTGACTGCAAATTTGAAGGTTCTTTTTTTTCTGATGAGTAGTATTCTATTGTGTAAAAGTACCAAATTATCTTTATCCATTCTTCAGTTGAGGTGTATATAGGTTGTTTCAGGTTCTTGATATAACAAATAATGCTGCTATATAATGTTGCATGGATGTAGACCATTAGGCATATGCCTAAAAGTGGAATTGCCAGGTCCTGTCATACATAGACTAATTCTCATTTTCCTGAGGAACCACCATACCAAAATGGCTGCAGAAGTTTGCACTACCACTAGCAGTGGAGGAGTGTGCCCCTATCTCCACATTCTTTCCAGCATAAACTGTCATTAGTGTTTCTGATTTTACCCATTCTGACAGGAGTAAGATGGTATGTCAGAGTAATTTTGAATTACATTTCCATTATGGGTAAAGATGTTCAGCACTTTCTTAAGTGTCTTTTAGCCAATTTAGATCCCTCTACTGATAATTCTCTCTCAGTTCTGTACCTTGCTCTTTAATAGGGTTATTTAGTGTTTTGGTGACTAGTTTCTTGAGATTTTTTTGTATATTTTGGAGATCAGCCTTCTGTCAGATGTGGGGTTGGTGAAGATCTATTCCCAGTCTGTGTGTGGGCTATCTTTTGGTCTTTTCAGCTGTTGTCATTGCCTTACAGAAGCTTCTCAGTTTCAGGAGGTCCCACTTATTTTCAATTTCAGTGTCTGTGATACTATTATTATGTTCAGGAACCAGTCTCATGTACCAATTTGTTCAAGGGTACCTCCCAGTTTCTCTTCAAGCTGTTTAGTGTGGCCGGATTTATGTTGAGGTCTTTGATCCATTTGGATTTGAGTTTTGTGCATGGTGGGAGACATGGGTCTATTTGTAGTCTGCTACACACCATCATCCTGTTGAGCCATCACCATTTGTTGAAGATGTTTTCCTCCTTCCAATGTATAATTTTAGCTGTTTTGTCAAGAATCAGGTGTTTATAGGTATATGGGTTAATATCAAAATTTTCAATTCGATTCCATTGGTCTACCTGTTTATTTTTGTGCCAATACCAAGCTTTTTTTTAAAGAATATAGCTGTATAAAAAAGCTTGAAGTCAAGGTTGGTGATGTCTCCTGGAGTTTCTTTATTGTACAGGGATGTTTTAGTTATCCTGGGTCTATTGGTTTTCCATATAAAGTTGAGTATTATCCTATCAAGGTCAATAGAGATTTGTGCTGGGATTTTGACTGGGGATTATATTGAATCTGTAGATTCTGTTGGCATTCAACAACAACTCAAATTGCAGAAACCTTACAAACTAGTGGAAACTGAACAGTGTGCAAAGACACCATTCCTGGGGCAGGAAAGAAATAAAGAAATTAATGATTTCTTTGAATTTAATGAGAATGTAGACAATGAGAATGTAGACATAAAATATATTTTAAAGCACTGTTCTTCCACATTAGATATATGGTTTAACACATTAAAATTTTAAAAATAGTTTTGTTTCTAAGAAGTGACCACCAGTGAAAAGAACCCCAAGAAGGGTATAGCATTTTCTAGGAAATTGAGTTGATAACTGAAATAAAATTAGATGTTATTTTTGTGTTGTTTTCTTAAGTAATACTTCAACAGCTACAAATCACTTTACATTAAATAAACAAAAATATCTTAAAATTTAGTTACAAATTTTTCAGTAATATTTACTATATATGGGTAGCAATGAATATCTGGAAAATCTAACTAATTGAAAATCATGAAATAGTAAAATATCACTCACATTAAATTTAAAAAAACAAGGATAAGCTACTAAGACCGACTTTTATATTTTATTATACCTCAATTTTATGCTATTCATATAAATAGAATTTGAAATTAAAATTGCATGAACCTGACACACCACAAACCTATCTTTGCTGATTCTAGGATTATCCAAATACAAATCTCATAAAATATAAAATAAAACTCTAACAATTCATGTAGTTACCTGTTATTTCTGTGTTGACACAATAATATTCCATTAGACAGGACTATTGTCTGCTCTGTCACTTCTTTGACCCTCAAGTTTATCTGAATTTGTTTTAGATTTTGACATAGAGAAATGCAAATACTGCAGTGCTGAAATACCATGGTGAGGATAGTACTCTGTGTTTGCTTTTAATCCCTAGTCCCAGAAGCTTCAGGAAAGCCTTGGTGTAGATTTATCACTCAGCTAAACTCCTTAGGCACTTGAGACTTGTGGACCATTTGGTCAGTAATTTGCTATTTGTTTTATGTTACTCTACACATTCTAATTCATATGAAAGTTTTCACATCAAACAACCTGGGCAGTTCAGGAAGGGCAGAGAGTATAAGTATCATTAACTACAGTATACGGTGCAGAAAAGAGAAGCTTATATTTTTGATCAAGGTCAATCAACATTTGTAGTTACAAAGAGAAGTCTGAACTAATGAGTTACTTTCACACTCTATTATGGATATATCTGCATTGCTGCAGCAATGAAATACTGTGATCAAGTCAACATGGAGAGGAAAGAGTTTATTAGATTTAAGTTCCTCAATACTGTTTATCATAAAAGGATACAAAGACAGGAACTCAAACAGGGATGGAACCTGAAGTCAGGAACTCATGCAGAGAACCACCTGCCTCTGAGTGTTTGGATTAAAGGTGTGTGCCCATCAAATTTTAATTTGACTAAGATGGAAAATTAAACTCTCCATTTTAATATATGTGAAATCATATCACTGTTCCGACCCTTTTATTTTTATTCTATGATACCGATTTTAGAAAATAGTAGTTGCCACAAAGAAGGTGCTATATTAAATAGACCAATTTAAACCATTGGCTGAGTGAGGGAAACACAGCTTTCAGTGTATATGTTTAACTATTGTTAATGGCAATTGTTAATGGCAAGTTAGTGGCAATTAAAGAATTTACAGAACCTTTTTATCAACAAATACTTTTACTTAAACGAACATATTGTATAAAATACTGTTAAATTTTGAATATCTTATTTAATATGCCCATCATTTAAATGCTGCACAATATGTTGAAACCAGACTTATCATTGTATAGTTACTTATGCCATTTATTTTGCTCTAGCTCTAGTTTCTTTTACTTTTTTCTTTTTCTTTTTCCTTTTGGTATTTCAAGATAGGATTTATCAGTTAGCTTTGGGGTCATCTCTGTAACTTCCTCTGTAAAGCATAAAGGCCTTGAACTCACAGAGATCTGAGTGCCTCTGTTACCCATTGCTGAAATTAAAGGCATGAATCCCCCCCCACCGCGCCCCAAGCTTAGTTCCAGTTTCTTAACTGAATCAAGCCATTAAGTGGCACAGATATATAGCACTGACAGATGAGGTATGATCCTACATAGGTGCTTGTTGCCAAGAAATAACATATTAAATAAAATTAGATCTCCCCAAACAGTGGGCTTGTAAGAGTATAATGACTTATGAGCAAGTGGTTCTCTTTCCTAATTTGTTTACCTTGCCGCACCCTTTCACCATATATTAGGTTGATGAGACATTCTGAATATTTACCATAATAATGATATTGGAGTGGAGTTTTTCCTGATCTTTATGGATTTAGTTTAGCTTCAAAATAGTAGTCTGGTGAATAGAGCATTCTTGCAAGTTATATTGATACTTGTTTCATGGGACTGTGAGAAAGTAGGTGACCAGAATTCTATATAAAGATGAATGTCTTGTTATTCATAGAGTGAGCTCACAGTTTTGAGATTCACTGTGCTGTTATGCACTTAAAACAGCTGTGGGAGGCCATATATTTTGCTTTTATCCCTCATGAAACAACCTCTAGTCTTCAATGGTTAAAGATGACAATGTGGAAACAAGTATCATTTTTCTTGTGTGCTACTGGTATATTATAGCATTCGTAGCTACTCCAGCATTTGCACTGTACCCATGAGATATTTTAAACACTTGGGGTAGTATGGTGCCTTATTTAGGGTTACTGTTGCTGTGAAGAGATAATATGACCACAGCAACTTTTAGAAAGAACACATTTAATTTGAGTGAGTGACTTTCTTACAGATAACACCCATTATGTTCATTAAAATCATGGCAGAGAGCATGCAGCATGCAGGCAGATGTAGTGCTAGAGTAATAGCTGACAGTCCTACAACTTTCAGGCAACAGAAAGTCAACTGAGACACTGGGAAGTATCCTGAGCAGAGAAAACCTCAAGCCTGTCCGCACAGTGACATAATTCCCCAACAAGGCAATATCTCCTAATAGTGCCACTGCCTGAGAGATAATAGGGGCAATTATATCCAAACTACCACATATGGCTGCTTCTTTTATTATAACTTCTTTTAATAACATTTGGCCACACTTTAAAATGACACTAGGCTATACTTGTTTTCTCTGAAACTGTGATGAAGAGAGGAAGTTATACTTTGCCCAACCAGAGCCAACCTTCACTCTATGCCTAAACTCCTCACTATTCCTTTAATTTTGGTACTTTGTGGTAGGCATTTCTGTATGCAGTATTAAAAATATGTTTTATTCCAGGAAGCAAAAATTTATTGACAAAAAGAATTTACACAAATACAAATGGATGTGTTATAATATAAACTCCCAAAAGCAAATTTAGTATGAGCAGAAAATTAACTAATCTATACATGATAACTCTTTCCTTGGATTTTCATCATATTTCATACTAATAATTATTAAAAGAATAAAAGTGTTCCTTTGTTTACACTTGGCACAAAAGTAAGTCAGGGTGAATGACCATGATGGTAACCTAAGTGTTGTTAGTAAAATAAAGAGCCATAAAATTATATAGTGTTTCAACTGAAATAATCCAAAGAAGTTCGATTTGACTAATTATAGTGTTACTTACAATTTACTTATAGTGGAAAGCATATTATTAGCTGAGGCTACTACAATTGCTGGCTGAAGCATTAAAAGGTCAGTAATAATTCAAAAGACTAAATGAATGATTGAACCAAAAGCACTTGCATAAGTAGTTTTCTAATGTCTAAACACAATTGATGAGTTGTGTATAGATGACCACAATTTCACTTTAATTTGTTTTTCAACTAGGGTCTGTGGGGTTGAATGTAGAATATCTTACCTGATAAATAAGGAATCTCCAAGGTTCCCCATTGAGCCTATGAATGCTATTTATAATTACAGTTTACTTGATTCATTGTAGTACAAACACATGAAAATAATTACTTTTTCATTCTAGATTTGGCTGATAAATGTGCCTGTTAAAGCATACAAGAAACAGATTTCTCAGAAGTGAACCACTAAACAGCAGGAGATGAATCTCTACTTTTTCTTGATGCCTTTCTTGAAATCATAATCAGACTGCTATATCAAAGTTTACAAGGACCAGCAATGACAATTACTTTTCACATCATACATGATAGAACTGATAATGTCAGGATTTTTAAATATGGTAATTCCAACAGAGAGAATATATGATATTAGGCAGAAATTAATGATTTCAATAAATACAATGTCTTCATGTAATCCTCTTGAACCTTAATATTGCTGTCAATGTGGCAGAATATTTGTCTTCATAAAATAATACTTCCCATTCTAGGATTATGGGAATGTTCAGAGAACACACCACTGTTTGCTGTCACAGTATAGGGAGAGTTTATAACCCCCATAATTTGCATAAAAGCTGTGCTGACATTGCATACAACTGTAATCCCAGCACTTGAGGCTAAGACAACCTCCCATGCTCCTCTAGCCAAAACTTCAGACAAGCTCTTCATTTCCACATCACACCTGGGCTAGACAACAGCTGGCTTTTTCAGGACCTGACCATTATCCTATTTTTCCCAGGTTCCTCTAAAGATTCTAGCAACCCAGACATCAGGAAATAGACTAGAAAACAAGACACTCACATTCCCAAAGGTAGTGTGGATGGTTTTTGTTTGCTGTGGGTTGTGGATGTTTGTCATAATTCAGGTAGAATGGATACAAATAGTTTTTGGTCATGGTCAGAACAAAATAAAGAAGATTAGACTCAATGATCTCTTTCTAAAAGGAAAAGGGGGTGATACAATAAAGATAGGATAAAAGGATAGATGGTTGAGTCTACCTTTGAACAACCATTAGTCTCAAAAAATTACATTGGACTGGATTTTTACATATTGATAAAAATTTAAGTTCCTTTTGGTTGATATATATATATATATATATATATATATATATATATATATATTCTTAAGTGTAAATATTATACCCATATAGCTCATTTAAAACTTTAATGGAAATTTTGATTCCTTAAATGGTCTTTAGGATAAATAAAGCAATACTTTCTAAGAAATGTGATAATAATATAGATGTAGACATATTAAATTTTGAGAAGTGTAAAACACTTAGAAATGGCAAACTGAGTCCTGATGAATGCTTGAAACAAGAGACTAATGAAATACTGTGGATATGAACAATAGTATAACCACTTTGCAAGGCACATAAAAACTAAACCTATACATTTCCTGTCATTTACCAATCATGGTTTTTGGTATTTATTATTATTAGATGAAATAATATATTCACAAAAGGCATAGTAAGTATAGATGTTTATATCACTTTATCTGTAATTTTAAATATTTGAAGTAAGCAAGACATTATTTGGTAGGGAATGGAAAGAAGGGGATTGGATATAAAACATTTAGGTTTATGTGCATTTAACCCACAAAATGGAAAAGTACTCAACAATTAAGTAAGTTAAAATACCAGAAACAATCATGAAGAAAATGATAGACTCTAACAACTAAGTGAATCTGGTTTTACTGTACATAGAAAACTCTATTGTTATAACTCTTTATATTGCCTAAAAGCCAATGCTCACAAAACAGTAACAGATGTTTGGATAATAAAAGAAAGCAACTAGCTGGATGTTGATAGCAGATAACTTGGGAGAGAAAAGCAGACAGAGAGTTCCAGACTGGGGCTGGTGTACAAGAGCTAGTTCCAGGACCAGCTCCAAAACTATACATACAAACCCTGAACCATGGTTGGAAAAAAAAAGAAAGATAGGAAAGAAGGAAGACAGGAAGAAAAGAAAAATAAAAAAGAAAGAAAGAAAAGAAAAGAAAGCAAGAATGATGAAAGAACAGAAGAACTTCATGGTTCTCGATTATGTTATAGATAAGACTAAGAGTGAATTAATGAAAGTGACAAATGGCAGCAATATATCAGTCCAGCATTAGAAAATGCAACAGATACACCATTAGATACAAGATTTTGGTAATGAGCACTTGATGGGGATGTCCTTCTATATGCTGTTAATATATGTTTCTTTTATTGGTTGATGAATAAAATGCTGATTGACCAGTAGTCAAACAGGAAGTATAGGTGGGGCTACCAAATGAGGAGAATGCTGGGAAGAGAAAAGCAGTAAGAGAGAGTCACAAGATGGACACCATGCAGCTAGCTACTGAGAAGATAGGACTCCGGGAATTCAATAAGATAACGCCATGTAGAAATACATTGATTAATATCTATGGGTTAATAATTAAGAGAGACAGCCAGTAAGAAGCCTAAGCCATTAGTCAAATAGTTTATAATTACTATAAGCCTCTGTGTGTTTATTTGCGATTAAATGGCTGCAGGACCAGGTGAGACAGAAACTGGATCTATAAGGACTGGTAAAGATATTTGAGGTAAAATAATATTTTACTACTGTTTTTAATAATAATGTGCAAACTTAAAATGTCCATAACATTGAAGCACACTTTTTAAATATTCATTTATTTTCAAAAATTGGAATAAAAGCAAAAAGTGTAAATAATCCTACATATTTGCAATCTTTAGCAATTAGAATACATAGTAGGAAGCCATATATGCTTGGGAAGCACTTAGGACATCTTCACTATGCTTTATTTCCTATATTGCAATTTCCCTAGTTCTGAGGCAGAAAGAGTTCATGGCCCAGTCCTCTCTCCTCACCATCTGGAGATACCATAAAACCTTGCAATGGACCCAGGATGCCAAAATCCTGTGAACTTTGTTACCACGAAAACCCTTGTAACCCATTACCATCCCTTTGTGTCAATTGCTAATATGTAGACATACTATCTACTGGGCATTCAATACATACACCAGCCTGGGAATTTCAGAGGCCATTCTCTCTCCTCTTCACACTCCTTTCTACTCTATACTACAGTTCTTTCTGTTCAATCCCCAGCCCTGTAGAAAACAACTTTCAGGACCTCACTTTCCTATTCTGCCTCCATTCTCAGAAATTTCTCTGAACCTGATACAGACCCTGGTTTCTACCTTATCTCCATCTCCATGAGAACTGCCAATACCTAGAGAAACACTCCGTGTCACCCTACTGGCTTACTGAGAGGCAGGCATCCTATCTTCATACACATTGTTTCCCACATTGAAATTCCCCAGTCCCATCACCAGCCATAATTAGAACAAATATGTAAAATAAACAGACCTATAATACTCAATGGAATAGAAGACTTTATTAAAATTCTCTCAACCAGCAAAATTCCAGGGCCAGATGGATTCAGAATTCTCCCAGACTTTCAAAAAAGAATTAATGCCAACACACTTCAAATTTTTCCACAAAGACAAAAGGGACATTGCCTAATATTTTTTTAAGAAACTACAGTTACTCTGATACCTAAACCACATAAAGATGCACCAAAGAAAGAGATTTGGATACCAATGTCCCTTAAGAACATTGTGGTAGATTGAATAAGGATGGGCCTGTAGACTCAGATTTGAATGCTTAGTAACCAGAAAGTGGCGTCGAAACACACACAGACACACACAGACACACAGACACACACACACACACACACACACACACAAATGTTTGCTACTTTATGACCCAATCTGGAGCTTATGATAAGGTTAACCTGTCATTCTGGTGGTCATAGTACTTATATAAACCATAACTGGTGCTTTGTGTTCATTGTTCATTGTTATACTTCTCTAATAAAAGACTTTCTACTACCCTTTCTGGTCTAATAGGGATTCCACAGTAATACATCTATCCTCCATTTTAATAAAGGTTGAAGGGTGGTTTTTGACATGCTTGCCAGTTGCCACATCTGTACCAACAGAGAGTTCAGCCTGTGGTTTTTGCCTTAATAAAACCCTGCTTTACAGGCTTAGGAATGAATCTTTAGACTTGTAATTACAAGAGCAAATGCCCTGCCTGAGTGTGGATGGTACAATAAAATCTTCAAACTGATAAAGTACTCATCCTATTTCATTGCTGTTGGGTGAAAAGAGCCTGACTTCAACAGAACTGCTTCAAAGGATTTAGAGGTATTGCCTTGTTGGAGGAAGTCAGTGAGATGGGCTTTGAGGCTTCTAATACTAATGCCATAAAAGGAGGGTTCTTTCCTGCCTAAAGATCAGAATACAGATACCAATGTCTTTGCCATTACTATGTCTGACTGCATGCTCTCATGTTCTCCATCTTGATGATAAATGGAATAAACCTATGAAACTATATGTGAGCCTAAAGTTAAGTATTTTTGTTTATACAAATTTCCTTAGTCATGATGTATCTTCATACCAATATAAAAGTAAATAAGAGAGAAGTTGGTACCAGAAGTTGGCTTTTTCTTTGATAGGCCTGACCATAGTACTTGTGGGTGGAATATGGATTTTGAGACTTCAGATTAGAAAAAAGCAGTTAAACACCTTAAGCGGTGCTTACTGTGCCAGAATAGTTGAAGCATGGAAGACAGCAATGCTGAGAATAAAGCAGAATGATATGGTACTACTCAAGAGGCTTCCTAAGGGAAGAATATTAGTAAGTGGCCTAGAGACAATTCTTGATATTTGTAAGGAGTTCTATTAATGGCACTGGCAGAGGAAATTTAAAAATAACCTAGTAGCACATATTTACTATTTGTTCCTCTTATTCAGATCCACCATGAAAAGGAGCAAGTAGGTCAAGGTGAAATAGAGCACAAGCAAATGTAATGGAGCTAAATCCAGCATTCAGGAGATAAATGTTTAAAGGGAATAAAGATCCTAAATTTACTAAGGGGAGTGGTGACCTCAGTGGTGAACTAAGCTTCTGACTTGTACAAAGGAATTAAAGAAAAGAGTAAGCAAAGAAGAAAACCATCAACAACAGAAGACTGTCACAAACATAATTTAATGAGGGGACATGCTCCATCCCAATAAAAGCAGCAAACTTTGTATCTTTGACCATGTGGTCCTGGATTTAGAGGACAAACACACACACACACACACACACACACACACACACACACACACACACACACAAATGGTTTGTGGAAACTACTCTTTCATCAAAGGAAAGTTACTGAGGCCAGGCAGGTTTCAAAATTTTCCCTGCATTGATATTCAGAGAGGCCATTCTATGAAACTTAGGATGAAGCCTGTTTTGGAGGCACCCGTATGTTTTATGTGTTAGGGATATGTGACAAGAATAGCAGCAAACTGGGTGTGAAACAAGAATAAGAGAAAGAACGATGTTTCAGTCAACAAGCTGAAGGGAACTGAATATTTGAAAACCACTTTAATGTCAGACAGAATTTGGAGTATACACTGCTGGTTTTAGGTTTTGTTCTAGTCCAGTATTTCCCCACCATGCCTTTTCTCCTGTAGAATGGTAATGTGCTATCTGTGCCATTGTACATTGTAAGTTTCTTCTACTTTTTTATTGTGACTTTATAGGTACTTATGAGATTAATAAATCCCCATGAGTTCAAAGACATTGAACTTTTGACTTTTAAACAGAGTTGTGACTGTAAAAGACTGCAGGGATTTTTGAAGTTAGATTAAATGTCCTTTTGCATTATAATATGGCTAAAAGTCTGTGTGGTTGGGGAATGGAATATTGTGGTTTGAATAAGAATGCTCTCTAACATAGGCTCATAGATTTGATTGCTTAGTAAACAAACAGAGGCACTATTTGAAAGGATCAGGAGAATAAACTTTCTGAGGAATTGGGCAACTAGGAGTGGGCTTTGAGGTTTCAAAACCCCAATACCACTGTTTCCCTCTCTGCCTGGAGGTTAGGATGTAGAACTCAACTACTTTTCTGGCACAATACCTGCTGCCAAGATTGACACTAAGATGATAATAGTCTAAACTCTGAAACTGTAAGCAAATCTCCAGTTCAATGCTTTCTTTTATAAGAGCTGCTTTGGTTGTGGTGTCTTCATAACAATAAAACTGTCACTAAGAGAAAATTAGATGAATTTTTTTCAATGAAATATTTCCAACCAAATTCAGGAATATATCACAAAGGACACCCACAATGAGCAAGTAAACTTTATCCCAGAGTTTTAAGGATATTCAGTAAACATTAACTGATAAATGCAATCCACCATATAAACAGATTGAAAGACAAAAATCCTCTGACAATATCTAATATACCTTTATGTTAAAAGTTATAGAGAGATAAGTTATAGAACAGATATATGTCAGTACAGTACAGACAATTTGTAAGGCCACAGCCAACATCAATCTAAACAAAAAGAAATGGAAAAACTTCCACTAAAATTAGAAACAGGACAAGTTTGTCCACTTTCTTCAAACCTATTCAATACAGGATTGGAAGAACAACACCATGACTGAAAGAGATCAACGAGATACAAGTAGGAAAGGAGTTAGTCAAATGATATGATAGAATACATGGATCAAATTATTTGATAGTATACATAAATGACACAAAAAAACCTCCTCCAGGAAACTTCTATAGTATACAAACTCTCAAAAGAGGAAACTCAAATACCTGAGAAACACTTCCAGAAATATTCAGCATATTGTGACTTGAGGGAAATGAAAATCAAAACTAGATTTCATCTTATACCATTCCCAATGGCAACTATACATAAAACAAGTGACAGCTCATGCTTGTGAACATGTTGAGAAAGGACAACACGTCATTACTAATGGGAGCATACGCTTGTACTGCTACTGTAGAAAGCAGTTTGGTGGTTCCTCAGGAGGTTGGGAATAGATCTAACTGAAGATCTAGCTATATTACAGTTGTAAACACACCCAAAGGACACTTCCTCCTACCATAGACATAGTTGCTCAAACATGTTCAAATCTACTCTATTCATATTAGCTAGAAATGTAAAAGTAGCTAGATTTCCCTTAACATATAAAAAAGTTAAGTACATTTATACAACGTAATAATAATAATCTTTTATATAATAAAATCACTTTAGGTTAAGAGACTATCCCTACATGGGGAGGAGTAAAAGAGGGGAGGGAGAAAATGAGGAAGGGAGGGCGAGGGAACTAGGATCAATATGTAAAATAAGAAAAATAAATAAATAAATAAATAAAAATATCATTAAATTCTTATGTAAATAATGAGAACTAGAAAAATTTTATTTTTAGTGTGGTAACCAAGACCCAGAAAGACACAGATTGTATATAGTCACTTATATGTGAATAGTAGCTCATAAGTCAATGATAAAACAAACAAACAAAAACAAACAAACAAACAAAAACCCCACAACCCATAGAACCACATAGCTAAGATATAAAATGGGTGGTGGTGGTGGTGCAGATAGTTCTCTCTAGGAAAAGTAAATAGACTACTGTGGTGATATATTATGGCTGGGTCTCTTTGCTTCTCTGATCTTCAACTTGAACCCCAATATTGTCTCTGAGTTTTTATTATTAATACTAAAACAAACTAGTCATTTATGGATGGACACTTGGATGCTTGAACAGAATGATCCAACAGTGTTAGGGAGAAGTAGATTAAAGGAAGTAATATGGGTAAAAACAGCTAAAATAAAAAGCCATCTGAGGGGTAGTTGGAAACTTAATAGAGTAGAAGCTAGCTAAAATCCATACATAAATGAAGACACTTTAACTGACACAAACAAATAATGGGAAGATGCATTCCCAAGTTGATATTTCATCACCAAATGAAGCTTCAAGTACCAGGGCTGGGTACATTTAATTGAGTGGTTAAACAAAAGAGTCTCAGGGAAGCCATGAAAGAATTCACATTGTGTCCAAGTCTATGTTGCTATCTATAAACTAACAGGAAGGCCCTATTTCTAAAGACAACACCTAGGCATTGCATTGATTATGGAGAAGTTCAGCTGGTGCATACCTAGAATATTCTCATCTATGTGCTATTGTTCTGGGTACTCTAAGATACATTGCATGCATGGTACCAAAGGAGAAATATAAGCAGAGATACAAGCATTTACAAAACCTTCTATCTACAATGGACCCTGCCTGCAAGTTAACTAGTGTGATGATAACACAAAGAATGTTAGAGTAACCAGCCCATATCTGACTTGAAAGAAATGAAATCCTACTTAGCATTGCTTGTGTGTCCATGAACCTGAGACAAGATTGGTCATAGGCCTAGGGAAAAAAAACAAACAACAAACAAATTTTACTATCCTGCTAAAGTAATGTAGCAATAAAAGGACTTCCAATGATATTCCCTTACACTTATGGACCAGCGTTTTGCTCATTCATAATCAGCGAAGCTTACTCCTGCAGTAGATAGGAACTAATACAGAGAACTAGAGTGAGCAAAAGCAGAGAGTGAGAGAAATTGAAATATTCAACCCTTAAGGAGATGTCTCCATCAAACCCATCCTCTCAGGGTTTAGGGAGCTTTAAGAAAGAAGTGAACTCAGTATATGAGCCAAAAATGATGAAGTAAAAGGAAATAAGTGTTTCTAAATGCAACAGGAATGAATCATATACACAGGGCCTAGATCTTTCTGCACCAGTTGGGATCATAGAGCTAGAGAGAAATGGAAACATGAACACATTACTAACACAGAAGTTATCTCCAACTGATAACCATTTGCATGTCAAAATTTAGTTTTCTGCAACAATGTCTCACTGGAAAAATAAACTACATTTAAGTGAACACTGTGATGGGAGATGTCATTCTGTAAATATGTTTCTCATACTGGTTAATGAATAAGGCACTGGTGGCTAATAGGAAAGCAAGATAGGAGGGACTAGGAGACAAGGAGGAAAGAAGAAGTGGTAAGGAGGAATCAAGATGGAGAGACTGGGGAGAAAAGATGCCTGCCCCAATCCCCGGTAGGTGAAATCACGTAAAATACATAGAAATGGGTTAATAATTAAGACAGAGCTAACCAATAAGAAACAAGTAACTAGAAAAAGAGCATTATGTCTAATACAGAGTCTCTGTGTGCTAATTGGGGCAGGCACTGTAGCAGGACCAGACCAGCATCAGGGAGAAAAACCATACTATTACAACACTGTATGTTTAGCAGGAAATGGCTACCAAAATCAACAACATCCTTGAAGGTTCCTTCTCTCACGATGTCCTATCAAGGCTTTTCTCTGTTTTTCCTTTCTAAGTTTACCCTATTAATCTTTATGTCTTTTCATTTCTTTTACTTTCTTTCTTTAACTTTGTGTATGTGGCTTCTATTTTTATGCGATTCCTTTGTTTGCAAAGAATTATGTGTCTGTTCTTTTTCTTTTATTTATTTAATTTATTATTTTACAGGTTGATAACTCTGCCACCCTCTCACCCTCCCACACTTTTACCTCCTCTGCCATCTCACATGCACCCAAACCACCCTCCCCTCCCATTCCCCCACGCCAATTGCATATGTAGTTGGCCATCCAGTTGGGGTCATGTAGATCTGACAGGTCCTGAAAGGAGGGACTAGGGCTGCTCTCCTGTCTCTAGGTTAAGGCAATTATCCCTCCAGAGGGGATGTGTTCACAAGGTCCTTTTGTGCACCAGGGATACATTCTGGCTCCACTGTATGAGGTCCCATAGACTGCTCAGTCCTTCTGGCTGAGATCCATATTCAGGGGGGCCTGAGTCAGTCCCAGGCTGGCTTCCCAGATATCAGTCTGGGGGCCAGTTAGCACCTCCTTGTTCGGGTCAGCAGTCTCTATGAGTTTCTGCAGCCTGGTCTTGTCCTCTCCATCTGCATCTGAGTTCTACTTTGACTCAGTGTTTATGTATGGGCGTTTGCTCCTGTTTCCAGTAGGCATTAGTTGAGGGCTCCATGGATAAATTGGTTGTTGATCTCACTAACCTGGAAAGGCATTTCTGGTAGCCTTTCCACTGATGCTCAAATTGTTAGTTGGCAGCAATCTTATAGTTCTCTAAACCTTTCTTTGTGTTCAATTTTATCTTCAAACCAATATTGGCTCCCTCCTTTATGTTCTCTCTCTCTCTCTTTCTCTCTCCCTCTCCCTCCCTCTCTCTCTCTCTCTCCCTCTCTCTCTCTCTCTCTCTCTCTCTCTCCTGTCTTCTATTCCTATCCAGACTCAATCTTCTAATCACACATGTTTTCCATACCTCCCCCTCGCTTTCTCCTACTTCTCACTTCATTTGCTGCCCTCCCCACACTTCTCCTGTGCTCTGGGGGACTTGTCCCTTTCTGGTTCAGTGAGGGACTTTATATGAATCAGAATACACCTTGTAGCCTAGTTCCTCTGGTGGTGTGGATTATAGGCTGATGATCCTTTGCTCTGTGTCTAAAATCCATATATGAGTGAGTACATACTATGTTCCTCTTTTTGTGACAGTGTTACCTCATTCAGGATGGTTTCATCAAGTGTCATCCACTTGAATGCGGATTTCAAGATCCCATTATTTTTTTCTGCAGAGTAGTATTCCATTGTGTAGATGTGCCACATCTTCATTATCCATTCTTCAATTGAGGGGCATCTAGGTTGCTTCCAGGTTCGTGCTATTACAAACAGTGCTGCTATGAACATAGTTGAACAGATGTCTTTGTTGCATGGATGTGAATCTTTTGGGTATATGCCTAAGAGGGGTATTGCCTGGTCCTGTGGTTAACTAATGCCCATTTTCCTGAGGAACCGCCATACTGATCTCAAAATGGCTGTATGAGTTTGCACTCCCACAGGCAGTGGAGGAGTGTTCCCCTTTCTGTACATCCTCTCCAACATGAGTCATCATTGGTGTTTCTAATTTTAGCCATTCTTCCAGGAGTAAGATGGTATCTCAAAGTTATTTTATTTGCATTTCCCTGACAGCTAAGGATATTGGGCTGAAATTTGGTCTTGTCTTACAGACAAGGTCCTTTGACTTACAGAAGCTTCTAAGTTTGAAGAAGTCCCATTTATTAATTGTTTCTCTCCATGTCTATGCCCCAGGAGTTATGTTCAGGAAGCGGTCTTCTATACCAATTTGTTCAAGAGTATCTCCTACTTTTTCTTCTAAAAGGATCAATGTGGCTGGATTGATGTTGAGGTCTTTTAACCATTTGGACTTGAGTTGTGCATGATGACAGACATGGGTCTATCTTCAGTCTTCTACACACCCTCATCCAATTGTGCCAGCACCATTTTTTGAAGATGCTATCCTCACACCATTGTAAATTTTAGCTCTTTTGTCGAAAATCAGGTATTCATAGGAGTGTGGCTTAATGTCAGGATTTTCGATTCAATTACATTGGTAATTTTGCCTGTCTATTATTTTGCCAATACCAGCCTGTTTACAGAACTATAGCTCTGTAGTAGAGCTTAAGTCAGGACTGTTGATGTTTCCTGAAGTTCTTTTATTGTATAGGGTTGTGTTAGCTGTCCTGGGTCTTTTGTTTTCCCATGTAAAGTTGATTATTATCCTTTCAAGGTCAGTGAAGAATTGTGGTGGGATTATAATGGGGACTGCATTGATCTGTAAATTGCTTTTGGCAAGATTGCCATTTTTAATATGTTTATCCTACCTATCCAGGAACATGGGAGATCTTTCCATTTTCTGATATCTTCTTTAATTTTTTTCTTTAGAGACACAAATTTCTTATTATATAGGTCTTTTACTTGTTTGGCAAGCATTACACCAAGATACTTTATGTTGCTTGTGGCTATTGTAAAGGGTGATGTTTCTCTGATTTCTTTCTCTGTCTCTTTGTCATCTGAAAAAAGTAGGGCTACTGATTTTTTGAGTTTATCTTGTATCCTGCTAGTTTGATGAATGTGTTTATCAGCTGAAGGAGTTGCCTGATAGAGTTTATAGGGTAGCTTATGTAAACTATCATATCATCTGAAAATAGAGATAGTTTGACTTCTTCTTTTCCAATTTGAATCCCCTTGATCTCCTTTTGTTATCTTACAGCTTTTGCTAGAACTTAGAGTACAATATTGAAGAGATATGGAGAGAGAGGGCAGCCTTGCCTTGTCCCTGATTTTAGAGGAATTAGCTTAAGTTTCTCTCCATTCAGTTTGATGTTGGAAGTTGGTTTGCTGTATATTGCTCTTATTATGTTTAGGTATGTTCCTGTTATCCCTCACCTCTCCAAGAACTTTATCATGAAAGGGTGTTGAATTTTGTCAAAGGCTTTTTCAGCATCTAGGGGGATTATCATATGGTTTTTCTTTTTAACTTTGTTAATATGGTGGATCACATTGACAGATTTTCTTATGTTAAACCATCCTTGCAATGCAGAGATGAAGCCTACTTGCTCATGTTGGATGATTTCTCTGATGTATCTTGAATTTGGTTTGCCAGTATTTTATTGAGTATTTTTGCATTGATGTTCATCAGGGATATTGGTGTGTAGTTCTCTTTCTTAATTGTGTCTTTGTGAGGCTTGGGTACCTAGGTTATTGTGGCCTCATAAAAAGAGTTTGGCAAAGAACCTCCTGTTTAATTTTGTGGAACAGTTTGAGGAGTAATGGTATTATTTCTTCCTGGAATGTTTGGTAGATTTCTGCACTTCATGCATCTGGCCCTGGAATTTTTTTCGTTGGAAGGCTTTTGATGACTGCTTCTATTTTATTGCAGGTTATAGGTCTATTTAAGTTGTTTGTCTGTTCTTGATTTAATGTTGGTAAGTAATAGCTATCCAGAAATTTGTCCATTTCCTATGAATTTTAAATTTTGTGGAATATAGGTTTTCAAAGTATGACCTGAAAATTGTCTGGATTTCCTCTATTTCCTTTGTTATGTTTCCCATTTTCTTTCTGACTTTGTTAATTTGCATGTTCTCTCTCTGCTTTTTCATTAATTTGGATAAATGTTCATCTATCTTGTTGATTTACTCAAAAAACCATCTCTTCCTTGCACTAATTTTTTTATTGTTTTCCTGATTTATATTTTGTTGATTTTAACCCTCAAGTTGATCTGGGTTCTAGTTCAACTCAGTGTTTATATAGGGGTGTTTGATCCTGTTTTCAACAGGCATTAGTTGAGGGCTCCATGGAGAAGTTAGTTGTTGATCTCACTCTCTGGAAAGGGCATTTATGGTAGGTAGCCTTTCCATGGAAGCTCAAATTATTAGTTGGCAGCAGTCTTGTAGTTCTCTAGACCATTCTTTGTGTTCAATTTTATCTTCAAACCAATATTGGCTCCCTCTTTTATGTTCTCTCTCTGTGTCTCTGTCTCTGTCTCTCTCTCTCTTTCCTATCTTCTATTCCTAACCAGGCTCAATCTTCCTGGTTGCAAGTATTTTCCTTTCGTCCCCCTTATTTTCTCTTACTTCTCTCTCCAATCGCTGCCCCCCCCACTTCACCTGAGCTCTGGGGGACTTGTCTCTTCCCAGTTCTGTGAGGGACTTTATATGAATCTTTTAGAAGACACGGTGTATGCTAGTTCGTCTGGTGATGTAATTATAGGCTGGAGATCCTTTGCTCTAGGTCTAAAATCCATATATGAGTGAGTACATACTGTGTTCTTCTTTTTGTGACTGGGTTACCTCATTCAGGATGGTTTCTTTAAGTTCCATCCACTTGCCTGCCAAATTCCAAGATACTATTATTTTTTTCTACAGAGTAGTATTCCATTGTGTAGACATGCCACATCTTCATTAACCGTTCTTCAATTGAGGGGCATCTAGGTTGCTTCCAGGTTCGTGCTATTACAAATAGTGCTGCTATGAACATAGTTGAACAGATGTCTTTGTTGCGTGGATGTGAATCCTTTGGGTGTATGCCTAAGAGGGGGATTGCCGGGTCCTGTGGTAAACTAATTCCCATTTTCCTGAGGAACCGCCATACTGATCTCCAAAATGGCTGTATGAGTTTGCATTCCCACCAGCAGTGGAGGAGTGTTCCACTTTCTCCACATCCTCTCCAACATGTTTCTAATTTTAGCCATTCTGGCAGGGGTAAGATGGTATCTGAAAGTTGTTTTGATTTGCATTTCCCTGATAGCTAAGGATGTGGAGCATTTTCTTAAGTGTCTTTCAGCCTTTTTGAATTCCTCTAATTAGAATTCTTTCTTCAGTTCTGTACCCCATTTTTTAATAGGGTTATTTGGCGTTTTGTTGACTAGTTTCTTGAGTTCTTTGTATATTTTGGAGATCAGCCCTTTGTTGGGTATAGGATTGGTGAAAATCTTTTCCCAGTCAGTGGGCTGTCGTTTGGTCTTGTCCACTGTGTCCTTTGCCTTACAGAAGCTTCTACGTTTGAAAAGTTCCCATTTATTAATTGTTTCTTTCAGTGTCTGTGCCCCTGGAGTTATGTTAAAGAAGCGGTCTCCAATAATAATTTGTTCAAGGGTACCTCCTACTTTCTGTTCTAAGAGGTTCAATGTGGCTGGATTGATGTTGAGGTATTTGATCCATTTGGACAAGAGTTTTGTTCATGGCAACAGACATGGGTCTATCTGCAGTCTTCTAGACACCCTCATCTGATTGTGCCAGCACCATTTGTTGAAAATGCTGTCCTTGCCCCATTGTATAATTTTAGCTGTTTTGTCGAAAATCAGGTGTTCATAGGTGCTTGGATTAATATCAGAATTTTCATTTCGATTCTATTGGTCTACCTGTCTATTTTTATGCCAATATCAGGCTGTTTTCAGAACTATAGCTCTGTAGTAGAGCTTAAAGTCAGGAATGGTGATGCCTCCTGAAGTTCTTTTATTGTATAGGGTTGTTTTATCTTACCTGGATGTTTTGTTTTTCCATATAAAGTTGATTATTATCCTTTCAAGGTCGGTGAAGAATTATGGTGGGATTTTAATGGGGATTGCATTGAATCTGTAGATTGCTTTTGGTAAGATTGCCATTTTTACTATGTTTATCCTACCTATCCAAGAGCATGGGTGATCTTTCCATTTTCTGGTATCTTCTTTAATTTCTCTCTTTAGAGCCACTAAGTTCTTATTATATAGGTCTTTTACTTGTTTGGTAAGCATTACCCCAAGATACTTTATGTTGCTTGTGGCTATTGTAAAGGGTGATGCTTCTCTGATTTCTTTCTCTGTCTCTTTGTCATCTGAAAAAAGTAGGGCTACTGATTTTTTTGAGTTTATCCTGTATCCTGCTAGTTTGCTGAAGGTTTTTATCAGCTGTAGGAGTTCCCTGGGAGAGTTTATTGGGTCACTTATGTAAACTATCATATCATCTGCAAATAGAGATAATTTGACTTCTTCCTTTCTAATTTGGATCCCCTTGATCTCCTTTTGTTATCTTATCGCATTAGCTAGAACTTCTAGTACAATATTGAAGTACTATAGGGAGAGAGGACAGCCTTGTCTTGTTCTTGATTTTAGAGGAATTGGCTTAAGTTTCTCTCCATTCACTTCGATGTTGGCAGTTGGTTTGCTATATATTGCTCTTATTATGTTTAGGTATGTTCCTGTTATCCCTCACCTCTCCAAGACCCTTATCATGAAAGGGTGTTGAATTTTGTCAAAGGCTTTTTCCATATGTAGGGAGATAATCATATGATTTTTCTTTTTCAGTTTGTTAATATGATGGATCACGTTGATAGATTTTCATATGATATACCATCCCTGCATTCCAGGTATGAAGCCTACTTGGTCATGGTGGATGATTTCTCTGATGTATTCTTGAATTCGGTTTGCCAGTATTTTATTGAGTATTTTTGCATTGATGTTCATCAGGGATATTGGTCTGTAGTTTTCTTTCTTAGTTGTGTCTTTGTGAGGTTTGGGTACCAAAGTTATTGTGGCCTCATAAAAAGAGATTGGCAATGAACCTTCTGTTTCTATCTTGTGGAACAGTTTGAGGAGTAGTGGTATTAGTTCTTCCTTGAATGTCTGGTAGAATTCTGCGCTGAATCCATCTGGCCCTGGACTTTTTTTGGTTGGAAGGCTTTCGATGACTGCTTCTATTTCATTGCGGGTTATAGGTCTATTTAAGTTGTTTGTCTGTTCTTGATTTAATTTTGGTAAGTGATAGTTATTCAGAAACTTGTCCATTTCCTTTGAATTTTCAATTTTTGTGGAATACAGATTTTCAAAATATGACCTGAAAATTGTCTGGATTTCTTCTGTGTTGTTGTTATGTTCCCTGTTTTGTTTCTGGTTTTGTTAATTTGCATGTTATGTAGTAAGTAGTAAGGTGGAACAAAGATGGAGAGTCTGGAAAAGGTAGAACCGCCAGCCGCCTTTCCCTGGTAAGACCACGTGGAAATACATAGAAATGGGCTAATAATTAAGACAGAGCTAGCAGATAAGAAACAAGTAACCGGGTCAACAGCATTGTATCAAATACAGAGTCTATGCCTTTTATTTGGGGCTGGCACTGTGGCAGGACCAGACCAGCGGAGGGAGGAAAAACTCTACTCCTTACACAGCATTTCTTCAATTTGTGTTGCGTTTATTTTCTCTATTTCAGTTTTCAAGTCTTGAACAGTTTCCTTCACCTGCTTAATTGTTTTTTTCTTGGCTTTCTGTACTTTCTTTACTTTCCTTTAGGAATTTTTTCTTTTCTTCCACTTTTTTTGTTTGTTTTTAACCTCCATTTCTTTAAGGGATTTTCTCGCATCTTCTTTTAGGGCGTCTTTCATTTTTATGATGGTAATTTTTAAGTCATTCCTTTCTGCTTCCTCTGCTGTGTTTTTGTTCCATTCTAGTTGTGGTAAATTCCCTAGAGTCTGGTGGTGTCATGCTTGTCTTTCTGTTGTTAGGTATTTTCTTGTATTGCTGTCTTCCCATTGCTTCTTCCAGTAGGTGTTTGTAGTGTCTCCCCCTCTCTCTATGGTACTTCATTGGTGGACTTATGTGGGTCAGAGATTCAATATCTGTAGCTCTGTGTGGTACAAGCTCTATAGGTGGTCTCTCCACAGACAGGGACCCAGGGATGGGGTCAGGGATGAGGATCCAGTAGAAAATACTCTAGAAACTCAGAGTGGTCCCACAGAGATAGGCGGGTCTCTGGGAGGGGCCCAGGACTCCAGCAGAGGACTGGAGGTGGGGGTCAGATACAAAGCAGGTGGGAATTAAGGGTGGTCCCGCGTTGATAGGCAGGTCTCCTGTGTTCAGATTAGCTCTGAGATGTCCCCCCAAAGTATTGTGGACTCTAGCCAATGGCTCTAGCCAATGGCTGGCAGAAGAATACAATGGCTGGGCTGATACTTGGGATGTTTCTGCACAGATAGTGGGATCTCACTGGGAACTGGCACTCTCCAGCTGAAGCCTCTTTCTTTCGGCGAGGGGGTCAAGGTCTTGCTGGAGGGGACTCGGATTGGACCTGCAGAAATAGGCGGATCTCTGGTAGAGGCCCAGGACTGCAGCAGAGGACTGGAGCTGGGGTCAGAGAACAAGCAGGTGAAAATTACAGGTGGTCCCGTTGTATAGGCAGGTCTCCTTTGTTCAGAGTTGATCCTAGAAGTCCCCGAAGTAGGGTGGACTGTTGGCTACACTCTCTGTCCCAGTGCTCAACCAGAGCAGTGGGACAGTGGGCAGGGTAGGACACATGGTGGGGGTGGGGAGGCTCGTGACAGGGGTGGGTGGGGTGTATCAGAGCTCCAAGGGTGCTCTCAATGTGGACAGGACTCAGGAGCAGTGGGATCAGGGGCCAACCCAGGGAGTTCGGGGAGGGGGAGGTTGTATTGGGAGAGGCCACCCCAATTGTGCCCAGACTCACCTCTAGCCAATGACTGGCAGAAGAGGACAAAGGCTGGGCTGATACTGGAGAAGTTTCTGCACAGATAGTTGGATCTCACTGGGGACTGTCACTCTCCAGCTGAGGCTTATGTCTCTGTTCTTATACCTATTTCTTGTGCCTTTTTGTGGGATCTTTTCCTTCTGATTGTTTGATCATATTCTAATATGTATGTTTTTGTCTTAATACATTTTATTTTATGCTATTTTATTATATTATTATTCTTTAGAACCATGTTTTTAAATGAAAAGCAGAAAAGGTGTGTTTTTGATTGTAAGTATATGTGGGCAGAATCTGGAGATTTGGTAGGAGTAAAATGAGAGGAAATCATATATGGACATACCATGTGAAAAAAATATATTTTCAATAAAAGACAAAAATCATTAAAATAAAAAGAAAGAAAACAATTTCACATATTATCAGATGCATTAAAGTGTGAGAAGTATTGTATTGACAAGGAAATGTAATATAAAGTTACACTTTAAGTGAAACTCTGGAAGAGCAACATCTTTCCATGATATATCATCATTTTTAGAGAATGCATATATGTATGGGTTGTGTTTCTAGATATAATAAAGGTGATAACTATTTCTAGCTCCAAGCACTGTGTGACTCAGCTCAAATACTTAATATTTTAGACCTTCAGTTTAATGTGGAAAAAGATAATAACAAAACAAAATAGCTAGATATAGTACCTAAGGTGTTATTAGAGAGTGGAGGAGAAAATCCGCCACACTGTGTTACCACTGCAATTCATTTTATTTTCTCATTTTCAACTATTTAAATTCAGTAAGTTTCACCAAAGAAAAATGTTTCAAAAATAAATTATTAATTATGACCTTCAACAGTAAAAATGATATAGCAATTTTTACTAATTATGTTATAATTCATGTAGGGTCATATATAATTCATATAAATACTCTCATGACCTTAACTACAGCTAATAAACATTAATAAAAGTTGGTGATGTGTGGAATAAACTGGCGCTAAAAATATCGAAAGAATGTTGGAGGTGCTACAGGTACAAAGGAGAAAAAAGGCATGGTGAATATAATAATGGTAGAAAACACTAAGAATAATTGGTCTCCAACATTTTGTTTCTCACAGGCTTTTTGTCCTATCTTATAAATCCTTATCATAGGAAAGATCACTTTTAGCTATTGTGGTTTGATAAGAATCAGGATAAACAAATAGGCCAAATAGATGTTTATTCAGGGAGAAATAACATACAACCTAGACACCAGCAAGTCCCATAGGATGCTCTCCTCTCCACCTCCCTGCGTTCCTTGGCTCCTTCTCCAACTTCCTTCCACAGGGCTCTTCCGTCCCTGCCTCCACCCCCCAATTGGCATGGTCAGTGCCATAGAAGGAGACAAAGTGAATATCCAAATACATTTAGCTTTGTAGTGAAAATTACCTCAGGATGTCTTGAGTTGATTAGATTATTTATTTTTATTTGTATTTGTGTCACAGAAGACAGGAAATAATTCTGTGCAAATTGATTCATGACATACATGTGACTGGGCTTAACTTAAGAAAAATAATCTAATTTTAAGCAATGGTTCAACAGTATTTCTGCAAGAATTTGTAATAATGTTGTATGAATGTTAAGTCTATTTTCTCATTAAGAGATAATTGTATTGTAAAACAAATAACCTTGACCTTTAAATGAACTAAGTATATTTGTCATCAAGAAATATTAATAATGGAGAATATGTTAAAGCCTTTTGAAATCTTGCTGTAAATTAAACCCTATGCTTACCACACTTTTCACATTGGATGAATTGCAGCAGCAATTCCATGTTAAAAGTGGGTGCCAGTTAGGAGGCCTGGCCAACCTATGGGGCCTCTTGCAGTGGGTCAGTACTTATTCCTTTTATACTAATGGACTTTAGGAGCCCATTCCACATAGAGGGATACTCCCTCAGCCTAGACACATTAGGGAGGGCACATACATTGCTCCAAATGATGTGACAGATTTTGAAGTCTGCCAATGGAAGGCCTCACCCTCCTTGGGAAGCAGAAAAAGGATGGGATGGGGTTTGGTGGGGGTGATATGGGAGGATGAGGACAAGAGGGTGAGGGAACAGGGATTGATATGTAAAACAACCTTGTTTCAAATTTAAACAAGAAAAAGGGAAAATAAACTCTGAATAATTTTCAATGAACCAGCACTTCAGTAGAGTAACTGAAATAATTCTACTTATATTTAAATATCACTATTAGTACTATATTAAATATCAGAATTTAAATTATTGTACTTTGGCAAATTGGAAGTTTAAAATTGATATTACATTTATTGTAATTGCTACCATCAGTCAGCACTTGCTTCGACTTACAAAATATTACCTATTTTGACAGTATGTTTTTGATGATTTATTCAATAACAGAATTTCAATGGACTATTTGTCATTGAAAGAAATTTAAAGGTTCTGTCTTATTTATCACCATTGTTGGTATATGTGAAAGTTTAAGGAATAGGACTCATTTTTATATATGGCTGAGGATTTCAAAGACTATGTTATCCATACACATATGTATAAAAAGCTTAGAAAAAACAGGCTAATCATTTTGTTAATGTCTCTGCAAAAAATATCTTTCCTTCCCCTCTGTGTCTTTCAGCCTTAGCTGGTAAGGCTGAAAAGAAAAAACACAAATAAACAAACAACATTTAAAATTCCTTAGTTAGATTGGTATACTTGTATAATAGGATACAAATGCTTATTTTCCTCTATTGAGTTATGGCACTTTTCTAACAGCTTCTCTCTCCCATTATTTTCATCTAAGATCTATTTGACATGCTTCCTTTATGTTCAGCATTAAAGCTGATTTTGGTTACTTTTTTTAGCCTCTGAGCTCCTTTACCTGCTGTAGTAATTACTGTTAGCTCTGTCGATACTTCTGTAATTATTCAAGCATTGATTGAGATGAGAATGGAGAAGGTTGTTCATTCAATAATACTTTAAGGGAACTAGTAGGACTTTGAAATTATTCTGAAGACAAAATGAGAAAATACTAGCTGGTGGATTAAATTTGGAATGTTAAAGTGAAAACTAGAAGCTGAGTTTTAAAGTTTTCCCTGAATAATAGTGGAGTAGATATGCTAAGTAGCAATAAGATGAAAAAGTTGTAGATGACTGCCCTGAGATTGTTATTTCTAAGAATCTCCTAAAAATGCATACTGTTCATGAAATTCTGTCCTTTTAAATATATGCTTGAAAATATGGGATTTTTAAAATTAAAAGTATACAGGACTACACCCAAAAGAAAAACTGGCTAAGGACAGGATGGTTATGCAACTGTTTAAGAAACGTAGAGCAGGCTTTAAATATGAACACACTGATGTGTAGATGAAACTTTTCAGCATAAACTTAATATTTTTTAAAAGCACATTGAAGACCTCAAGGAAATATCTATATGTTTAGTAATTAAAAGAGAAAAGCTGGCCTGGTAGTGGTGTTGAACACCTTTAATCACAGCACTCAGGAAGCAGAAACAGTTGGATCTCTGTGATGTTGAGGCTAGCCTGTTCCATTGAGTAAGTTCCAAGACAGCCTTGAAAGCTACAGAAACTTTTAATGACAAGATTCATGAGAAAGGCAGATGGATATCTAAGTCCAAGATCACCCTGGGCTACCAGAGAGTGAATCAGAGATCATGCCTTCAGTCCCAGAAATCATGAGAGGTATTTGAGACAGGAACAGGGTCTGAAAGCCTCCTGCATTCATTCTCCAGCCATAATGCAGAAAGCAAGGCATTAAGTATCAGGATTCTCCAGCCACATTGAGGAAAGCATAGAGGTCTGAGTAAATCTGAGAAGCAGTGAAGTGAGGAGCAGTTTGAGGTTTGTCCCTTTAGTCAGAACTGAAGTAGAGATATGAACTAGTGCCTGGCTACTTGCTTTTCTAATCTTCAGCTTGAAGATTGAACCCCAATACCAGGCTCTGGTTCTTCCATTATCTGTGTTACAGATAATAGTCATGCTACTTAGGGCTGCATGAACAACTGATGGCAGGGCAGAGCTCAAGAAAGTTGTTTGTCTTTTGTTTCCAAAAGGAATTTTTAAAACTATTCTGATTTGCTTTCAACAAATAAAACAAAGATGAATTCTAGGCAGTACCATAAATTCAGTGGCTTCTGTGCTATGATATTAAGAATTTTAAATTTTGTATATTTGCTTTTCCTTAATTATAGCCTATCATGACCAGATATGAAAAATATTCAAAAAATTAACCATTTATAATAATTTGTACTTACTTAAATTAAAATAGTAATATATTTATGTATATATTGTGAACATCACCTCTAACTAATTTGTCTAATATATAGTACATATATTATAGAAATGTATAGTAAACATATATTCTTATGTCTCTATCAATATGCATGTTTATGTGTATGTGTGTGGGTTCATATGTGTGAGGGTTATATGTGAGTACATGCGTGCATGGTTGTAGAAGACAGAAGCTGATATAGGTGTTTTCCTTGAGAACTCTCTGCCTAATGTTTACAGGCAGGCTAACTCACTGAATGTAGTACCCACAAATTAGATACACTGAGTATACAGTGAGTTTATCTGTTTCTGGACCCCCTTTACTTTTGATAGGGCCATACAACACGAGCCCACCTCATCTAAGGAATGCTAGAAATCTGTTCTTGGGTCTTCCTGCTTGTATAGCAGGTCTGTACTGACATAGTTGCCTCCCTAATCCTTCATTATATATCTTAAGGTATTAGACACAGATAGATATGCATATAATTATCCTCAAAAAAAAATGAGTAGGTAGAATGCTTTCTTAAGGTCTTGTTACTTTTAATACCTAATACACTGTTATGCATGATAGTGGCATTTATTCCTTCTAAGAATATTTATCAGTAATTTCTATTATGTAAAGTTATATTATTCTTGAATGATGACCTCACTAGAAAATACTTTTTTCATGGATTTATTTTTGATATTACAATATACTCACATTATTTCTTTTACTTCTCTCTCTCTTCAAACTGTCTCATATACCTATCCTTCAAATTAATAATCTATAATCATTGTTATGGCAAGCATAAATGTTTATGTAACTACATATATATTTATAAGTATAACTTGATCAGTCAGCATAATGTTATTGTATGTATACTTTCAAGGCTGACAATTTGGCACTACAAAACCAATCAGTGCTCTTTTCTGTGGGGATGACCACCTCTCCCACTCCAAGCTATTTTCACTTCCCTGTATTTCTTTGTTCAGGTTTGAGACCTTAAGAGCTTTTGGCCATCTACTTTGGCATGTTCACTGGTGTTGTCCTTATTCAGTTTACATTTGGGCAGTCATGTTGGTCAGAATTTATGGGTGTGGATTGGTTCCTTACTAGGAGATTCAATCTCACTGCAGTTTCTGATCATCCTACTCTAATAGCCTGTTCACCCCCTCTCCTGAAATGTTCCCCAAGTCTAAGTGCTTACTTGTTTTATTCTCTCTTTTTTTTTTGTTCAAATAAAAAACAATCCTACCTTACATTCCAATCCCAATGCCCACTTCCACCTGTCCTTCCATGCCCCCCACAACTCCCCATCCACTCCCCAGGTTGGGCGGGGCTTCTCATGTCTGTGTTTTGTAGATATATCCAGTGATACTGCAGAGGAAGGTGGCAGGAAAGTAAAGGGAAATGGTAAGAGATAAGTGATCTGATGAGGGAAACATGAAAGAGGGAGAGGAAAGGGATATGTTCTGGAGAAGAGGATGAGTAGTTAAATTAACAATAAGAATATATAAAAAAAAATGACCAGAATCAAGCAAATATTTTCCTAAAAATCTGTAATACATATTATTGCATGTATAGTTTTAATGAACTTTTCTCATCAGTGCTGTTGGTGCCATCTCCAAGAGCCAAGGACCACCCTTAAAACCCCAATGCAAGGTGTGCGAAGCCCTTTATTTGTTGTGTGTCAGGTCTTCCAAGAGACTCCCTAAACACACTACCTAGTTTTTTTGTCCTTGGTTCCTTTCCACAGATGGAAAGTATGGCCCTATTGCTTTAGAGGACACATCTCTAAAACTTTTTAATATTAAGAAGTTTGACAAAACACTCTGTTCCTTCTTTCATCTGATATAGTATATTGCACATGCCCTTGGAATTATATATGCATGTGTCCTTTGCAATGATAACATATAGACAAGTTTTAAGAAGTTAGTGATGTGTCGATTTAATACATTTATGCTTTTGAGATCATTTGAATTGGGAAATGTTCTTAGTCTTTCTGAATCATATTTTCAGTCTACAAAATATAAACTACAATGAATGTTTAGGCAATAAATATTTATTGAAGATAGTTATTGTTCTAGGTGCTGAATCACAGTGAGCAAAGCTTAAAAAATGCTGATATTCATGCAGAATACATATATCTATAGTAAAGACACCGGAAACCAGAGCATAACACATCGTAAAGTAGGTAATGAGGATCTGGTGTATAACTAAGCAGTATTGGTTCTGGCATGGGCAAAGGCTTGTTTTACATTCTGAGTATCAGTCATAGCACACACATGTACATGTTCACATGAATAAGTGAGTCTGATTTTCTCTTAAGTAAATCATGGAATAAGCATATAAAGCTTGTGATGGGTCAATGGTTTAGAGAAACCAAAAAACAAAAAAAGTACTAATATAAATCTTCAGTATTTAAAAGTATGTTCTTAGAAGTATACAGACAAGGGGGTTTATGACATGACTCACTGTGTCACACTGCAGCTTTCATGACAACACTTAACTTTTTCTCTTTTAATTTTTTTCATTTTTTCTCTTAAGGTTTGTTTTATTATTGGGGTAGTAGGAAAGGAGGGCAGATAAAAAGGGAGAGGGAAATGAATGGGATCAAGATACGTCATTTGAACACATATAAGTAAATAAAAAGAAAAGATGAATACTTCATATCACTAATATTTTTCGCAAATTAAAATGTAAATTACTGTATATGCCATTTAATAGCAATTAAAGATGGGCAAAGTTGTCTTAATTATACTTGATGAATCAGTTCTTTCAATTGTATACAAAAATGTTTTCTATGAGATTTGCTAATTACTCAAGTTACTGAAGCATGAAATACTAATTATTAGGAATGCTAAGTATTTTCACAACTTTATTCAATTATATTCTGGAAAAAAATGTGTAGCTTTGTTTCTACAGTTTATATTGAATTTTCTATAATATGTTTTTATATTTTACATACAATACCACATTTACATTATATACAACTATTATACTGGAAACACAATTAACATTTACATGCAATTAATTCTTTTTACCTCTTAATTTCTGGAAACAAAGACAAATTTTCATTGATAACAATTTCCTGTTAAGAAGAAAATATTTAGCTAAAGTTTTAATCCTTTGGCATTTTCTTTTATTTTTCAGGCTGCCAGGTTAGTGTTGGTCAGGGAAAAAAATATCTGCAATTGCCAGTATGTAGGAATAAATTTCTTTGTAGGATGCAGTCATCAAATGCTAATTAAACCTCTGTGTGACCATTTTAACAGAATTCTAAAGGCTGAGATCGCTTATGGTCAAATATAATCTGGAGTGAAAAGGGAGGATAAGAATTGATGACAGGTGACACTGAAAGAGATTTGAAATTTCTCAATATGTGTAGTGAAATTTTGATTTTGGATTTCTCCTGGAAAGACTGTGTTTTGTAAAGCAATACTGAATTTTCTTAAGTCTAAAATATATTATTTTTAGTTACTTTGACTTGCAAACATGTAAATTATGTGAAATGCTCTGATTTGGACTTAATTGCTCCTTGTCAAAATGACATGGAATAAATGTTTCATGTGTTGTGACTATATAAGACAGTTTGTATCAGTGTCAGCAAATTAGGAATTCACAAAATTTACACTATACATCACAACATAGTACTGTTTGTGGTATTTGTATGACAACTTGAGCAAACTATATACCATATATTAACACATACTAAACAGTATATCCTAAAATATGCCTTATTTTGTTCCTTAATTCATTTCTCAGTAGCAATCGTTATAATTAATTTTGAATGCATGAAAACAAGTATTTTAAGTAAATGCAAAATATAGTGGCACATTAATAATTTTCATAACAATACAATATGCTGTCTACATTATTTTTCTTGTTTATATTGAGCTACATAAATAGATACTCATTAGAGTGATTATATTTTAATACATTTAAATTTGTTAATAAAATTATTAAAGTTTATTAAGCATTTATTTATTATAAACTTATACTAGTACTAGGCTACCAAAGATATACATATATATATGTATATCCTTGTAGGTGTATCAATAAAATAAATTTCTGAAAGACAAACTGTCAAGCAATCCCCATATCCATATTATTTATAGATATAATTTCATATAGAACATCATCTTAATTTATGTTTTTTTACAGGAAATGTAAGAATTCCTGTTAGCTTACATCATCATACATATCATGGTACATATAAATTTCTAAATTTTTGAAAAAATATAAGTATATGTAGTACTTCAAAGAGGTTTTATTTGTATTCTGTATATTTTATTATTTTATTTGTATAATGTTTGAATACTTAAAACATGTTAAAAGAACAGATATAAAATTATTTGCTGACCTTTTCCCTTTGCATATTTTAATATTCCTTTTAATTCTTCTCTGCACAAAGTGTTGTCAAAATGATTGATGACAACCTTTTCCTTTATAATACATTGTTGCTATTTTCTCCTTGCTTGGCTTTTGTTTTCAACAACTGTACTAGAATATGTTTCAATTTATTGCTATTAATTTTACCTTTCTTAAGTATAAAGAATGTCCTATCAATAGAAACCTCTAAATGTTTCTATTCGTTATTTTAGACTTATTATATTCTAATATTCTAATAATGTTATACTTCTATACCATTATAGCTAGATCTTATCCACACTCTGCTATACTTTCCCACCCCTTTTCCTGGCATGTCAGCATGCTCATGCTTTTTAATCCTGGGTCCACTTCCAATCTTCATGACTCCTTCTTTACTTCTACCTTCCCTCACTTCCTTCCCTCCCATCATTTCATATATTATTCCTTCCTCGCTTGCTTTTTTACTTCCTCCCTTCCTCCTTCTTCCCTTCCCTCCTTCCTCCCTCCCTCTTTCCCTTCCTCCTTTTATTGCTGTTACTGTACAGGTAGCCACAACTGCTTTCTGTTCATGCAGGCAATCAGCATGACATACCCAGAAATAAATCTTTTACAGTAGTTCTCTGCCTACTCTAACTACCATAGTCCTTCCACATCACATCTATGAGGCTTCTTTGTCTTTGGAATAGGTGGCATACATACCCAGATCACGATCAGTCATTGAATTGTTATTTGTTTTCATAATGAAAATAAATCATGTTATTTATTCTCAGTTATTAGAGCCTCATTTTGATCATTACTCACTGCGAAAGGTTGTCTCTGACAAAAAATTGAGAGCTATTTAAGTCTATGGAAATAAACATAAATATTTAAAGGCATTTAAAACAAACAGCTTTAGAATATATCATTAGTAGTAGACTTCCCATGGAGCCTGTGACTTGACTCTCAATTGACTTTTGACAAGGTATATATACAGTATTAATATTTCTCCCGTCTCCATGAGTAAGCTCCAAATACAATCAGGAAGTTGATGATTATAGTCAGAATATTTATTCCTCTATCATGGCCTTTGTAAAATCTTGCCAAAAAGAACAGTATTGGAGTTAGCTTCAAATCTATGCATATATGTAGTTAGTTGTCTTAAAAACTGGAATGCTACAATTGCACCAGGATGTGTATCTTCTGGCTAGTTTATATTGTAGCTTACAGAATACAAAGTTGGATGAAATCATTGATAAATTTTTGTTCAACTGAGAGGTTGCCATCTGGTATGTAGTCCATTCATAGTCAATCTAATTACTTTATTACTATATAAAAATGTGTAGTATTTTCCACAATAATTACTTACGATCTGATTCAAATCAGCAACCAAAAAGCTGTGTCAATAACCTTGTTATTTGGGAATCTGTAACATGAATAATAAAAACCCATAGGCAAACACTAGCTGTTAACTCTACATCAGACTGAAAGGATTGATCCTGTCTCCACAAACTCTATTTCAAGCCCCAGCCAGCTAGAGACAGGATTGATATGGCTGGGTGGAGAGAGAAATATAAGGTGGAAGGAGGCAGGGACTCCTTAGGCTTAGTGGAGAACAGTGAAGTCTGCATTGCACTCTGAGAATTCATGGAGACAGGATCATCTGTTTAAGTATGAGGTAGAGGTCAGAGCTGGTGGCCTGATTGCTTCACTTGTGTGATCCTCAGTTGAACCCCAGTTTTGGTCTCTGAGTTTATGTTGTTCACATTACAGAGATTTTTTTTTGAGACATTCATGACCGACCAACAACTGGCAGGGAGATGTCCTATACCTAGCGTGCAGAATTTGGTATAGGAACCTGATAACTGTGGTCATTATACATCCATGTATATAGGTAACTTGGATAAAGTAAAGTTTCCTTTTTATTTGTTTTAATTTGTATTTTTGTAAGCTAATAAGTCTCTATATTGTTGTTTCATATACTCTTAGTTGACTAACCTTTCCCCTAACCATCTTCCACCACTCCAATTTAAATTTTTTCCCACCTGAATTTTAAATTTCTACTTTCATGTCACAATGATTTTACTACTCCTACATCTTCAGAAGTCCTTTTGCTCCCCCTTTTATTCTTTAGGCCCTACTTCTTGAAATCTGGAATCTACAGACACCAATAGCTATTATAAACTATTAAGAATATTTTAGTTCATGTAGTTTAATATTCACATTCCTAATTTTCATTGTTTCTAATGGGATCTAAACTAAGTACAGGAATGGGAAACTTCTTCATTAATGTCTTCAACAAAGTTTTTGCTGTTGAAATCTATTCAGCTTTAAAGATAGTTTCTACTATAAAATTTTGATGTACTATCAGACTTCTTTTATAAGCTTTCTGAGTGTTTCTGATTTTAATACTATTCATTGTTAAGGCAGATTTATATTCCTGACCCATTAAGAAAATGAATTATTCAAGGAATCTTGTGTTATTTCTTTTCTGATAATTTTCTGTAGTGATAAGAAAATGTGCCAATTAAGTGATCACTTCCAGGTGATCTCTATACCCTGTTCTAATGTGAAATGTTTTATCCCTTTCACTGTTTGGTTAGGAAAATATTTCCAGAAGGTCTTCCTTAGTATGGGCTCTTCCTTATATCAATTGGTACAGTTTCAGTGCAAATGAACTAACAGATTTCAAGAATCAGAATATTTGAAAATTGTTCCAATTTTATTGAATAGACTTCTAGAGTCCCCTTTTAGTTCAACTTGACCCATTTTTGTCACTCCAGAGTGTGTGGTAGTGTGTGGTAGTGTGGGTGTGAGTATATCATGGCATTTATGTGGAGATCAAATGACATTTCTGGATTCTTCTTCCATGGTGGAATCTGGGGATTAAATTGAAATCAACACAATTGGGAAGCAAGTGCTTTTACCTCTGAGCCATGTCACTAGCCCTTGTGTCTGTTCATAAAGTCTCTTATGACCACAGCATCACCTCTTGTCTTTGCATTTCTTTCCGAATATCACACATTTCTATACTGTGACTTTCTTTCTCAACAAATTATTTATTTATTTTGATTTTCATGTTTTCCACAGCACAAGGATTTATATAGAGTACAATTCAGTTACTGCAGTTTTCTAATCTTATTTATGTAGACTCTGGATCCTTTATAGGCTATGCCATCACAGCAGAGAATTGGCCACTAGTTGTATTCTATCTATGAAATGGAGACTGGCTGTGGAAAAGAAGAGAACCCTTTTCTTAAACTCCAGCTTGCTGGCCTTATGTATAAATCTCATTAAATTTCTAGACTATTGCAGTTTGCTATCCTCATACTAGCTCCAATTTTTATTTTCAGTGGCCTCAGAAGGTTAGAATAGAACATGAAAGGATAACTGGGTGGAGAGCCATGATAATTGGAACGCCTTGATCACAAAACACTGTAGTAGTCCTGTTTTTCCCCCAAGAGAGCCATTACAAGTCATTCTGTGGACACTTTCTCAGCAGATAATACAAAACCATTCATGTAATATGTTTTATATATTTGCATATCCATAATAATATACAATTCATAAATTAGGCATAGTAAGAAAAAAAGCTAATAAAAGAGAACAACTACATAAGACAATAAAAGTGATTTAAATTTATGAATTGTTTATTTCAGGAGTTTCCATTTTACATGATTAAATCTTAGTTGATCATGACTAAACAATACACAGATAACTAAATTGCACTTTAGGGGATGAAAAGGTTCAAAAATATTAAACCTTAGTAAGGATTATAGAGGAAACTTAAAAATGAAGAAATTATTTATTGTTCATAAATGGTGTCAGGGTGACCCTCTGATAAAAGCTGAGTAGATACTAGAAAGGGAGACTGAACTAAAGAAACTGTTGTGCAGAACCCTCAGCCTAGGAAGCTAAACAAATTTGAAACTAAACAAATTCATGCTACGTTTTTCTCAAGGCCTATTTTTGAGCAGTCCCCATAATTTTCATAAGTAAAGAGGATTAGTTATACTGTATCTTGGTCATATTCACTGCTTCAAATCCCCCCAGATTCACATTCATACCTAACACCAAATGTATATATGTATTGTGTACCTTTCCCCCTGTCTGGTTAACCATCAGCAATCAAAGTCTGGTAAGTATGTATCAACTCTTAACACCTTCACAATAATCTTTCCTTAGTGCTTACTCAGACCACAGTAAAACCTGCACAAATTAACACTATTATATTCACAGTTTTCTCCTGATGTGTATTAATTACTTTTCTGTTGCTATGTAGAGACACAGATAACACTGAACTACAAAAGAAAGAGTTTATCAGGATGTATGGCTTCAGAGTGTTAGAATTTATAACATCCATGAAGCAAAATGGCAGGAGGTATTTTTGACACAGAATTAGAAGCTGAGACCTAATGGCCTTCTCTGAAATTATGGTACATAATGAAAGTTCTTATTGGAAATGGAGTGGAAGTCGCATCCATAATGACACATTTTCTAATAATTCCCAAATACTAAGAGTTTTACCAAGTGGAGACCAAGTATTCAAAGACATAAACTAATGGGAACCCGCATTCAAATTATCACATTGAGGTAAAGGACATATGAATTTGTCAAAATGTGGAACCCATAGGATCTCCTCTTCTCCTCCCCTTCTCTTTCTCCTAACTCTCTCCACTCACTGCCTCCAACTCCCAATATGCTTAGGAGATTTTGTTCCTTTCTCCTTTTGTGAGGGGCCTTGCTGACTCTAGAGAAATGTTCAGACACCCACAAAGAAGACCCCAATTAACTATCTGAGCAACAGTGGAAAGCCTACCTTATATGACCTTCCCTAATAATGAGACTGATAACTAACTTATGTGCCCTATAGAGCCCTCATCTAATAGCTGATGGAAACAGAAGCACATACCCACAGCTAAATACTGAACCGAACTCATGGAATACAGGATATTGAGCATGTTCTTAAGTATCTTTCAGTCTTCTTGATTTCCTCTATTGAGAGTTCTCTCTTCAGTTCTGTACCCCAGTTTTCAATAAGGTTATTTAGTATTTTGTTGATTAGTTTCTTGAGTTCTCTATATTTTGGAGATGAGCCCTCTATCAGATAATGGATTGGTGAAGATTTTTTTCATAGGCTGGGGTCTGCTATTTGGTCTTGTCAACTGTGTCCTTTGACTTTCAGAAGCTTCGAAGTTTGAGGAGGTCCCATTTATTAATTGTAGTTCTCAGTGTCTGTGCTACTGGAGTTATGTTCAGGAAGCAGTCTCCTGTACCAATTTTTTCAAGTGTACCTCTCACTTTTTCTTCTAAGAGGTTCAGAGTGGCTGGATTTATGTTGAGGTCTTTGATCCATTTAGACTTCAGTTTTGTGCATGGCAGAAGACATGGGTCTATCTGCAATCTTCTACACACCAATATCCAGTTGTGACAGCACCATTTGTTGAAGATGCTTTCCTCCTCCCATTGTATACTATTAGCTATTATCTCAAGAATCAGGTGTTCATAGGTGTGTGGGTGGATATCAGGATTTTCAATTCAATTCCATTTGTCTACTTGTCTATTTTTGTGCCAATACCAAACTGTTTTCAGGACTATAGCTCTGTAGTAGAGCTTAAAGTCATGGATAGTGATGCCTCCTGAAGTTCTCTTATTGTACAGGGTTGTTTCGCTACCCTGAGTCTTTTGTCTTTCCATAAAAAGTTGATTATTATCCTTTCAAGGTAGGTGAAGAATTGTGCTGGGATTTTAATTGGGATTGCATGGAATCTGTAGATTGCTTTTGGCAAGATTCCCATTTATACTATGTTTACCCTACCTATCCAAGAGCATGGGAGATCTTTCCATTTTCTGGTATCTTCTTTAATTTCTTTCTTTAAAGACACAAAGTTCTTATTATTTAGGTCTTTCATTTTTGGTAAACATTACCCCCCAAGATTCTTTATGTTTTTTGTGGCTATTGTAGAGGGTGATGTTTCCCTGATTTCTTTCTCAGACCCTTTGTCGTCTAAATAAAGTAGGGCTACTGATTTTTTTTTTTTAGATTATCTTATGTCTTGCTAGTTTGCTGAAGGTGTTTATCAGTTGTAGGAGTTCCCTTGTAGAGTTTATTGGGTAGCTTATGTAAACTATCATATCATCTGCAAATAGAGAAAGTTTGACTTTTTCATTTCCAATTTGTTTCAGATTGATCTACTTTGTTGTCTTATTGCTTTAGCTAGAACTTCAAGTACAATATTGAATAGATAAGGAGAGAGAGGGCAGCCTTGTCTTGTTCCTGATTTTAGAGGAATCACCTTAAGCTTCTTCCATTCAGTTTGATATTCGCTGTTGGTTTACTGTATTTTGCTTTTATTATGGTTAGGTATGTTCCTGTTATCCTTGATCTCTTCAAGACCTTTATCATGAAAGGATGTTGAATATTGTTGAAGGCATTTTCAGCATCTAGGGTGATGATCATGTAGTTTTTCTTTTTCAGTTTGTTTATATGGTGGATCACATTGATAGATTATGGTATGTTAAACCATCCCTGCAACACAGGTATGAAACCTCCTTGGTCATGGTGGATGATTTTCTGATGTATTCTTGGATTTTGTTTGCCAGTATTTTATTGATTTTTTTTTTTTTTGCATCAATGTTCATCAGGGATATTGGTCTGTAGTTTTCTTTTTTAGTTTTGTCTATGAGTGGCTTGGTTACCAAGGTGATTGTGTCCTCATAAAAAGAATTTTGTAATGAACCTTCTGTTTATATTGTGTGGAACAATTTGAGGAGTATTGGTATTAGCTCTTCCTTGAATTTCTTGTAGGATTCTGTTCTGAAGACATCTGGACCTCGGCTTATTTTAGCAGAAGTCTTTTGATGACTGCTTCTATTTCATTAGGGGGTATAGGTCTATTTAAGTTATTTGTCTCTTCTTGGTTAAATTTGGTATGTGATTGTTTTCCAGAAAGTTGTCCATTTCCTTTGAATTTTCAAAAGTTGTGGAGTACAGGTTTTCAAAATACAACCTGGAAATTGTCTGGATTTCCTCGGTGTCTGTTGTTATGTCCCCCCTTTTAGTTTCTGATTTTGTTGATTTGCATGTTTTCTCTATGCTTTTTCATTAGTTTGGGTAAAGGTTTGTCTATCTTGTTGATCATTTCAAAAAACCAGCTCTTTGTTACATATTTTTTTGTATAGTTTTTCTGGTTTCTTCTTTATTGATTTTAGCCCACAAATTCATTATTTCCTGGCATCTACTCCTCTGGGTTGAGATTGCTTCTTTTTGTTCAAAGGCTTTAATTTGTGCTGTTACCTCTCTAATGTGATTGATTGTCCTCCATTTTCTTTATATGGGCATTTAGTGCAATGCACTTCCCTCATAGCATTGGTTCCAGGTGTCCCATAAGTTCAGGTATGTTGTGTCCTCATTCTCACTGAATTTTAGGATGTCCTGATATTTTTTTCTTCTTTGACCCAGATATGGTCAATTGTGCATTGTTCAGTTTCCACGAGTTTGTAGGATTTCTGTGATTTGTGTTGTTGTTGAATTCCAACATTAAAGCATGTTTGTCTATTAAGATACAAGGGGCTATTCCAATTTTTTGTCTCTGTTGAGGTTTGTTATGTCGCTTAGCATGCGGTCGATTTTAAAGAAGGTTCCATGTAAAGCAAAGAAGAATGTATATTCTTTTGTGATCTATAGATATCTGGTAAACCCAATTGAGACATAACTTCTGTTATTTTGATTCTTTGTTAAGTTTCTAACCAGTGGTCCTGTCTAGTGGTGAAAATGGGGTGTTGAAGTCTCCCACTATGAGTGTGTAAGGTTTTATTAAAGCTTTGAGTTATAGGAGCTTTTCTTTTATAAATGTGGGAGTCTTTGTATTTGTGGCATAGATGTTCAGAATTGACTTTGTGCTACTGGATATCTCCTGTGATGGATATGAAATGACCTTCTCCATGTCTTTTGATTAATTTTGGTTTGAAATCTAGACATACCTGTTTGCTTCTTAGGTCTATTTGATTGGGAGTTCTTTTCCCAGCCCTTTACACTAAGGTAATGTCTGTCTTTGAAACTTTGATGTGTTTCTTGTATGCAGGAGAAGGATGGATTATCTCTTCATATCCATTCTGTTAGCCTGTGTATTTTTATAGAAGAGTTAAGGCCATTTTGTTGATGGAGAGTAAGGACCATTGATTGTTAATGCTTGTTTCCTTTAGATTTGTTGTTGCTGGTGGTATTGTGAATATATTTGTCCTGCTTTACCTTTGGGTTCCCTATGCCTTTGTGAGCATAGTTAACTTCCTTGGATTGGAGTTTTCCTTACAGAACTTTTTGTTCTGGATTTGTAGATATGTAATGTGAAAATGTGCTTTGTCATTAAATATCTTGTTTTTTTCTGTCTATAGTGATTGGAAGTTTTGCTGGTATAGTAGCCTGAGCTGGCATCATGGGCTCTTAGTTCTTGTCGCACTTCTATCCAGGGCCTTCTGTACTTGAGAATTTCCATGGAGAAGTCCGGTGTAAATTTGATAGGTCTGCCTTTATATGTTACCTGTCCCTTTTCCTTCGCTGCTCTTAATATTCTTTCTTTAGTCTGTATGTTATCTGCTTTGATTTTTATGTGTCGAGGGATCTTTTTCTTTGGTCCAGTATATTTGGTGTTCAGTATGCTTCTTGTACTTTCATGGGCATGTCCTTCTTCAGATTGGGAAAAATTTCTTCAATGATTTTGTTGAATATGTTTTCTGCACCTTTGAGCTGGGATTCTTTGCCTTCTGCTATGCCTACTATTCTTAGGTTTGGCCTTTTAATGATGTCCCATATTTCCTGGATGTTTTGTGTTAAGGATTTATTGGTTTTAAGATTTTCTTTGGTTGATGAATCTATTTCCTCCAGTTTATCTTCAGTGCCTGAAATTCTCTCTTCCATCTCTTGTATTCTGTTGGTTATTCTTGATTCTTCTGTAGTTCCTTAACATTTGCCTCGTATTTTTATTCCTAGCATTCCTTCAGTTTGTGTCTACTTTCTTGTCTCTATGTCAATGTTCAAGTCTTGAACCATTTCCTTCCCCTGTTTACTTGTTATTTCTTGGCTTTCTGTAATTTCTTTAAGAAATTTGTTCATTTCTTCACAATTTTTTTTTTGTTGTTTTTTCTTCCATTTCTTTAAGGGATTTTCTCACATAGTCTTTGAAGGCCTCTATCATTTTATGAAGGTACTTTTCAAGTCCTTCTTTTCTGTTTCATCTGCTTTGGGGTGTTCAGGTCTAGTTGTTGTAGAGCCCCTAGATATTGTTGGTACCATGCTTGTCTTTCTATTGTTAATTGTTTTCTTATATTGCTGTCTTCCCATCACTACCTTCAGTAGGTGCAAGGTGGGAATCTCTCTATCTCTATGGTACTCCCCCGGTGGGCTTACATGGGTCAGAACTTTGGTATCTGTAGCTCTGCGTGGTCCAAACTCTCTTGGAGGTCTCTGCACAGGCAAGGGGCCAGTGATGGGGTTAGAAATCAGGCAGGCTGGGATTTTGGGTTTGGGGTGGTCCTGCATGGATAAGCAGGTCTATTGTGGTAAATAAGGATCAGGATAAACAAATAGGCCAAATAGATGTTTATTCAGGGAGAAATAACTTACAACCTAGATAGATGAACACCAGGAAATTCAACCCGATCCTCTCCTGTCCGAGTCACGCCAGAAAGAGAGAGCACCTTCCTGGCCCCCTCCGACCTCCTTCCTCAGGTCACCTCCGCCCATTGCTCCACCCCCCAATGGGCGTGGTCAGTGCTACAGAAGGACTATCTCACTACAATTCCCCTTTTAGTCTAAAGAAAAGATTTAGGCTTAATACAAAAGTATATACAAAACAGTGAATAACAAGTGTGCTCTAAGAAAAGGAAAATCGAGAACAAAATGACCTACATATCTAGTCCTAGGGTGAGGGCATAATGGAGTTTACAATAGAGTTGTCCTAAGCTGGAAAACGTAAGTCTAGTACCTAATATATCTAACTAGGAAGAGAGAATAATAGTTGTGATAGTTTAATCTTCAACCTCATCAAGACCTGAGAAGGAAATTAACAATACTAGAGTAGACAGGAAATGCGGATGGACAACTTCCAAAAGGTGCAGCAAGGACAGAAACAGCAAGCCACCTGAACAGTCACCCTAGGTCTCACAGCGACGTTGGTACACCCAGATTTGGCTAAGGCCAAGAGAACTTGACAGACCACAACAACAGCAGGGAAATAGAATGGCTGTCTTACCCTGACTTGGCAAGGTCAAGCAGTCTTCTATATTTGTCTCCTGCAAGCACATAGGACTGTATGTCCAAATCAGTGGTCAAGGTGGGGGCAATTCTATGCCCAACAGGCCATTCTGAGGCGAGATTGAACTCCAGCAGGAGCAACAACAGTGTCCAACATATTTTCGGGAAAGTGCACGGTGCTGTCAGGAGCAACAGTGTCTCATGTCAATGGAGTACTAATATTAAAACATTTAAATGCCATGTTCTGCATGTCTATGAAGTGATTGAAGATTAAGCATCTATATCTGACTAATCTCATAGGTACAGGAAATGTGAGTGAAGATAATCTGTAATATTCGGGAACTTAGCTAAAAAGACTGATTACAACTTTCCTGAGTAAAGCAGGAACAAATACTTAAACAATATAACTATTTACATATACCTACATGTAAATCCCTAAAATAGAGGTAGAGTATAAGTGTCAAGACAAGAGGTAGAACTATAAAGGGCAGCAAGATAAATATCCCAAATTGTATCAATATACAAAATGTCTTGAATACAGGAAAAGTATACATACATAGAATATGGTAAAAAATAATGTGCATAAAATATTATAAGTGGAAACATTTAACACAATATAACAAAATATAAACTTAATTTTACATAGCTTACCACATAAGAATACACAACAATGTAAGCTGTAAAATACTATCTCATTCTTACTCAAATTCTCTAGAAATTAGGCTAATCTACCTATATCCCATCTAAACCATACCTTTACCAACCATTCCCTATTCCTGTCTAAAAGATAAACCCGAGTGTAAGCATCACCCAATTCCAAATAATGAAAACCAACCCAAAGACGATGACTATTATTCCAAAATTCCAAGGGTAGGGAAAGGGGGCGTAGTGTTTTTAAGCTTTTGTTAAATTTTAAGTGGAAGTTCATATTAGCCACGTGGGCGCCATTTGTAATGAGTACGGTTTTTCCTCCTGCGGCCGCCTTGGTCTGGTCCCGCCGCCACGCCACCAGACCCAAATAATACACAGAGACTCTGTATTTGATACAATGCTGTTGGCCCTGTTACTTGTTTCTTCTCGGCTAGCTCTGCCATAATTATTTACCCATTTCTGCTGATCTATGTATTTCTCTTACCGGGGAGGCGGCTGGCGTCCAGCTCTCTCCAGACTCTCCATCTTGACTCCTCCTTACTACTTCCTCTTTCCTCCTTGTCTCCTAGTCCCTCCTATCTTCCTTTCCTATTGGCCAACAGTGCTTTATTATTAACCAGTATGAGAAACATACAGAATGACATCTCCCATCACAGGTCTCTAGCAGAAGCCCTGCAATGGGAGACAGTTAGGGCCTCAGGATGTTCCAAGGTGGATAGCCAGATCTAGCCTGGGCCCAGAACTCTCCAGCTGAGGTGATGAGGGCCAAGGATCCTGCAGGCAGAGACTCAGCATGGCCCTGTGTGAATGGCCAGATCTCTGGGAGGGGTCTAGAACTCCAGCAGAGGACTGACTGTGGGGTTATTGGGTCAAGGAGGTGGGGATTCTGGGTTGTCCCGCATGGATATGCAGGTCTAGTGTGCTCAGAACAGCCCCAGGAACATCCCCGAAGGTGGCAGAATTCAGATAAGCATTTTAAATAGACTTTTATCCCCTAATGAAATAGATGCTGTCATCAAAAATTTCCCAATCAAGAAAAGGCCAGGGCCAGATGGATTCAATACATAATTCTACCAGAAATTCAAATAATAGCTAACACCAATACTCTTCAAAGTGTCCCATACAATAGAAGCAGAAGGGTCATTGCCAAACATTTTTAGGAAGCTAAAATTACCTTAATACCCAAGCCACAAAAGGAGACATGTTAGAAAGAGATCTACAGACAAATATCCCTCGTGATCATCTATGCAAAAATAATCAATAAAATACTGGCAAAATGAGTTCAAGAACACATCAGAGAAATTATCCAAAATGACCAAGTAGGCTTCATCCTGGGGATGCAGGGATAGTTCAACATATGAAAATCCATGAATGTAATCCACAATATAAAAGAACTTAAAAAAAAATACCCACATGATCATCACCCTAGAAGCTGAAAAACCCTTTGAAAAAAACTAATACCCCCTCATAATTAAAGCATTGGAGAGATCAGGGATAACAGGAACAAACCAAAACATAATAAGGCAGAAGTCAAACTTTCTCTATTTGCAGGTGACATTATAGTTTACATAAGTGACACAAAAAACTCTACCAAGGAACTCCCATAGCTGGTAAACCTTCAGCAAAGTGGCAGGATACATATTAACTTGAAAAAATCAGTAGCCTTATTATATAGAGAGAATAAAGAGACTGAGAAAGAAATCAGAGAAGTATCACCTCTTACACTAGCCACAAATAACTTAAAATATCTTGGCGTAACACTAACCAAACAAGTGAAAGACCTATATAATAAGAACTTTGAGTTTTTAAGGGAAGAAATTAAAGAAAATACCAGAAAATGGAAAGATCTCCAATGCTCTTGGATAGGTAGGATGAACATAGTAAAAATGGCAATCTTGTCAAAAGCAATCTACAGATTCAATGCAATCCCCATCAATATCCCATCACAAATCTTCATAGACCTTGAAAGAACAAATTCATGTGGAAAAACAAAAGACCCAGTATAGACAAAACATGTGCAATAAAGAAACGTCAGGAGGCATCACTCACACCCTCCCAGACTTCAAGTTATATTATAGTGTTATAGTCCTGAAAACAGTTTGGATTTGTCACAAAAATAGACAGGAAGACCAATGGAATCAAATTAAAAATTCTGATATTAACCCACACACCTGTGAACACAAGATTCTTGACAAAGAAACTAAAATTACACAATAGGAAAAAGAAAAAAGGAAGCATCTTCAACAAATTGAACTGGCATAATTGGATGCTGATTTGTAGAAGACTGCAGATAGACCAAGGTCTATTGCCATGTACAAACCTTAAGTCCAAATGAGTCAAAGATCTGAACATAAATCCAGCCACCCTGAACCTCTTAGAAGAGAAAATGGGAGGTACCCTTGAAAGAATTGGTACTGGAGACTGCTTTCTGAACATTAACACCAGTAGCACAGACACTGAGATCATCAATTAATAAATGGGCCCTTCTGAAATTCAGGGCAATGGACACAGTCAATGAGACAAAAGAAGCTGGTTACCAAAACACCAAATAATCCAATTAAAAAATAGGTAGAGAATTAAATAGAGAATTCTCAATAGATGAATCTAAAATCGCTGAAAGACACTTAAGAAAATGTTCAACATCCTTAACTAGCATGGAAATGCAAGTCAAAACATTTCTGAGAAACTATCTCCTTCCTGTCAGAATGACAAAAAAAAAAAAAAAAAAAAAAAAAAAAAAAAAAAAAGACAGTTTTATGCTGTAGAGGAAGTGGAGACAGACAGACGTTCACTCCTCCCCTGCTGGTAGAGTGCAAAGTCATACAGCCACTTTGGAAATCAGTATGGTGGTTCCTCAGAAAAATGGAGAAACCCATACAAACTTTTGACCTGAACAAGGGGGAGCTCAATGACTCCAGTCTGATAGCTGGGAAGGCTGCATAAGACCAACCCAGATTCCATGAATGTGGTGTTAGTTGGGAGGCCTGGGCAGTCTATTGAGCCCCGGGTAGTGGATCAATATTTATCCATAGTATACAAATGACTTGGGAGCCCATTCCACTTACAGGGATACTTTCTCGGCCTAGACATGGGGGGAGGGCCCTGGGCCAAATGATATGACAGACTTTGAAAACCCCTCATGGAATGCCTCACCCTTCCTGGGGAGCAGAAAGGGGAGGGAATTGGGAATGGTGGGGGTAATATGGGAGGACTGCAGGGTATGGGAACTGGGATTGATATGTTTGACAACAGGTAGCCGTTGAAATTTGAAAAATGTTGAAGAGTTAGGAGGTTTGAAAGTGGTTGGAGAAGGGAAAGAGGAATGGAATACATATCTTTATATCTTTACATTTTAATTAAAATATCTAAAAATAAAAAGGAAAGTAAAATAATACAAATAGTAAAGATTTGATACTCACAGAAATTAATTTAAACTTTCAATGTGTTTATCAGAGTCTGTTAGAGTTAACACTACTTTAAAAGAAAACAAATAAAAAATACTCACTATCACACTATTCAAAAGTTTCTTCAAATTGATAGTTCTTATTGTTTATAACCACAAAATCAGAAGTCAATGCTCACTTCTCTGCCTTATAAGTATAACTATTGTCTAGGTCCTAACCCATGTGTGTTAAGTTGTTAGAACCCTTCCTCCCAGTGCATTGCATTAGCATGGGTCCCTTGCTTTGTGAAGTGCCTATCCAGGGCATATTACATTGATCATTTCAAGCCTTTCAATGCAGGATGTCATTCAGGTTTCCTTTGAAAAATTTTACTTAAGAAAATTAATGCCCTGTGACCTCTGAGGTTATCTTTCTAACAAGGGATGCACTCAGCATCACTTTTTGTATTCTTAAAACAATTCTGTGGCCAGTTTATTCATCTAAGAAGCCTGGGATGAAGACTAATTGGAAATAAATCAGCTTGCACAGCTGATCACAATTCTACCTTATCTTGCATTTAAAAGCAGCCAAGTATACACATAGAAAATGAAATAGGCCAAAATGATACTGGTGACATAGTTCATGGGATAAAGTAACTTCCTTCCAATGTTCTAAGACATGATTTCAACCCCCAGAACCCACATTTTACACGGAAACTACCAATGCCTGCCAATTTATCTCTGATAACCACCAACACTACCCTTTTAAATAAATAAGAAAAATAAAGGGTGATTTGTTCATAAGAAAAAGTCATAACATGACAAATATATTTAGATATGATCAATTAAGCCAGGGGATTTTGAAAAAAAAAATGTTGCTTTGTGATATTGACTTTTGTGGTGTACTTTTTAAGAGTACACCATCATGAATATATTAGTCTTAGTATGGCCCCTAAAACCCTCCCTGTGGTACTTCTTCCTAAATTGTAGTGATATCATAGTTCTCATTATAGAGATAACAACCCTCGGAGCCCAACTCTTGAAAGATCAGTGAAGGACCTGGAGGAAGAATAAACTTTAAAAATACTTTAGTCATTTAGTCAAGTTTGCTATTTTGACACAGGGGTATATGTCGCTGAAGCTGTCTCTGAACCTCAGGATTTCCTGTGCTGGAAATAATATACCAACAATAATGCTTTACCATTAGACTTTCCATTTCTCACCTAGTAACTGTTTTGGAAGTTTTTATGTATGAACAATACTTTTCTCCAAAAAAGGTGAATCAATCCTTTCTTACATATTTGGGGCATAAATTAATCATTTTAGTAAAACATGTCGAAAAATCCAAAGCTGGAAATAAGACATAATTCCAAAATTAGGGTTTTGAAGCTTTATACCTGAGATATGCACGTTCTCAGCCAAATTTATGCAATTACTTTAATCTGTATTTAGGATCAATCCCACTTACTTCTGAACACATTTTGACGCTAAATTGGTTGTATGATACTGCATCAAGTGGACACAGAATAACATTCCTTTGTGCTGAATATAGATAAGTTCCAAACTTTCATATGCTGAAATTCTGTTAGAAATACTACTGTAAACATCTATCTTTCCCTCTGTCTGTAGTATTAGTACATGTTCCACTGTAATTTACTAAAATTTGTTACTTATGTGCTTGATTACTAACATTATTTGGTACAGTACAGATGTGAAGTCCTTGCTTCAGATTTATGTTAAACATTCTTAAGAGGCAGTAGTATTAATGCAGCATTAATCCTCTATGTCAAATTCCTCTGGTTTCTTCAAATTTCAAGCTTCCTGAGTAAATCAGAGTATTGTGATGGCTACCATTAATTCTCTATCATTATTTAAACCTTTAAATGTATATAGCTCATACCTTTTCTATATTTTGTTTGTCAATAATTACAGATATCTCCCAAGTACATTTCATATTAGCATAGCACATTCTCAATAGAATAGTTTTACTGTCAGGGATGACTATTTATTGTAACAGAAGATTAGCTTCTTATTACTAGCATTTTTCCTGATTTTCCATGCTCTTATACTCTTCTAAAGTATTTCTACCTCATCCCATCTCTGATGACAACTCTTCTTAAGTCTGTCTGTACCTGCAACACAGTTCATTTACTTAGAGTAAACTAAAGAGTTACCTAATATGCTTGTTTTAAATTTTAAAAGGCATTTTTATCAATTTGTGATCATTTTTGGTAATGAAGATAACTTTTATTAAACAACATATAATAGAACATAATTCTTTTCTGCATAAACATTTGCTTAATGCCTCATATTTGATTCTATTATAGCACCAATGTTTAGACACTGTAAACACCTTTTGACATATATTTCTTTGATTACAAGTTTTATACTCATTTGGAGATAAACTTATTTGTGGGATGAGATTATGAAAAAGTATCTTTGTGTGTAACTTTGTAAGGAATTTTCCACATGCATTCTCTGATTCGTGGACTACCAGTTTTCATTCCCACTAGCAATGTATCAATGTCATAATTTGTCTACATCATTTAAAGATTTAGAATCTCATATTTTGATATTTATACTACCTCTATCAGAAGCAGTGGTACATGTGGATTAATTGCTCTAACACAGTGATGATTATATCAAGATGGCAATAAATGTGCTTGTTTTTCAGAGCATAAATTTTATGAAATGTAACCATTTGCTTAGTTCTATTTGACATTATATATTGTAGTAAACTTCAATTGCTAATTTACTAGATATATCCTTAGAACAAATGATTTATCTTCTATTCAAGTTCCATTACTATAGATAATAAATGACTGAATAACATACCCCAAACTTTTCACTAAATGGTAATAGCATAAAATTCAAGTGTATTGTTTCCAAGTTCTTCATAAAACTAAGGCTTTGTGCCATTATCCCTCCTACAGTAATTTTCCTAGCCACTAAATACTAGAAACCTTTAAACACCAATTTTGCACCTTCCATGTGCTGTTTATCATATGTCATTTATTTAACTATTTATTCATTTATCTATTTACTTGAGGGTGAAGTTATCCTTGGTGTTTTAGCTACTTTTCTATTGCTGTGATAAAGCACTGCGGTTGCTGCAATATGATAGAAAAGTTGATTGGTCTAAGAGGTTTAAAATCCATGACAGATGAGTGAAGCCATGGTTGCAAGAGCAGGAACCTTAAGACTTGCAAGTTGAAAAACAATCAGGAGGCAAAGAAATTGAGTTGGAACATGACTTTAAAACCATAAAGACTGTCTCCAGTGGCATACTACCTTCAGCAAGGTACCTCTTCCTAAAGTTACTTCAATAGTGCCACCAACTGAGGACCAAGTTTTGATCACCTGAGTCGATGGGGAACATTCTCACTCTTACTCTCACACTTGGTGAAACTTCCTCTAGCCCCAGAAAATACCCTTTGACATAGCTTCCCCCTGACCCAATGCTGCCAACAAATTTACCATTTCTGTAACAACCAAAAGAATAGCAAGTTATGATGCCATCCACACAAAGTAATTACTGTAAGAACTTATTTTCCAAGGACTAAAGGTATTCTTAGAGGTTATTTTTTCAGGTGAAAATTTACAAGCTACATGACACATTACATAATAAGATAAATAAAGACTATCCTGGCTGAAAATGACACAAGAATCTATTTGATGAAACCAATCATGATGCTAGGATTATTTTGTTTCAAGCAAGTAGGTTTCTTAAAATCTTCCCTAAAACTTCTAGTTATAAGCAATTCAATTTTAATGTGTTGCCAAACACAGAAACATTTAATAAGTTAAGTTGCCACTGATAATAGATGCTTAATCAATATTGACTTTAAAACCCTCTCATCCTCATTAGGGAAAGAAATTCATAATATAAGAGTAGTTAAGACTATACAAACAGACTTTCCATGCTACCAAATAGATTTGATCACAACAGCTATAGTAGAGAATAATGACTGTGTTCTATCTTCTTTAATGGGGAATATTCCTAATAGGTGTAATTATCAGCTAAACTCTTCACTACTACTGAAAAAGAAATGTCTATTGCAATCATTATCAATATGCAAAGTCTTCCAGTGTGAATATATGATTGTTTTAACTGCCTGCTCAGTGCTTCAGGCTGTGACCAATTGTTAACTGTTCCTTATACCTTTACTTACCAATTATAAATAAAATAATAAAATTTTTGGCTTCTATTGTTTTGGAACATAGTTTAAGGTGTATCTTTGCACATAGGAATGAATTATGCCCCCTGCTAATGATCAAAACAGAAATACATGCATATTTGAATTGTAACTTTGAATTAAAAACTCTTTCATACATTCAGCAAAATGTTGTAAACAAATTCAATTGATGACAGCATGAAAGAATAGAAAGAATGGGATATGTGAATTCAAAATAGAATTTTGATTCTATTTTCTCCACTTAGTTCTCAAAGAAGAAAATTACATGGCATTCTGAGACAGTTATTTTCTCACAGAAGCATTAGTACTACTTGGAAGAATTCTGAACCGTACCAAATAAATTAACAGATATGGCAATCTTCTTTTAGTGTATTTCATTAAAAATCTTGAATTATAATATGAACTCCTGAGAAACAGTTGATTCAAACACTTCTATCACATGGTAGACACTAGTTTATGAATGAGTTTATGTGGCTGAGCATGTGGCAGTCATATACAAGGTCTTGGGTTCAATCTTTGGCATGCTGAAGGAAAGTGAAAGTATATAATTATTTTTTAAATTTTCTGAAAATACAGAGTTTTCTATATTTACTTTTATGGAATTCTCAAAGAATATGCAGATTGTAATATATCACATAAATATATTTGAATTTTTATATTGAGAAAAATTGAAAAATTGTATTTTCTTTTGTACATAGTTTTAAGAATAATCCAATGATTGAAATGTCTTAAATAGCATATTTAGTTTATCTTCTTGTTCATTGATTTGGTCTTTGCTGTATATCAGACAACTCACAAAGTTGGTAGTCTCAAGCAATGAAGTTTTGTGACTGCTACTTCTAATCATATTTATTTGAGTTGTCAAGGTAGCATCTTTTGTGGTTTCAGCTGCATTCTCTCATGCAGCTGTCCTTACAGGAGACAATGAATGATAGAGAACAAATGGCTTCTATTTGATCAAGAGAGATGCTAATTTCAGGAACTCTATGAACCAGGCAACATCACATTAATGGTTTAAAATGACCCTAATTGCTGTCATTACGAATGTTGCACACTAAGTTATTTTATTTCTTGTGAAGCTAGATTGCAAAGTATCCATGTCTACCTGTAAAGGAATTGTCTGGAAAACTAGGTCCAGGATGACCTTCCTCAGTGTCTGTTTATTGGCATTTCTTTTCCTCCCAGGCATCTCAACTTTCTTTCTTATGAGTTATTCCTCTGAAAGGCTAAGCTGTCTTTCAACACAGTACTCCAAGCAGATGGAAGTACATACCATAAGTTCCGTCAAGTTTACTGGTTAGTCATTGTCTCTGATGCCCTTTGCCTAACAAATGAAGGTAGCTTGCTAATGCAGTATATAATCAAAAATGAATAAAGTAATAAGAGGCACTCCTGACACTGACAGTACATAAAAATATCAGTACATATCCATTATTATTACTACTTTATGCTTTACAATCTTAATTTTTGCATCAATCAATTCTGAAACCTTAATAGATAAAAGATGTCATAATAATTTCTCCCACTTCACACAGTCTAGAATCAAGTTTCTAAATAACAGTTGCCCTAAACAACTGTTTGTTCATTTGCTGACTTTTAAATTGAATCTGTAACCTTCTAGAGTAACAAGCTCATATATCATTTTATATGAGTAGCCAACAATGGCTTGAGAAGAACCATCTCAGTAATTTCTTAAAATTTCTTTCTTCAAATAGCCATGAATATGTTTGAATGATTAGGTATAATTTCTACCATCCTTAAATATAGTTGATAACACATTCTTGGGGCAAAGAACATGCTAACACCAAATCTTAAACCAAGTAAAAAATATTATTATAAAATAATAAAACCTGTATGTAATGTGTAAGACAAGACACTGAAAACAATGAAGCTGGGTCTAAATTTGAGATTCAATACTGTACAGAGGGAGATTAAAAACATCTTGACTTCTGCTACATGAATTCACATTATCAGACTCCGGTAAGGTCCTGCTATGTATGTCCACTTTCTTATACAGTTTTCTCTTCTATAAAAGAAAAAATGTAAGAATACATTATTTCCTACTATATAAAAACTTACCTTCTGTGCTATAGTAAGGATTTCAATTTAGAATATGTGAAATAATAGAACTTTGCTAGATGCGGAGGCACAAAACTTTAGTTCCACTACACAAGAGGCAGAAGCAAGCAGAACTCTGACCAGCCTGGTATATATAGCAAGTTGCAGGTCAGCTAGATCCACCCAATGAAATCTTGTCTTGAAAAACCAAAACCAACCAATCAACCAAACAAACAAAACAGTCTAGAGGGCACACATTGAGTTTGAGCTAAGCTTGTTGAATTAGTTACTATTCTGTTTTTGGAATAAAATGTCATGGCATAAAGCGCTCTCTCTCTCTCTCTCTCTCTCTATATATATATATATATATATATATACGTATATATATACGTATATTTATATACGTATATATATATGTATATATGTATACGTATATTTATATATATACGTATATATATATTTTTTTTTGTAATATTGAAAAATAGTAATCAGTACTTTTACATCATTAAAACAGTTGGTACTATTTAAAGGATATTAAAGAAGGAAAAGTTATTTTGCCTCCTGATCTTTTTTGTTAGTTACATTTTCTTTTAGAAACAATTTGTATAGTTACTCCATCAGTCTGTCACTTTAGTAAAACCTGTTATTTCAATTACAACACATTGATTTCTGTCTTGCTCTCTTTATTTGTTATGATTTTTATAATTTCTGGTACTCTTTTCTAACTTTGCTATCATAATACTAAGGTTTCCATAGGATAACTTCATTTATTTCTTACCATTACAACATTATTTATTCTACCCTTCTGACTTATATAGACATTATTTGAAATTTAGTTTAATTTCTTTGTAATTTATAGATACCATTTGTAATTTATTTTTTTCAAAATACATTTTATGGAGATTCTTGAATACACACTTTCTTTTTCTTGTGTGAGTGGGGGTGGGGTGCCCAGATAACTCATTGACCTCCATCTCCTAGACAAGTGGCCAAAGCCATGTCCTGAGATTTTAAACTAATCACTTAGGACTTGAATCAGCATTATGCAGGTACCCACATTCAAATTCTTCTATTTTTTTCCTACTTACAAACTTGGGACATGAAAATGTATTACTAGAATGCACATGAATTATTTTTTGTGATTGTAGGTTATTCATAGTCACAGTATTGCTTTACCTACATTTCTAAAATAAATGTTACACTGGCTTATCATCACCTTTTAAATTTTGTTGAAATTCCTCATTTTTAGTCAATGTAATTTTCAAACTGACATTTAAGACCCAAAAATATCCTCATGTTTTTCATTAAGACAAAATATCCATCAACTTTAGTTAAAAAAAAACAATCAATTTTATTTTATTTTCTTAAAATTTATGTGTGTTTGTGTGGATCTCTAGTATACATGTATGTGTTCAACTGCATATGTATTATATGTGTGAATATCTGAGAACAACTTTTATGGTTCAAATCTCTTCTCTCACCTTTGAGTAGTTTTGGAAAACAGAACTTCAGATCACCAGGCTTCTGCACAAAACACCTCAGATGCTGAGCAATCTTGTAATGCCCAGATAAATAAGCAGTTATTTTATCAAACTGTTCAGATTCCTCACTCCTCACATTTTTAATGATATACTTAGAATGAAGCAGAAGCATAAATTTTTAAATTTATTGAACATTTATTAAATAATTGAAGTCTTCTTTTTTAAATTTAAAGGTAGACAATAGAAAAATAATTTTTTAACCATTGATACCAGTGTCTTCGTTCAGTTGAAGTAATTAAATTAAACATTTTGAAAATTATAAACTGCTTAACTTTGTTTTTTAGAATAGAAAACAGTGTTTTTACTATGCTAAGAACATTTTAAAAATCTATTTAATTTGTATTAAAAATACCCACTGACTTATTTTCTATCAATGATAAAATCTTAATAGGAAAAATAACAAATTTCATAAACTATTAATATATCAAAATAAATTAAGGGTTCCTATTTCACAACACACACTTTTTATAATCGACTGACTAAACTTTTATAAACAATCATCAGTAATTCAGAATTTATTCTTCACTGCTACAAGGTTGTTACAGATATTCTTTCAAGTACGTTTTTGAAAATGAAATAAATTATGCATGCTGCAGTTCAAGATTTGAGGAGATACACTAATTTCTGTACAATTTTTACAAATACAAAAATTTTGCCATCATTCCCATCTGCCTACATGGCAGGATGCTGATCATCACTTGGCTGTTGTATGAAGATAGTGTCAACTCTACTGCCTCTGTCATATTTCATTATTCAAAGAAGTGCATAAACTGTAGGAGCTGTTCAAGTCTTGCTTTCAATATTGTAAAAAGAACCTTTCCAGTTTTAAAATAGTTGTTTTCAAAACATAATTTTCAAGTAATGCTTTACATCATTTGAAAATAATATTTTCATATTCAATCCTTAAAATGAACTTAAAAACATTATTGTAACACTCATGAGAATACAAGCCTCGGAGATATGAGAACATTTTCTCATTTCCAAGATTAGTTTATTATTTTTTTTTTCTTGTGTGTATGTATGACTTTTTGAGTTAATGTGTACCACATGAACAAACCAGTATATATAAACAAAGTAATAATATCTTCTAAAATTTTAGGTAGTTTTATGCTACCTGGTATGGATTCTGGGTACAAACCTGAATCCAGTGCAAGATCAGTAAGTGCTTTGAACTGGTGATCTCTACCTCCAGTCCCATTGACACACTTCCAGAATTTTACATGTACTGGTAGTTAATTCTAAGTCAGGGTAATGTTCTGATAAATAGGGAACAAATATTAGCAAATGCAGTAATTAGTCATGCTTACACTACTGTCATTTGGTATAATGTGTTTGTTTGAACTAAAGTCTCTTACTTATTGGAGTCATTAATGAATGTCAGTAGCAGACAATTTTCTTACAACTCAACAATATTTGAGAAATAGAAAGTGTGGTTTCCTTTATGCTACTAAACCAACAGAACCACAGGAAGGCAAGTTTTGAATGTTGATCACGTTCTGCTCTCTCAAACTTTTTAAAATGTTCCTAACATGATTTTGTTATAATCATTTGTTTATATTGCTATGTATCTAAATTAAGGTACATTCTATTTCTCATGAACAGCATTATTTTCTCAGAGTAAACTTAGAAATAACAGGTATTTTAGTAGACCTTCCAATTACCCTATTCCATTCCTATAAAATTCATTAGCTTTTAAACATACATGTATAGTTTAGCTTCAAACCCACTCATGAGACATCTACATCAATATTCATCGCATGTCTGAGCATGTCAATTGTGCCCTTCATCCATTTAGTTTTTCTATTTTTATGAATTCTTTGTACAGAATTTATGTACTGTGCTTATGTGTATACTCTAATAACTTTTTAAATTATTTAAATACACACTATTTTTATTCTGTACTCATCAATGCTGTCAGATATATGTAATATTCCTTTCACATTCTGTTCTGTCTGGATCTGTGACTTGACTAGTGGTTTAAAAATTGTCATACTTTAAAGTTTACTTTTTTTACTTTAAAGATACATAGTTTTGAGAAATGTGTAATAACATGTCTACACTATTACATGAAATTATTGAGAATTTCTTGTCTGAGCAAAGGTAGGGGTTATTTACTGAAGTATAAAAAACACACAGTGATTATGCCACAGAAGAAAATTACTTTTAGAGAAAGGAAAATTTGCTATATTACAAAATCATATCTATGCAAAGATAACATATATAATTATGCCATTGAAAACATAAGATTAAAGAACAATGATGTCAGGGGCATACATATTAGGATGCATGCAATGTAAACATGTCATAATTCTGAACTACAGTGTGGATTTGAGCAAGAGGAATTGTCATTTAGGCTGGAGGGAGTATAAAATGGTTTAGTCAATTTGAGAAACCATTCAGAAATTTATTACAAAAATGATTAACCATAGCATGCAATCCCAGTAATCAAGATTTTATGTATTAACAGAACAAAGTTAAGTAAAGAACATACAACCATTTTTCTTTTGTGTGTGTATGTTCAAAATAGGTCCTAAATAACTAAATTAACTAGGCTATTCTTTAATATGTAAATAAACAGTGGTATAATATACCCATATAATAATATATAATTTTCCCTCTAAAAAAGATGTACAGAATTAATAAATTCATTTTACTGTCTATAAGAAGCCAAGGTCTGAAGTCTAAAGACCAGATGACCATAATCACCTAAAAACAAAATGAGATGAGGAAATTTTTGGAAAGGTTGTTAAGAGGGCTCAAGAATAGGCCTGAATGTGGTGTTAGTTGGGAGGACTGGGCAGGTTATGGGGCCTCTGTTATTAGTTTAGTATTTATTCCTAGTATATGAATGGCCTTTGGGAGCCCATTCTACATAGAGGGATATTCCCTCAGCCTGGAAACACAGGAGAGGCCCTGGGCCCTGATCCTAATGATATGACAGACTTTGAAGACTCCCCATGGAAGGCCTCAACCTCCCTGGGGAGCAGAAAGAAGATGGGTTAGGGATTGGTAGGGGGAAGAAGGGAGAACTGGAGGGTAAGGGAACTGGGATTGATATGTAAAACAAGCTAGTTTCAAATTTACATTAAAGCAAACAATAGCAAGAACAGGGCATTAATTAAGGTAATGTCAGGAAGTGTTGAAGGAAATGGCAGTATTCTGAAAGACATTGTAATAATGAATATATGTGACCAAGCATTTGTCAAAGTCCATAGGACTACATAATATAACAAGAGAAACTTCAAAGTATGAAAAACTTTAATTCAATTGTGAGGTCACAGATCCAAGGACAGAGTGTGGAATGTTTAAAAGAATGTTGCATGTATCTGAACAGCCTCAGTCATAAAGACAGGAGAAAAGAATACTTGCTTAAATGTTTTAGGAAATGAATAGTGTGGATATGGAGACACAGAACATAAATACATTAATTAATAAAGTTGCTTATGATTATACATATACACTGGTGTTATTAATTAAGTTAATGGATTTGAAGGATTGAGAGCCAAGTTAATCTCAGGTAGAGTGGGAATTTATGAAGTATTATGAGAGTTAAATTTTTCATATAATAATAGTTAGAAATTTTATATATTATTGTACACATGTACACAAAGACACAAAGATATAATACATGTATATATATGCATATGTATGCATACATGTATACTTATATATGAAGGGATAGAGGAAGAAACAGAGAGATAGAGAGAAGCGGGGAGGGAGAGAGAGACTGAATGACATTGAAGTTTTCTTTGGGACCAGAAGTGTTTCAGATTTCAAATGTTTTATTTGTGTATGGAATATTTACATCTATACCATGAAACACCAGGACAATAAAACTCTAATTTAAACAAAATGTTTATTTGTACTTTATATGAATCCTATACACAGAGCCTGTAAATTGATTTTAAACATTTTTGGTTCACCTACATTTTGGCTACAAGTTGTCATAGGTTATTAGGTTGAATTACCTATTTGTGACATCAAATGCTCTCAAAGCATGAAATTGTGTAGCTTCTCTGTATTTTAATTTTCACATTTCTATATATAAGTTTGTATATATAGAATCAAGTCTGTGTATGGATATGTACTCATTAATGCACAAAATGATTTTATGTTCCCTTGCTTATGGGGACTGAAAAGCAAAAATATCCCAGTAGTAATATGTACATTTAGTGTTGACTTCTTAGTTTCAATAGCATTCTTCAGAAAACACAAGGAAGATACCTAGCATACATGGTTGACATAAAATTTAAAGGGTATTATTAAAACTGCCTGCAGAAATAATTGTTTCAAAGACCTATAGGATGATGCTGCAACTATAGCTCAAAGATGAGCTTAGCACACCTTAAATTCAGACACAGTATCACCAAGAGGGCATATAAAGGAATATAAAATCTGAAATAGTATGATCAACAAAATAAGTTTCAATAGTAGACAGTAAGTAACAACAAAGAATAAGTTTCTTCTTAATAGAGAGAGCCAGTATGGGATTAGGGAGAATTCTGGTGAGGGTAATTCTCAAGATTCCACAAAGTTGACCCTAGCTAAGACTCTTAGCAATAGTGGAGAGGTTGCATAAACTGGCCCACCACTGAAATCAGATTGGTGAAAACACCAACTATAACCTAGTAATTAATAGAATCAGATGCAGAGATCCACAACCAAGCATCATGCCAAGCTTCCAGAATCCAGTTGAAGAGATGGAGGAGGGAATATATGAGCAAGGGAGGCTAAGATCACGATGGAGAAATTTATAGTGACAGCTGAACCAAGCTTATGGAAATTCATAAACTCTAGACTGACATCTGTAGAGTCCCCAATGAACTGAACTAGGCCCTCTGTATGTGGGAGACAGTTGTGGTGCTTAGAAAAGCTGAGGGAGCCCTCACAGTAGACCATGATATAAAACTGGTACATGAGCTTACTTATTGGAGCCCATTCTCTATGGTGGGATTCCAGGCTCAGTCATAATGAATGGGAGAGGGGACTGGCCCTAACCCAACCTATCATGCCAGACTTTCTTGGTTCTGCATGGGAGCCCTTATTAGTGAGGAGGAGTGGATTATGAGTGGGCTAGGGGGAGACAAGGGTGGAGGGAGGCATGAGATGGAGAGCTGTAGTTGGAATGTAAAATGAAATTCAAAATACATACATTTAAGAGAAGATTGACGTTGTTATTATCATTAAAGGTAAGGAGTAAGAGTGATTGATCCTTTCTTTGAAACTGCAAAATGTAGTCATCTCATAAAAGAATAGCTTGCTTGCTTGTACACTGTTAATCTGTAACAAGTTCCTTATATACAGATGTACATGTGTTCATGGGATAACTTGTTTTTCACTTGTAATACATAAAATGCTTAATCATGTAAGGGATAGGGGGAACATGCTGGTTTTACATGTATTCATTGTAATCATTCATTTGAAAAACAGAATGTAACCACATGATTTTTATATTGCCTGAAAGATTTTCGCTGCGGTATATATGCTGTACGGGAAAGAATTAGGACAGTGTTAAAATGAGTTAGAAAGAGAATGTCAAGAAAGAGAATGTTAGGAGGAATATAGGAAGAATGAAAGAGTAGACAGAGGCCAAAACAAAAATTAAGACTAAAGATAGTTGGAAGGGAAACATCATGTATGAGAGAAGGAGAGCACCAGTAAAATTGAGAAAAGAGAATGCAAAAGAATAATGAAAATGTCTGAAGGATATCATCAAACAAGTGTGTGATTTTTTTTTCACTTACACCCTCAGATAAAAAATAGTAGGTGTAGACTCCATGGACTCCTTGAGCCCTGGGCTGCTGGAGTTTGGTATCCCAGGCAACAAAACACAGTCATATTTTTACTGTGAACGATCTAATGTGACTAATGATCATGGTAATATATGCATGTTTTTCCAATTTTTATTTTTATTTATTGTTTAGTATATGAGTATTGTATTTATAATAATTTTCCTCATGCTTCTACTTCTTTCAAATCTTTCTTCACATCCCTCTGCTTTTCAAATTCATGGAGTCTTAGTCTTTAATAATATACATATATATATGTGTATATTTATATATATAATAAATATATATAAATAAAACTTGCTAAGTTTAGTATTTCTTATTTATGTTTATGGTTGACTACTTAAGATTGATAAGGGTCATCCCTGGAGAAGACTGATTCTAACTCTCTCAGCAGCCATTAACAATTCATTTAGGGCTTAGGGGCCATGTGAAATTCCCTACATAATATTGGCATGCTTTTGATTTTATCATTCTGCAGTTCTTTAGGCAATCATGTTAACATTTCATGGTTATACCTTCTCTGTCATATATAAAAGACAGAAGCTTACAGGATAAGTCCTAATTGTTTAGCTCTTGTTATTTTCTTTTCGCTCCTCATCAATATGTCCATGACTTTAGTTATAATGGTTGTTTTGTGGATTAATAAACAGGATTTGGTACCTCAGTTGTTCTCTGCATTTTCATCAGTTGTGAATCTCAGTCTTGGGGTAAAAGCTGAACTTATCTACTGATGCAAGGATAAGTATTAAGGGAGCAGTTAGAAATTATACTAGTTTAGAAAATTGGCCACAGTCGGGGCATGTGTTAGAGTTGCAGTAATAAGCATGATTTCCCTCCTATTGAGGTTGCCTTAAAACAAGTCTATAGCTTACCCCCCCTCCACCAAGTTATAAGTGCAATCTGTACTTTTTGGATACCTTGTTGTCACGGTCATTACTATTTTTTTTGGGGGGGGGGTTTCTCCCTTGGTAGCATGGCAGCATGTATGGTTCATTTTGGTACTATGGAATATGGCCTTTGGGAGGAGGTTTTTAGGCCAGTTACAGCTTAATTCTCCAAATCTTGTGTCTGAAGTGTGTGGTATCTCCAGCACTGGAGTCTTATCTTCAACTTCTGAGAGGCAACTAAGGATAAAGGCAATGATGTATATTTTAGAGGTGGCTAGAGTGAAGGGTATCTCTTGGACTCCATTGACCAAAACCTATAAAAAAGAGGATTCCCATGTTTGATATTAGGGTATTTTCTTACTTTAAGGCTTTGGAGAGAACTATTGCCAATCTAACTGGCATATCTTCATTTAAAGTACATATGCATACACAGACACAATTTTAAGTAAACATGAAATAATACAATTCTAAATGTCATTTTTCCAATATTCTTAACATTCTTTACACCTCCTCCTTCCTCTCCCTCTTTGTTGTCTTCCTGCCCCTTTTCCAGGTAAGTCTCTTGACTCCTGTTACTTTTACTTTCACTTTCATAGTATCTGTGTTCCACTGTTCTTCTCTCTAGATTTCCTATTCCTTTCCTCTCACTTTAGGGTCCATTTTTTAACTTCAGGGTATCTCAGGTTACCTCTGGTGATAAATTCACAACTGACGATTTAAGCTAGGATCCACAAATAAGAAAGGATGTCTATTTGCTTTAAATTGCTGTGTTAAAGCACTATGAAGAAAAGAAAAGCATAGATTAAAGAAGAAAGGAGTTATTTAATTTAACTATCCCACTCTTAGCTAATCATTGAGAGAAACCAAAGAAGGAACTGGAGACTATAGAGAAATGCTGATTACTCTTTTGCTGCCATAGAAAGCTCAGCCTGCTGTCTTATATGATCCAGGGTCCCCTGCCTATAGGCGGCATCTCCTACAGTTGGCTGGGTCCGCCACATCAGTCCTTAATCTAGAATGTTCTCCTCATAATTGCTTTTCTTCGATTGATGTTATCTCCACCTGAGTGATTCAAGCTTGAGTCAAGTTGACAAAAAAGATCTGAACATCAGAGGAATCATGTAATATTTGTTTTTCTTGATATGTGAAATTTAGTAATGTCTAGTTTCATCCACTTACCTGCAAACTTCATAATTTCATTTTTATTTACACATGGATAGTAATCCATTGTTTATATGTAATATATTTTTATTATCTATTCCTTGGTTACAGATTATTTATAGGAAATACCAGTCTGAAGAATTAAATCTGATCTCCCAGAACTCAATAAGAGACATTGCTTTCCTAGTAATATTTGGGATTGAACATCCCAAACCCAATGAACCACTCCATTAGTCTTTGACTTGCATTGCATCAAAACATTATACAATTTTATAATTCAATACTAATATTGAAATAGTTATTTATAATTCATTAAATTCACCCATAATAATGTTCTTCTGAAGGATCTGACACTGAAAATAGATGAAACCAAAGTTAAGTGACTGTAAACACTCATGCTTACTTACCAGGCCAAGGCTACCTGATATGGCCATGAGAAAAGAATCCATGCTTGTGTTGGAGGGGCCATAGCAAGACTGAGACTAGAATAATTTTATTGAGATGAATCTGATTTATAATGCCTTTATCAGAAATGATATATAATGGCAATTACTAGGATAAATATAGCTGTAATTGCCAAGATACATGTTGCATGCCATGCAGGATACACAAGACTAATGTCTAAAGCCAATTGTTCTGTAAAGTCTCCATGCATCCTGGACCACTAAAGGAACACAGAGAGAAACACAGAGAACACTTAACTGGCTAAGGGAGTGCATCCATCTCTCAGGAACTGGAAGCGCATTGTATCCCAGGATTCATGATCTCTAACTGACAAATGTATGATGCATGGCTTTAAAGGTAATGAGGCCAGTCCAAATTCATGGTTTCCTGCTAGTGACAAACTGATGAATATAATATCATATCTTGCCTATTTTGAAGTTGTCATATTAATGAGTTTTGGAAAACTTTAATTTCAAAAACTGGCTGCTGAGATGGCATGAATCTCCCTGAACACAAGCTATGCCACAGACAATACATAAAAGTGTTCCAAGCAGCTATGGGCACTAGCCTTGGGAAACTTGTGGACAGCTTTATCCAATACTGCCATTGTTCAATTTATAAAGCCACTGGAATATCTTAAACACTGAGGAAACTCTAGTGCTAGTTACTCAGCATTAAAAGAAAACGATTACATTCGTTACCTTTGTATTTAAGCTAGACATTCTAAACGATCTTGCAAGCTGTACAGTGGCCCTCCCTGATGAGGAAAATAACACATCAAACCTAGAATCTACTTGCCAGATGGTGCATATGTCCATTTGGAGAAGAACCACCCCTTATAAATCCTTACAAAATTATGATATGAGTTAATTAGTCCCTTTAATTTCAGCAACTAATGTAATGCATTTACCCTTATCAACTTAGCCAGATGACTATAAGTCCTTCATGTTGTTGCTGTTGCTGTTCTTCTTCTTCTCTTCCTCCTCCTCCTCTTTCTTCTCCTTCCTCTTCCAAATCCTCTTCATCTTCCTCCTTCTTCCCCTTTGTCCTTTTTTGGGAGAAAAAAGAAGTTGATCTCTAAATGTGATTATATGCTAAAAAGTAAACTAACAACAAATTGAGGTTCAGCAGCTGTGGCATTCTGAAGTTTGTTGCTAATAACCTCATCAGTCTGGCCAATCTTGCTTCTGAATTTCAGCTCATATTTAATACTCCTAAGTGCATTAATGAGCCAAAATGTTGTCAGGATTTTGATGAAAAAAAAAAACACATACACACTTTTTGCCAAGTTAACAAAATTCTTACTGGTATTATGAAAAAATCAGCTTATGTGGTAAAATGTTTAGAGTATATTCTAATATTCATTAATTTCTGGGAAACATCTTGTCTTCATAGGTCAATAAATTATGATGTCCAAATGAAGAAGTATCTTTCATGGGTATTTGTTTGGCTGTTTTTCACTTTGGTGGAAATTAATTTCTACAGAGAATATGATTTTGTGTAAATTTTTGTTTTTCCCATTTCTGTTAGTCATATTTACTAAGACTAAATATGTCATTGCATTTTATATTCTTGAGTAATAATTAATGTTTAAGGTTTTCAATCCCTTGTTCAGCAGCTGGGAAAATAGTTCAGTTAGTAAAGTGTTTGCCTTGAAAAGATGAGACATTGAATTTGATACAAAGAACACACATATAAATTGTATGTTCAATGAGGAGAGGATAATTAGATCCTAAGGCTCATAAACTAGGAAGCTAAGTTTACTAAGTGAGGTCTAGTCAAAAAAAAGTTCATGCCTCAGAGAAAGGTTGGTGGCTCCTGAGTCAGATTATATGCCTTATCTGCTGGTCATGACCCATGTGGAAATAGTCCTTTACAAGTGACCTAACACATTTGTGAACTTGTAGCCATTTGAACAGGAGCACACATACATATAAAGCAAAATAAAGCTTTTGTTCCCTCAGTGATATTTGGAAACTTAATCCAGCTATAGTATAGGTACATTAGACTATGTGAAAAGTCTTTAATTTGGGTCTTAGTGAGTACCACAGTCTCACTCCCAAGGTTCCATGATACCTTTTTTCATTTTATTTTATTTTTGAATAATTTCAATTCCACCTCTGATTTTTTAAATCTTTAAAATTAAAATCATCAGTGTCCCTAATGAATAACTCTCAAAGAAAAATATATCTCTCTGGCAATTTTTTGTAATTAATTGAAATGTTTGAAGTTATTTGCAAGTTAGAACTAGTGCCAAAAAGATTATGGTTATAATACAGGAGGAAGTTATCCTAACAGTATAATAAAGACTATGGACAGCATTTTCTGTTTCCTTTTTAGTTTTGATTTTCAAGAAACATGAGTTACATATTAGTAACTCAATCTTATGAAGTAGAAGTCACTAAAATAAAATGATACACCAGAATCATATTGCCAGAAATGTTTAGGAACATCACCTCTTGGCTCTTTGAAATACTCAGGTTTGTAGCTTTAGAAATCACCTCTAAGGTGTTTTTAATCACTTAATAATGAGATAGCATATGTGATTTTCTTCTTTCTTTTATTTGAAATTTAATATAAAAATATTTTATAGAAAAATGTGAAACAAAAATAGACCATCCTTAAACTGCATTGCCTATGAGCAATCTACAACTGAATTATCTCCATGTGGATTTTACTTCAGAACTATTAGAGGTTTTTCCTTATTTCTGTCTTTCGTGAAGAAGAACAGTAAAAGGGTTATTTGGCTTACACTTCCATGTAACAGCTCATCATCAAAAGCAGTGGAAGCAGGAACACACAGGGCAAGAACTTTCAAAAATATTAAATCCAGGGTGATTCAATGAACAAGGTTAGCTGCCAAATTCAACCTTGGCCACATCTTGAACTCAGCCTCTATGTGTCACCCTTCAGGACATACTTGCCAGAAGATTTCATCTCAGTGATGGTGGTCTCTTCTTTTTCTTTTTAAAATTATTTTATTTAAATTAAATTCAATTTTATTTTACATCTAATCCCAGTTCCTTCTCCCTCCTGTCCCCATCCACTCCTCAGGGAGGGTGAGGCTTCCCATGGGGGATTATAAACCTCTGTTACATCATTTGGGGCAGGACATAGGCCCTCCCCCATGTATCTAGGCTGATAGAGTGGAATGGGCTCCCAGAGCCCATTTGTGCATTAGGGATAAATACTGGTTCCACTGTCAGAGGCTCCAGAGTCTGCCCAGGCCTCCCAACAGACACCCGAACACACAAGGAGAACAAGAAAAGAGGAACCTTAATTCAAGGAGCCATTATGTGTTTAATGAAAAAGCTGGTTTCTTCTTAGTCACCATTAATATTTTAGCTCCAGGTAACCAATGCATCAATTGTCCCAGTGACACAAAGGTTTCACATCATTGATGATGGTCTTTGTTAATCAATGCTCATTCCTCAGCCCCAGCTGACCAGAAGGACAGACTGTTAACTCAAAATATCAAGTATGCCCAAGAAAAACTTTTATCTTCCCTTTGAAATATCAAAAGCCAGGCCTCCATCTTCTGCACTGCTCCCAAAATTATTAGCTTCCTATCATCTCTTACAGAACAGCTCAATGAGCTCTTAATAATCATTGATTTTTTGTTTTGTTTTGTTTTGTTTGTAGTCTGAAGTTGCAAAGTCCTTCCACAATCCTCCCTAAATTAACATGGCCGGGTCTGTCATAGAAATACTTTACTATACTGGAACCAACTTGTCTTACTTAGGCTTATTTAAAAAAAGCAACAAATCTATCCTGTTCATAGACCAGTAGAAAAAAAAAACTTAGCAAAAATGACCATTCCATTAACAAAACAAAGCATGCAGATTCAATGTAATACCCTTCAAAATAGCAACATAATTCATCAAAGACATTGAAAGGATAATCTCAACTTCAGCTAAAATAATCCTGAACAACAAAGGAAAGGCTAGACATCTCACATTTAGGACTTCAAATTGTACTGCAGAAACAAAATCAGCATGATTTTGGCATAAAACAGACACATTGATCAATGGAATGAAATTGAAAACCCAAAGAGAATTCTGCATACCTATCAATAATTGATTATTGATAAAAAACAAAACAATTAGAAAACAACACTAGAAAAAAGGCAGCATCTTTCTTGGTATTGGTCAAAAGATACCTGCTTGTAGAAGAATGTAAATAGATCCATAATTATCACTCCATATAAAACTCATCTCTAAATGGATCAAATGCCTCAACATAAAAAAACAAATACACCTAATCTGATAGGAGAGAAAATTGGGAAGAGTCTTGAAATCATTGGCACAGGAGATGACCTCCTGGCCAGAACACTGGTGGTAGGAAAGCACTAAGATCAATAATAAACGGGACCTCAGGAAACTGAAAAGGACAGACTATAGGGCAAAAGACAAAGTGGCAGGTACAGAGTCAGAAAAGATTTTTATCAATTCCACATTTCTCCAACAGAGGACTAAAACCAAAGATATATAAAAAAATTGAAGAAACAATATCAAAAATCAAATAATCCAATTAAAGTGGTGTACAGAACTAAACAGAGAATTATTAAAAAGAGGAAAGGGTGAGTTATGGGAATCCAGTCAAAGAGAGGGATGAGGGATTGTATGAGCAAGTGGTCCTGGTGGCTCTGGGTTCTATAAAACAAAAAGTTGAATAATAATGGTGAGCAACCATTTTTTCTGGGCTTTGCTTCAATTCCTGCCTCTAGGATCTGGCCCTGTTTGAGTTCGTGTCCTGACTTTTTAATGATGAGGTGATATTGAAATATAAGTCAAACAAACACTTTCTTCTCCTACTTGCTTTTGTTTATGGTGTTTTATCTTAGCAATAATACGCTATACTTCTTGATCACTCAATATGGATAAAATGGCAACAGGTAGGATTTATCCCTTTAAATTGTTTTCTAAAGAAACCTCTTGCTGCCAAATATTGAAAAGCACTGTAGCCCAATAGGAAGCCTCTGAAAATTCCTCTGCAATGTGTCTTAAGAGAGTCAGCTAATCCCAAATGCTACAATAAACTTCACTTTTTGAGGTTTTCTACTTCTAGGTTTAGGCACCCTGATCCCAAGTCACTGGAATCTATTTAAAAGGTTATACATGTTGTTTTTGACTTGGTAGTGCTGAGTTTACTTCTCTGTTGTTATGCTGAGGGCGATGTTCCAGTATTCTGATTTCACCATTACCCTCTTTTCCTCTTCCCCTTTTCATTCTCTTATTGGGAAAAACTTAACTAGAACTCTTTTTTTTTTTTTTATTTTATATAACCAAGTCGATTTAAATGAAAACAAACATTTATAGACAATATTTGGGAATTTGGGCGTAGTTCTTTCCAAACTACTTCTTGCTGTTTAGGGGTGCTGTCATGGGGGATTTGAAGAAGATTCAGAAATCTTGGCTGTAGTCTGTAAGGCTGCTTTGTCCAGCTGTTTTGAATGTAGGATCACCTGGTACTCTGTTTCAGGTGGTCTGGCTTGATCAAACCACATTAGTCTTTTCATTTTCTGTGAAAACAAAAATAGAAATCCTTTTCCCCAGTAACTTGTTCTTGAACTTAAATTTTGGAGTCAAAGCATTTTTTTTTTAATTTAATTTATTATTTTACAGGTTGATCCCAGTTCCATTGCCCTCCCTCCCTCCCTTCCTCCCTTTCTCCCTGTGTTAAGGCTGAGCAAGCTATCTCTCCTTGGGAATGGGATCCAAAAAAACATTTCATGCACTAGGGATAAAGACTGGCTACCCTGCAAGTGGCCTCACAAACTTCCCAAGCCACCTAAATGTTACCCAATTCAGAGGGCCTAGTTTCGTCTTACTCAGATTCCAAATATTTTTATATTAGTATCCTAGAATGTTCACATGTAGTTCTCACATTTGCTTCAGAACACTAGCCATGAATAATTATGCATTTTATTTCTTTCTAATTGAGCTTTCAAATTAGTCTATGATATATTCTATGTTACAAAGCTATAAGAATAAGTGTTATTATTGTAATTACAGACTCCACTTAAAATTAAGTAAATACTAACTCAAGTTACCATAATAATGTTATTCTTGTCAAGACGTCCATGTTAATGACATTATAGTATAGGTTGAAGCAATAGATAATATTTCAAGTAGTGGTGTCAGACCTATGTGCATATACTTCTTCACATGCAACACTTATATTAAAAGTATTTGTTATAGCTCAGACTCTTGTTGTATTATTGAATATCTGTAAAAATGAAATTTCCCAGTACCTACTATTAGAACTTCCCCTATGTGTGAGTAAGTTTCATGTCCCACCTATGATTTCTGTACCTGTGGGGGAGCACAATTTAATCAGGCTCAGGCAGCTTAAGCCAAGTTATCCAAGCTGAGGACATCACATTAAATCATAAGTCAGTGAAGGCTTATCTATGGGGTGCAGAGATATTATAGTCCATTTATTTTGCCTTGTGATGATACTAATTGATATAAAGATAGAATTTGAATGAAAATATAAAGACAAATCAGTACACTTTTTCTGTTGTCTCTCAAAAAGGCAGTCAACATCGTGCAGGTCACCTCTAATTTTGATGTAATTTTTTAGGTTTTATTGTAGTGTATGTATATATTTGTGGCACAGTATGCACAGGTATGATAATAGAGATACTTTTAGGTATACAGAGATAATTCAATAATCAGTCAGCCTGAGATTTTGTACTATGCAAACTACATACTAAGGTCAATTGAATCTAATAAGATTAGTGGCAAAAATTATAGAACAACTCAAATGCTTCCCTAATGAACAGCACATTAGTATATTTGCTGGCTCACAAAAGGTTTGTTGAAAATTTTTCCACGTATTGATCCTTGTACCATAATATTTTGTTTTCGAGGAAATATATGCCACCATATACTTTCTCATGCTTACTGCTTTCTGTGTGCACTTAGAAACTCTTTTTTACTATGCTATTTCTAATAAGAGGAAATAAGTAATCTTGAGGACCACAGACTTCAAGTTCCAACATTTTATTATGATTATTGTGTTATACCTAGCACAGTCCAGTTATTTCTGACACTCAAAATCAAAACACTTTAAAGTTGTCTCTTTTCCTTGAAGTTTTCTTTTCCTTGTATATGAAACTTAGCTTCATCTTTGCTGTGTGAAAATTTGTGAATAGTTATGCTGTGTCAACTCACCTTCTCTGTGTTGGAGTATGTTTACTGAGCATTCTTTTACTCTATAACAGATCTTATGCAAGGAAGCTGGCTTTACAAAACCAAGAGCATATGCTCATTAAAAAAAAAAAAAAAGAAAGAAAGTGTAGGCATGCAGAACAAATCCAAAGTATTACCAATATGTGACACTGGAGAACTCTACAATTCACTGTAGATCTACTAATTTTGAAGAGAGAAAATAAACCAGAAATTATCCGGGAAAGTACACTAAAGATGTCCATTTTCATGGGAATGAAGATTACAAAGAATTCACTGACTGTAATATTGTCAGTGTCTTTCCAAACTTCCAGTAATGGTGAGGACTTGCAGACAGAAAGGAGAAAAATAAGTCTAGGTTTCACCTACTGGTTATTTTTTGGCTAAACTCAAATATGCCAAGCAGTCATTTCAAAATGGAAATGAAAGACATAAGAAAACTCCTTAACAGAAAGTGAAAAACAACGTCATTATTCTTTATATTTTTTTTTTTTTTGCTTCGCTTCCATATTAGATTCTGTTTGATTCAGAAAGGGCCAGGGATTTTATTTTGGTTTCTTGAAAGAGAAATATATAGAGAAAGAACATGTAGTTGAGTAGTTGGGGGGCCCTCTGGGAAAGGTTGGGAAGAGGAAGGAAACATGATGAAAAGATATTTTATGGAAAAGAAATGTTCGTATGTTCAACTGAAAAGTAGAATGACCCTGCTGGCATCATACCCTCTCTCCTAAAATTTCTCCTTATGTGAAAACTGAATGTTAGTCCTGTTTTCTTCTATTTCACTGAATAAGAGCTGTTACATTACAAGGTTTGTTCTTTGTTTCAGAAAGGCTAAATCAAATTATTCTCTCCCTTTGGAAAGTCGTGTATTTCCATGTTAAATTAATCTACTCTAGAAGGTTCAATATCTTTGCCTATATAAAATAAATGGAGATTATACATGATTTCTGATTTGTTTGTTTGTTTTTGAGACAAGATCTGTGGCTGTCACAGAAGTTCATATGTCTATGCTTCCCAAGTCGTAGGATTATAATATTTTTAATTTTATTCCTAATTTTATAGGAAGGGATCTAGAAAATTTCTTAGAATTAACAGGTTAATAAATGGATTTGAAGCTGTAAGACATTTATTTGAGTGGTTTTAGATAAGCCCAACCTACCCATTTTTTTGTCTATAACAATAATTGTAAAACATGGTGAAAATGATTTATCTTGTGATGGAAAGATCTTCCCATCACAGCTCAAGCTCGGATTTTGCCATCTACCCTAGAATCAATTTGTCCTTCAATATTGTAATCTAATGCATCATATTGTTTTCTATTTATAACACTAAGTGTATCTTTCTTTTCTCAACTACTGCATAAATAGGACACAGATAGATAATAGATCATCAATCCAGATTAATATTAACTATAATAATATGGGGCCAGTCACATGGCTTAGCAGGTGAAGGCACTTGTCACTTTACTTGATGACATGAGTTTGTCATAGAAAAGAGAACAGATTTACAAAAGTTTTCATCTGACATTTACACTTGTGCTGGGATTCACACTTTTACCACTCCACCTCCACACAGTCTAAACAAATGACTAAAAATAGCACATACATCATAGGGCTGATGTTGTGATTAATTTTACTTAATTATAACTTATCCTATCGCCAGACTGGCATATTTCCAAAATTATTATGTGTGAGTATTTTGAATGCAATTGTTACATTATATATTTCTTTCTGACAAATATTCTCAATGTATGATTGATATTTTTCCTTATACTTTGCTTTCTTTTTCCTTTTTTAATTTAAATTTAAAACAAAGTTGTTTTACATGTTAATTACAGTTTCCTCACCTTCAAAACATTCCCTATTACCCCCACCAAATCCCTGCCCATCCCCTTTCTGCTACCCAGAGAGGGTTAGGCCTTCCATGTAGGGACTTCAAAGTCTGTCCTATCATTTAGGGCAGAGCCCAGGCCCTGCTTCATGTATCTAGGCTGAGGAAGTATGCCTCTATGTGGAATGGACTCCCAATGTCCATTTGTATACTAGGGATAAATACTGATCTACTAACAGAGGCCCCATAAACTGTCCAGTCTTCCTAACTAACAGCCACACTCAGAGATTCTGGGTTCTTCCTATACTGGTTCTGTGGCTTCCTCCAACCTGGTCATGAACTCTTTGCTCATCACTCCTCCCTCTCTGAAACTGGATTCCAGGAGTTTGGCTAGTGTTTGGTTTATGGATGTCTGCATCTGCTTCAGTCAGCTACTAGTTGAAGGGTTTAAAATCTCTTTTAAGACTTGTTTTTTAATTTTTGTTTTACATGTTGATACCAGTTCCCTCTCCCTCCCTCCCTTCTTTCCTCTTAACATCTCTCCCTCCTCAAATATACCCTGACCACCCTCCCATCCCATCCCCCACTTCAATTCACCTTTAAGGCAATGCCATCAAGATGGGGTCATGTAAATCTATCAAGTCTTTTTAAGTAGGGACTAGGACTTCTCTTCTGTCTCTAGGTTAAGAGAGTATCCCTCCATAAGTGATGTGTCCAAAAGGTCCTTTTGTGCACCAGGGATACATCCTGGTTCCACTGTCTAAGGTCCCTTAGACTGCTCAGTCTTTCTAGCTGAGACACATATTCAGGGGATCTGAGTCAGTCCCATGCTGGATTCCCAGCTATCAGTCTGGGGGCCCATTAGATCCTCCTTGTTCTGGTTATCAGTCTATGTGTTTCTGCAACCTGGTCTTGTCCTCTCCATCTGCATCTGGATTCTAGTTCGACTCAGTGTTTACGTATGGGTGTTTGCTTCTGTTTCCAACAGGTACAAGATGAGGGCTCCATGATAAGTTAGATTTTTATCTCAATATCCAGGAAGGGAATTTATGGTAGCCTTTCCATGGTTGCTCATATTGTTAGTTGGCAGCAGTCTTGTAGGTCTCTGGGTTCAGTTTTCTTTTCAAAGTAATAATGGCTCCCTATTTTATGATAGTTCTCTCTCTCTCTCTCTCTCTCTCTCTCTCTCTCTCTCTCTTCTGTCTTCTATTCCTATCCTGACTCAATCTCCCTAGTTGCACATGCATTCCTCTCTTCCCTTTCTCTTTCTCCTACTTCTCTCTCCATTCACTGCCCCCCCACTTCCCATGTGCTCTGGGGGGACATATTCCTTCCTCCTTCTGTGAGGGACTTTATGTGAATCTCTTAGAATACACCTTGTATCCTAGTTCCTCTGGTTGTATGAATTATAGGCTGGTGATCCTTTGCTCTAGGTCTAAAATCCATATATGAGCGAGTACATTCCATGTTCCCCTTTTTGTGACTGGGTTACCTCATTCAGGATGGTTTCTCCAAGTGCCATCCACTTGCCTGCAGATTTCAAGTTTCCATCATTTTTTTTTCTGCAGATTAGTATGATGGGAGATGTCATTCTGTAAATATGTTTTCCATACTGGTTAATGAGTAAAGCACTGTTGGCCAATAGGAAAGCAACATAGGCGGGACTAGGAGATAAGGAGTATTCGAGGAAGATGTATAGGAGTCAGCATAGAAAGACAGAGAGAACAGAATCCTGGCCTCTCTCTCTGGTAAGATGAGACCACATGGAAATACTTAGAATAGATATGGGTTAATATTTAAGACAGAGCTAGCCGACAAGAAACTAGCCAATAGAATTATATCTAATACAGTGTCTCTGTGTGTTATTTGGGGTTGGTACAGCAGTGGGACAAGACCAGACCAGCAGGGAAAATCCTTACTTGTAACATTAGTATTCCATTGTGTAGATGTGCCACATCTTCTTTATCCATTCTTCAGTTGAGGGGCATCTAGGTTGCTTCCAGGTTCTTGTTATTACGAATAATGCTGCTATGAACATATTGAGCACATGTCTTTGTTGCATGGATGTGGGTATATGACAGGTCCTGTGATAAACTAATTCCCATTATCCTGAGGAACCACCATACTGATCTCCAAAATGGCTGTTTGAGTTTGCACTCCCTCCAGCAGTGGAGGAGTATTCCCCTTTTTCACATCCTCTCCAGCATAAGTTGTCATTGGTGTTTCTAATTTTAGCCATTCTGGCAGGAGTAAGATGGTATCTCAACTTTGTTTTGATTTGCCTTTCCCGTAGGGGTCTTTTTCTTTGGTCCAGCCTATTTGGTGTTCAGTATGTTTCTTGTATTTTCATGGGCATGTCTTTCTTCAGATTGGGAAAGTTTTCCTCAATGATTTTGTTGAATGTTTTTGGCAGCTTTGAGCTGTGCTTCCTCACCTTCCTATATGCCTGTTATTCTTAGATTTGGCTTTTTCATGGTGTCCCAAATTTCCAGCATGTTTTGTTTTTAAGGAATTTTTGGTTTTAAGATTTTCTTTGGTCGATGAATCTATTTCCTCTAGTTTATCCTCCATGCCTAAAATTCTCTCTTCCATCTTTTGAATTCTTTTAGTTATGCTTGTGTCCATAGTTTCCGATCATTTATCCAATTTTTCTATTTCCAGCATTCTTTTGATTTGAGTTGTCTTTGTTTTCTCTATTTCAGTTTTCAAGTCTTGAACCTTTTCCTTCACCTGCTTAATTATTTTCCCTTGGCTCTCTGTACTTTCTTTACTTTTTAAAGAAATTTGTTCATTTCTTCCAATTTTTTTTGTTTGTTTGTTTTTTCTTCCCTTTATTTAAGGGATTTTGTCACTTCTTCTTGTGCTTGTCTAGCTATTTTCTTTATTGCAGTCTTCCCATAGCTTTTTCCAGTAGGTGTTGGTGGGTCTCTCTCTCTCTCTCTCTCTCTCTCTCTCTCTCTCTCTCTCTCTCTCTCTCTCTCTCTCTCTCTCTGGTACTTCCCCTGTGGTCTTAGTTGGGTCAGAAGATCGATGTCTGTAACTCTGGGTGGTCCATGCTCTCTAGGAGGTCTCTCCACAGGGGCCCAGTAATGGGGGTCAGTGAACAGACTCCAGAAGAAGATTGGCAATGGGGGTCAAAGATCCTGAAGGCTGGGACTCAGGATGCTCCTGTGTTTATAGGCAAATCTAGCCTGTGCCTGGCACTCTCCAGCTGAGGCCTCTTTAGTAGAGGCCCTGCATTGTGGGTCAAGGATCCTGCTGGCAGGAACTCAGAGTGGTCCAGCAGAGATAAGCAGAACTCTGGGAGGGGCGCTGGAGCTCCAGTAGAGGACGGGCTGTGGGGGGGGGGTGTCAGAGGCCAGGCAGGTGGAAATTATGGGTGGTCCTGCATGGATAGGCAGGTCTAGTGTGTTGAGAGCTGCTCCTGGAAGTTCCCTCTTTTAAGACTTTTAAACCTTTAAATGGGATTTATTAGCGATAAACAGTTTTTTTCACATAAAAAAACATCATTTAGCCTTTCATCCCAATATACCTTTTTTAATGTAATGTGTTATGACTTATTAAAAAGAGGATTCTTTATAACTTCTGTTCTCACCTTCTATAATACCCTCTCTTTCTGTCTCCTTATATATAGTTTAAATCTTGACTTTTTGCTTTCATTCCATCCATAGCACATATGCTCTTCTCTGTATCATCACCAAAATCCCTATCTCCTTTTCTGTCTCTGGGAGCTCCTCAGCTTGTACACCCAACTCTAAATGGTCACAGGCTAAGATCCACCAACAGAATAAATCATGCATTGTCATTCTCTCCAGTTCTGGGGTAACTCGATCCTCACTCTGTATGATATTTTCTACTCCAATCCATTTACACCAAAATTTCTTTGTACTTTAAAAATTAATTGAGTTTCATCATATATATATAAAACAGATTCTAATTCATTCATTAGTTGGAAGTTATATAGTTGCATCTTTTTGTTTTCATTTCATAGATATTGTGATTAGAACATCAATAAATATGGCTGAGCAAATATCTCTGTAGAAGGAGTTACAATCTTTAATGTATTCATCAGAGAGTAGTAAGACAGGATCATATTGCAGGGCTACTTGTAGCTTTTTGCGAGTATTCACACTAACTTCCTGATGTAACTTAGGACATCAGGAGTCAGATTTGTTTTTTCTCTTCTAATAATTAGTCTTCTGATTTTGTTGTCTTCATTTTTCATTTTCTTCAGGTTCTTTGATATTACTGTGGTCTTCTATTTCTTTTTAAAACATTTATTTTTTCATTACTAATAATCTTATTCTCTTTAGCAACTACATACACACACACATACACACACTCTCAATGAAAATAATTTTAAAACATGAAAACAACTAAAAACAAAGAAAAAATTTCATTAATTGTGTTAAAATAATGTTATAGAAATAGATGATTGCGGCATGATATTAGAAACATTGGTGCCTAATAATAAATGCATTGAAATCAAAGTACCTGTTTATTATGTAGTTTTGAGAACTCTAAATTTTTCCCTTCATGTGTTTAGACAGTCTTGCTATGCTGCTAAGCCTTGTGTTGACGTAATGGCTTAAGCAATTCTCCTTACTTAGTTAGCTCTTTAAGTAAGTAAGACTACAATTATCCTAAATCTCTTGACTTTTTATCAATAGACTGATAATTTTCAAGTAGAAATGATAGATTAATAGGAAACATAAAGTGAATATTTACAAGCACAATTTTGTAATACTCATTCACATTTATTTAAAATTAAATCAACTACAGACTCAAATATTCATATTTAAATAACTTGTTAGACATCCTTCATGATAATATATTTTATCATTTTTAATTATTTTTTATCATTTTTAATTATTTTTCTCATTATTTTTATTCACATAATCCATACAGATTTCAGAGAATTGGGGCACAATTAACCCAGACATAAATGATTCTCATGTATCCAAAGCCTGCATGTGGTTCTTTACTAGCAAAGTCCTTAGGGGTGGGCTAGGGAGATGAAAATGTAAAGAAGATAGAAAAACTGAGATCAGGAGTGCATGCAAATCTATGTCTTCTGCCAAGCAAGTTTTCTAAAAGCTATAACAGCTTACATACTATTTGCAATACTATTTGCAGAAGGAAAGTGGAATAGAGAGTTAGAGTAGAAAGTTAATCAAGAAATATTTTTTGCTGTTTTTTTTTATTTGTTTGTGGTTTTTTGTTTGTTTTTTGCTTGCTTGATTGATTTTTGATACAGGGTTTTTCTGTAGTGTTAGAGGCTGAAACTAGCTCTTGTAGACCAGACTGGTCTCAAACTCACAGATATCCTTCTGCCTCTGCCTGCCAAGTGCTGGGATTAAAAGCCTATGTCACCAGCGCTGGCTTAATCAAGCAGTCTTATACAAAGGGAACAGCATCATCAAGAGGATCATGGATCAAGCAGACAACAGCTTTGGGACTAAGACCATACTCCTTTAGGGTGGGAGAAGTAGAGATTTTATAATCCAATTTTCAACTCTCAGAATGTCCTGCTACCAGGCCATCCAAGCATATCCCTGCTTTTAGAGAAGACACTGTATTCCTTCTCCATAAATCAGCTCCTTGTAGAAACCCTACAAGGACCTTGACTGAGGCTGTTTCTGACTCTGCCAAACCTGTTCCTGGTTTAAAGCAGCTATGTTCATCAGGGCCTCAGGGTATGCCACGGTAGGTCTAGCCTTCATCACATACCTGCTTGAAGAAAATTTCTTCAATTTTGCATAATGGGTAAGAATGAGATGATGAACTAGAAATACCCACTGTGTGATACCTTGAGGAATAAATAAGAAAGCCTGGCATGGCCACACATATCTGTAATCCCAACATTCAGAAGGATTAGTGAGGATTGTTCAAGTATGTCACAGCATGATTTACAGTCACATTGAGCTAGAGTAGGTTTCTGAATATTCAGAAGGGTAAAAAATTACTTAAAATAGTCAGAGAAAAAATATTAAACTTATGAAATATGCCCATGTTGTTGAATGCTAAAATCTCTAGAGGACTGCAATTTACTCCTGAAGTCCATCTGTTATTTAAAGATTTCTAGTGGATATACTATGGAAACAATTGCATAAACCCCAGAGAAAACTATTGTATGCTAGAAATCTCATAATTAAAGCAATATTTCTGAGATGTATTGTGACACAGCTGGCCTAAAAATAAACTATTTAAAAAAGAAATGAGTGTAGTGGAGTTAGTCTAGCAGAATGATTAGAAATACACTCAATTCTTTCTTTACACAATAAAGGTAATCAAATACTTTAGAAAAATGCAAGCTATTCAAAGTCATAATTCTATTATAAAGCAATATAGATGAAGATTTTAAATACTTAAGGCAACTATATGTATTGAAATGTATTTGGTATAGATACATAGGCATAGGTATGTATAATTTTAAAGCATTGTTTATCATTTTTTGTGCATAAGTATTTTGCCTTATGTATCTGTATTACTGAATATAGCCAAGGTGATCATGGAGGCCAGAAGAGGTCATGTATTTTCAGAACTTGGAGTTATAGGTAGTTGTGCACCACCATATGGAAACTGGAAAATAAAGCCAGGTTCTTTTGAAGAGCAGAAAATGCTCTTAACTACTGAGCCAGTTCTCCAGATCCAGGCATAAATGCCTAATTAAAAGCTCAATCACAAACTCATTAACTCTAAGGTTAGTAATATTTATATATCCAATATACTGTTCTATCTCTGTGTGTTGCTATTGAGCTTACAAAAGAAAGTCGTATGAAAAACACAGTAAGTTTCTCAAATAGAAAAATGGTAGGAAATCTATGCAGAATTACATGCTGGAAATACCTTCACATTCAAAATAAAAAAAAAGAGTTGAAAATAAAGTTGATCCATGCAAATTTGAACTTAGGAAATATTAACAAATTCTATTCAGAGCTGAGCTTCAATATACATTTCTCATAATCATTGACACTGTACTTCCTACAAAAAAAAATGTCACTGTAAAAGCAATTATTTAAGCAAGAATATGTGACAGGAAAAACAGTTTTGGCTTCCCTGAGGTTGTAGTAACTGAACCAAGACCGGGATGAGGAGAAAAAGTCCTACAAAGTATTGGAAATATAGTTTTCTTGGAATGTACAAATAAATACATAGTTTCCACATTAAAAGGAACTGAGTGCAAGACGCTATGGCCTATTGATAAAGAAAGGAAACACTGGACACTAAAAACAGCTAGTCAAGTAAAATCCAGCACATTTAAGGTTTGATTTAAAATGCACAGTAGGAAGGAAACCAGTAACAATTTGAGGGCAAGAGCAATGCTTTTTTTGTTTGTTTGTTGTTGTTGTTGTTGTTGTTTTTCTAGATGAGCAGAAACAGAATATCTCCCTGCTTAGCATAGATTCTGGCATAAAATTAGCACTACACAATACACAGCTGATACATAAACAATTTAATTCTTCTTTAATCATCATCTCTTGCAGTGGTACCACATACCTGCCCTCATAATTTCAACAAGAGTATTATTATTTGAAAGTGTGATTCATCTGAACATTTTAAGCAAACAACAGAGAGAACACTGATTATGAGATGCCAAGACCCTCTTTAGGTGTTTATAGATCCCCAGGAATGAAACAACTACTGCCCAAGTAGAGACTAGTGTTTCGATAATCTGCTACATTACATCAAGATAGCATGATTCAAAGTTGCTATAACCTTTAAAATCAGTTTAGTTGCATGGCGCCATCAAAGAAGGAATGAGTAGAAGACAACTCAGGACAACTCAGTCTATTGATTCTTTTTTTTTTTTTTTTTTTTTTTTTTTTTTTTTTTTGCAAGACAGTAAATTGAATACTGTATTAGAAATGATTCTAAATTTCCTGGGTTACCTATGCAATATGTCTTCATAGTCAATAGATTATCACTTTGCTTACCTTTACCAATGCAAAATTAAACAAAACAAATGAGAGGAGCAAGGAAGATTCATTTTGTTCCTTTACTTTGTGTAGATCTTGTTCATTTAGAGACAGGGCTGATTATAATTTTAATTCAAAGAGATGTCTTCTCAATCCCTAACCTATATATATCCAATTTTCTTTTCCTAGGGAGATCCTTCCTTCAACTTAATTCCTTCTTTTATATGTAACCTCTGTGGTTAAATGGATTGTAGCATACTTATGAATGTGTCAGCCGCTAAATTTTACATACAAACAAGTACATACCACATTTGTCTTTTGTGGAATGGATTATCTCATTCAGGATGATTTTTTTTTTGAGTTCATTCATTTACTTGTGAATTTAATGCTTTCATTTTTAACAGCTGAAGAGCCTTTTGTGCAATGTTCTATCCTTTATTTATTGCCAAACAAATGGGCTGCTTTAAAATTCTAGCTATTATGAATATAGTAGCATGGACATGGTAGGACAAGTGTCTATGTAGTAGATGTAGGGTCCTATGGCTATATGATCAAAAATGGTATAGTTGAATCTATTTTTTTAATTTTTTATAATTTTTTAAAGTGTTAAACATAAACGTAAAGTCTAATGGGTAAGTTACATTCTAACAACAATGGAGGAAAGTATGTTCAGAAGCTAGGACTAAGGTATAGGATGTTGTCATTAAATGCCTAAAACATAAAATCAACTCAATACAAAGCACAAATAACACAAATCACTATGATGAACCAATCTATATTACTTATCTATTTATCCATCTATTTATCACCTGTCTACATAGCTGATTCTCATCTTTTGGTATAGTTGAATCTTGAGGTTGATATATCCTCAACTTCCTGAGTAGTGGCCACACCAAATGGCATAGTGTCTGTGCATATTTGTAGTCCTAGCAGCAATTAATGAATGTTTCTCTCCTAGTAAGGCTGGGTTATTCAAGGCTCCAATAGTGGTAAATGCCTTGTGAAATTATTTGTGGTCTCTTTACTTTTGCTGAAAATATTTTTTGTGCCTTTGATTTCTGTTTCTTTTCTTTCCAATCTTCTTATTCTTTGGGACATTTGGCCTTTCCATAGTGTCCCAGATATCCAGGAAAAAAATGTGTACCTGGGTCTTCAGTTCTAGTATTTTCTTTGATTAAGAATTCTTTTTCTTTTATTATGTCTTCAATGCTGGGATTCTTCCATCTTTTATTATCTATTAGTAAATTTTTTCTCTGAGACTCCTGTTCAACTTTCTACAATTTTTTATTCTATTTTTTTTATTGATTCTTTTTCCACTTTCATGTCTTGAACTGGTTATCTTCATTTACTTCCTCTGTTTGTATTTTCATAGGTTTTATTAATGTGTTTATTCATATCCTCTTTTAGATCCTCCAAAATATTTTGAAAAGGCTATTTTGAAATTCTTGTCTTATGTTTTAGATAAATTCTATTTCTTGGGACCAACTGTGTGAATGTTTGTGAACTCTAGTGGAGACATATTGTCCTGGATCTTATTGATTTTGTTCTTGTACTGGTATCTAGGCTTCTTGGTTTGGTATGAATGTAATACTAGGTACTGATGGCCTAGAATGTGGGTGTTGAGGGGTCCAGAGGAGGGATGAAAGCAGGATGAGCCAGCAATATCTATGCAGACCCCTTGGAATGGGGTCAGATGCCACATCAGGTGTACTGCGTCTAAGCTGGGAATAGGACAATTGGATTTGTAGGAGATGAAAGTGAGGTTTGCATACCTGTATCCCAGAGTGGCTTGTAGGTTCAGGGAATGTTTACAGGAGTAGGTGGCTAAGAAAAGGGGATAGATTCTAAGCAGAGATGTTCAGAAGGTCTGAATGATATGCTGGAAATAACAGCACAGAGGAATAGGAAGCCACATTAAGTGTTTTGCTACAGTGCTTGGGATGTGGTTGGTTATTCAATTTGCAGAAGAGAAGGAGGAGGGAATATAATCTACTTTCTATCCTGACCATCGTGGACACTTGCATTTATTTTCCTGTAACCTATTTTCCATTGAAATATTCAGAAAGCTAATTTTCTTTTATATGCAAACTTATTTCCTTTTCTTATTTTACATATCTATCCCAGTTCCTTCTCCCTCCCTTCCATGCCCCCGACACCCCTCCCATCCAACGATGACTTCCAGGGAGCATCTCAAAATCTGTCAATTCACTTGGAGTAGGGTCTAGGCCCTATCCACTGCCTCTAGGCTAAGGGAGTATCTCTCGATGGGACATGTGCTCCCAAAGTCCTTTTGTGCACCAGGGATACATTCTGGTTCCACTGTCCCTTAGACTGCCGGACCTTCTAACTGAGACCAATGTTCAGCAGGTCTGAGTTACACATACTATTAGGAACTGTAAAGTGTGTTGGTTTCATCCCCTGCCAATCTAAAGGACTCAACTACATAAGATTGGTGTAAGAAACTGAAAGAAGAAATTATAAACTAGGTTCTGAAACAAAAAGTTTCATTGCTCACCAACTAAAATGAGATTGAACATATGTCTACTACCTCTTCCTGAGTTTATAAAGAGAACATTTGTTCCACATTGGTCACTGCTGTACAGTATTGAATGACAGAAAGGTAATTCCTATTTTTATAATGATGTAATAGACAATGACATACCATCCCTTAACACTGGAAAGAGAAGTTAATTTTAACATTATGAAAACAAGGATTTTTTACATTTGTTTGGGAGAGAAATAATATCTGCATTCAAAAACTGGGATCAGACCTGTCCTAATATAATTATGTATACAAAATACTCCAAAAAATTATCAGGAACCAACAGCAGTTACTCAGAAGGAATTCAGAAATGTGAGATTGCTACATTGCACTGTAATTGCACAACTGTAAATCTCATATTTACTGACAAGTATTCACCAACTATTCAAAAAAAAAACTGTATCAATGACCAAGAATTATGCGATATATATAGAAGAGAACAGTTTTAGTTTAAAGTCACATATTATTGGTCCAATGCTTTAGAAAACTGATTGATTAGTTGTAATTATTAGTTTCCCTATCTTTCCAGTAATTCCTTCACTACATAGATGGTCTTATGCTCCAGGCACAGTTGCTATTCTTACATTATAATAGTAATGATTATGTCCAACCAAAATAAGATTCTGATGCTGATTTATCATTTATGAAAGCAAATTGAGAGCAGCTGCAAGCATGAAGCTGACAATTATCTGTATAATGATGTACAGCAAAAACCAGATTGATATGAAAAATTCATTAACTTTATAGTAGTATTCAGTGACCATTCAGATCTGGTAAGCATGATGCATTCAAAATATGTGGGAAAAAATAGTACATGGGAACTACTACATTTTCTTTTAACTTAGGATCACAAGACATGATATATACAAGAATACTAATTGTATCTTTTGAGAAATATGTAATTTTAGTTTCTTATATACACAAGTATATTCTCTGACAAATACTAAGAGAAAACCTAGTGAGTAAGAGTTGTGTAGCACCATTAATAAAAATATGGAGACAAATGTTCCAGTTAAAGATGAAGATCAGATAATTAAAGCAGCCAGCCACTAGAGAATTCTCACCTCTACCAATTCTCAGACTGAATCCACAAAACCTCAAACTGCTCCAGACTACACTGCTCCTCAAAATCAGAGTCTGCAATAATTCCTGTCTCCACCCACCTTATACTCCTCTCTGTGCCCAGCCATATCACACCTGTATCTACCTCCCTAGTGCTAGGATTAAAGATGTGAGCTCTGTTTCTCTTTCATGCTCATGTAGCATGCCTCTGTCTCATAGTGCTAGGATTAAATGTATGTACCACCACTACCTGGCTTCTATGGCTAACTAGTGTGGCTAGCTTCACTCTCTGATCTTCAGCCAAGCTTTGTTTGTTAAATGATAAACAAAGTATCACCACAGAGTGGAATTGGTCAAAACACATATTCTTGTATGAAATCTCCAAAACAATTAATATAAACTTTAACAAAAAAGAATGAAGAAAAATGCAATGGTGCAAAAAGTATTATTTTAAAGGAAACTGGTAGGTTTCATCCTCATTACATTATGGATGGCTGAACTTTGTCAAAAGAGATCATAGGGCATAAGGCATTAAGATCAATGGAGATGCATGTAAAACTAGAGCTAGCAAATGTAATGGGAAAATAGACTGCTTCTATGGATGAGTTAATGCAAGTTATTCCAGTCATCTAATATATCCACTTCACTTTTTCAAATCAAAGACACAGAATAATTTAGTTATATCCTAGAGATAATTAAATTTAGTAGTATGTAATTAATAAGACTCAGATAAAGACAGACAAATGAAAATTACTGAATATCATGATGTGTAAAAGATTGTTTGAACAACTTCATTTTTAGATGTGCTATGATATATTAGAGAAAAGTCAGTACATACGTTGCTAAGGGTCAAATTTAGGCATCTCAGAATCTAAGATTTAACACTGATATATACCAAATCAAGAGAAGCAATTGTATCACGCTTAACAGGAGGAAAAGAATTTTTGTGTCAAGATGAAGCAAAACTTTCATAATATTACCACCAAAATAAATGGTTCATTTCTATGGACACGTTTTCCAAAAAACTGTATCTTAACATACTATAAGCTAACTTCTCAAAACTTACAAAATAAGCAGTTCATTAACATGTAGCAAAAAGCCAGTGAGAGAGTTCATTAGGTAAAAGAGTTACCTTCACAAGCCTATGAACCTTAGGAACATACTTGAGACTCACTATGGAAGAATAGAACAAATTCCAAAAACTTTCCTCTGATTTCCACTATATATCTTGGAATGTTTAAGCATGCACAAATATGAGCATGTGTCCACCAACATGTGAGCATACATGTGAGCATGCAATAACACATCAAAACACACAAATATCCTAAAAACATTAGTAAGTATAATGCTTTTTGGTAGAGATATAAGGACTATGTCTTTTCTCTCCTATAAGCCCACTAGCCCACAAAGAACACATGACTTTATATTTTCAAAGTATGTATTATAAAACTCATGCTCTTGTACTCTCTATATTAAAGTGGTATAATAGGTACTTTTATCTGTTATTTTTTCAAAATTAATTTGAATAAATGTTAGGATTTAAGTGATGGGATTTTTTAATTCTTTTCATGAAAATATCTTATAAGCATCTCATGTTGCAATTTACTTAAATTATCATATTCATAAGGAACAGGTTAAAATTAAAGAAATTTGTACAAAATTCTGATTAAAATAAAATTCACATTGAGCAAAATGTTGACTGTTACATATGATAATCACTTCAATGAATTTGAAACAAAAATATAAATTTTCATTCAGATTTCATAGCTGATATATCAGCATGAAAAATTAAATGTGTTAAATCATTATATTCTGATACATGGAATAAATAGGTCAGGACTCAAATATGAGCCAGCACCTGCAGGATTAAACACATTCTGAAGGCATTTTTACTTGTGAGAGAATATTTCACAACTCAAAACATTGTTGAACATATTAAATTACAAAATTCATGATTACAGTGAATGTATTGAGTACAGAATGGAAGTTAGTTGCAAAAATAATAGTGGTAAAAATACTTATGTCTATGAGAAGTAGAAAAGAAAGAAAACTTCACTTATAGATTTAAGGACTAGGTCAATAATGTGAAGTCTGAAGATGTGTTCCTGCTTCATTTTTCACATTTTGTATGACAATATCATCGCACTGATAAATTGCTAATTTTACTTAGGGCATGTCATTATACATAATTGCTTTCTCAACTGCTAAATAAGGTATATTTGTATTATTCTGTTGACGAGTTAAGTTGCAGCCTTAATGTAGACTTAATCACCTTCTTCTATAAAGAGGTTCCAATATCAATGAACCTTGTTGTTCTTTCATTATTTAATTAGTTTTAAAGGAGGTAGTGCATCCATATTGATGGCGATTATCTCTGACTCTTCATGACATTAATAGTATAATAGAAAACTTGAGAAAGAATCAATATATGATAGAAACAGAAAAATAAAGCATTTTGTTCATTTTTCCCTTTTTTTATTTAATTTATTACTTTACATGACGATCCCAGTTCCCTCTCCCTCCCTCCCTCCCTCCCTCTGTCGTACCCTGTCTGTCCCCTCACATGCACCCTGACTATCCTCCCCTCCCATTCCCCCACTTCATTTCCACATGTAGGGCAATTATAATCCAGATGGGGTCATGTAGATCTAACAGGTCATTTGAAGTAGAGACCAGGACTTCTCTCCTGTCTCTAGGTTAAGGCAGTATCCCTCCATGGGGGATGTATTCGCAAGGTCTTTTTGTGCACCAGGGATACATCCTGGTTCCACTGTCTGAGGTCCCTTAGACTGCTCAGTCCTAACTGAAACCCATACATAGGGGAGCCTGAGTCAGTCCCATGCTGGATTCCCAGCTATCATTAGATCCTCCTTGTTCTGGTCAGCTGTCTCTATGTGTTTCTGCAACCTGGTCTTGCCCTCTCCATTTGCATCTGGGTTCTAGTTCAACTCGGTGTTTAGTTATGGATGTTTGCTTCTGTTTCCAACAGGTATTAGACTAGGGCTCTATGGATAACTTAGTTGTTGATCACACCACGCAGGAAGGGTATGTATGGTAGCCTTTCCATGGATGATCAAATTGTTAGTTGGCAGCAGTCTTGTAGGTTTCTAGACCTTTTTTTTGGGTTCAGTTTTCATTTCAAACCAATACTGTCTCCCTCTTATATGTTCTCTCTCTCTCTCTCTCTCTCTCTCTCTCTCTCTCTCTCTCTCTCTCTCTCTCTCCTGTCTTCTATTTCTACCTTGACTTAATCTTCCTAGTCGCACGTGTGTTCCTCTCCTCCTTCTCTATTTCTCCTACTTCTCTCTCCATTCATTGCCCCCCCCCAACTTCCTATCTGCTCTGAAGTACTTGTCCCTTCCCACTTCTGTGAGGAACTTCATATAAATCTCTTATAATACACCTTGTGTCCTAGTTCCTCAGGTGGTGTGAATTATAGGCTGGTGATCCTTTGATCTAGGTCTAAAATCCATATAGAATCCTCTTTTTGTTAATGGGTTACCTCATTCAGGATGGTTTCTTCAAGTGCCATCCACTTGCCTGTAGATTTCAAGATTCCATTATTTTTTTTCTGCAGAGTAGTATTCCATTGTGTAGATGTGTCACATCTTCTTTATCCATTGTTCAGTTGAGGGGCATCTAGGTTGCTTCCGGGTTCTTGATCTTACAAATAATGCTACTATGAACATAGTTGAGCTCATGTCTTTGTTGCATGGATGTGGATCATTTGGGTATATGCCTAAGATCGGTATTGCCGGGTCATGTGGTAAACTAATTCCCATTTTCCTGAGGAACCACCATACTGATCTCCAAAATGGCTGTATGAGTTTGCACTCCCTCCAGCAGTGGAGGAGTGTTCCCCTTTCTCCACATCCTCTCTAGTATGAGTTGATGTTTCTAATTTTAGCCATTCTGGCAGGAAAAAGATGGTATCTCAAAGTTGTTTTGATTTGCATTTCCCTGATAGCTAAGGATGTTGAGCACTCTCTTAAGTGTCTTTCAGCCTTTTTGAATTCCTCTATTGAGAATTCTTTCTTCAGGTCTGTACACCATTTTTTTTTTTTTAAATAGAGTTGATTGGTGTTTTGTTGACTGGTTTCTTGACTTCTTTGTATATTTTGGAGATCAGCCCTTTGTTGGATATAGAATTGCTGAAAATCTTTTCCCAGTCTGTGGCCTGCCATTTGGTCTTGTCCATTCTGTCCTTTGCCTTACAGCAGCTTCTATGTTTGAAGAGGTCCCATTTATTAATTGTTGCTCTCAGTGTCTGTGCCCCTGGTGTTATGTTCAGGAAGCAGTCTCCTATACCAATTTGTTCAAGGTCACCTCCTACTTTCTCTTCTAAGAGGTTCACTGTGGCTGGATTGATGTTGGTATAGTTCTGAAAACAGCCTAGTATTGGCACAAAAATAGACAGGTAGACCAATGGCATGGAATTGAAAATCCTGATATTAACCCACACACCTATGAACACCTGATTTTCAACAAAACAGTTAAAAGAATACAATGGTCCAAGGACAGCATCTTCAACAAATGGTCTGGCACAATTGGATGATGGTTTATAGAAGACTACAGATAGACCCATGTCTATCGTCCTGTAAAAACCTCAAGTCCAAATGGATCAAAGACCTCAATATCAATGCAGCCACACTGAACCTCTTGTTCATTTTTTTAAACTTTCATTTTATTTATCCTTTATGACTACTCACATCTCGATATTCTCCACACAAAATAAAACAAAATAAAGGTCTGCAGGAAAATAGGAAATAAAGGAAAGAAAAGGCAAGTCTCATCTAAGAAGCTGGAGTATGATACAGTGAGATAAATAGCAAACCCCTTTATCCATACATCTTTATATTCAGGCATTCATTGCAAAGAAGTTTACCTGATTGAAAAATGCTATTAGGAAAACTCAGTCTATAAATAAAATTATAATTTACTTTAAACAATAAAAAGGGAATAGTATGGATCTGTATGAGAGAAAAACAGGCAAATATATATCTAGCAACCTCAGGAAAAATCCTTCAGGGAAGTGCTATTTTTTTGGAAAATGAAAGCCATAGTCTGGAAATCCTAATGAGAAGAACATGATGCAAATCCTTTGCCACAAAGTGTTTCTAAAGAAAGGAGACAATGTGTGAATCAGGAGTGCAGCTGGGAATGCTTGGAGTGAGATTGAAGTAAATTGCATGGGAGTATGTTAAAGAGGACAGAAATTTCCCTTAAAGATTATTGGAGAATTTAAGAGAGATGATGATCTTGACTAACTAGAAATTGTAGAAATTGCACTGGGTGTCGTGTGAGGAAATGCCAAAACTGAATGTGGGAGAAAAATTTGGATGCAGTTTTCCTGATCTAAGAGCAACATGTTGTAACTTTCTCTTTTTGTGTGCTTATATGATTAAATTCTTTCTTGTCCCACACCACCACCAAGTAAAACAAAACAAATTAGATCCTGGAAAGGATACTTTGTCTCCTCAAGACCTTTAGGTAATTTTCCTATATCCTTGCAACTAATTCAAAGGAATTTACCATACAGAATTGTAATAAAGAAAATCAATGAGTATCCTGCATAGAGTCATGTATGCAGATCTCTGATAATGTTCTTTTATGAAAATACTTTAGTTTCATCTATTACATAGCCTCATTTCCTTTTTGTTAAAGTCAAATCCTTTATCTTGCATTCTGTACTTCTTGCCCATTTTTGTATGTGTGTGATTTGGGGGGCTGTTTATGAATTTATTTTTCTGTCACTGAATCAGTAATGTTTTATTTTGACAGATGGTGGCAGATATCTAGCAAAGAATAACATATACAATATTAATTATATTTCATTCAGTTTAGAATTTTTGAGACAAATCTTCCTCTAAAACCCATAATATACTGGACCTCATTATGTGTCAAGCTGTCTTCTAACTTATGGCATTCTTCTTTGCATATCCTAAAAATTCTGCAATTATAAAGGGGAACTACTGCACCTTACAAGTTGACACTATTTGAATTACACCAAACAAATGCAAAAAGATGGTGTAATATTATTTATCTGTGCTAACATTGTATCAGGAAGCTATCAGCCATTAAATTTAAAAGGTTGATTTATTGAATGCAATCTTTCTGGAGGTCCTTAACCCATTCCAGGTAAATTAGAGTTCTTCCAGAACATATGGGTTGTCCTTCCCTAGATGCTTCTGTCTCATGACTTTTCCTAAATGAAAGGTAATGAGATGTAAAGGAGCCCCCATGAATCTTAATTTCTTCCTGTGTTAATGGCATGCCCATTCTTATGACCATGTGCCAGTGAGAAAAGTGGAATCTCCTAATCCCAATCTCTCAAATCTTAATAAGGCTCATCATATACAGTTGAACTATTTCTCTTCCTCAGAAAGACAATTTATGTTATAATTATAGGTTAAATTATCACTGCAATCATCACCCTGCCTATCCTTCCATAAGTAGAAAAACCTATAAGTCATCTTCTCTGTGAGAAGTGAAGGAAACACCAGGGAAAATGGAGCTCACAGGACCCATTTGAACAATGACTGTAAAAATAACATCTGGTCCTTGTTTTCATGCTAAATGTATTTTTTTTAATTCTCTGCAGGGGATGCCGCTGGCAGCAGTCGGTGTAATTTAGCTAAATCTTTAATACTCAGTGTTTTATTCGGGAACAGAAATATATTTGCTTTCTAAAGAGCATCTAGAGTAAATGTTAAGGGATTCTTTTTAATAATGTAGGATTATGAGCAGGTATTGAAGCAATTGATTGAAAATGTGCAGCTGTCCATTCTTGAAATTTTTAAATAAAATTGCCTTCTACATAAGTTCCATATATATTATATATACATATATATCATATATATGTGTATATATATAATATATAGGTATTTAGGGTTTAATTTCTCATAAGAAAGTTAAAATAAATTATAAACACATAAAGAAGCAATAGATGCCATGAAATTAAACATTAGTCTGAGGTATAGCCTTTGATTGTGAGTAAAGAGGACAGATTAATTTCCTATTGGATGTTTTTCAAAAAAAGTTTAATGTTAGCCTTAACACTAATATGTTTAATAATAAGGCCAGAGAGATTCCAGGTACTTTCTAATTTCTCTAGAACATTATATTTTTTCATAGTCATTTATATTTTATTATTTTTCATATGCACAAACTCTTTTTTTTTTTTTTTTTTTTTTTAGGGGTGGCTGTTAACTTCAAGCCTGTATATGTATCACCTCATGATTCCAGAGCAACTGGAGACATGAGAAGCTGTCAATTGCTCTTTCCTGTTACCTGCTGCTAGTTCATGGGGTCGCAACATGAGGGTCACACCCCCATGTGGGTCAAAAATCAGATATTCTGTATATCATATATTTACATTTTGACTCGATAGCAGTAAAAGCACAATTATCAAGTAACTACAAAATAATTTTATGATGGATTGGAGGTCACCCACAGCATGTGGAATTGTATTAAATGTTTGTAGGAGAGGCTGGAATAATGGCTCAGAGGTTAAGAGCACTGACTGTTCTTCCAGAGGTTCTGCTTTCAATTCCCACCAACCACATGGTGGCTCACAACCATCTGTAGTGCTTGAAGGAATAGGAAGGTGGAGAACCTATGTGCTAATGAGATTCTCACCTACTTCTCATTTAACTACCTTAATTTTGGTGGAACCAATTTCCTATAGCCCACTTTTTTATCTTTTTTTTAACCTTTTTAAATTTATTTATATATTTTTTAAATTTTAATTATTTATTGTTTATTTTACATGTCTATCCCAGTTCCCTCTCACTCCCTCGCTCCCTCAGTCTTAACCTATCTGCCCCCTCACATGCACCTTGAAAACACTCCCCTCCCTGCCCCCACCCCATTATCACATGTAGGGAAAAGCCATCCAGGTGGGGTCACATAAATCTGTCAAGTCATTTTAAGTAGGGACTGGGACTTCTCTCCTGTCTGAAGGTTAAGGCAGTATCCCTCCATGGGGGATGTGTCTGTAAGTTCCATTTGTGCACCAAGAATACATTCTGGTTCCACTGTCTGAGGTCCTTAGACTGCTCAGTCCTTCTGGCTGAGCCCCATATTCAGTGGGGCCTGAGTCAGACCCATGCTGGATTCTCAGCTATCAGTCTGCGGGCCCGTTATCTCCTCCTTGTTTATCTCCTCCTTGTTCTGGTCATCTGTCTCTATGTGATTCTGCAACATAGGTCTTGTCCTCTCCATCTGCATCTGGATTGTAGTTCGACTCAGTGTTTAGGTATGAGTGTTTGCTTCTGTTTCCAACAGGTACTAGGAGAGGGCTCCATGATAGGGGATAAGTTAGTTGTTGATCTCATTATCTGGGAAGGGCATTTATGGTAGCCTTTCCATGATTGCTCAAATTGTTAGTTGGCAGCAGTCTTGTAGGTCTCTAGAACTTAATTTAGGTATTTAGGTTCAGCTTTGTCTTCAAACCAGTAATGGCTTCCTCTTTTATGTTCGTTCTCTTTCTCTGTGTGTGTCTCTCTCTCTCTCTCTCTTTTGTTTTCTATCCCTACCCTGACTCAATCTTCCTAGTCGCACTTGCTTTCCTCTCTTCCAATTCTCTTTCTCCTAATTCTCTCTCCATTCACTGCCCCCTCCCCCGAACTTCGCATGTGCTCTGGGGGGCCTTGTCCCTTCCCACTTCTATGAGAGACTTTAAATGACTCTCTTAGAATACACCTTGTATCCATCTTCCTCTGGTGGTGTGAATTATAGGTTGGTGATCCTTTGCTGTAGGTCTAAAATCCATATATGAGTGAGAACATACAATGTTCCTCTTGTTTGTGACTGGGTTACCTCATTCCGGATGATTTCCTGAAGTTCCATCCACATGCCAGGGAATTTCAAGATTCCATTATTTTTTTTTCCACAGAGTAGTATTCCATTGTGTAGCTGTGCCACATCTTCTTTATCCATTCTTCAGTTGAGGGGCATCTAGTCTGCTTCCAGGTTCTTGCTATTACTAATAATCTGCTATGAACATAGTTGAGCTCATGGTTTTGTTGCATGGATGTGGATCATTTGGTTAAATTCCTAAGAGGTGGATGTCGGGTCCTGTGGTAAACTATTCCCAAATTTTTGCAGAATGGCCATACTGATCTCCAAAATGTCTGTATGAATTTGCACTCCTACCAGCAGTGAAGGAGTGTTTCACTGTCTCCATATCATCTCCAGCATAAGTTGTGATTGGTGTTTCCAATTTTAGCCATTCTGGCAGGAAAAAGATGGTATCTCAAAGTTGTTTTGATTTGCATTCCCCTGATAGCTAAGGATGTTGAGCACTTTCTTAAGTGTTTTCAGTCTTTTTGATTCTATTGAGAATTCTTTCTTCAGTTTGTATACCACTTTTTAACAGGGTTGTTTGGTGTTTTGTTGACCAGTTTCTTGAGTTCTTATATTTTGGAGATCAGCCCTTTGCAGATGTAGGATTGGTGAAAATCTTTTCCAATCTGTGGGCTGCCGTTTGGTCTTTTCCACTGTGTCCTTTGCCTTAAAGAAGGTTCTAAGTTTGAAGAGGTCCCATTTATTAATTGTTGATCTCAGTGTCAGTGGTCCTGGAGATATGTTCAGGAAGTGGTCTACTATACCACTTTGTTCAAGGGCACCTCCTACTTTCTCTTCAGTGTGGCTGGATTGATGTTGAGGTCTTTATCCATTTGGACTTCAGTTTTGTGCATGGCGAAAGGCATGGGTCTATTTGCAGTCTTCTACATACCATCATCCAATTGTGCCAGACCCATTTGTTGAAAATGCTTTCCTCTCCCCATTGTACTCTTTTAGCTGTTTTGTCGAAAATAAGATGTTCATAGGTTTGTGCATTTATAACAGGATTTTAGATTTGATTCCATTGGTCTACCTGTTTATTTTTGTGCCAACACCAGACTGTTTTTAGAGCTATAGCTCTGTAGTAGAGCTTAAAGTCTGGGATGGCGATGCCTCCTGAAGTTCTTTTATGTTATAGGGTTGTTTTGGCTGTCCTGAGTCTTTTGTTTTTCTAAATAAAATTGATTATTATTGTGTCAAGGTCAGTGAAGAATTGTGGTGGGATTTTAATGGGGATTGCATTGAATCTGTAGATTGCTTTTGGCAAGATTGTCATTTTTACTATATTTATCCTTCCTATCCAAGAGCATGGAACATCTTTCCATTTTCTGGTATCTTCTTTAATTTCTTTCCTTAGAGCCACAATGTTCTTACTATATATGTCTTTCACTTGTTTGGTAAGTGTTACCCCAAGATACTTTATGTTGATTTTGGCTATTATAAAGTGTGATGTTTCTCTGATTTCATTCTCAGCCCCTGTGTAGTCTGAGGAAAGTAGGACTACTGATTTTTTTTTGAGTTTATCTTGTATTCTGCTAGTTTGCTGAAAGTGTTTATCAGCTGTAGGAGTCCCCTGATAGAGTTTACTGGTTCTCTTATGTAAACTGCAAATAGAGACAGTTTGACTTCTTCCTTTCCAATTTGGATCCTATAGCTATAGCTACAACTTCAAGTACAATATTGTCTTGTTCTTGATTTTAGAATAATTGCCTTAAGCTTCTCTCCATTTAGTTTGATGTTGGCTGTTTGTTTGCTGTATATTGCTTTTACTATGTTTATGTATGTTTCTGTTATCCCTGATCTCTCCAAGACCTTTTTTCATGAAACAGTGTTGAATTTTGTCGAAGGCTCTTTCAGACTATAGGGAGATGATCATATTTTTTTTTGTTTGTTTGTTTTGTTTTGTTTTGTTTTTCAGTTTGTTTATATGGTGAATCTCATCGATAGATTTTCATATGTTAAACCATCCCTGCAATACAGGGATGAAGCCTACTTTTTCAGGATGGATGATTTCTCTGATGTATTTTTGAATTGGGGTTGCCAGTATTTTATTGAGTATTTTTGCATCGATGTTCATCAGGGATATTGGTCTATAGTTTTCTTTCTTAGTTGTGTCCTTGTGAGGCTTGGGTACCAAGGTTATTCTGGCCTTGTAGTAAGAGTTTGGCAATGAAACTTCTGTTTCTATTGTGTGGAAAATTTGAGGAATATTGGTATTAGTTCTTCCTTATATTTCTGATTGAATTTTGCACTGAAGCCATCTGGCCCTGGGCTCTTCTTGGTTGGAAGGCTTTCGATGCCTGATTCTATTTCATTGTGGATTATAAGTCTATTTAAGTTGTTTGTCTGTTTTCTATGTAATTTTGGTAAGTGATATTTATCCATAAACTTGTACATTTCCTTAGAATTTTCAATTTTGTGGAATATGGGTTTTCAAAGTATGACCTGAAAATTGTCTAGATTTCCTCTGTGTCCATTGTTATGTTCCCCTTTTCTATTCTGATTTTGTTATTTTGCATGTCTCTGATTTTTCTTTTTCTTTTTTGTTATTTTGGATAATGGTTTGTCTATTTTGTTGATTTTTCTCAAAAAACCAACTCTTTGTTGCATTGATTTTTGTATTGTTTTCCTGGTTTCTATTTTGTTTATTTCAGCCCTCAAATTGATTATTTCCTGGTGTCTACTCCTACAGGGTGAGTTTTCTTCTTTTTGTTCTAAGGCTTTCAGGTGTGCTGTTAATTCTTTTATGTAAATATTGCCTGTTTTCCTCAAATGGGCAATTAGTGCAATGAACTTCCCTCATAACACTGCTTTCAAGGTGTCCCATAAGTTTGGGTATATTCTGTCCTCATTCTCATTGAATTTTAAAAAGTCCTTAATTTTTCTCTTTATTTCTTCTTTGACCCAGGTGTGGTGTAATTGCACATTGTTCAGTTTGCATGAGTTTGTAGGTTTTCTTCAATCTGTGTTGTTGTTGAATTCCAGTCTTTTATCTGTGGTTTAGAGAATGTTCCATGTAGAGCACAGAAAAAGTTATATTCTTTTGTGTTTGGATGGAATGTTCTATAGATGTCTGTTAAGCCTAGTTGAAACATAAATTCTTTTAGTAGTTTTGTTTCTTTGTTGACTTTCAGATTGGTGGTCCTGTCTAGTGGTGAGTGTGGTGTGTTGAAGTTTCCCACTATAAGTGTGTGAAGTTTTATGTGAGGTTTGAGTTTTAGTAGCATTTCTTTAATGAATGTGGGTGCCTTTGAATTTGGGGTATAGATGTTCAGAATTGAACATTTGTGTTGACGGATTTCTCCTGCGATGAATACTAAATGACTGTCTTCATCGCTTTTTATTAATTTTGGTTTGAAGTCTAACTTGTTAGATATTAGGATATCCACACCTGTTTGCTTCTTGGGTCCATTTGATTGGAAGGTCTTTTCCTAACCCTTTACCCTGAGGTAATGACTATCTTTGAGGCTTAGATGTGTTTCTTGTATGCAGCAGAAAGATGGATTCTGTCTTCTATCCATTCTGCTAGCCTCTGTCTTTTTATAGGTAAGAGTATAGGGAGAGCAAGGACCATTGATTGTTAATGCTTGTTTGTTTCAGATTTTTTTTGTTGGCAGTGATATTGTGAATATATTTGTCCTGCTTTTCTCTTGATTTTTGGTGTAAAGGGGTTATCTGTTGTGGGCATAGTTAACTTCCTTTGGTTGGAGTTTTCCTTCCAAAACTTTCTGTAGGGCTGGATTTGTAGATACGTATTGTAAAAATATGGCTTTGTCATTAAATATCTTGTTTTCTACATGTACGGTGATTGAGAGATTTGCTGGTTATAGTAGTCTGGGCTGGCATCCATGGACTCTTAGCACATGTAGAACATCTATCCAGGATCTTCTGGCCTGGAGGGTTTCCATGGAGAAGTCAGGTGTACTTTTGATAGGTCTGCATTTATATGTTACATGTCCTCTTTCCTTTGCTGCTATTAATATTCTTTCTTTATTCTGTATGTTAGGTGTTTTATTGTTATATGATGAGGGGTCTTTTTTCTTTGGTCCAGCCTATTTGGGATTCGGTATGCTTCCTGTACTTTCATGGGCATGTCCTTCTTCAGATTGGGAAAGTTTTCCTCGATTTTGTTGAATATCTTCTCGGGCTTCCTTATCTTCCTCTATGCCTATTATTCTTAGGTTTGGCCTTTTCATGGTGTCCCACATTTCCTGGATGTTTTGTGTTAAGGATTTGTTGGATTTATGATTTTCTTTGGTCGATGAATCTATTTCTTCTAGAATATCTTTCGCGCCTGAGATTCTGTCTTCCAACTCTTGAATTCTGATGGTTATACTTGTGTCTGTGGTTCCTGATCATTTGCTCTGTTTATATATTTCCAGGAATCCTGCGGATTGTGTTGTCTTTATTTTCTCTATTTCAGTTTTCAAGTCTTGATCTGTTTCCTTCACCTGCTTAATTGTTTTTCTTGGCTTTCTGTACTTTCTTTACTTTTTTAAGAAATTTGTTCATTTCTTCCAATTTTTTGTTTGTTTTTTTTTTTTTTTTTCTTACCTTTCTTTAAGGGATTTTCTCACATTTTCTTTAAAGGCCTCTATCATTTTTATGACGATAACTTTTAAATCGTTTCCTTCTGCTTCATCTACTTTGTTGTTGTGCTCCATTACAGTTGGTGTATATTCTCTAGATTCTGGTGATGTCATGCTTGTCTTTCTTTTGTTAAGTGTTTTCTTGTATTGCAGTCTTCCCATATCTTCTCCCAGAAGGGGCCTTTCCCTCTCTCTATGGCACTTCTCCAGTGGACTTAGGTAGCTCTGGTTTGTTCAAGCTCTCTAGGAGGTCTCTCCACAAGCAGGGTCCCGGTGATGGGGGTCAGTGATCAGGCTCCAGAAGAAGACTGGTGATGGGTGTCAAAGATCCCGAAGGCTGGGACTTAGGATGTTCCTTGTGCCTATAGGCAGATCTAGCTTGTGCCTGGCATTCTCCAGCTGAGGCCTCTTTAACAGAGGTCCTGTGATGGGGGTTAAGGATCCTGCTGGCAGGAACTCAGAGTGGTCCTTCATAGATGGATGGATCTCTGATAGCGGCCCTGTGCTAAAGTAGAGCTGCACAAAATCTTAAGGAAATAATTCTCCTTATTGTGCCATGATTTTTGAGTACAAAATTTAATCAAATATCTAAGTTTCTATTGTTCAGAAATACTTTCGTGACTTTCCTCCACAGTTTATATTCATAAAAAATAGACATTTATTTTCTCATTGAAAATAATGCATATTAAACAATTACTAGAGTCCAGGAACTGAAATAACTAGGTGGATAAAATATTCTTGGCAGTTTAATCTGGTACAAAATCTTTCTCAGACCACCAGCATCATGGTACTTAGATCTTGCATAATCTAACCTGACTTTCAATTTAATTCAGCTGTTCTTGAGTGTGTCTCATGTGACTCCAATAGTAAAACACAGAGGAGAAAAACAACAGTATATTGCTGGAGACTGATAACTGAGAAAAATTTTGATGGGCAGAAAATTAGTGACTCTAAAAATAGTGTGAAATTCCCACATGTGAGAAAAATAATATTCATTATCTTTAAAAATCTCTCAGTTTTGGTTATTGAATTAAAACAACCAAAACAGAACTTAGACATAAAAAAACAGGACTAAAATACATGTAATATTAGAAAGAGCTACAGGCACCATGACATTGAAATCTTCTGTTGAGGAGTTTAAAAACTATTCTGATTTTGAACAATTTTGAAGACCTACAAAATGGAAGTTTTGCCAAAGACTTTGAATCAATGCATCAATATAAAGTGAGAAGTACCCACTATAACTTTAATGGTTAAAATAGCTTAACAACTAAGCAAAACAAATTCCACAAGGTTCACAATAATGGCAAGGTCTATCATTACCATTACCATTTCCTCCCAGTTATGTATCTGATGTTAGACAACAGTGAACTGATTAGAGTCTCTCTATACCAATCAGTGAAAGAAAGGTATCAGTGACAGCTTCATATCACTGCCCAATGGAAGAGGGTAAAGAATAACATTTCAATCTTAAAAATAGCAATAGATGAATGTACATTTACATTCAAAGAGTCAACCCCAAGACCAAAAACTGACCTTCTAGCAAAAAATGTGGAAATCAACAACATAGTAAATAATAGAGATACCAATGCTTCAACATACTGCTATAAAATCAGAACTGTTAACAAAACAATCTATTAATAGGAAAAAATCTCCCTTAAAGCTGAGATCAAATTGAAGCGCTTCTAATGCAAACCAACACCAAGAAAATAATGCTTCCAGCCAGACCTGGAATAAAACATCCTACAGTTAAATAAATCACTTACTGCAAAGGATATAAACCAAAAATGCAATCGTGAATGGATCTTGAAAGCAATTATATGACAATTAATTGGCATATAAGTAAAGTCTATCTATTTACCTAACATGTCAGATCTATTCTAAGCATTGAAAACCAATCCATCTAAAGAGAAGAAAGTAGGTGACTACCATTACACAATGATTTGGTAATGGAGGGAACAGGAGAGTGCTTCCTCACCTAACTTCCCTAATACCTTTCTTCAGGAATACATCTAGAGGTCATACTCAAGTGAATCAATATGACCCAAATGATAATGACATCAACAGACTACAAATATAGGCAAGTTCCCAGGAGGCTTCAACTCTACACAAAGAACTGTACACAACTAAGAAATATTGAAAGTAGAAGAGTCTTCCCCAAGGAAGAGCATACTACTTGATCAATCCTAGAAAACAATGTACATATAAGTAGCATATTTGTGATTGTATATTTAACAACATTCTCATACAACAACTAATGAAAAGGAGGTCATGAATTCGAAAGAGAGTCGGTGGTTATACATAGAAAGTTTTGAGGAAGGAAAGGGAAATTGATGCATTTATATTATAATCTAGAAAATATAATTTTAAAGCATAAAAGAGACAGCAAAGAAATGATTTGACTGGGGATAAAGTGATAAACCAGCAATCTTTTTTTTTAGAATGAAACGGATATTATCAAACTGTAGCCTTAAAATTTCATAAATGCAACCCTGAAATAAAACCTGCAACATGCAACTCTCAACTCTGTTACATTTCTCTTTTTTAAATTTAAATACAAATTACAGATAGTATTGTCCATGGGTAGGAATCATCCACTGGGGAATGGACAAGCTATTAGATGCTATCCCCTCCCAAAGAAGTAGGATTCTCCTTTTCTTAGTACCAAGAAACAACCAAAGATAATTGATTCAGAATTACTGAGTTACTGAGGCCTCAGGAGCTAAGCTCACATTCATGGTGGATTTCTGACTGATTAGCCCTTGAGAATACTTTGCACAGTTAATTGCACAGCTACTTAAATTTTAATTTTGAACCAGTGTCCAACTCTAAGCATCTTCATGCTTCATCTGTACATTATTCTCTGATTACTAGCATTTTTTAGTTCATTCTTACTAACCATAAAATATCCAAGATTTAAAATATCAACTAAACACACAGGAATGTTTGAAAGTATATATATATATATATATATATATATATATATATATATGTGTGTGTGTGTGTGTGTTTATATATGTGTGTGTGTGTTTGTGTGTGTGTATATATATATGAGTATATTATATTTCTATAATATAAATTATATATTATAAAATACACATTACATTCTTATACAAACAAATGGGAATCATAAACATTTTAAATTTTATATATATATATATATATATATATATGTATATATATATATATATTACAGAAAATTATAAACTATTTTAGGTCAGAATAAATAAGTGCACAAATTTTTGAAGTAGAGGAAAAATTGTAAGTGAGGTATGATACAACTATCAGAACTTTATTATACTTTTATTTATTCTGTATGATTTTTGCCAAACAGGATCAAAATTTAGTGCTTTTTCTAAATGAATGCCTAAAAATCTTGCTAAATAAAGTAAAATTCTGTTAATTAAAACTTAAATTGTTCTTGAAAGTGATAGTGAAAGACAACACTTACCCTTCCTAAATATTACGCTAGAATACTATTTCCCCTTTAGGAGCCCATATACAAATGACTTATTCAATATCTATTGATTAAGTGTTTCCATCACCATTCAGATTCAAAGGATAATTTCACAATCAATTCTTGCTTATAGCATCCCTAGAAGCAGGTGTTGATGATCTGGTTGTGTGGGTGTCAGAGCTACCCAGTGTATTTTATCCTTACTCTCAGCTTCAAGGACAGGTTATAATGTTATCCTTTGTGATTCATTTTATAGTCTTTAACATCTATCAAGCCATACCTGTAGCTTAGGGGGAAAATGCCTTTGAAAACTTCTTTTGTGCTAGACAGGAACACATAATCTCCTTAAAATTTGTCTTCTTTGGTAGGGATCAGAGGTGAATTCAAAATAATTTTACCTTTTAAAAATGTATTTATTTTATTTTGTGTGTATAGGTATTGTGCTTGCATGTGTATTCATACACTGGTGCCCTCATGGACCCCGGAAATACAGTTTTGATCCACTATGTGATAGATGGAAAATAAATCTGGAACCTGCAGGAAAGAAGCCAGTATTCCTAACTCTTGAATCAACCAAGCAGATATTCATTGTTGTGTTTTCTTTTTATTAAATTGCAATATGCATCCACATTTAGGTACCTTCTAATAATATAGAAATTAATTAATATATTGTTATTTTTCTTTTATTTAAAAAAATCTTTTCTAATTAATTTTATATTTTTTATCCTGATTATACTTTCTCCACCATCTACTCCTCTCCATTCTTCTTCACCCCGCTTCCCATATGGATCCACCCCTTTCCATCTCTCATTTAAACAAACAAACAAAAAAAAGGTTTCTAAGTGACAACAATAGAATTTAGTATAATAACATAAAAAGAGAACACATATGATTAGGACAAACCAGGAGGAGAAAGTTCACTCACTTGCATCCAGAAATACCAAATTTGAAGCCACAACTTATATGTAAAGAACCTTAGTCTCTGTGAGTTCATTTGTGAATCAATCCTGTTGATCTTGTTCCCTTTGTGTACTTCATCCTCTCAGGATTTTGTGCTCTTTCTCCCTCCTTGAGTTTCCCTGAGACTTGAGTGAACAGATTTTTTTTTTTGGAAAACCAAGAATTCTTACACTTTGGATATTGTCTGACTGTGAGTCTCTCTATTTGTTCCCATCTGCTACAGGAGGAAGCACTAATGATGTTAGCTGAACAAAGCATTGACATCTGAGTTTAGCTGAATGACATTAGAAATCACTTTGCTACTACATTCTTTTAGTAAATCAGGAATATTTAGGAGCATACAGTAATGTTTAGGAAAATAGTAGAATTTGGTTTTATCATAGATTCCTAGGCTAACTGGGCTAAGGATCCCAGTCATCCAACCAATGTCATGTGTTGTTTCCATCTCCTAGAGTGGTCCTTAAATCAAATCAGATATAGGTGGGTTATTGCCACTAACTTTGTGTCAACATTGCACTAGCATATCTTGCAGGCAGAACACTATTTTAGATCAAATATTTCATTACTGCGTTGGTGTTCACATTTCCCCTTTGGTACCATGAAGGGTATATGCCTGTACCAGTGTCACTGGCACTTAAGGAAGAGAGCTTTCTATAGGCAACAGCTTGACTTCTTGGTCTTCTATTGTAGAGAGCCACCAGTGCCATTCCTGAAGATGGTGCCAGTTTCCTGTCCATAAGCCAGCAAGGCGCGGATGCACGATCCATGTCATGGGGTGACCATTATGAGCATCGCAGGCTACACCTGTCAGTAATGGACACGACTCCTCTGAGCATATATAAGCAGAGCCCTTTTTCCTCCTCGGGGTCTTCCCTCAACTTGCTGTGATGAGCCGCACAATAAACATAGCTGCAGAAGAATCCTGTTGTTGAGCGTGGTTCTTGCAGGCAAGGCGATAGCGCTCGACATTCTATGAGTTGTATAGAAGGTTTTTCAGGAATAGTTCTGTGCTGTCAGTTTATAGAGAGCAATCATGACAATAGTCTGTGTTGTTCGGGTTTTTCCTTAGGAACTGTAATTTCAATTAGATTTAACCATGTCCCAGTGTTGGGATTTTCATTGGTGGTAAGAGATGGCAGTTGGGGATCCCTCATTATTTGGTAATTTCATTCAGATAACCTTCATATATGTTTATACTTAAGGAAACATTTACTCTGTTATGTTTTCATACTACCCCTCAAGTGTCTCTTCATTTAAACTGTCTATCCTAGTATTCTCTCCCTCAGACCCTGTTTTTCTGTTCCTTCCAGCTTCATCCTTTCATTCCAATCATCTCTACTCCCCTCCCATACATTAATAATTATTCTGTTTACCCAGTTAGGGATATCTATCATCGTCCCCCAATTTCTTACTCTATAACTAATCCCTTTGGCTTTGATTGTTATAGCTTTATTATCGATGGCCTAAAAGCCAATATGCACATATAAGTGAATACATACCAAATTAGTCTTTTTATGTCTGCTTTAACTTGTTGGGATGATTTTATTCTAGTTCTATTTATTTAACTCTGAATTTCATGATTTCATTTTTAATGGTCCATTGCATAAATGTACCACATTTTCTTTCATCCATTCATCTGTTGATGGACATCTTGGTTGATTTCAATTTGTGGCTATTATGAATAGAGCAGCAATAAGCATGATTATGATAGTGTCTGTGTGGTAGAATGGAACATCTTTTAGGTGAATACCCAAGATTGGTATAGCTGGCTCTTGAGTTATATCTATTCTCATTTTCCTGAGACACTGCCACACTGATTTCCATAGTGTCATTATCAGTATGCAATGTTATGAGTAACTGATGAGTGTTTCCATTATTTCACACTCACACCAGCATGTAATGTCATTTCATTTATTGACCTCAGCTACTCTGACAGGTGTAAGATGAAATATTAAAATAGATTTGATTTGCTTTTCTCTGATGGCTAAGGATTTTATATATTACATTAAGTGTATCTTAATTTTCTTGTTTGTAAATTCTCTGTTTAGATCTGTAATTAGAATCTAATTCTAATCCAAGTTCCCCCACTCTACTTTCCCCCCACTCACTGCATTCCATCTATTCCATGAAGAGAGTAAGGACTCCCATAAGAAGTCTATGTCAATTTGCACATTAGTGTTAGGTCTTGAAGGAAAAAACAAAAAACAAAAAAGTAGAAGAAATGAACAAATTCCTTAAAGAAAACAAAGAAAGTATAGTATAGAAAGCCAAGAAAAAACAATTAAGCACAAGAAGGAAACTGTTCAAGACTTGAAAACTGGAATAGAGAAAATAAAGACAACACAAACCGAAGGAAAGCTGGAAATAGAAAAACTGGGCAAAAAATCGGGAACTACAGACACAAGCATAACCAACAGAAGGCAAGAGATGGAAAATAGTGTTTCAGAAGCAGTCGATAAACTATAAGAAATAGATTCATCAAACAAAGAAAATAATAAATCAATCAAATCCTTAACACAAATGTGGGACACCAGGAAAAGGCCAAACCTAAAATAATAGGCATAGAAGAAGGTAAGCCCAGCTCAAAGGTGCCGAGAACATATTCAAAAAAATCATCGAGGAAAACTTTCCTAATCTGAAGAAGGACATGGCCATGAAAATACAAGAAGCATAACGAATCCCAAATAGGCTGCACCAAAGAAAAAAGACACCTCCACATATAATGATCAAAACACCTAGCATACAGAATAAAGAAAGAATATTAAGAGCAGCGAAGGAAAAAGGACAGGTAACATATACAGGCACACCTATCAAAATTACACCTGACTTCTCCATGGAAACCCTCAAGGCCAGAAGGTCCTGGATAGATGTTCTACAAGTATTAAGAGAACATGGATGCCAGCCTAGGCTACTATATCCAGCAAAACCCTCAATCACTATAGATGGAGAGAACAAGATATTTAATGACAAAACCAGATTTTCCCAATACGTATCTACAAATCCAGCCCTACAGAAAGTATTGGAAGGAAAACTCCAACCAAAGGAAGGTAAGTATGTCCAAAAAAATGTAGGCAACAGATAATCCAACTACACAAGTAACCAAGGGTAAAGCAGAATTAATATATTCACAATACCACTGCCAACAACAAATCTAAATCAAACAAGCATCAACAACCAATGGTCCTTACTTACCCTCAACATTAATGGTCTTATCTCACCTATAAAAAGACACAGGCTAACAGAATGGATACAAAGACAGAATCCAGCTTTCTGATGCATAGAAGAAACACATCTAAGCTTCAAAGATAGATGTTGCCTCAGGGTAAAGGGATGGGAAAAGATTTTCCAATCAAATGGACACAAGAAGCAAGCAGGTGTGGCTATCCTAATATCTAACAAGTTAGACTTCAAATCAAAGTTAATCAAAAGAGATGAAGACACTCATTTCATATTCATTGCAGGAGAAATCCATCAACACAAAGTCTCAGTTTTGAACATCTATGCCCCTAATACAAACACACCCACATTCATAAGAGAAACACTACTAAAACTCCAAGCTCATATAAAACCTCACACACTTATAGTGGGAGATTTCAATACACCACTCTCAACACTAGACAGGACCACAAATGAGAAACTCATCAAAGAAATAAAAGAACTAACAGAAGTTATGTCTCAACTGGGAGTAACAGACATCTATAGAACATTCCATCCAAACACAAAAGAATATACCTTCATCTCTGCTCCACATGGTACCTTCTCTAAAATTAACCACATACTATGTGGCATAACAAACCTCAACAGATACAAGCGAATAGGAATAGTCCCCTGTATCTTTTCAGACCACCATGCTTTAAAATTGGAATTCAACTACAACACAAATAGCCGAAAACCTGCAATCTCATGGAAACTGAACAATATGCAATTGCACCACACCTGGTTCAAAGAAGAAATATAGAAAGAAATAAAGGACTTTTTAATATTCAAAGAGAAAGAGGACACAACATACCTAAACTTATGGGACACCTTGAAAGCAGTGCTACAAGGGAAGTTCATTGCACTAAGTGCCCATATGAAGAAAACAGAGGATAGTCACATAAGAGAATTAACAGTGCAAGTGAAAGTCTTAGACAAGAGAGAAGCAAACTCACCCCGTAGGAGTAGATGCCAGGAAATAATCAACTTGAGGGCTGAAATCAACAAAATAGAAACCAGGAAAACAATACAAAATATCAATGCAACAAAGAGTTTGTTTTTTGAGAAAATCAACAAGATAGACAAACCTTTATCCAAATTAATGAAAAAGCAGAGACAGAACATGCAAATTAACAAAATCAGAAACGAAATGGGGAACATAACAACAGACAGAGTATATCCAAACAATTTTCAGGTCATACTTTGAAAAATGTATTCCACAAAAATTGAAAATTCAAAGAAAATGGGCAAATTTCTGGATAACTATCACTTACCAAAATTAAATCAAGAACAGACAAACAACTTAAATAGACCTATAACCCACAATAAAATAGATCAGGCATCAAAAGCCTTCCAACCAAAAAAAGTTCAAGGCCAGTTGCATGCAGTGCAGAATTCTACCACATATTCAAGTAAGAACTAAAACCACTACTCCTCAAACTGTTCCACTAAATAGAAACAGAAGGTTCATTGCCAAACTCTTTTTATGAGGACACAATAACCTTGGTACCCAAACCTCACAAAGATACAACTAAGAAAGAAAACTACAGACCAATATTCCTGATGAATATCGCTGCAAAAATACTCAATAAAATACTGGCAAACCTAATTCAAGAATACATTAGAGATATCATCCACCATGACCAAGTAGGCTTCATCCCTGGAATGCAGGGAAGGTTTAACATACAGAAATCTATCAACGTGATCCACCACATAAACAAACAGAAAAGGAAAATCCATATGATTATCTCCATAGATGCTGAAAAAGCCTTCAACAAAATTCAACAACATTTCATGATAAAAGTCTTGGAGAGCTTAGGGATAACTGGAACATAACTAAATATAATAAGAGCAATGTACAGCAAACCAACTGCCAATAACAAACTGAATGGAGAAAAAGTTAAGCCAATTCCTCTAAAATCAGGGTCAGGGCAAGGCTGCCCTTTCTCTCCATATCTCTTCAGTATCATACTAGAAGTTCTAGATAATGCTATAAGACAACAAAAGGAGATCAAGGGGATCCAAATTGGAAAGAAAGGAGTCAAACTGTTAATGAAGATGTGGCACATCTACACAATGAAATACTACTCTGCAGAAAAAAAATAATGGTATCTTGAAATTCACAGGCAAGTGGATGGCAACTGAAGAAACCATCCTGAATGAGGTAACCCAGTCACAAAAAGAGGAAAATGGTATGTTCTCACTCATATATGGATTTTAGAGGTAGAGCAAAGGATCATCAGCCTATAATTCACACCACCTGAGGAACTAGGATACAAGGTGTATTCTAAGAGATTCATATAAAGTCCCTCACAGAACCAGGAAGGGACATGTCCCCCAGAGCACAGGGGAAGTGGGGGGGGCAGTGAATGAGGAGAGAAGTAGGAGAAAACGAGGGGGAGGAAAGGAAAACATGTGCAACCAGGAAGATTTAGCCTGGTTATGAATAGAAGACAGGAAAGAGAGAGAGAGAGAGAGAGAGAGAGAGAGAGAGAGAGAGAGAGAGAGAGAGAGAACATGAAATAGGGAGCCAGTATTGGTTTGAAGATAAAATTGAACACAAAGAAAGGTCTAGAGAACTACAAGACTGCTGCCAACTAACAATTTGAGCTTCCCTGGAAAGGCTATCATAAATGCCCTTCCTGGAGAGTGAGATCAACTAATGCCTGTTGGAAGCAGGAGCAAACCCACTTACATAAACATTGAGTCAAAGGAGAATGCAGATGCAGATGGAGAGGACAAGACCAGATTGCAGAAACACATAGAGACAGCTTACCTGAATGAGGAGCTAACAGGCTACTAGACTGATAGCTGTGAAGCTAGCATAGGACTGACTCAGGCCCCCCTGAGTATGGGTCTCAGACAGAAGGACTGAGCAGTCTAAGGGACCTCAGACAGTGGAGCCAGGATGTATCCCTGGTGTACAACAGGACCTTGCGAATACATCCCCCATGGAGGGATAACTGCCTTAATCTAGAGGCAGGAGAGAAGCCCTAGTCCCTACTTCATATGACCTGTCATAGCTTCATAACCCCAACTGGATGGCATTCCCCTACATATGGATTTGGGGTGGCGGATGGGAGGGAAGGGTGGCTAGGGTGCATGTGAGAGGGCAGAGAGGGTAAAAGGGAGGGAGGGAGGGAGGTAGAAGGAATTGGGATCGACATGTAAAATAATAAATTAAATTTAAAAAAATGATTTGATTCCAAAATTTAAGTTACTGGGGAAAGGATTTCTATTTTTGTTTTCACAGAAAATGAAAAGCTTTGGATTCCTTCCAGACTAATGTGGTTTGATCAAGCCAGACTGCCTGAAACAGAGTACCATGTGATCCTACATTCAAAACAGCTGGACAAAGCAGCCTTACAGAATATATCCAGGATTTCTGCATCTTCTTAGAATCCCACATGACTTCGCCCCTTACCAGCCAGGTAGTATTTTGGAAAGAACGACGTCCAAATTCTCAAATATTGTCTATAAATGTTTCTTTTCAGTTAAATGGACTTGGTTGTATTAAATAAATAAATAAATAAATAATTAAAAGAATTACATTTACAACTCACACTTGGCATACTTGGAGAAACTACTCCATTATTTATTCTACCTTGATGTGTATCTAAATTACCTTCTTTCATAACTAAGGAAAACTATGAATTTCTATATTTTAGAACTTGTGCTAATGGTTTCTGTTCAGTAAGTCTTTTCCTGTGCCAATGATTCCAAAGCTATTGCTCACTTTCTTGTCTATCAGATTTAGTGTATTGGTTTTTTTGAACTATTAGCGGATGAGTTTTGTACAGAGTTATACCTATTGATTTATTTGGATTCTTCTACAGTTTAACCAGTATTACTTGATGTATTTCTGCTTTCTTTATTAATCAGGTGTCCATGGGAGTATAGATTTATGTCTTGGTTTTCAATACTATTCCATTGATCAAAGTGTCAGTTTTTGTGACAATACCATGCTGCTGTTATTGTAGGTATGTAGTACAACTAGAAATCTGGGTAGTGAAACCTCCTGCAGTTCTATTATTCAAGAATGTTTTAGCTATCCTTTTTTTCTGTTTGTTTGTCTTGGTATGTGCACGTGTGTGTGTGTGTGTGTGCTCACGTGTATGTGTGGTGTTTTCATCTGAAGCTGAAATGTTTTCTTTAAGGGATCTGTGAAGACATATGTTAGAATTTTGATGGGAATTGCATTAAATCTGTAGTTCTCTTTTGGTTGATTGACCAATTTTTGACTTTATTAATTCTACCAATCCATGAGTGCTAGGAATCTTTCAGTCATCTGATAGACTCTTTAATTTCTTTTTTTCTTAGGTCTTAAAGTGTTTTGCCATACAAATCTTTGATTTGGTTAATTACATTTACCCCAATATTTTTTACACTTTATAGATCTATTGTTATATGTGTTGTTTCCCTGAGTTTTTCTCAGTTCATTTGTCATTTGTATACAGAAAGGCAACTTATTTTTATGAGTTAATTTTCTATCCAGCTATTTTGTTGAAAGTATTTAGCAGCTTTAGAATTTAGAATTTTGCTAGTGAAATTTTTAGAGCCACTTATGTATAATTTAATGTCATCACAAATAAATTTTGACTTCTTCCTATACTCCCTTTATCTTCTCCAGATATTTTATTGTTCTAACTGAAACTTTATATACTATATTGAATAGATATAAAGATTGTGGACAACTTTTTCTTGTTCCTAATTTTAGTGGTATTTTTGTGAGTTTCTCTCCATTTACAATGATATTGGCTATGGGCTTACAGTTAACTGCTTTATTTATGTTTGGGGATATCCCTTTTATACTTATTTGTTAGTTTTATTTAAATTAGAAACAATCTTATTTTACATCTCTATCCCAGTTCTCTCTTCCCCCCATCCTCCAGTGCCCAGCACTGACCCTCCATCCTATCCCACATTCATTCCCCAGGGAGAGTGAGGCCTTCCAAGAGAGATCATCAAATCTATAAAGTCATTTGGGTTAGGGTCTAGGTCCTTTCCTGCGTCTCTAGAATAAGGGAGTATTGCTCCTTGGTGAATGGGCTCCTGGAATCCATTCATGCACTAAGGATATATCCTGGTTCCACTGACAGAGGCCCTAAAAATTGCACAGTCCTCCTATCTGACATCCACATAAAGGGGGTCTTGTTTGGTCCTATGTTGATTTCCGAGATGAAGACTGGGGTTCATGAGTTCCCACTTGCTCAGTTCAGCTGTTTCTGGGGGTTTCTCCTGCCTGGTCTTGACCCGTTTGTTTATCACTCCTCCCTGTTTGTAACTGGATTCCAGGAATTTGACTCAATGCTTAGTTGTGGACCTCTACTTATGCTTCCATTAGCTACTGGATGAATGCTCTAGGATGGAATTTAAAGAAGTCATCATTCTTATTATAAGGTAAGGGATAAATCTCCAGTACTTTTATGAAACAAACAAAAAAAAAAAAACACCAGTATGTTGGATTTTGTCAAATGCCTTTCTGCATTTAATGAAATGTTCATGTGATTTTCTTCTTTCAATGTGTTTGTATGGTGGATTATATTTAACAATTTACATTTTGTGAACCATCCCTGCAAATATGGCATAAGTCCTACTTGACAATGCTGGATGATCTTTTAGATGGATTATGGACTTACTTTGCAAATATTTTATTGAGAAATTGTGTGTCTGTGTTCATAAGAAAATTGGTCCATAAATTTTTTTTTTTGTTGTTGGATATTTATGTGATTTGGGTATCAGACTAACTCTGACCTCATTTTTTAAAAAATGGACAATGCTTCTTCTCTTTGTTTTAGAATAATTGTAGAGCATTGGCATTGATTCTTCTTTGGAAAAGTTGTAAACTTTTGCCACGAAGGCCATTTGGTTATGGTTGTGTTACCTGTGCCACAGGGATACTTTCACTAAATGCTTCTATTTCCTCACAATTTTTAGACCCTTTTAAATTGTTTGTTTGATCTTGCTTTAACTTTGTTAAGTGGTGTGTATCAAGAAAATTATTGATCTCATTATATGGTTTTAAAGTATGACCTTAAGATTCAATGGGTTTCCTCAATATCTGATGTTATATGCCTCTTTTCATTTCTAATTTTCTTAATTTAGATATTCACTCTGAATTTTATACTGTTTGTCAATTTTATTGGTTTTTCAGAAAGAAACACTTTAAGATTTGTGTTTTTATTTGTTTCTTTTCTATTTTATTGATTTCATTCCTGAGTTTGATTATTTCTTGTCCTCTGCTCTTCTAGAGTGATTCCTTCTTTTGTTTCAGAGCTTTCAGGTGGGTTCTGAAGATATTAGCAGGAGATTTCTCCAATCTTCTTTGAGGTACCTAGTACTTTGAATTATCCTCTTAAGAACTACCTCCATTGTATCTGGTGTGAATGCATTTTCCTTCAATTCTAGAAAGTTGTTTGTTTGTTTTGTTGATTCTTTGTTAATTTCTGACTTGTAGCACTAAAGCTAGATAGTATGACTGCTGGGATTAAAGGTGTGTATCACCACTGCATAGCTCTGAGGCTTGTGGCAAGTTTTGCTTTCTGTACCCTCAGGCAAGCTTTAATAAAGCTTGAATAATGTATCACCACAGTTGCTGATATCCAGCTTTAATCCAAGGTAGTCAGATTGAATGCAAGGTTTATTTAAATTTTCTAATCCTTGAGACTTGTTCTGTGTCTGTGTATGTGATCTATGTTGTGGAAAGCTCCATGCAGAACTGAAAATAAAGTATATACTTTTGTGTTTGGGTGAAATTTTCAGAAAATATCTGTTTGGTCCATTTGCTTTATGACATCTGGTAGCTCTATGATTTCTCTGTTCAGCTTTTGTCTGAATGACCTATCAATTAAGGAGATGTCATTATTAAGTGTCCCACTATCAAGTAGTGAGAGTCAATATATGATTTAAAATATATAGTGAATATGTGACTTAAAATATTTCTCCCCAAATATGATTAACATTGGATTTGATGCATAGATTTTAAGAACTGGAATGTCCCCTTGGTAGAGATTTTCATTGATGAGTAAGATTATTCTTTATCTCTTCTGATTAATTATGGGTTGTATTCTGTTTTGTCAGATGTAAAAATGGCTACACTATCTGGCTTCATAGGTTCATGTGCTTGGAATAAATTTCCATCCTTTTATCCTGAAGGGAGGTCTATCTTTGATGCTAATGTGTGTTTCTTTGAAGCAGCAGAAGCATGGGTCATGTTTTCTCATCCATTCAGTTATTTGATGACCTTTTATTGGGAGATTAAGACAAAGGATTTTGACAAATAGTATTGAACAGTGTATATTGATTCCTATTATTTTATGTTAGAGAGAAAGAGAGAGACAGTGTGTGTGTGTGTGTGTGTGTGTGTGTGTACTCAGGTGTGTGTGTTTCCTCTCTTTTGATTTGATGTTCTGGGATTACTAATTCCCCATGTTCTCTTGGGGATGTTTATTCTCTTTCAGTTGGAATTTTATTTCTAACACATACTGTAGAGCTAGGTTTATGGATAAATATTGATTAAATTTAGCTTTATCATGGAATTTATTTTTCATCTGCCTATCATGATTGAAATTTTGCTGTCTATAGTAGTCTGTACTCTAAACTGTGGTCTCTAAAAATCTATAGAACTTCTGTCCAGACTCTTCTGGCTTTTACTATCTTTGTTGAAAATTCAGGTGCTATTTTAATGTTTGCCTTTAAGTTTTTTATGTTTTACTCAGTTTATTCCTTGTAGCTTTATTCTGTACAGTTTGTACAGCTTATATTTTAATTGAAATTACAATGTGCCAAGGGGATTTCTTTTTCTTTCTTTTTTTTTTTTTTTTTTTTTTTTTTTTTTTTTTGGTTTATTTTGGTTTAGACTATTCAGTTCTCTGAATTCTTCTTGTACCTTGATTGGAATCTCCTTTAGTTAAAACTTTTTTTTTTCTATGATTTTGTTGAAAATGTTTTCTCAGTCTTTGAGCTGTGTTTCTTCACTTTTCTTAATTCTGCTTGCTCTTAGATTGATCTTTCATAGTTTCCAAAATGTCTTGGATATTTTCCAACAGAAAGTTTTAGTTATAACTTTCCAATGACTTAGATGCACATTTTTCTATCATGTCTTCAATGACTAACATTCTTCCTTCCATCTTTTTATTCCATTGTTGAGACTTGAATTTGAGATTCCTGTTTGATTTCCTACATTTTTAATTTCCAAAATTTCCTCATTTGGGTTTCCTTTATTGATTCTACTACTACTTCTAAGTTTTATGAAATATTTCATCCATTTCTTTCCACTGTTTACTTGTTGTATTATTATTTGTACATTTTCTTATTTTACATATCAATCCCAGTACTCTCTCCCTCCCTCCAGCCTCCCTACCTCCTCCCTCCTTTTCTCCCTTCCTTTCTCTCTCTCTCCCTCCCCCATCCACCTCTCCCTCCCTGCCTCTTTTCCTCTCTTTCATGTCCCCTGACCACCATCCCATTCCATTCCCCCAACTCCACAGGGAGGGTAATGCCTTCCAGGATGGGTCAACAAAATCTGTCAAGTCATTTGGAGTAGGGACTAGGCCATCCCTCATGTCTCTAGGTTAAGGGAATATTCCTCCATGGGGAATGTGCTCCCAAAGTACTTTTGTGAGAATTATATACATATATCAGTATCAATGATTTAAATTTATTTTTAAACAGTATGTTTACTAATCATTCAATATTTTAAAAGTATTCAGCCCAGCCCTCTTTTTTTCATTTAGCGGACTGTATAGCCCTTTCTTACCTCATAATTGCTTTGTAGCTTAAGATAACCTTGGATTTCTAATCCTCCCCTCTCTAGTTCCTACACTGGGAATGAAGATGTACATTATCACATAGGCACTTGGGACTGAATCCAGGGTTCTGTAATCACTCTGCCAACTGTGCTACATCCCCAGCATCTTCATCAGCTATTTAGCTCAGCTCATGAGAGCCAGTGTATTTTAGAACTTGATAAAATCTTCTTGTCCAAATGTTAGATTTAGTGTTAAATATTTACCCAAAGCAATATGAAATACAGGTTTGAATCTCAATCCATTAAGTGTTCAGATGTGGGAATTCTGTAAGTGGTGAAAATATGAGTACTATAAAGCCATCTGTGAAACAAGTCATTTATAAAGTAGTGATGCTAAAAAATGTTAAGCACTTGGGTAACATTCAATTCATTAACATTTCAGCAAACTTACATTATATTAGTGTTGTGTTAAATTAATGATTCATTTTGTGATAAAATGCTGAAATATGCAAAAAACAAAACAAAAACAAGCAAACAAACAAAAAACTTACTTACAAACAATTCTATCACCGTGTAGAACTATGCAACAGTTAATTTCCACATAATACCTGTCCAGAACTCTAAATTGCAATAGGGATCCCCTGGAAATTGTCATTTGGTGTGGTAAGTAAAGTAGGAGTCAACTAGTTAGATTGATAGGACAGGAATATAGAAATTAAAATAGAGGTTTTAGGTTCCCAATGAAACTAAAGAAATTCAATATTAGTGATTCAAGGTAAATCACTTCATTGCATAGGTCATTCCTAACTCATTTCTGAATAATCAAATGATATAACAGAATAATGGCATCATCTTTTTCTGATATTTTTACTGTCCTAGAACTTTAGACGTATTTAAGGAAAAAGTAAATCACATATTGGCTTCTTTTAGTAGACTCATGTAAAACAAGAGGCACACATAAAAAGTAATGGTAAGCATAGAAATATAATAGCCTAAGTCTCAGAAATTGTGTGGAAGTTCTTATCCTCAGATCAAATATTTTGTGGGGGCAATGTTAGAATATTCAGACAGCTTGAATAGTATATAGTAGGAGAATACATGTATTCTTGGTTTTAGAAGAAGCACTTCATAAAATTGAAGCCAGGTTAAGCAGGATTCCTCAGTTTTAAAGAAGCAAAGAGTGCAGTGTCTACACATCATGTTTGTCTTTTTTGTGTCTAGGTTACCTCACCCAGGATGGTTTCTTCTAGTTCCATCCAGTTGCCAGCAAATTTCAACATGCCATTGTTTTCTACCACTGAATCGTCCTCCATTTTGTATATGTACCACATTTTCTTTACCCATTCTTAGGTTGAGGGGCTTCTAAGTTGTTTCTAGCTTCTGGCTATAAGATATAATGCTACAATGAACAAAGTTGAACAGATATAATTATGGTACAAATGTACATCCTTTGGATATTTGCCTAAGTGAAATTGGTAGGTCTTCAGGTAGAAGCATTCCTATTTTCCTGAAAAATTGCCATACTGATTTCCAAAGGAGCTGTACAAATTTGCCTTTCTACAAGAAATGGAAGAGTGTTCCCCTTTCTCGACATCCTCTGTAGCATAAACTTTGATTGGTATTTTTTATTTTTGCCATTCTAACAGGTATAAGATAGTATCTAAGAATTGTTTTGATTTTCATTTACCTAATGGCTAAGAATGTTGAGCAATTCCTGTAGTTCCTTTCAGCCATTTGAGATTCTTCTGCTGAGCACTCTATTTAGATCTGTACCACACTTTTTAATAGGGTTACTTGGTGTTTCAGTGACTAGCTTCATGAGTTCTTTGTGTATTTTGTAGACCACCTCTCTGTCACATGTGGGGTTGGTGAAGATCTTTTCTGTTTAAGGAAGTTCCATTTATTAATTGTTAATTTCATTGTCTGTGCTACTGGTGTTACGTTCAGGAAGTAGTCTCCTATGCTAATGTGTTCTAGTGTACTTCCCCCTTTCAGCAAAGGATATCCAGCCTACAAGCCACAACCCCAGAAAATCAAGGAAACAAGGAAGGCTCTAAGAGAGAGACATAAATGGACCACCTCTCCAGAAGGGGTAAGAGACAAGATTTCCTCAGCAAATTTGGAGTGAGGGAAGTAGGTATGAAGGGGAGGAGTGGAGAAAGATGTGGAGTAGGAAAACCTGAGGTATCAAGAAAAGTCAATTTGAGAGAACAGAGGAGAGCAAGGGAAAAGATACCTTGATAGAGTGAGCATTGTGAGCTTAATGAGAAACCTGGCACTAGAGAAATTTCCAGGAGTCTACAAGGGTGAACCCAACTAAAAATAAAAATGTAAGCCATAGTGGAGAGGCTACCTTAAATGCCCTTCCCCTATGATGAGATTGATGACTACCTTAAATGCCAGCATAGAGACTTCATACAGTTGCTGATGGAAGCAATAGCAGAGACTCACAATAAGCACTGAGCTGAACTCCTGGAATCCAGTTGTAGAGAGTGTGGAGTGATGAGCAAAGGAGTCAAGACCATATTGGGGAAACCTACAGAAACAGTGGACCTGAGTATGTGGGAACTCGCTGACTCCAGACTGACAGGTGGGGAACCTAAATAAGATCAAACAAGGTCCCCTGAACGTGGGTGTAAGGTGGGCATGATTGGGCAGTCTGTCTGGTAGTGGAATCAGTCTTTAATCCCTAGTTCATGAACTATTTTTTTGGATGCCATTCCCTATGGAGGAACTTTATTTCAGTGAAGATACAGGTAGGAAGTGTTTGGTTCGTCCTCAAATGTGACAACTTTGATGATTTCCCATGGGAGGCCTCACCCTCTCTGAGGAGTGGATTGGGGTGGGTTGGGGAGATGATGGGGGAGTGGGAGGACAGAAGGGAGAGGGAACTGGGATCAGTATGTAAAATAAGATTGTTTTTAATTTCAATAAAATTAATTGAAAAAAAAAATGAGTATGGAAGATATAAGGTAAAGGACTAAACATCCATATACCCTAAGCCTACAGACCAGTTGGAAGCAGAGAAAACATACTAAGTCTTTTCATGGGTGTTCATTGCTTAACTGAGGGAACTATGTCTTTGGATTTAGTCTCAACACTGATAGAGCAAGAGCCTGCCAGTCAAATGCTGCTCCATTAGGACTTGCTAATGACTAGACTGGCATAGAAGTTGGTGAATTATAATGAGAAAAATAATTCATCTGTAATTTGTTATTTGTTTGCAGTGTACATCTAAACATATGTGCAGCCAAATAAAGGAATGAATAAAACCACTTGTAAACAAGTTTATTGTCAGTTTATAGAGAACTTTGTAATAGTGATTTTGTCATGACAGATAGCACTTTCCTTTTCAAGCTCAAAATAATTTGAATGAAATGAATCGTTGTGAAACATGAGCTATAGCCAGAAATGTGTTCTTTGTTTTAGTTATAATAGCAACCAAACTTTGTAGATACTCTATTCACTCTAGCTTCAACATTACATAATTAGATCATTTGATATAGGGAAAGTTACTTGAATTGTCACAAAATGCTCAATTACTTTACTAGACTTAACAACATGTTCTTCAAATATGATTTATCCTTCCTAAGTTCTTGCATCCTGTATCAGTTTATAGCAGGAATGTTCTGGAAATAGAACTCATGTCTTTTTTACTGTAAATGGTGATATGACATCTGGAGACACTGTGACTTTTAAATTGCCAGAAGGCCAGAATCAGTTACTACTGAGAGGACAGAGGAAACAGATGACATTTGGGGATACAGTGTTTTATGTTATTGTTATTTTTATAAACTTTGTATTTTCTGAAAAATGAACCACTTTAAACTATAAAGTACAGGTGATATCAAAACCATGTTGTCATTACCAAGATAAACCTCATGTGAATCACTAGAGTACATTTGAAAGTAGATAGAAACTGATCTGTCTCTGATTTTAGGAGAAATTTGACCTAATTTCTTTGACCTCATATTAGTATCTCCCACGAATATGATTTCTGGACCCAAATTCCAAATTCAAATGCATTGAAATACCTGATAAATCAGAAAGTACTGAAATCTACAATTTATTAGTGCCTAAAGGAACTCTTGGATACTGATCATTATGTTATAAATACAAAAATGACAAATTATATCAGGAGTATAAAATGCATGAGGAAAGTTAAAATTAAGCATGATTTTCTGTTCTCCAGAGACATGTTATATTTTCAGAAAATTAGTGAAATAATCTTTCTGTCACTTGAATAATTTCTATCATGTACTCAAAATATTTGGGTATTTTTAAAAAAAATAAATATTAAGGTGACCATGACCCATACATTTTTAGCCATTACTTCTGTATTTCTTCCTTTTGCCCCTATGTTTTAGGTGGAGTACTTTGAGATATATTGCACTATTACTATTTAATCAGCTTTTCGAACTTTTGCAAGTCTACTGTAGCATGATTAAATGCAGTTTTTAATCTGAAGGGAAAATGCACCTTAGCAAATGTGATATATTCACCCAAGAATTCATTAAACTTTTTCATTATCTCAGCTCTTGAAACTTGCCTCTGTACTTGATCAATAAATCTATGTTATTTAAAATTTAAACTAATGATCATCTTTTGACTTTTCCCTGTAGATATCATATTGATTAATAACTAGTACCTCATACATCTCCCTCCAGGGTCACCTGTTATCTGCTTTTTCAGTCAACAAATCCAGTGTGTAATCATGTTTGTATCCACATACAAACTATGGATTTTATTTCTAAGCTGTTTTTACAGTAAGAACTTACCTTTCAGAGAAATGCAGGTGGGTAAGTGGCATACTCCTAGATTAATTTAAATCTCCCCAATTGAATTGATATCTGAAAATGTTGTTGCTTTCACTCTCAATTGATGACTAACTACTTATATATAATCATGAATTTTAGCTATAACAGTAGAAAAGAATCACATACACTTGATTGTATAGTATTGTGGTATAACGTAGTGAGACTCCTGTTGTAAAAGTAAAAAGAAACTAATATACATGTTTATGTATATATGTACACACATGTATATATGTATATACATATATGCAATTTTGATGAGCTTTTCTCATCAAGATTGGTGACACTCCCTCCAAAGACAAAAGAGGCATGCCCTCTAACAAAAAATCACACTCTCAAAAGAATCTCTCTTATGAGCTGTTGACTAGGGCTTCCTAAAAATCTTCCCAAACATATAGCTTATTGCTTTTGCACTAATTAATCCTTAAAGTTGGAATATAAGTCACTATTGATGAAGGCATCATGAACTTCAAAAACAGGGCTCAATACCTCTGAATAGAAACTGATCTGAAAGCCCTCTTCCTGAAGAATGGATTTAATAGTATGAGAAGTTGCCATGCTGTCTTCCAAAGAAGAGATGAAACCAACAGTCTAACCCATCCCTATCAATGATGCCTCTAAAGCTCAACAATGACTAGCTTGGCATGGAAACCACAGGGACTCAATAATGGAATAAATCTTGACAGTATTCTCTTGCTGCCTAATTGAACTGGAGACCTGCTCAACAAGAAATATTTCAGGTTTAGTCCAGAAACCTAGCTATCTAATATATGTTAGTCAAATAAGGATAATTGAAGGGAAAATAGAACCACTAACTTACTAAACAAAACAATATGAAGAGTTGTTGTTCTAAGACCCAGTGAATAGATCTGTAAAATCTTCTCATATGCAAGGCTCAAAGAACATTGCTAATGCAGGGATGGAAAAATTATAAAAGCCAGGGTATCAGAATGGTTTTTGTGAGGTGTTGTCCTCTAGTAACATCAGAAGCAATACATGTAAATACATACAACCATGACGCTCCATATGTGAGCTAAACAAGAGGGATGGCAATAGACATGGCAAACTGTACAACATAAAGCTAATGAAGCCTCAACAACACACAAATAAGTACAGGCAACTGAATTTAGCTGGGAGAAGGAAACATGGCTTCATCAGGGAAGAACACCCCAATTGTTTATGCATTGTCAAATGATTACCCTGAAACCATATATAAAAGTAACATTATATGAGACTCAAATACATTTGGGAGAATATAGGTATATATAAATACATATATGCATGCAATAACAACTGATAAAGAAAGAGGACATGAATTTGAAGATGAGAGGAAAGAGACCATTTTGGAAGCAGGAAGAAGGGATAAATGTAATTAAAACACACTCTCAAAAATAAACAAAATTAATAAAACATGAGTTTAGGACTGTCAACTTGGTATTAATCCAAAAAAATTGTAAGAGATACTTGTAAATATTTTTAAGAGTGAAAGTTATTTTTATCTCATTTGGGGGAAAAAATAAGATGATAATGTAAAGTTGTTACAAGATCTAGCAAGTGTACAAGACAATAGGGATTATTCTGAAGAAAAAAAAAACTTTTTTTTCCATTTGATTCTGAGTTTAAATTAGAAACAATCTTATTTTACATATCAATTTCAGTTCCCTCTCGCTCACATCCTCCCATGCACCCATTCCAAACTAATCCACTCCCCAGGAACACTGAGGCCTTCCATGGGGGATCATCAAATCTGTCACATCATTTGGAGCAGGTTCTTAGGTCTCCCCCATATATTTAGGCTCTTGGAATAGCTCTCCATGGAGGAATGGGCTCGCAAAATCCATTCCCTCACTATGAATAAATACTGGTTGTACTGCAAGAGGCCCCATAGACTGCCCAGGTCTCTTAACTCTCATCAAAGTTCAGGAAGCCTGGGTCAGTCCTATGCTGGTTCACCAGCGATCTGGCTTGTGCTCATGAGCTCCCACCTGGTCAGGTCATCTGTTTCTGTGTGTTTCCCCAACATGGTCTTGATACCATTGTTCATCAATCCTCCATCTCCACAACTGGATTCCAGGAGGTCACCACAGAGGTTAGGTGTGGATCTCTGCTTCTGAATCCATCAGCTACTGGAGGAAGGTTCTAGGTATGTATAAGGTAGTCATCAATTTCATTACTAGTGAAGGGTATTTAAGGTAGCATCTACACTATTCTTAGATTCTCAGATGGGGTCATTCTTATAGATCTCTGGACATTTCCCTAGTGCCAGATTTTTCTTTAAACCTATAATGGCTTGTTCTATTATGGTATCTATTTTTTTGCTCTCCTTTATTCATCTCCTGACTCGATCTTCCTGAACCCTCATGTCTCCTCTCCCTTCCTCTTCTCTCCTCTTCTTTCTCCTCCCTCCCTTTCCCTCCCCTTGTACTTACAATTTGTTCAAAAGCTCTTGTCGATTTCCCATTATCCAGGGGACTATGGATGTCACTCTTAGGTCTTAGAATTCTCCTTGTTTCTTACTTTCTCTGGAGGTGTGGATTTTAAGCTGGCAATCTTTTGCTCTATGTCTAATATCAATATAGTGAATATATACCATGTTTGACTTTCGGTGACTGGGCTACCTCACTTAGGATTGTTTCTTTCAGTTTCATCCATTTGCCTGTGAATTTCAAGATTTCATTGTCTTTTTTTTTTTCTCTCCTGAGTGATACTCCATTGTTTAAATGTACCACATTGTCTTTACTCTTTCCTTATTTGAGGGGCATTTAGGTTGTGTCCAGGTTTTGGTATTGAACCTGGTATTGGCACAAAAGCAGACAGACTAAACAGTGGAATTGAACTGAAAGCCCTGAAACCAATCCACACCTATGAACACATTATTTTTGACACAGAAGCTAAGATTATATAGTGGAAAACAAACAAACAAACAAAAAAGCATATTCCACAAATGGTGCTAGCATAACTGGATGCTGTCATGTAGCAGACTGAAGATAGACCCATGCCTATCACCATGCACAAAACTTAAGTCCAAATGGATCAAAGACCTCAACATAAACCCAGCCACACTAAAATGCCTAGAAGAGAAAGGTGGAGGTACCCTTGAAAAAACTGGTTCAGGAGACCACTTTCTGAACCTAATTCCATTAGAACAGACACTAAGATCAACAATTAATAAATGGGACCTCCTGAAACTGAGACGCTTCTGTAAGGCAAAGGACACAGTCAACAAAACAAAAGAGCACCCCACAACTAACAGAGGGCTGATTTTCAAAATATACAAAGAACTTAATTAAAAAGTGGGGTACAGAAATAAATAGAGAATTCTCAATAGAGGAATCTAAAATGACTGAAAGACACTTTAGAAATTGCTTAACATCCTTAGCCATCAGGGAAATGCAGATCAAAACAACTATGAGATACAACCTCACACCTGTTAGAATGATTAAATCAAACACATCTAGGACAGTTTATTCTGTAGAAGACCTGGAAAAAGGGGAACACCCCTCCATTGCTAGTGGGAATGCAAACATGTAACATGTACAGCTACTTTGGAAATCAGTATGGCGGTTTCTCAGGAAAATGGGAATCAGTCTATCTCAATATCCAGTACATTCATACAACAAGGATATCTGTTCCAATATGTTCATAGCTGCATTATTTATAAAAATAAACCTTTATAACTAAAGGATGGAACTGTATAAATACATGAGCTGTATGATTGTGTATGTTTATATGGAATTTCGATTTTATTTGGCAAATATAGTCTCCAAGTATGATATTTACATTATATATGCTAAAATGTTTTTAATATAGCAGTCATCTTCTGGTTATGATATATGAACTTTGCAATTTTCTATTATATTTCTTCAGAGGAATGGGAGAATATATAAACGTTGGGAAGTCATAGAAAATCTTTTATCTTTTTTGAGTGAAAACAGTATGCTAATTTTGATTGATGTATTAAAATATTCAACAAATATATGTTTACAAGGATGAAGTTAGTCAATTATATTTGATAGACAAAATTGAAATCATGGTCATTTCAGTAATGGTTATATTGAAAAATATAATTATGGACAGTCTTTAATATTAATTAAAGTTGTTATTTACTTGATTTGTATTAATTTTCTAATTCAGTAAGAGAATACTAATTTAAAATTTGTACATACAGTTTTGTTTTTACATATTTCAAAAAATGATTTGTTTTATAAAAACAGATATTTTCTTTTTCAGTAACATGTAAAAACCAAAAATTTTATTTATTTTGTACGTGGAGGTAGAGGAAGAGGAAGAAAGATCTCTGTGAGTTCAAGTGCAGCATTGTCTACACAGAGGCCCTGTTTAAAAAATATATATATATCTGGAGAATAATACAAACACACAGTCAGTTAGCTATTGAAATTGTTACATACTTTAAGAAGCAGTTACAGTATCTGTTATATCTTAGAGACATTTACAACTTGTAATTGTACATGATACTTAAGAACAATGAAGGCGAGTTAAAGATGTGAATGTTGGTACTTACAGAATATTACTGGAATTTATCCACACAGTTGCATGCTATTTATAAGATTGCACCTTCTCCATTTCAAAGCCTACAAGTTCATGTGTAGCTCATCGAAGGCTTATCTTAATAAAAAATAATAGTAAACGCTGGGGGTATTTGTTCATGTCTCCAGTGTTTCCAAAAAGGATGAATTGTTATTTTCTGGTCATGCCCTACATGTGAACCAATTTTAACACGTCTTATAAGTGAGTGGAAACTGCTTGGAAGACACTGTGTGACTAGAGATACTTATAATGCAATCAATAAATGCCAATAACTCACTTCACTGAACATGCCTTTGCATCCAAAACATCAATGAAGACACCTTGATTCAAAAGCCAAGCAATTAAAAGCAGATTACCATATGAATACCATACACTCAGTGGCAGTTATTCTATAAAAAGTTATTTAAAAAATAGTCTATCAATCACTGGATATGTTACTTAAAATATTCTATAGTAAAATCATAATCATGTCAATTTACACAGATTGTGTGTGACTAAATTTTTTCAGTTGTGTTGCATGATGCATTTGGATTTCATTTTTGTTTAGTATTTTGATTAAAGATTCTGTCATTTTATAATTCTAAAAGTTATATTGTTAATGGTGACTACTGCTTGAAGGCCTTTAAAAGACCTTCAAAACAATAGACATAAATGTCGTAATTTCAAATTTTGATTTTTTTAATTAAAAAATGTATTTTTCATTTTATATACAAACCACAGTTCCTCCTCCCTCCCTTTCTACTGCTCCCTGTCTTTCCCTCTTCCCACCTCCATCACTCCTTGGAGGAAGTAAGGCCTTGCTTGTGGAGTCTGGCCTACCAAGTTAAGGCAGACTCAAGCACCCAACCCCTTGTATCAAGGCTGAATGAGGTATTCCACCACAAGGAATGGGCTCCAAAAGGCCAGTTCATACACCTGGGACAGGACCTGGTGCCACTGTCACCTGCTACAACAGATCAAATTAAATAGCTGTCATCCTCATTCAGAAGGTTGAGTTTGGTCCCATGAAGGTTCTCTAGCTATGAGTCCATAGTCCATGAAATTCCATTAGCTCCAGTCAGCGTTCTCTGTGAATTTCCTCATCATGCTGTTGAGCCACCAAGTTCATATAATTCCTCCTCCCTCTCTTCAGCTGAACTCCAGGAGTTCAGCTCAGTGCTTGGCTAAGGATCACTTCATCTACCTCCATCAGTTACTGTATGTAGGTTCTATAATTACAGTTAGAGAGTTAAGGTAGTCACTAATCTGATGAAAGGGAAAGGCCCATTCTGATAGCCTCTCCATTATTGTTAGGATTATTATTGTTGTGGATTCCTGGGAATTTCTGTAGTATCATGTTTCTCCCTAACTCCATAATATCTCCCTCTATCAAGATGTTTCATTGTTCTCCCTTTATGTCCTTCCCCAAATTGTTCTTGATCCCTCATTTTCCCATCCCCCTATTCCCTCCTTTCTGCCCCTGACAGTTTATCCAGGAGATCTTAACTACTTTCTATTCCCCTTACATGCATGTGTATCTCTCTTAGGATCCCCCTTTTTACCTAACTTCTCTTGGGTTGGTAATTGTAGCCTGGTTATCCTTTTCTCTATATCTAATATCCACTTATGAGTGAATACACACTGTGTTTTTCATTCTGGTTCTGAGTTATCTCACTCAGAATGGATTGTCATAGTTCCATTTATTTGCCTGCAATTTTCATGTTTTTCCCCCACTGTGTAATAATCTTCTGTAAATGTATCTCATTAACTTTATCCATTCTACTGTTGATGGGCATCTAGGATGTTTCCAGTTACTTACTCAACAGATTTCCTTTACAAAATTCAAACTAAACAACAATTTGAGCTTCTTCTAAAGTGTTTTTTTTAAAATAATTATTAGCCTTAAAATATTGTAAAACATTTTTATGTATTTTCATGCTTTGTTTTAACTATATTGAAAAATACCTGCAAATGTCATTCTATTCTATGATATATCACTGCTTGAAAACTACAAGTTGGAATTTCATTTGAGAGATGTATAATTCAGTATTCAACCCTGGTCACACTCAGCAAGGAATCTATAAAATGGCTATGTCTTAAGCCAATTATTAGTTTTGCTTTCTTCCTCCTGACCTTAGTGCCTTTTATCATGGAGGATACTTAAAACTTTGTAATTGGATTACTAGAATATAAGTGAGAAGACCACACAGAATATTAGTCCACAATAATGGATTTTAGAACTTGGTCAAGTCCATTAAATTCTCACACCTACCTTTAAGATCAGTCACAGTTAAGGAAGAATGGTTTTACTTTCAAGTTTTAAGTAAGACTTTGAAACTGAACAATTTTCTTTATCATTCTTAATTTTTATATTACTTCCATATTCTACTCCTCACAATTTAAGTAGTCTATAGAGCACTAAAACCTCAAAAGTTTTGTAAAACAAAACAAAACTTGACTTTTGAAGTCACTTTAATGTAGTACATAAATGATAAGTATGTTAGTTTAGAATATAAACTATTGAGCAGCTAGCAGAAATTATATTATTAAAGATATATACAATGTTTTATTTATTGGGAAAAAGAAGTTAATTAAAAGTAGCAAAAGACTAGCCTTTTTATTTTAAATTATTCATTCTGTACTTATTTTTACAGATGTCAGTTTTTTGTGTTTGTGCTGGCACCCATGCATGCATATGTGCCCATGCATGTGTATACATGCTTGGTATGTGTGTGTGTGTGTGTGTGTGTGTGTGTGTATGTGCATTGTATGTGGAGGAGAGTATGTGTGTGTCAGTTCACATATATCATGGTGCACCTGTGGAGGTGAGTAGGCATCAGTTCTCACCCACTAAAGATCTCTGGGGTTCAACTCAAGTCACCATGCTTCTTTAGCAGGCACTTACCACCTTGAAACGTCTCTATGTGGCTTTTTTTGAGGTGAGTGATTCTCGGGCTCATAATTGGGTCCTCTTGCTTGTCCAGCAAATACTGAACCACATACACAACTCTCTTTATATTTCTGAAAATTATCTTTGTCAATGACTTTTTTGAGACTAATGCCTTAGTGAGGATTTCTGCTCCTTTTATAAAATACCATGACTGAAACAAACTTGGCAGAGTAGAATTTATTTCAGGTTGTAGTGAAGAAACCAGCCTGCCTCAATCTTAGTCTGAAAGATATCTTATAGTAAAGACAAACTGGTTTCATTCCTGTTTGTGATTAAACATTTTTCTCAAATATTGGCTTATGCCCCATCTACAGGAAGGGTTATGCCTTTTCTATGAATGAAAACCATATTTTTGTTTCAAAAAGTTTTTAAACGTCTTTCACTTCTTTGGTTAGTGTTACACCAAGATATTTTCTGTTGTTTGTTGCTATTGTAAAAGGGTAATATTCCTCTGTTTTCTTTCTCAGGCCTTTTATCATCTGTATATAGTAGGGCTACTGATGTTTTTGAATTAGTCTTATATCTTGCCAAATTGCTGAAGGTGTTTATCAGTTGTATGAGTTCCCAGGTAGAGTTTTTGGGGTCACTTATCTAAATTATCATATCATCTGTCAATAGTGAAAGTTTCACCTCATCCTTTCCAATTTATATCCCCTTGGTATCCTTTTGATTTCTTATTTCTCTCAAAAGCATTTTAAGTACAATATGGAAGAGATATGGACAGAATAAACAGCCTTGTCTTGTTTCTGGTTCTAGAGGTATTGCATGGAGTTTCTCTCTCTTTAGTTTGATGTTGGCTATTGGTTTGCATTATATGGCTTTTATTATGTTTACATATGTTCTTGTTATTCCTGGTCTCTCCAAGACCTTCATCATGAATGGATATTAGATTTGGTCAAAGGATTTATCAGCATGTAGTGAGATGTTCATGTGTTTTTTTATTTTTCATTTTGTTTATATGGCATATTACATTGATGGATATTTGTATGTTGAACTATCCCTGAATCCCTGGAATGAAACCTACTTGGTCATAGTGGATGAATTTTTGATGTGTTCTTGGATTCTATTTGCCAGTATTTTATTGAATATGTTTTGCATCAATTTTCATGAGGGATATTGGTCTGTAGTTTTATTAGTTGTATCTGTGTGGCTTGGATACCAAGGTAACTGTAGCCACGTGCAAAAAGTTTGGCAATGATCCTTCTGCTTCTATTTTGTGGAACACTTTGAGGAGTATATATATTAGCTTTTTGTTGAATTTCTGATAGAATTCTGCACTGAAACCATCAGGGCCTGGGCTTTTTTTGGTTGGGAGATTTTGATGAATGCTTCTATTTTATTAGGTTTTATAAATGTATTTAAATTGCTTATCTGTTCTTGATTTAAATAAGAAGTTAAAGCCTTTAAAGAAAGAAATTAAAGAAGATACCAGGAAATGGAAAGATTCCCCCATGCTTTGCTTGCGTACGGTCAACATAGTAAAAAATCACAATTTTGCCAAAGCAATCTATAGTTTCAGTGCAATCCTTATCAAAATCCCAGAAGAACTCTTCACAGACCTTGAAAGAACAATACTTAACTTCATCTGTAAAAACAAAAGATACAGGATAGCCAAAACAACCTTGTACAAAAAAAAAAAAGGAACTTCTGGAGGCATCACCATCCCTGACTTAAAACTCTATTATAGCGTTATAGTCCTGAAAATAGCTTGTATTGGGTCAAAAATAGACAGGTAGACCAATGGAATCAAATTGATAACCTTGATATTAACCCACACACTGACAAACAACTTATTTTTGACACAAAAGCTAAAATTATACAATAGAAAAAAGGGAGTATCTTCAACAAATGGTGCTGGCATAACTAGGTGCTGGTGTGCTATAGAAGAATGCAGATAGATCCAAATCTATTGCCATGTACAGAACTTAAGTCCAAATTGATCAAAGACCTCAACATATATCCAGTCACACTGAACCTCTTAGAAGAGAATGTGGACGATATCCTTAACATACTTGGTACAGGAGACTGCTTCCTGTACAAAACACTGGTAGCACAGACACTGAGGTCGACAATTAATAAACAACCTCCAGAAATTGAAAAGCTTTTATAAGTCAAAGGACAGAGTCAATAAGAAAAAATGGCAGCCCACAGATTAGCAACCCCATGCCTGAGAAAGGGCTGATTTCTAAAATATACAAAGAACTCAAGTAGCTAGTTACCAAAACACCACATAATCTAATTAAAAGTGGGGCGCATAACTAAATAGGAAATTCTCAAGAGAGGAATCTAAAATGCCTATTACTCCTGTCAGAATTGCAAAAACAAACAAGCAAACTAAGAACAAAACAACAAAAAACCCACAATAGACAGTTTATGCTGAAGAGAATATGGAGACTATCCTCCAATGCTGTTGGCAGTGCTAATGAAGACAGCCACTTTGGAAATCAATATGTAGTTCCTCAGGAAAATTGGAACCAATCTACCACAAGATCCAGCAATTCCACTCTTTGGCATATACCCAAAACATGCACTTTCATGCAACAAGGACATCTGTTCAACTATGTTCTGGAGTACTACTCAGGGGGGAAGGGTGGGAATGGAATCTTGAAATTCAAAGGCAAATGGATAGAATTAGAAGAAACCATCCTGAGTGAGATAATCCAGTCACTCATATATGAGTTTTAGATATAAAGCAATGGATCTCTAGCCTACAATCTACCCTTCCAGAAAAGCTAGGACATGAGGAGGACCTAAAGAGAGACATAATACATTGTTTCCCCAGAGAAGTGGAAACATACTAGATCTCCTGAGAAAATTGGGAGCATGGGGGGGGGGAGTAAGGAGAAAGAGAATGGGAGAAAAGGAGAGGGGAGGATGGAATGAGGGAGTGGGAAGTTTGAGTCAGGGAAAGAATAGAGGACAACAAGAAAAGAGATACCATAATAGAGGGAGCCATTATAGGTTTAAATAGAAATCTGGCACTAGGGAAATGTCCAAAGATCCTCAAGGATGATAAAAAACTAACAATATAAGAAATAGTGGAAAGGCTACCTTAAATTCCCCTCCCCAATAATGAGACTGATAACTACCTTATGTGCCATCCTAGAGCCTTCATCTAGTAGCTGATGGAAACAGAAGCAGATACCCACAGATAAATAGTGAGCTGAACTCTTGGAATCGAGTTGCAGACATGGAAGAGTGATGAGCAAAGCCATCAAGACCAGGCTGGAGAAGCCAAAGATACAGCTGACCTGACCAAGGGGAAGCTCATAGGCCCCCGTCTGATAGCTGGAAAACCAGAATTGTCGGACACTGATCCCCTGAAACTGGGTGTACCTCTAGTGGTGGATCAGTATTTATCCCTAATATATGAATAGACTTTGGGAGACCTTTCCACTCTGTTGGTGTAGACACATGGGGGAGGGCCTAGGCCCTGCTTCAAAGAATATGACAGACTTTGAAGATTCCCTATGGAAGGCCTCACCCTCCCTTGGAGCAGAAAGAGGATGGGGTGTGGTGTGGTGGGGCAGGGGCAGCAGAGGAAGAGAGTTTGAGGAACTGGTATTTACGTGTGAAACAACCTTGTTTCAAATTTTAATTTAAAAATGTTGTTTATTACCATCTGCAAACTTACCTTTGTTTCAAAAGATTATGCATACCTATGAGTACTTTGTTAAGATTATCTGTGTTTATGAATGTGTTGTTAAGTCCATCCTGCAACTTTGTATATTTTTCAGGAGAGACTAAGTTGCTATGCTTATGTTATGCTCCTATAACCCCATCTAATGTACCCATATGAAACCCCCTAATGCTGAGCTATTGTCTTCCTTACATCTAAGACTGAGACCTATTAAACCTTGTGTTACAGAGAAGTGGATAGTATACACATATAACAATGTTTGCTTTAATTAATTTGGCCATGATGATTTGTACTGGTACTTTTTGTAATGAGTAGTTGGGTCTCATCACTGACCATTATCATAAGCAGCATGGGAGGAATTCAAAGCAGGGACATGGAGGTAGAGACTAAAGCAGAGGTTATGTAAGATGGCTGCTTACTGGAGTGTACCCTCATAGTTAGTCAGCCTGTTTTTCTTGTTTTGTTTTGTTTTTACCTGTTTTTTACATCATTCATTACCACAGCCCAGGGATGATACCACCCTCAGTGAGCTAGACACTTTCACAACAGTCATATATCAAGAAGGTAGAGCTGGTCAATAAGAAATGCTAATAAGAGGCCAATCACTATATATATATATATTTCTTTTCTTGGACATGTCTACATTTGTGTTATGAGTGAAAACCCAACCAATACAAGTTAATAATAAAATAAAGAAAAACTGGTATAACTTTGGTCGAAGTTATATTAAACTTAGCTTAACATTTTCTTTAATCATTTCTGAGATAAGTATCTCTCACAAATGATAGGAACGCTGTCACAAAAACATATATGGATAATGTTGATTTGAGAGTTTGATATTTGTGAGTTTTGAATTTGTAAATAAATTTTTATTTAAATTAAAACAATCTTATTTTACATACCAATCTCAGGTCCTTTTCACTCGCATCTTCCCCTTCTGCCCCTTGACTCCCCACCCACCCCCATCCAGTCCTCAGGTATGGTGAGGACTACCATGGGGGAATCATCAAAATCTGTCACATCATTGGGACAGGGCCTATACTGGTGGCAGTGCCAGAAACCCTATTGACTACTTTGAATCTTAAGAATCAATGAACTTGAATCTTAAGACCTAAATTTTTGGAATTTCTGACACTTTCCACTGTCAGAAAATAAAATTTGTTAGTATGCAGTTCTAAGCATGTGTATTATCACATAAATAATATGAGTTATAAAAATATCAGGGGAACAGTAATGAATCTGGACTGCCAATATTGAATATTGAGGAAAAGTTTAACAAGTAATTTTCCAAAGTAGCAAGTAGGTGGCATTATCTTCTTGCTCTTAGCACTTTTTAGTTACAATTTCAAGAAAAATTATTGGAACATCTTACTACAAATTTAAAACTAAATGCATTTATCTTATTCAATAACCTAATAGCTTGAACAGAACTTAATCGAACTATTGCATCTCTAGTGATGATAGTGAAATAATTACTTTGTAATTCGAAACTAATTTTGTGAAACTCTGACATTGAAACTGAAAATTTTAAAATAGAATCAAATTACTCTGATAGCATATAAATTTGTATAAATCTTTGAATTAAACAGCAGGAACACAGTTGTCATTTCTCTTACTCCCATTAACCACTGAGACATTCATTTCAGATTCGACAGGGTTGGCACTTCTGTCCTCAAAGGAGGTGCTATTTTACAGTTCCATTTAGCTACTGAATTTGATAGATACACAGAGT